>NC_056631.2:113761182-114393682 GCF_002870075.4 Lactuca sativa
AGTTGTATAAAAAAAATGGTTTTGATATACTTAATTCACTATAAACGATGCTCTGATACCAATCTGTCACACCCCCAAACCAGAACGGCGGAATCGTTCGGGGGCGGAGGACATCATATTCAGTATCATAACAGTTCATAGAAAGGAAAGTACACACCACCATAATATAAATATGTTTGAAAAGTTTACATGATTGTAGGTGTTACATGTTTGCAAAAGAAATCAAATATAAAATGGTGATCCAAAATATGTTACTAACGCCAGTGCGTTAGTCTTCAGAAGTAGTTGCTACCTGGCTAGCGGTTTCCTGTGAATATAAGTTATTTCAAAGAAAAAGTGTCAACATTTAAGTTGGTGAGTTCATAAGTAGTGTTTTGAGAAGATGTATGCCATTCGAAAGTGTTTGCATGTTTTCCAGAAAAAAAAAAAAAACCTTATTTTCCTATAAAAGTATGAAATGCATATGAATGCTTGTGATGTGGATTACAACTAATTGTACCGAGAAAATCCCTTATTTTCCTATTAGTTGTTTGGTTTGTATACAGGAAAAACCCTTATTTTCCTGACATAACTGGCAGTCTTTAAGACCGAAAATCGCAAGCAAGCGACGTGCTTGTAAGTCGTGTCATAGTTTTACATAGTAAAGCTATACGAAAATCGCCCTTATTAAATGAAGAATAGTTTTAATGACTACTTGTTCATAAAAGCATAGTACCATAATAATTGTATATCCGATGAGTTTTATAACCATACTAAACATAATATGCCTGTAGCGACGTTCTTCAGGCGTCGTAGCGTTATGACAACTGTCACCCCAAAAGACGGACTGTAGCTAACAGTCAGGGCGCGGGATCATGACTTCCCGTATAGATCTATACACATTTGACACGTTCTCCGAACGGGAGACTCTGGTTATAGACAGGACTTGTAGCATTATTTTCTAATAAAGAAAGTAACGTTTGAAGATATACACGACTCATGGATTCTCAACTAAGTCCGTAATAAGGCAGTAGTTTGTATGCAAAATTTAACCTCTTTCACAATGTTTGACAAAGCATAAATCATAAGTTCTTTTAAATGCATAAAATGACTTAGTAAAGAATGTTACCCTTGATATGATGTTTTTTTGTATGTAAACGTATAAATAAAACATATTTCTATTTATAAACATATTATATCCCAAGAGGGTAAAGCTGTGTTGTGAGGGGTTTTGTATCATAATAACTTCACAAGATAGTTAAAACAACAGTATGAAAAGTATATCAAAAGGTTAATGTTTCACACGATTTTAGCCATGTGTTTACTTGTATTCCTCCCCAAAAAGAGTATAAAACATTTAAAATGTATTTAAAGAGTGTTCGAAGGGGATATGAACTCACTTGATAGTTTGAAGATTGTGAGGTGGAAAACCGGGCAGAGTTTCGTCTCGGGAAACTGATTTTTCTTGGGATTCTCGGGAATCTCGGGAGTAGAATCGGCCTTCGGGACTTGAGCCAAAAAGACCAGGGCTTCGGGTTTGAACGGACACGGAAAACAAGGAAATGCTGAGAGAGAGAGAAGAGAAATGAACACTTTCTTTGGAAACCCTCGCATTCTATTTATAGGAAGGCTGGTCTGCCTCGGTACGCGGGGCGTACGCTCGTACGCGCTGCGTACGCGTACGTCATGCATGACCGAAGCCTCGACTGCCTCGGTTCGGATGGGACGGGTTCTTGGGTTCTCGGGTCGGATGGGACGGGTTGCTGGGGAGGTGGGTCGGATGGGACGCCGGGTCGGATGGGACGTCGGGTCGGACGGGTCGGACGGGTCGGACGGGTCGGCTTCCTCGGATAAGGCGACGTGGACGATCCGAGGCCAATCCTCTCGGTTACGCGGGGCGTACAGGAGTACGCAGCGCGTACTTCGGAGAAGGACGCTGACTCCTCTTCGGATAATATCCGAATTTTGATTTAAATAAATAATTAATTTATTTAATAAACTTCAAAAATCCATATCTTCTTCATACGAACTCCGTTTTCGATGATCTTTATATCCACGCGTAGGTGAGACTACGATCTACAACTTTCGTTTAGACTCCATTGGCAAATTCCAAAATTATTATTTTTTTTTATTTACTTTATAACTAATCGTTTTTAAGGAATTTCTTTGAAAAATCATAACTTCCTCATGCGAAGTCAGATTTGGACGTTCTTTATATATTTGGAACCTTTAAGATGATATCTACCACATAGCGTATTCCAAATCAGAGCTTTTGAATAATTCATTTATCGATGATATTCCCATTACATTCAAAAGGGGTTACAAGACTCGGTTTATAATGCCTGGAAATAACGGGTTGTTACAGCTAGGAGGCTAATGGGTTGCAACAAAAAAGTGCAAAGCACCTAATGGGAGTTTAAGGTCTAATGACCATATTCATTGGAGTTTACGGTCCAGGGGAGTAAACTCCTGGCCGTAAACTCTCAACCAAGGCTCTAAATGATGCTTAGAATTATTACAACTCTAGTGGTGAATTGTTTCAAAGCGATAACAAGTGTTTGGGTACCATATTAACTCCTTTGGGGAGTTTACGGCCCAGAGACCATATTCCCTTGGAGTTTACAGTCGTAAACTCCATTGGGAGGGTTTTTATGGTGTTTTCAAGTCTCAAACATTTCTAGGTAATGATCTATGTTGGGTTCTAGGCATAAGGAAGGAGTTAGGGTGTCATTTGACCCCTTTATAGGTGTTTACGGCCAAAAGACCATATCCCTTAGAGTTTACAGTCATAAACTCTCATGGGATGGATGTTTTAATTCTTTCATGTCTCTTGCACAAGTAGGTTAACTTCTAGGCTTTTGTTTAAGGCTATGGGGGACCCTAGGCACACATTGGTGCCCATACTTGGTGTTTACGGCCCAAGAGCATTTCTTGGTCGTAAACTCCCTTTAAGGGGTGTTCTTGATGTGTTAAGGTCTCCAAATTAGCTAGAAGTAATTGATGGTTAAAGTCTAAAGCCTTTGGGGGTGATTAGGGCACATTTAAGCCCTTGAAATTGGTATTTACGGTCCAAGAAACTCTTGGGCCGTAAAATCCTAAAGCTATGTGATCTTGATTGATTTTTCGTCTCAAATGATCAAACATATTATCCTAAGCTAGTTACCTAACAAGGAAATGGGACTAGATGGCCTTTAAGCTTCATTTTGGAGTTTACTCCCCTAGAACGTTCTTGGGCGGTAAACTCCCGGATCTCATATATTTGCCATACAATCTATGTTAATAAGCATAAAACAAGCATTATAACACAACTAGAGAAGTGTTCTCACGATTTGGGATGAAAACCCGAAGATCCGTGAGAGAGAATTTGGCTTTTCTCTAATTGGAATTCAACTAATGAACCAATTTGGTTCAGAATTCTATTTATAGTCTTGAGATTTTTGGCAGAAAATATTTCTATTCTCGGAATGAACTCTAATGTCCTAGAGTATTGGAATTACAGTGTTGCACAAAACCCTAGTGCATCCACTATCCTAATATTTCCTTAGGTGTAAAATCCTGAAAATTGCCAAACTTATACTCGAAATCTAAGTTTTCACTGTAACTACTCTACTTCTATTGGCTTGGAATGGTTTGTTCAGAATGGAAATTTCGGGTTGTCACACAATGCGTGTCGTAAAATGCTTAGACAATGCGCAAATGCATGTCAAGAAAGGCCCTGTCATAACAAGAGATGACACGCTTTTCCGCGTCGTCTATAGACGACACGCATTTACAACGCGCAGTTACGACACACATTTATGACACTGATTTACGACACGCAACGCGTATTATAAGGAAGGCCCCGTCAGAAAGGATGACGGCATGCATTTGCGTGTCGTAACCTTATGACGTGCATTTATGACACACATTGCGTATCATTAAAACCCCTGTCATAAATGAAGATGATACGCATTTGTCTGTCATAAACTTCACCAGCCATTTACGATATACATTTACGATGTGCCTTTACGATACACATTTACGCATAATACGAAAATATGAAAACAAATATATAGCAAAACAAGAAATTTCATCCTAATAACATCATGTCAAACAAGTTAGTAGAAATTGCAATACATTGATCTTAATATGATAGTACATTGTTATTAAGTACAACCCTTTAGAAGGCAGCTGCTATACCAAGTGCGAGGTGTGGAGGCCTGTAATCCATTGTCACATAAATCAAAAAAATCTTGAGTTAGAAACAAACTTCACCTTTATTTATTAGTAATGATAACCAGTTAATGGTCGAACTGTGAAGCACCTATTGGTTATACATTGTTGTGTTAACAAAAGAAAAGAGTAAAGAAAACAAACAAGCTTGCTTACCCCACTAATCAGTTGTTGATGTTTCGCTTTTATTTCATGCTCCTACATAAGACATGCATCACGTTAAAATACAAGAAAAAATGACCACTAAGTTATAAATCCTTGATCAACAAATGCTTGCGTATTGCACAAAATGTTTACTGTTAAATTAACTGATGGACGTTAAAATAATTGGGATCAATTATATGAAAAAGACAACTGGAGAGCAGCATGCATTCACAATAGCAACAATAATTATGTGTGTATATATATATATATATATATATATATATATATATATATATATATATATATATATATATATATATATATATATATATCAAAAAGTATGTATTTTATTAAAAAAGAAACAAAAGCATAAAAAAAGATTTTTTTTGACATTTATGTATATATATGGATGTATATGTGTGTGTATTAGGCATAAGACCTTTCCAAAAAATAACCTAATGTGAAATGCTATTTTTTTGGGTTAACCATATAAAAAAGCAAGACAATCTAAACAAAAGTAACTCTTTCTTATTTTACACTTATTAGCCCAAAAAAGAAAAAAAAGAAAAAAAAAACCTTATATACTTGGAACCGGTTTTGGTAAAAGGGAACCGATTTATATAAGTTCGGATTTTTTTGGCAATGGACCGGTTTCGAACCGAACCGGTTTCTGGGTGAAACTTTAATTTTCTGCAAAATATATATATATATGTGTATATATATATATATATATATATATATATATATATATATATATATATATATATATATATATATATATATATATATATAATTATAAATTCCCAATTTTTTTTTAAAAAGATGATGTTATAAAAATCAAGAAACAGTAAATTAAAATATATATTTAAAAAATATATCTAAAAAATAATAGAACAGGATTCCACTAACCTTCCTATTAAAAGCATTAAAGTTTGCAAACCCTAATTATACAACAATTACAAATCAAAAATCAATAGGGATGAATATTATCAACAAGTAAATTACGAAACTATCATTGTTTTCATTGTCTCCAAATTCCTCATTATTAATGCCTTTACCACATGTTAAAGCTGAATCATGTGTTCCAATTGTTATAAATCCATAATCTTTTCTTCTTATAGAAGTCATATTACGTGCAAGCTCAATTTTCACTACTTCCCCATATTTCTTAAGTAGGTCCCGCACTCTACCCTCATACCATGAAGCAGGTAGCCCATCTATATAAAAACAGTCTTCACCTGCTAAATGACCATTTTACCCTTCATATTTAATGCACTATCTTTGTGTTTACTGGATTGGGTAATCCAAATATAAAGTGAAAAAATAAACTATACTCCATATATTGACAAAAAATTTTCATTTTATGAAAATTGCAGGTATAAAGATCCAGGGTATCTTGATGAGACAAAATGACCATTTTACCCTTCATATTAAATGCACTATCTTCGTTTACTAGCTTGGGTAATGCTAATACAAGGTGAAAAAATAATGTATTGTTCCATACTTCCATCTATTGACAAATTTTTCATAAAGATTTAGGGTTTGTTAATGAGACAAAACGACCATTTTACCCTTCATATTTAATGCACTACCTTTGTTTTATTGGCTTGGATAATCTAAATACAAGAAGAAAAGTAAACTATTGTTCCATCTATTGATAGATTTTTCATTTTAAGAATATAAAGATTAAGTGTTTCTTGATGAGGCAAAATGACCATTTCACCCTTCGTACTTAATGCATTATCTTTGTTTTGCTGGCTTGGATAATCCAAATACAAGGTGAAATGTAAACTATTGTTCCATCTATTGACAGATTTTCAGTTTACGAATATAAAGATTCAGGGTTTCTTGATGAGATGAAAGAAAGAAATCCCATAATTTTACCTGAGCCATGATTTCATCACCAGGGTCAATGAATGAATCTGCAAAAGAAACCATAGCGGGTCTATCCATAGCATCTGACCGAGAAAAAAAAACTACACAAAGGCAAATCCCCTATTACTTCCATCATTCTTATTGTGTTATTAGGAACATAGGGGCATTTTTGTCCACAAGAAAGTCTAAAAAATAAATAAATGGCCCTTCAATTGTGTGTGTGTGTGTGTGAGAGAGAGCGAGATACAATTTATTAAATTTCAGTAACGCTTACAGTTCATAGTTCATAAGTGGTTGATACTTGAAGTTATTATAACCTTAAAATTACTAGGCTTCATGAATAGACATGTGGTCCTCACTCTTTTATAACTCCTCGTGCGGGAACTCCTTCTTTTTACCCCGCAATTTCGTCACTCTTCAGCATAGTTTCAATATGTTGCATCAAGTTAAAGTCCATCAGAACATTATAATCAAGAATATTGTCGGTATAACTACCTTTATTATTCTATTAAGAAAAAACATTAATTATCAAAATTAGAATGAAGAATCAAATACCATTTGGCCTCCATTGGATCCGAAACGAAGCTTTGTTCCATACTGAAGAAGAACGAGAAATCTCCATAGGCATAATGCGAAAGTGAAAATTGTAAAATTAAACAAATTCTAATAACTTGAATTCAAATTGTGAATGATTTACACTGCGGATGGAGTAGGGGTGATGATTTGAAGTCGGAGCTATGGTAGAAGGAAGGTTGTGAATACTAGTTGTAAAGGCCTTCACGTTTCCGCTCATTGTTGCTTTTATGCATAGAGATTTTAGCAGCAAGCGTGGAATTTGATTGAGCCCAAAAAACCTAAACCCCTTCTTTGGTTGCTTTCGAATTTCGATATGGTTGAAATTGAAATTTTGGAAATTGGAAGAACTGTGAAAGAATTTGAGTAATTAGCACTGGATTCCGGTTTATTTGGGCTTTATACAAGCAAATCAAAGGTTTATTTGGGCTAAAGATCGACGGGAGGGGACAGAGGAAGGAAAGGGGAAATACAATGATTATGAGTTTTATAGGGTTACTGCATCGTTCTTTGCTCTCTGCATTTTTCATATTTAGAAGAAAGCTTTGGAGTAGAATCGTTGGAGTTTATTTTTTGAGTGTTAGGGTTTAATGCATCGTTCATTTTTTGAGTGTTAGGGGTATCTAGAGGTTGGTTGAGAGGGCCTGAACATCATCTTCGTGTGAGGCCATAATAGTCGGTGTGGGTTGGAGGTAGTGGAGGTGGGTGAGGGGCGGAGACGAAGGAGAGGAGATGTTATAGAACAGATCGATACAGATATAGTAGAAGAAACCGAGGTTTAAAATTTTTGGGGATTTCATTTTCCCTCTAAGAATAAGGAAGGCACGTTTCTTAAAAAAAATATAAAACGACATTCACAAAGGACCCACATTTTAGATACAGTGCCCTCTGTGTTTTTAATTTTTCTACACGAGGCACTAATTTAAGGTCACGCAACAATGCGTGTCCTCTATCCTTAAATTTTTTAAAGAGATGACACTTTTTTAATGTCACTCTCTTTTGTGTAACATAAATCAGCGAGTGTTGTTGTTTGCACGTCGTAAAAGGGTTATTTTCTTGTATTGACACTTGGGGTGCTAGGCTCACAAGGTTTCAAGGATCATATGCAATAACAAGGTATGTTATTCTATCTTTTATTCAAGTTAAAAATTGTTCCCCATGTATGCTAGATAGGAATATAACCTTGGAATTCAACTTTGCATGATTATTAGAGAAACATAGATCCAACGTTATTAGGGTTCCATGTACATTTAGGAAGTGTTAGATTGCTCAAAACCCATCAGTGGTATCAGAGCCAGGTTTGTTTGTTGATTTTTTGTGCAAACTGTTGAAAAAATCATTTTTCTGTTTTTTGCTTGAATGAACTCCCCAAGTCCATGGGGGGACTCGACGAGTCCTTGAACAAATGCAAGTTACTCGTCGATTCTATTCATGCACTCAACGAGTAGAGGCTGCAGTTTTCAGAAATTCGACTTTTGTTGCTGGAAATGGACTAGAGACATTACCCTAAACAGTTTTGGTACTTGAAAACTTGTTTTAGCTGGTGTAATGTTTATGCTAATCCATTTTCAATGGCAATTATCAAAATTACAAAGTTTTTTAAGTGTAATTTTTTATTCTTGAAATGCTAATATTCATGTTCTTGAACTTATGAAGATTAGATGATCATAGGAATTGCTTGTAACCTACATGGTAGTTTAATTCATGATCATAAAGTGTTTTAATGGAGTCCATAACATGTCCACAAGTTATTGAAAACCAAAAGTCACACTTTTATTAAAGCCATTAAAAGAACACTGGAGTTATAAAAATGAAGACTCTTCATTTTTATTACTCAATTAAATTCATAATTTATAAGAAATGAAAAGTTTTGAAAGTTTACAAAACTTTCCCTCAAGTTTTGGAACAAGTAAAGTCTTGATTAAAACTTTAGTTCCAACCCTTAGAATTTTAAAAGTTAAAATTCAACCCTTATACTTTATAATATTATAAGTTAACAATATATATATATATATATATATATATATATATATATATATATATATATATATCTATATATATATGTATAAGATCAGGTCGTCTTACCGCTAGTACGCCTCATTCACGAAGCCGGTCTATAAGGGGGGTATAAGGTTGTTGCCTATAAAATGGCAACGTAATGGGTGTCCACTCTCACCCACCGCTTCCTTGATCGGTGGAGGGTCGTTAGCCGAACGGGTAGGACAAGGACTTATAAATTCTCATTAAAAGTATGATGAATATTATAAAGTAACTAAATGTTTTATTAAATTCCCAATCTTAGTTACTTTCGAAAAAATGTGAATAAGGTGCTAATCCATCAAATTACACTTTACACTTTGCTTAAGTCGTTGGTGGAGCGTGTGTGGTTAACCGGCACACTAACTTGGACTTAACAAGGTAGGTAAAGGGTGACTTAAGATTTATCATAGTATCGGTGGAGCGTGTGTGGTTTACCAGCACATCGATTGAGTGATAAACTTTAAGGGTACCAAATGATTTGCATGGTTACCTCACACCTCGTTTTGCGATCCTCCGTATCCCAGTCACAAAACTTGGAGGGCACATTTGAGATTGAAACATGCCTTTGAAAAGTTAATTGAATCTCAAAAGAATCTAGGAATTTATATGCACCAATCAAAAACCTAATATTTAATATTTTGTTTTTCATGGTGGAAATTGGTGAATCGTCATTCACCTACCTTTCAAATATGTTATAGCTTGGATTACGGCATACCTCTTCTCAGTTATAATATATTGTGATTGGATCCTAGCCTTAATATTACATTCGGGTGTTTTATTAAGGACTCTCTTTGTCACACCCCAAAACCATGAATGGCGGAAATGTTCTGGGGCAGAGGACGTCATGTACAGTATCACAACAATGAAAAGTAGTAAGCAAGCAACAACATCATCCATTGCATTAATAATATAATTTTAATACAAGTGTGTTCTGTCAATATATAATACACGCTAAAGCATAAATCAAAATGAAAGATGCGTCTTGAACGAGCACCATCATCCCTGAACCTTGCATCGATACCTATCTATGGTTGACCTGAGGATACAAGTTATTTTGAAAGAGAGTACCAGCTTTAAAGCTGGTGAGATCATAAGTATTTTAGTGTCTTAATTTATATGTAAGTATTTGTATGTATTTGAAATGTAAGTATTTTAATGTATATGAACTATAAGTATTGAAAATGTATATGAACATCCTAGAAAACCATATGTGTCCTACTATAAGTATCCTTCTACCAAGGCATCTAGTGTCTGTGTGTGTGTCTCTTGTAAGTGTGTATTTTCCCAAATCTGACTATCATTAACCAAAAATATAGTTTTTACGTTACCGTGCATCATGTGAATGTTCACGAAGTGAATGTAATGGGATAAATATTATAGTAGTGTAGTGTTGTATTAAGTAACTACTGCTATACTAACTACCTTAAACCAATTGTTATTTAAAGTACAATGTGATCGGCATGTACCCTGCTACCGACTCAATAGTAAAACGACGATGTTAGACGCCGTAAGAAATGACATTTGGCACCCATAGACTTGCAAGTCCCACTGTAGCGAGGAGTAAGGTGTAGGATAGTCAATCCAGTATAGATCTATATGCAAACTCATATGCTCCCCAATTAAGGAGATTCTGGATACAAGAACGGTCATGGCAGGTAGTGCCATGACCCGTTTAATGGCTCACCTAACTTAATGTAATGTATGTGCTAGTTGTATTGTGTGTTCTTTCTCTATCTAGCATGTATGTTTGTTTCTCATCACTATGTATTATGTTTTTTTCTCATCACTATGTATTATGTTCGTTTCTCATCACTATGTATTATGTTTGTTTCTCATCACTCTGTATTTTGTTTCTTTCTCATCACTATGTATTATGTTTGTTTCTCATCACTATGTATTATGTTTGTTTCTCATTACTATGTATTATGTTTGTTTCTCATTACTATGTATTATGTTTGTTTCTCATCATTATGTATTATGTTTGTTTATCATTACTATGTATTATGTTTGTTTCTCATCACTATGTATTATCTTTGTTTCTCATCACTATGTATTATGTTTGTTTCGATATCTAGCATGTATAGACTCATGAATGAACTGACTCGTGGTATGATTCCGCATTATAGTAACGTAATAGTATCTTCGTAAACTACCCATATGGTAGCTTACTAGTAATATAACTGGTACGTATGAACATGGAAGTATACCCTTGCTACCCAACGGTATTGAATGAACTGGAAGAACCTTTATGACTATATATGTACACATGACATATAACTAATATTTAAACGACCTTCGGACGGATACCCGATACCCCACCAACCACATCTCAAGCGCAAAAAGGAAATAGGGTGGATAGCTGTGACAACCTGAAATTTCCATTTTGGTACGGAAACTAGCTATTCAATAGAAGCTAGTCCAGTTTTGAATGAACTTCAGACTTTTCCGAATAAGTTTGTGTACATTAGGGTTTACATTTAAGGAGATATCAAGAGAGTGGATGCTCATGGGTTTGTGAAACTTGAGCATTTTCAACACTTCATCATGTTAGAGTCCAAATCCAGAATAAAATATTTTCTGCCAAAATATTTCAGGACTATAAATAGATTTCTGAACTAAATTATTCATTATTCACATTTCCAACTAGAGAAAAAGCCAATTTCTCTCTCACGGATCTTCGGGTTTTCATCCCAAGTCGTGAGTCCACTTCCCTAGTTGTGTTTTATTACTTGTTTTATGCTTAATAACATAGTTTACATGTCAAATATGTAAGATCCGGGAGTTTACCTCCCAAGATCGTTCTTGGGGAGTAAACTCCAAAACGAAGCCTAAGAGCTATCTAGTTCCATTTCCTTGTTAGGTAGCTATTTAAGGACATTATGTATGATCTTTTAAGGCTAGAACACAATCAAGAACACCTAGTTTTAGGAGTTTACGGCCCAAGAGTTCTTGGACCGTAAACACCAAATTTCAAAGGCTTAAAGTGCCCCAAACACTCCTAAGACTTTAAGACAATAACCCTCTATTACTTGTAGCTTGAATGGGGAGTAAATCACATCAAAATCATCCCTAAAAGGGAGTTTACGGCCAAGAAATGCTCTTGGGCCATAAACTCCAAGTGAAGGCACCAAAGTGTGCCTAAAGTCCCCTTTAGCATTAAACAAAAGTCTAGAATTTATCCTTTGTGTGCAAGAGGCATAAAAGAATTAAAACACCCACCCCATAGGAGTTTACAGCCGTAAACTCTAGGGGATATGGTCTTTAGGCCGTAAAATCCTCAAAGGAGCATTCTAAGGCCCTAAACTACCTAAAGGATTAAACCACCAATGCTAGGCTTATTCTAGAATTCATTTAACACTTTAAAAAACCCAAAACCACCAAGTCAAGAGTTCACGACCGTAAACTCAAGGATTTACGACCGTAAACTCCGAAGGTGGGGTTTTTTGGGTGGTAAGCTCATATACAAGGTCATTTGGTACATTAAACCCCTTTAGCCTTGTCCTGTAGCAACTTAGATGCAACCATTAGGACCTATAACACTTATACAAAGTGTTTACATATTCCTAAGTGTCCCAACTTATTTCATTAAGTTATTATTTGGCTAAATAGTTATATATATGCTTATTATATGATAACTAGGCTCGTGCGTGTGAACAAGTCTCCGTTTTCCACCTAGCACAATATCCGACACTACAATCCAAACCACTCACCACATGTGAGTTCATACCCCTTTAATTAACCTTTGAAATGCTTTTAAATGTTTTAAATACTTTATGGGGGGGGGGGGGAATACAAGTTTAATGCTTATAGTTATTGAAATCAATCACTTGTGATTGCATTAATCACATGTGATTAATAACTAGAAAACCAATGATTTTATCACTGTTCAAACTGTTTATCAAACTGCTTTACTTCAAAATGTTTTACAAAATCTTTTACATATCAAATACTTTTATTTAAACTTTGTTATACTTCTTATAAATTGCATGCCCATATAGGTATAGATATATAAGCAATGTTTAAAGGGCTTAGGAAGGCCATCCGCCCTATTTCCTTTTTCTCTATTTGGATGTGGTCTGGTGGGATTTCGGGTGACCATCCGAAGGTCGTTTCAATATTAGTTATATATCAATTATACATATATAGACATAAAAGTACTTCCATATTCATGCGTACTATACACATTACTAGTAAGTTACCATCAGGGTAACACAGGATCATACTACTACAACTGTTAGATCAATGAGTCAGTTCATTCATGAGTCTATACATTACATTACTATGAGAACATATACAACTACACTAGAAAGAGAACATATACAACTATACTAGGATGAGAACATATACAACTATACTAGAAAGAGAACATATACAACTATACTAGGAGGAGAACATATACAACTATACTAGAACGAGAAACATTATATATACAAGAATACGATAACAATTCTGATCCACTGGATCAGAGCATGCCTTAAATGTCATGGCCCAAGTTGTAGCCAGAATTATCTTGGAGGGAGAGCGTGATTTTGCGTATAGATCTATACTGGATTGACTATCCTACACCTTGCTGCTAGCTACAGCCGGACCTGCAGGTCTGCGGGTGCCAAACGTCATTCCATTATTACGACCATTCGTATGTCGTTGTTACCAGTCGATAGTATGGTGCAATTATCACATTATACCTTAATATAAATCCGGTTTAAGGTAGTTAGTACAACAGTAGTTCCTATAATACAAAACTACAGTACTACAATGATTTACCCATTACATATTTTTAGTGATAACCTCACTTAAACATTAATGTACAAACTATATTTGATAAATGATAGTTACACTTGGGAAATTACACACTTTTACAACAAACGAGCATACAAAACAGTTAAGCCTTGGTAGAAGGCTACTTTAATAGAAAGTATAGGTTTTTCTGAGAGATTCAAACATTTACAAACACTTACATACATTTTACAAACTTATACTTGAGACACGTTCAACGTTTTGATAACAAACATCGACACTAAAATACTTATGAACTCACCAACTTAATGCTGATAAACTCTTTCAAAATAACTTGTATTCTTAGGTCATCAGTAGACAGGTGCCGAGGCCAGCTTTTGAGAAGATGGAGCGCATCCAAGACTCATCTTATTATTTTGATTTACATTATATTTTTGGTGTCTAAAACTGTACAGAACACGCTTGTATTAAAATTATATATTTAATGCAATGGATGATGTTGTTTGCTTGTTTACATTTACTGTGTTGTGATACTGTACATGACGTCCTCCGCCCCAGAACATTTCCGCCGTTCTTGGTTTTGGGGTGTGACAATAGCCTTCCTAAGTCCTTTCAACATTTCTTATATAACTATACATATATAGGCATGCAATTGACAATATAAAAGCATAAAATAAGTTTTGCAAAACCTTTTGAACATGATTTCTATCTAAGAAAAGATCGACTTGATGTCAATCCATAAAACGGGTTGAACACATGTGTTTGATAAAACAATTTAAGTATAAAGAAACATTTGTTTGGAACACAATTATAAATGAGCTTGAAATGAAACACACAGTGTAAAATGAACAGTTTAATAAGGAGTTTTAAATATATAAAACGTTTATGAAAATCATGTGAAGAAAACTGTTTGGTAAAACGGCTAATGAGTAGCAAATCATTTAAATGCTGCTTATTAATCACTTGTTGTTGATATAATAACTAGCATGATTCTGCTTGTATCCCCCCCATAAAAAATTTGAAAACATTTAAAACATTGATTAAGGGGTATGAACTCACCTGTTGTGAGTGGTACTGAAGAACTGAAAAGGTAGGATTGCTAGGTGTCGAGTGAGGCTTTGAACACACTCTATGATCCTAGTTAACATATAATATCACATATATGTACCAAATTAGTCTATGAACAACTAATAAACAAGTCAAGACACCCTAGGACATGTTAAACATCTTTATCAAGTGTTATTAGCCTCTAGGATTGCATCTAAGTGTTGTAGGGAAAAGCTATTGTGTGTAGGGTTCAAGGAAAACTCCATAAGGGAGTTCATGGCCCTAATATCACTAACAAATGAGTTTACGGTCGTAAACTCATGAGTTTATAGTCGTAAGCTCGTACTTATATGACCATTTGATGTTTGATGCTCTAGAAGACCCTAAGAAGCATTTCTACTTAATGGCTTGGTCTTTGGAAAAGTTTAGGGCATTATATAACTCCTTTTAGGAGTTTACGGCCCTGGGACCAAACCCCATGGAGATTATGGCCGAAATCTCCCTTGGAAGGGTGTTTTTGGTGTTTTCAAGTCCCTAATTTAACTAGGAACTAAACTAGGCTATTGTACAAGGCTTTATAAGAGTTTATAACACCTTTTGGCCCTATTCTTTGGAGTTCATGGCCTTGGAACTTCTTGGGCCATGAACACCTTACTCTTGGTGTTCTAATGGTGTTTGCTATTCCTAAACACATTAGCGTACATGTCTGAACTAGTTGCATTGCAAGAGGAAGGGACTAGTGCATCATTTAACCCTTAAAGAAGGGTTTACGGTCCAAGATGGTCGTGGGCAGTAAACTCTTAATCTTAGTGTTTTCCTATGATTTCTAGTGTATTAAGCACTTAAGAAGATTTACAACAAGACTAGATAGAAGTACTCACTTTTCGGGACGAAAGTTCGAAGATCCTTGAGAGAGAATTCAGCTTTTCTCTAGTTGGAAATGTAAGTAATGAATAAATATGGTTCAGAATTCTATATATAGCCCTGAGATTTTTGGAAGAAAATATTGTATTCACTAAATGAACTCTATTATCATAGAGTTTTGAAATAACAGTGTTGCACAAAACCCTAGTGCATCCACTCTCCTGATATCTCCTTAAGTGTAAATTCTGAAATACTCAAACTTATACCCAAAAGTCTGGAAATTCACTGTAACTGTTCTAATCTTCTACTGACTTGATGTGGTTTGTACAGAATGGAAATTTCAGGTTGTCACATCATTCCCTGTTAAAGGGAATTTCGTCTCGAAATTAGAATTTAGGTAAGGAAGTAGGTATGAATGATCGAGTCATGAGGTGGGAACTTCCTAATCGATTGGTTCTCACGCTCCTAAGTGAATTCGGGTCCTCGATTGGTATCCCAACGAACCTTCACTAATGGGCGACGGCGTTGCTTCGTCCGCTTGACCTCTTGGTCGAGGGTCACTACGGTTCTAATACGAAGGCGTGGATCTCGTCGAGTGGACTTACAAGAGTCCTAACGGAAAGGTATGGTTTCAAGATCAAGATGCGAAGGGTAGAATGTACGTTACTGAGTTCGCGGAGTAGATCTAGTCTACGAGATACAGGACCGATTCTGGTAAGAATCTCGGAGGTCCTAACTATCTTGGATTTAGCTTTCCACGCGATACAAAGCGTATTAAGCCATTCCCAGAGTGAGTTTTCCTAAAGGACTTGGTCTCTCGCTTTGAATTTATAAGGTTTCTTTTTCTTGCTTAACTTCCCAGTCAAAGGCCAGCCTCTGCTGGGTCAAAGTCATACGGGTTTTTGTAATATGCGAAGAGTTCTGGATGAACTATGACAGTAGGTCTGTAAGACCTAGAATTTGGCGAGTTTCTGTCGGCGTCTCTGATGTCGACAAATTCTCAACGGTTTTGACAAATTGAAAGAGTACTCAGAATTCCCACATCACTAATAGTGTGTCTTAGGAATCTGACTCTTCAATTTCAAAACTAGTGCTTAGAGAACTTCGCGAAAGTTCCTCCATGGGTAATGTTTCCATTGGTTACTTCTTACTATGAGGGTAGATAAGTAAGTCATTACATGGAGAAATGATAAACTGATCCAAGTAAGAAAGGCGTCCCCTAGTCATTTAGCTCATGAATACTATGGGCGTACTGGTCCTATCCGAGGGGTATCACTACGGACTCGAAGTGTCCGCATCAAGTTCAGAAGGTAGTCTTCCGGACATCCTTCCCTAACACTCGAACTGGTGATATTCGGATATCAGATCCATTTCTAAAAGTAATTCTTTCCTTGCTTTTGCTCAAGCCATTCATCTATGCCAGGCAGAGATAACGATTTCTAATGAAAAATCTTGACGGAGTCCTCGATAGCCGAGGTACATACGATGCAATTCTTCTACCTATGGAAGAATAAGATCGGAGTTCTCCAGGGTGAGAATCCCTGTCTTCCAATTCTATTTTTGTGGAGTTCGCTAAGTTGCCCGGACTGTTCTTGTATCTCCGTAGTTGTTTACACTGTAGGGTGATCTGTTTACGGGAGTCGTACTAGGTTCTAAGTTGATCACATGACGATGCAATTACTCGTAGTCTTGGGAAGTTCTCCGTCCTGAAGTTCATATTAGAATTCATACATGGTTCAACGATTACATATCGTGTATACGAGTCGTATATAATTAAGATTGAAAAGGTAGTCGAATAACTGATTCTTCTTTAAGCTCACATCCCATCGAGGAAAAAGAAGTTAAAGTGGAATCATCAATTCTAAACCTGTAGAACCTTGATTATATATCACTCTTATGTACACATTCTTCAGCAACAGATCAACCGTATGGATCTTTGGATTGAACTTGACGTACTGTACGAGTGGTACTTCGGGGATTTCTTCGGAAAGAAAAGAAACATGAGGTACTCTATGCATGAGTACTTCGGCGTTCGGATATGACGGTTTCGCTAAAAGATGTTTACTGAGAAAGAGATGTACGAATGAAGCTGGTATGGTTGGATCAAATTGAACCTAGTTGTATGATAATGTCGGAATCACAAGGAAAATTAAAGACATTAGATTTGAACATAAGGCTTTACAGAAAAACACAATCATGCAACCATCAATAGAGTTATAGTACTTTAGACTTACTACAAGACTATTGCTACGAACTAGGTATACTACAAAAGACAAGTATACGCAGCACGAGCATCCCTATACCGACAGGATCTCACAAAAGGTAAGACTCTAGTTGCACTAGTTTAGGATGGTCTATAAGTCTGTTACAACGAAACGCCTAAATTACATTAACGTGGTTCCGGAGTAGGTTCTCCTGTAGCTGTGATCCTGAGAATGTTCCCGTCTGCGCCAGAGTTCTGCGCTATCGGTTAATCCTCCTTGAGGTGTCCAATTTCACCGCATTGGTGGCATATCTAGACAACACCTACGTTGGTGGTGGAAGTGAAGTGTCGAGTAGGAGTCATTGGAACATGGTTGCTTTCGCTGATCTTCTCTTTTGGGCAATCTCTGTGATAGTGCCCTGCCTCACCACAACTATAGCAAACTAGGGTTGCTCCAGTGGTGGAGGTAGTTCTATAGAAACGAGCAATCTGCCCCATCTTGTTGCAATTATTGCATTGCCAGACTCGGCAAATTCCTTTGTGGTGATAGTTGCACCTGCCACACTTCGGGAGTGTTCCCTCATATCGTTTGACCGATGTTGTGAGGGCAGGGGTTGTCACTGTTTGCTGTTGTATGGCCATCCTCTGAAATCGTTTGCGTTCCACTTTGGCTTGACGTTTTCTTTTCTTGAACTCTGAGTTGTTGTCTTGGGCGGTGGCGACTGTTACTATTTGTTGATTTCTCGGATCGTTAACACGATCGGGATTGTCAACTCCTTTTTCAGTCTTGTTTGCGTTTACAGTGCTGCGGTTTGCAAGGACAGCTGTCACGGCAACCATCACGACAGCTGTAACGGTGGCTAGAAAAGTAGCAGCGGTTTGCAAGGACAGCTGTCACGGCAGCCATCAGGACAGCTGTCACAGCAGGGTTTCATTGTTTCTCTCAGATCTCTCATGAGCATCTTCTAGACGAATGGTGCGGAGGGTATGTGTCACATCCCGAAAACCAAAGGCGGAAACATTTCCGAGGTTGACTCCACGTTGAGTATCGAATCCAATGCACATAGTAAGTAAAGTAGAACAACCATTACATTACATATAGAAAAGTTTTACATTTGTTTCAAAGTAAAGTTATACATTTGTGATACATAGTATATAATAACAAAACGAACTGGTCTTCTGCGCACTCCAACCTGGAACAAAATGATCTTCGGGTACCTGTTCTAACGTTGACCTGAGAACACAAGCGGTTTGAAAATCAGCATAACGTTGGTGAGTTCATATGCGGTTTTTGTTTGTGAAATGTTCATGTTTCCTTTTTGTTTCTGAAAATGTAACACACGCCAAGAAAATCCCACATTTTCTTAAAAAGGTTGGTTGGTTGTTTCACATTATGTAAAGTAAAGTTGTACAATGAAAACATGTTTACCCTTGTGAAAATGTACATTTAGGTTATCTGTTATGTTATACTTATTTGGTTGTGTACCAAAGGATACCCAGGAAAGTCCCATACATTCCTGATGGTATGTTACCGTTTGTAAAAGATGTAAGGTTATCCAGTTTGTTACACTTTTCTAGTTATGTAAATGTTCCCCAGGAAAGCCCCATGCTTTCCTGATTGTTGGTTACTGATGCAAAAGATGTAAAGGATTTATTTCTGTTAACGTGGTTATGTTCAATGTTTCCCTAGGAAAGTCCCATACTTTCCTGAATGTTGGTTATCAATGTAAAAGATGTTTCTGAAACCTGGTTATTCTATGAAGTGTATAAAGATGTTCATTATTACTGTAAGTAAATCTCTGTTATCCTAATTGCGAGTTCCATAACCATACGATACATTGAACCTATGGCAATAAATAGACCACATCCTTATGACTTTTGTCACCCTTGAACCATTTCGGTTCGGCTGTAGCTAGCAGCCAGGTGTAGGGTAGTCAGCCCCTGTTTAGATCTATACACTCAAGTCACGCTCTCTAAATCCTAGAGATTCTGGTTACGGGTGTAGTCCTCCACTCGCGTATCTCTATGGAGTGTTCGCCGAGGACGTGTCTCCAATCATACAGGAATAACAAATTTACTAGTAATAATATGATAGTCCTCCACTCGCGTATCTCTGTGGAGTGTTACCGAGAACAAACAGTGTACAAGTTTCATGTTCATATGTTCTAATGTCATGCTTTTAATTGATAAAATGTGGAAAACCATTTGTGAAATATATAAAACATAACAATTTATAAAACCCATTTCACAAATAATATATTACATGATCTGCATGTTCATACGGTTATCAGTTGTGTATATCAGTGTTAAAAGCATATGAAATGTGAAACACACACACGAAAATAAGTTTTGAGTACAAGAAACCCTTGTACTTTGCTTGTGTCCCCCCTGAAAACAGTTAAAAATAGTGAAAAAGGGTAGGGGTATGAACTCACCAGACTCGGGAATGCGACAGTTTCAGACACTAGATGTTGGTTCGGGGCTTGATTACTCGCGATGTCCCTATGTAAAATGAAATAATGTCCATACATATTTAATTAGATTTATTTTCACTAATTATATGGAACATTACACTCCAAAGAGGTTAATCACCTCAAAACGAGCGTTTGGAGTGACCCGGGTGACATCTACGGACGTGTATTGGGACTAGGGACTTGGGATTTGAGTTTACTCCCCAAGAGTAAACATTTAGAGGAGTTTACTGCCATATATCACACACACACACATGAGTTCACGGCCGTGAACTCATGTTTGAGTAGTTTTTGGTGTTTTATGGCTTGAATGGACATGGGAATTGCTAGAATGGATTTATCAAATGCCTTGGATTAATTTGTTTGGACTTACACACCATTTATGGAAGTTTACGACTGTAAACATGGAGTTTACGACCGTAAACTCCCCCAAGCTTAAACTAAAATTAATTTGAGGTGCTTAGGACAATCACATGTGATTCTAGTTAATTTTCCAAGCCTTGGTATGAATTTTGGGCATCAAATCACATATAATTAGGAGTTTACGGCCTTGGAGTATGTTCTATGGCCGTAAACTCTTATATGTGGTATTTTGTTATGTTTAAGGTCTCCAAACTATTTTTAGATGGTTCTATGATTTATTCCAAGGCTATTGGTTAAGTTTCATGGCAATCTAACATGTAAAAAGGTGTTTACTCCACATGTTTGACGAGTTTACGGCCCAAGCACATGCCTTGGCCGTAAACTCCCTTTTGTCCCTCAAAATTCATGTTTAAGGTGTTACAAGTCCAAGATTGAAAGCCTCAAAGTCGTATCTAAGTCCCAACAATGATTTGGAAGGGTTAATTGGCTCAAAAACCCCATTTTTAAGTGTTTACGGCCCAAGCTTGATCCTTGGCCGTAAACTCGTGTTCCATGTCCTAAATCCTTGTTTAAACATCAATTTGAAGGCTAAAGAGGTTAGATAACAAGTTAGGGATGTTACCTCTTTGATTTGGAGCCTTAAATCTTTGTTTTTGGACCTTTGGTTATGGATGAGGAGAGAGGTTGGAGAGTGATTAAGGAAAGATGGCCAAAAGCTTCAAATGGAAGCTTTGAATCATTTATATAGTGTTCGGGAATTGGACACGATGAAATTCTACCAGATACCGACTTTAGACGGGGCTTTTGGTCGCACCCGGCCAAGTTGCCGTAACCCGATATGGTCGATTCTAGAAATGTTCCGATCACTAGAGTGGGGTGTTAGAATGATTTCTAAATGAATTAAGACACCCATTAAGTCATTTAAATTAATATAAATTACTGACTTAATTAAACGAAAAAAATCGGAATCGGATTTGGAAACCACGATTGGTTGATCGAAATGGATTACGAAAAGGGTTACAAGTAATGATACGAAATTTCAGGTTGCTACATTATCCCCCCGTTAGAGGGAATTTCGTCCCGAAATTCAAGACAAGATACATGACAAAATACAAATCATAGATCTAGAAAGAGTTGCGAATACTTCTGCTTCACTGAGTCTTCCCGCTCCCAAGTGAACTCCGGTCCCCGCTTGGCATTCCAACGAACCTTCACTAACGGGATGCGCCTTTGTTTCGTACGTTTGACTTCTCGATCCATGATTTCTATTGGTTCCTCCACGAAGTTAACGTTTTCATCGATCTCGATCTCGTCTAAAGGAATCACTAGGGTTTTATCGGATAGACACTTCTTGAGATTTGAAACATGGAAGACGGGGTGGATGTTACTGAGCTCGTGAGGTAAACTAAGGTTATAGGCTACCGGACCAATCCTGGAGAGGATCTCGAAAGGTCCAATGTACCTCGGATTAAGTTTTCCACGCTTACCAAAGCGTACAGTACCTTTCCAGGGCGAGACTTTCAACAGGATACGGTCTCCAACCTGGAATTCCAATGGTTTCTGACGGTTATCAACGTAACTCTTTTGGCGGTCACGTGAAGCATTCGGTCGTTCTCGAATTTGGATGATCTTCTCGGTAGTTTCACGGATGATTTCAGGACCAGTGAGAGCACTGTTGGGGAGTCGAATCTTGGCTATCTGTGTATCCCCCACCTCGGCCCAGCACAGAGGGGATTTGCACTTGAGACCGTATAAGGCTTCAAACGGGGCAGCCCTAATGCTGGTGTGGTAACTGTTGTTGTACGAGAATTCGATCAAAGGTAGATGTGTGTCCCACGACTTTCCAAAGTCAATGACACATGCCCTATGCATGTCCTCTATGTAGTGGTGTTGATTTTGATGGCTTGTGCGGAATAGAAATGATCTAGTGATTCATCATACAAATTCAAGAACACTAGGAGTAAATAATTCTTTGTAAGCTCATATTAGATCTAGAAAGAATATACAAATGGGTTTGTACAAGTTTCTCTCTCTAGTCTAACACTCCATATGGACTCTTACATAATGGGAGTCACTCACTTCCTATTTATAGGAAAGACTCAACCCATTTACACATACAAAGAGGAAAGCCTAAACAATACATCCAAGCATGACTTTGCACCCTAACATTCTCCCCCTCAAAGTTAGGATTGGATGTCCCGACTTTAATCTCCAACGAGCTAGCGCGATCAAGACCAAACTCCCCCTCGAAGTAGCATCGGTCTTCAAATCCGCAAATGAATATTCGACAAACCCGAGAAGCTTCGAATACCCATCATTCTCCCCCTTTTTATAATCAAAAAATGATTATAAAACCCACTAAGGATGAGAAGCGCCCGAGGAATAATCTTCACAATACTCCCCCATGATGTGTACCAAAAATGAATCACCAAAAATCTTGCACGGAAAAACAATCACGAAAAAGCCACAAAATATTTCCAATTTATGAAATTTTTTGACTTTTTAAGTGAAAGTTGCAAGATTTTTCAAAATCCAGGTAGAAATTGTCACTTTCTGAAACTTGCAGGGACCCGTTGCGCCAAAAACAGTCAAATATGCGAAACTCTAGCCCATTTGCGAAACCGGGCATAAAGCGTAAATTCGCACAAACTGTAAGGACCAAAACTGTAAATTCTGTAATTTCACAGCTTTTATTGTCATTTGCGAAGTTGGGTATTTATTTCCAAAAAATGCGAAACTCTAGGGACTATTTTCGAAAATTTATGTTGTCTTTCCCAATTCACGAATATTTCACAGTCAAATTCTTCGCATATTCCATTTATTCCTTCGCATGTTTTAGTCGCACAATTTTCGCATCTTTTCTTATAAAAGTTTCGCATCGTATATCCTTCTAAACAAATGCGAACATCTTCAAATCAAAACAGAATTCGAATAAACATCCCAATTGCGAACAGTATTACAACGTTATGTGCGAATCTTTGATTGAAATCCAGATTCGAATACGATTTGATTGCATATGCGAAAACCAATTCACACAAATGCGAATCAGATTTTTATTTACACAAATGCGAACCCAGTTCTTCCATCTTAATATGCGAACCAAAAAATCAAGATGCAAATCTTGTTTGACTGAGAACTAATCCAAAAAGAATTCTAACACACTCCAGTTCTTCCACTCCAAGCTTGCGAATCAATAAACCCATTTATCAACAAACTCAAAATAATCGATTCCAGTCACTTCGCTTTGCAAACACGAACCCAAATAATGACCTCAAAACAGTCGACTCTCAATTCCAGTTTCCAGTAAACACACACTCAAAATCGAATTCGCGACTAGTCATCAAGAATCGAATCCAAATATCAGACCTTCGCATATCAATCCTTCAAAAAAAACGATATGCGAACCCAAAAAATTTCAGTTCTTTCAGTTTGTTTTTCAGTTCATCATCATCTAGTTCCCGACTCCAAATCAAAATCAATTTCTCTGTCGATATCCAAAACAAAAATTGTCTTCAAGAATAAATCGAATCAAATCAAACTCCAAAATCAAAACAACTTCGACATCCATAGCCCAAATACAGCTTGTATCATCCAATTTCTTTCACCAATTCATTGATTTATCCCAATAAAATCGACTTTCACTATTCTTTTCTGATTTTGACTTTTTGAAGTCAAAGATCAAAAACACCAAAATCGACCTTTCTATCAACAAATTTTAGATCAAAACCTGTTCAAACAACTGTTCTTCAATCGTTCTTCCCAACAATTTCAAATTTCTTGATCAATTTTATAAAAACTATAAACAATTGACTCAATTGATCCTCATCGGTTTGTAATTGGAAGACGTGATAAACAACCGATTCACAATTTCGTCACTACTTTCAAAACTCATCGATCGATACAAATGATGAGAAGAAAATACGACTCAAGAATTCAAGAAAAAGTGACCACGATTTTAGATTATACAAACAGGAAAAGCAAATGAGAGTACAAGCACTGTAAGCGTTTGATGAGGAACAAAAGAAATGATTCATATCCGATTTCAAGTTTGATCGAATCACATTTGGACTTAATGAAGGAACGGATCAACATATTTTTGGGCTAAACAAATCATGAACAGGAACAACCATTAGACTAAAGATTGGGCTCAAATCGAGGTTATGAACAGTAAGTAGATTAATTGATTGGGCTTTGAATAAATTTTTTTTTTGTATCACATCAAACATATGGATTTGGAATTGGATTGGGCTTTGATCAACACAAAAAAATTATTGGATCATCAATGAGGTTGAAACAGATTAGATCCAACGAAACAAATCGATCAAAAATGAAAAACGAAAAGCACGAATTGAAATCATGGACGTTTTGGAATCCATTTGAGAATTTGAGATACCTTTTTGACGAATCGAGTTCCGTTTTAAACGAACGAATCCAATTTGGAAGATCTTGGTTCTTTTGTCGGAATGAGAAAATCTCCAAATCGAACATTGTACCACCCACCATGCGAGATGTACAACTCGTTCTTCGTGTTCTTCGTGTTCTTCAACAATCCAAGAACATCTTCAAAAGCACCACCAACACTTTTGGGTTTTGACTTCAAATTCAATGCAACACTTGGAGATTGTTGCTTTGGAACCCAAATTTGTTTCACGGATTTCGGCTTCACAACATTTGACGATTTTTGTGAGTAAACCCGCTTGTTCTTCCGATTCATCTTCTTCTTCTTTTTCTTTCTCATCTTTTTGCATCTTGAAGACTTGACTTCATGAACAAACCCACTTTCAACAACATGAACATTTTGAGTTTGAATCAAATCTTTTGGAGTTTGATATTTGTGATTTTCTTGAACCACCGGCTTCCGATAACGAATCATTCCGTCAAACGAATCACAAGAACACAAAACACCATCGGTTTGAACTACAATTGAGCAAAAAACTTTTTCATCATGAAAATCAACTTGAACTCCTTTTTCTTGAACATCAAGAACATGATGATCATCAAGAACATCTTCAACAAACATAAGAGCATGGAGATCACTTGGATTTTCAACAAGAGAAATGAAATACTTATCAAACAATTCTTTTGCCTTTCTTTCCTTTTTATCTCTTTCATTCTTCAGATTATGGCAAATTTGAGTCAAGCATTCAATCTTTGAAAGTGGTTGAAAAATCAATTCTTCATGATCATCCTTTAAACCTCCATAAGAAATCAAAGTATCCTATGAAATCATTAAGCCTTTCAATATTAATCCAAGGAATTGTTCTAAACCAATTTTGTATTTGACATCTTTAATGATCACAATCCAAGAAGCATGCTCCAAGAAAACCGTCATTTTTGATCACTAGAACTTGAATATTTCTAGAGAGAGAAAGTGATTATGAATGGGGTTTCTAGAGAGAGAAAGTAAAACAAACAAATATTCTAGAGAGAGAAAGTCGAATTATGGATCAAATCAAAGAAAAATTCGACTTCTAGAACACGAAAACACTCTCTAAACACGAAGATCAATGAAGAAAAAGAATCACCAAATCAAAATAGCCATCAAGGATCAATTCTTGATGAGATTCAAGAACACCCGCTCTGTATTGTTTAGGCTTTCCTCTTTGTATGTGTAAATGGGTTGAGTCTTTCCTATAAATAGGAAGTAAGTGACTCCCATTATGTAAGAGTCCATATGGAGTGTTAGACTAGAGAGAGAAACTTGTACAAACCCATTTGTATATTCTTTCTAGATCTAATATGAGCTTACAAAGAATTATTTACTCCTTGTGTTCTTGAATTTGTATGATGAATCACTAGATCATTTCTATTCCGCACAAGCCATCAAAATCAACACCACAACAATTGGTATCAGAGCAGGATTCAAACTGCTTAGATCTGATTTTCTTATAAGAATCAATTGCTTTTTGAGTTATAAATTTTACTCAAAATTTTCCACGCAATTTTGGTTTTGAAAATCACTTTTGATATTCAGATTTGAATTGATTCTGCACTTGAATTGTTAAATCGAGTATTCGATTAGCGATTTGTGATCAATTCACTTGATCGATTTCTGAAATTCATCAAATTCTCAAGTTTTCTGAAATTTTTGTTTGTTCATCAATGGCGAACTTCAATATGAACACAGTGACTTCTTTCTCCCATTTGCTTGGTTCTTCAACCAAAATTCCGATGTTGATTCCAGAATACTATGATCAGTGGGCTGATAGAATGGAAGATTACTTAAATGGAATCGATGAAGAACTTTGGAATTGTATCGATGGAACAGTTCAAGCTCCTGCAAATGTTCAACAAATTGGTTCGTCCACTGGATCTCCTGATGTTGAAGATCAACGAAAACGTCTGAAGGATAACGAAAAGAGATGCATGAGGCAACTAAGAGGTACTCTTCCTCCTCTGGTTTACAATTACATTCGTAGTTGTAAAACAGCAAAAGACATCTGGAATACTCTAAAAGAGAAGTATCAAGGTAGCGAAAAGACGAAGATCAATTCTGTGAAGCAATGTCTGATTGAACTGAAGGAATTCAGACAGAAGGATGCAGAAACTCTCGAAAGTTACTATGATCGTCTGAATGAGCTTGTGTTTCGCTGTAACAGGTACGGTATCACTAGATCTATCATGGAATTCAATTTAACTTTCATAATGGGACTTCGCAAGGAATGGCGAAGTGTGAGCATGATGATTAAGAATCAACAAAGTTTTGATTCAACCAAATTGAATGATCTCTACAATCAAATGAAAACACATGAATTTGAGGTCTCAGAAATGTATGAAGAATCAAATCTCGTTATTGGTGGTCCTTTGGCTCTAGTTTCAAAGGTATCTGAAAATGATGAAAAAGATGGATCAAATGATGAAGTATTTTTGATGAATTCTGATGATGAAGCTGTGGCATTCTATTCAAACAATAAAGTTAAAAAGTTTTTCAAAAAGCCTTTTAATCCAAAAGGGAAGATGAATGATGCGAAGAATGTTACCACAAGGACTGGAGGGGATGAGAGGAAGAAGATGGAGAAAATAGAGGAAAAACCGAAAAATGCGAATGAAGAGAAAAAGTTGAAAGGTGATTCATGAATCTATTGTCATTACTGTAATGGTGCGAACCACTTCGCAGCTGACTGCATGTTGCGAAAGAGAGAAGAGAAGAAAGAAAAAGTCAAAGATGAGGCATACTATTCTGAGAAGATTGAAGAGCTACGTGCAAAGACCAAAGGAGTGTCATTGGTTGCGAAAGGAGAAACTACTGAAGAACAGAGTGGAACTTATCAGATCTGGTCTTCAGGATCTGATGATGAAGAAATGAGGCATCCCACACATGGAGCAATGTTCGCAAGCTTTGAGGAATGCGAAGGGAATATTTCAGGGAAATGCTTTGTGTCAAAATCCACTGACAAATCACCCATGACAACCAAGGTACGTACAATTCTTGAATCTTTTAATATTCCTTTATCTGCTTATGATGCTGAAATTGTTTCATTTGATGATACTGTGGCTTATTTTGATTCTGTTATTGTGTCTGCTAGTAATGAAGCTAAGAAATTAAATGTGCAACTTAGTGAGACACGAAGAGAGTTTGAAATAAAGAAGAGCAGAGTTGAAAAATTAGAATTGCAAGTCAAAAATATAGACTGTGATAGGAATAATCTTACTAATGATGTTAGGTTATTACTGGCACAGAGAAACATCTATTGTAATTCTGCAAAACGATTGTATGCAAAATTAACAGCTTTACATCACTCTTCTGATATTAGCAAAGAACAACATAGAAAACTTTTACCTTTACTTGAGTATGAACGTGAAAAAGTTGATGTTGTTTCTTATGATTGCGAAAGCACAATTGCTCAATTTGACAAAATACCTGATGATAGATATGCATGTGGTATTGTCAAAATTGATGAATTTCTGAATGCTGATGAATTGGTTAACATTGTCAATGAAAGTTTGACAAAGAGTGAACAAGTGAAAATCATAAAGAAAACTGAAAATTCAAAGCTTGTCTCACAATTGAATTATGCTGATATTGATGAAAATTTTAATAATGTGAGTGAAATCATTGAGATAGAAGAGGAAGAAGAGGTTGATTGTTCTCAATTGTCAATCATTAATATCACATCTAAGATCAAAGGTAAAGAAATAATAGTTGATTCAATAGTAGAGGATGAAATTAATAAACCTTCAACTTCGCAACATTGTATGTTTGATAATGTGGAAGTTGAAAGCTGGAAATCTGATGACACAGATGTAAATAAAGAAGAAACGAAAGTTTCAACTGAAACACCTCAAAGGATTGTTGTTGATCAAGTGTTTGAAGATACAAAAGAATTTGATAAAATTTTAAATGATAAAGGCGCACATTATTTGGAAACCAACACTGTGGTATATCCAAATTTTGTATGTACTGATAACAAAATTTTCCCAAATCAAATTTTTGTCACTACTGGAAATGCTGAGAAAGTTCATCCTGATTTTAATAAAATGATTGAAAAAGATAATCAAAAGTCCACAACTGAAGGTTTTTTCGCAAATCAAATCACAGAAGAAAACAATTTAACTAAAAATCCTTATGTGTTTCAAAAACAAAAATCAACACAAAAATGGGTGGCTAAAG
This sequence comes from Lactuca sativa, assembly GCF_002870075.4. NCBI lineage: Eukaryota > Viridiplantae > Streptophyta > Magnoliopsida > Asterales > Asteraceae > Lactuca > Lactuca sativa. Next base: position 113,790,302 of record NC_056631.2, read on the forward strand.
GTGAAAACTCAAACAAAGTTTTTGAAAAAGATGGAAAATCAAAGGTTGAAGTGAAACTAAATTCTCATGAATTTAAATTGATGGTTGGAAAATTTTCAACAGAAAATAATGTTTCAAAAAGAAAAGCAAGAAAAGCAATATTCTGGCAAGTTGTGTCTAACGAAAAAACAAAAGATGAAAAAGAGCAAATTTCAAAAACATCATCAAGTTTTCATAAACAAATCAACTCTGTTGACAAGGTTCCATATGTTTGCAAATATGACAACAAACGAAAATTTGAGAATTCGCAAAAATTTGCAAATAATCAAAAGTTTCACAATGTTGGCAAATTCACGAATACTTCATCAAGTTTGAAGAACTCAACTCAAGATAAAAAGAAATTTTCACCAAAACAACCAAATTTTCCAAATCCTTCAATATCAAAACCAAACAAGGTTTCATATACAAAGGAAAATGTGATGTTAAAACATTCAATCATTGGTTTGAAGGAAAAGGACAGAAATATCAAAATGGCAAATTTTCAGAAGAACAAATCAAAAGTGCATTTGAGAAGTATACAAATAATTCTTCAACTGAGAGTACATCATCTAATAATTCGCAAGTTCCAGTTCAAAAATGGAAACCAGTTATCAAAAATGCGAATGTTGTGAAGGATAAGATTACAATTAATGGAAATCCAAAATTATTGAATGATTATATTTCAAAATCTAGAACTGATGATGTTGATATTGTTGATTCAGTTACAAACAAAGTGAAAACATGGTTCTTCAATTCCAAAAATTTGTTTCATTCTACTAATGATGGACCCAAAAAGTCTTGGGTTCCTAAAATTTTTCAATAAATGCAAGTGATATGTGACGAGCAATATGACATAAAATGGTACATTGATAGTGGTTGCTCTCGTCACATGACTGGAAGGAAAGAAAATTTGCGAGATTACAGAAGCTTGGAAAATGCTGGAGTTGTCAAATTTGGAAATAATCACAAGTGTCAAGTGAAAGGATATGGGAAAGTCACAAATGGAAACTTCACAGTCAACAGAGTAATATTTTTCGGTTTGTTGTTGTGCTAGATTTCAAGCTAATCCAAGAGAGCCTCACTTGATTGCAGTGGAAAATATTTTTCGATATCTCAAGGGAACTGTTTCTTTAGGACTATGGTATCCTGCGAAAACAGGATTCTTCATTCAAGCTTTTTCAGACTCAGATCTAGGAGGATGTACTTTGGACAGAAAAAGTACAACTGGTGGATGTCAACTTTTGGATGGAAAGTTAGTGAGTTGGCAATCAAACAAACAAAATTGTGTGGCTATATCAACCGCTGAGGCAGAATACATATCTGCAGCTGCTTGAACTTCGCAAATTATCTGGATTCAGAGTCAACTTCGTGATTATGCAATAAACATGAAAAAGATTCCTTTGTATTGTGATTCGCAAAGTGCAATTCACATTTGTCACAATCCAGTACAACATTCAAAGACAAAACACATTGCTCTTAGATATCATTTTATTAAAGATCATGTGGAAGATGGGAATATTGAAATTCATTTTGTCAAAACAACTGAACAACTTGCTGATATTTTTACAAAACCTCTTGATGAAAAATCCTTTGTTCGAATTTTAGCAAGTTTGGGGATGATTAATGCGAATTCAATTTTGTCAACACAAGAGTAAAAGCTTTGTCCAGCAGCAAAGAGTCGAAATCATTCAGAGGTTACTGTTCATTCAGAACGCTTCGCATGACTTCGCAACCACAGTTTTTCGCATCTGGTTCCAAAATACTATGGTAAGGTTTACGCTTAATGTTTTAGTTATGAAAAATAGAAAATCCAAAAAGATTTTATCTTTTGAAAATTTAAAAATCCAAAAAGATTTTATTTTTTTTGTTTGTTCTTTAAATTTGAAAAATTAAAAATACAAAAAGAGTTTATTTGTTTTGTTCTTAAGTTTCTTGAAAAATTTCAAAATCACAAAAATATTTTTTTCTTCTTTAAACTGTGTGTTGAGAATTTGATACAGGGATACAATGCGAAGAGGTCATACATTTATGTTTCTATGGGAAGGTATTAATTTTTTTTAAAACTAGATAGGATGTCCCTAGAAGCATGCTGCTGTATGTAGACCTCAAGCCTCGAATGATTCTATGTGTGAAAAATGAAAGCCTTGATGAAATTTTCTCATGAACATTTCTACCCAGCAAGGCTTGTATTCGCATAAATCAACAAGAGCTACCTTACTCTTCTCATATGAGTTAAGAGTTTTTTGTTTTGTCCACATCATAACAGAGGTACAATTTGATTCTTAACCAATCTTTTTAAACCAAAATGTTCTTCAAATCCAAAAAATTTTTTGAAAAAGATTTGTCCTTGAGGTCTTTGATAAAACCAATCAAAACCTAGACAAATCAAAACTCTGTGTTTAAGATCTAACATCATGAGACCGTGATGGAAGTGAAACCCAAAAATCATACATCTTTAAGGAATTGACGGGGAACTTTGTTCCAGATTTTTATGAAACCTTTGTTTCAGTATAAAAAAAAAATTCGAAAGTTCAAATCATATTCCATTAGCATGCGTGGTCTTGATCAAATATTTACAACCAAGAATATTTGTTACCCAACAAGATCCAAACCAAATTTTTCTTGAATATGATTTCAGTGTAAGTTTCATTCGCAAATTCTTGTCATGATAAATATTTTCACAAGCCAACTTGTCACTGACTACACTAGTCAAACAAGTAATTTCATTTACAATTTCTCACCTTATGTTAAGGCTGATATGTAATGAAATTTCAAACCAACCCAAAATAACCTTTAAAATAAGCCCTTTGAAACTTCTTTACAAGTATTTGATTGTAATTCACGGGAAAATACACAAGTTGTTGATTATCTCTCTTGATAATTAACGAAGCAACCTTTGCCTGGGGTTTTACCGCATTCATGTCAAATTAAATTTTTGACATCACTACATTCCAAAAATTTCTTGATTCTTATCTTATTTCATTGGCACAATGCACACACGAAATCCTTGAGGCTCTGAGTAAAACCAACTCAGGCTGATGATTTCGCAAGACTGGAAAATGACTTTGCTTTAAATCCCAAAAGTGAAAGAGCCTTGCTTCCATGCGAAGGGTTTTATCGGTTCGCATTCTATAACGGTTACTTGACAGGCTGTCTACTAAAAATGGTTGGTATTCTATCCGGTTTTCGAGGAGATGTGACAGTTACTTTTTACTGCATAGTGATCTTTTACAGCGATGATCCGAGATTCAAGGTGCCACATCGGATTATATTAAATGCATCCCGCTTTAATTTCAAATCAAAGTTTGAGTAACCTATAAAAGGGGCATGAAGAACACTATGTACGGTTATGCAAACAAGAATTCTCACAAACCTTCAAGCGTTCATCTTGATCCTATACTTCAAATCTCTATCAAACCCTACAATGGCGGTCACAAACTCAAACACTGATGAGGTCCTTTCTCAATCCCTAATGAAGATTCAGAGCACAAACTATCAGGTTGATCCCAAAGTATGCGCTTACCCAGAAGAATTGAAAATGCTCATTGTGGCTTTGAAACGATCACCGTTGTCAATTGCCATGTTCCGATCCTTCCCAGTTCCGATGATCTGGTTATCCCGTGCTGCATCCACGTCTTCATACAATCACACGGCGGATGTGATTACTTTCAACCTCGTTAGCAACAAAAGGGTGAAACTGTCCAAGAACTTGTTCGTGGAGTTCTTGGAGATTCCCAACAACCCACCTTTTGTGAAACCGGTCAACTCTCAGATTATCCACATGTTCAACGAGATGGGCCATCAACCGGAGTTGGAGAAGATCAGTGATTTCCGGAAGTCGGGATTACCCTGTATTTGGAATTTTCTATTTGGAATTTTCCTCAGGTGTCTTACAGGAAGATCTGTTGGTCTAGACAGAGGAAGAGTCGAAGTGTATGCCATGGTAATGGGTATATACTATGACATCAATGTTGATTACGCAACTCAAATGTGGAAGGAATTCGTCAAAAGTCTTGAAAACACGAATTCGGAGAAGGGGATATCATGTGCTAGGTACTGGAGTCTGATCTTGGAGAAAATCTAAAAAAGAAGCAATTCCGGTCAAAGTCGATGTCGAAGTGGCTGAGTTTTCACTTTACCAATTTCCAAAAGTGGTAGAAGATGATGAAGCCATATTCACCAGGATAGCTCGCATTCCGGATGCGATGCTTTGCAAAGTGTCTCCTACTCACAAAGTGTTATTGAGGTATTTGCGAAACATAGACACGGCTGATCAGTCGGGTGTCTTACCTGATGTTGCTTCTCCATCCAAGAAGAAGAAGGGGAGTAAGAAACCTGCGAAGGGTTCACCTTCACCAAATGTTCAAAAAGAAGAGGTGAAGAAAGATGTTTTACCCTCCAAATCTGGAGTGTTAAAACAAATTCGCAAGGCGGAGGTGAGTAGTAAGGGAGTTACTATTCGCAGCATTCCTGCACCCGTTTCTCCTGGGCAGAAAAGACAAAGGGCGGAAGATGTTGCGAAGAATATGAAACGCACACTGGGAAAGAAGAGGAAGATGGTGATTCACAATGAATCATCAGATGACGAAGTTGTCCCTGAAACTCCACCTATTTCTCTACCTATCACAACCAAGGTAAGTGTTTCTCTACCTATTTCTCAACCTTCACAAATTTCACCACCTATTTCTCAACCTTCACAAATTTCACCACCTATTTCTCAAACTCAACTACTCGAAATAGATCTTACCAAATCAATTCATGAGGAGGTACCTATTTCGGATACGGTTGTCAACGTATCTAATACGGGGGCACCTATCCCGAGTGTTGTAACTAATCTACCCATCACCACCACTTCATCCATATTCGACCATGCCCTTCAGAACCCATTCACCACCCTTTTCCCATCCCAATCACCTGAAAATCCTATACCTTCGCAAAAAATGCCAGATCCAGAAGTCGAAGGAGGTGCTTTTGGTGGTATTCTTGATGACATTTCTTTTGATTCTGATGAAGAAGAAATTCCTGATCATATGCTGATGACAGGCAAACAGTTCAAAATTCTTAATGAAAAATTGAAGACCATTATTAAATCACAAGCAGATTCAGGGAGAATGTCTTCGATTTCAGCAATGGAGGTGGATATAATGATTAAAGGGGATGAGAAACGCATTTTGGAGAAAGTTGATCAGTCTGACAAAAATAATGAACTCCGAGTGCAAGCTCAAGGGAATAATTTCACAACTACCCTTAAAGATCTTAAAGATGCGAACAAAGAAAGACATCTTCTCTTTATTCAAGATGTAAAGAAAGTTCGTGAAGACGTCAACTTCAAAATTCAAGAGTTGAAGTCTGATATTGAGAAGGATCTGTAAGCAGTAAACACACGACAGGAAGATCTTCACAAGAAGGTTGTGGAAATTTTGTCTCAACTCCACAAACTCAACAACATTCATGTTGGATTAACACTTGTCTCTAAAGATTAACACTTTAGAACAAGCCATTCAGAAGGCTCTAGCTCCGATATCGAACTTTAGTTCTTTACTTCCAAAGGGTGCTCCACCTGTTTTCACAGGGGTGCAAGGGGGAGAGAAAAGTCGAAGTAAAGAAGTTGATGCGAAAACAGTGGGGAAGGTCATTTCGACTCAACTGGTTGCAACTCTTCCAATCCCTACCAAACTGATTTCTTCAACAAAAATAACCACAAAAACAATTTCTAAGGGAATTGTTATTGGAGGAAATGAAGGAGGTTCGAGTTCTCAACCTCAGAAGGATGTATTAGGGAAAGGAAAGGGCATCCTTTATGAAAAATCGAAAGAGGAGATAAAAGCTGATGCCGAAACTGAACTAGAAAGGATGAGACAGGTCCAAAGCATAATGCGACAATGTGCAGGTGATCCTCCCTCAATAAACAAAGGCGATCCTGCGAAGCTTTACTCTTACGAAACGATAGAGTCTAAAGTAGTAGCAAGGGAAATGTACAAGTTCTAGAAGAAGCCAAAACGAAGTTACGATATTGCGAACTCAGATCACTGTCAGCTGGACTTTCCTATCAATGAAATGATGTTCATCACAGCGCAGTACAAGATCAGTGAGAAATTTGATAATCCAGATGACTACACTCACATGAAAATCAGATTTCATGCTGTTCTTGCAAAGAATCCTGACGAAGTCTGGTCCCTGATGAAGATCAAGAAGGTGCTCACGATAAAGAAAAATGTTCTGTTCGAAGACATGCTTTAGAACTTTCGATATTATGTCATCAGGGCAGACAACAAACAATATGACTTCACTATTGCTGACTTCCCACTGATGAACTGCAATGATCTTATTCAAGTAGCTTTGATACTGAAGCACATGGAAGAGAACAAACTTAAAGGCTCGGAGACTGATGTTTTCAAAGTCGGGTTCGCACATGTGAAGACTTACATCGACAACTACTTCGATTGTCTTGCACTGACTGATGAGGAGTTGGCGAATGTGCTTGGAAGAGAAGTGAAGGTTCCATGGGAAGATACTTTGACACAATCAGCATTGTCGAAGTATGTAGTGGGTGAGATTTGCCTTAAACCATTTGGCATGGTGTTTTCGGGAAGAGACACTAAGGGCAAACCGAAGAAGTTCTTGTTCAAAGCTTCAGAAATCGAAAGATACAATTCTTTGCAATATATGCACTCCATTGTACGTATGAATAATTGCAAGAAAAACAACGAAGGTGACAAGAAGGACTTGAAGAAGGTGATCTCCTGGTATGGAGAAGTGCGAAGAACGATTCACTCTGCAATTCAAATGCTTTTAGGTTGAGTTGTATCGACTGTTTACAAAGGGGGAGAATGTAGGTGTTAAGTTGTAAAAGTCGAATAGTGTCTTGTAATGATTCACATTTTATATGTATTTTACTAAGTCAATGTTAAATGCGAAGTGCAGCATGCGAAGTTTCAATGTATTAGACTTAGTATACTTTTTGTAAGTTCCCTATAAATAGGGACGTAGGCTTGAAGTAGAGGATGAGACAGAAAACACAAAAACTCTCTTCAGCTTATTCTGTAATCAGTCTTAATAAAACGAGATCAGATTATCATTTACTTCGTGTGTTCTTTATCATTTATCATTCAAATCTATTGTTTCACATCTTAATTCTCGATAACAAATCTCAACACTCTAGGGTTTGGATTGTTCTCTCACTTTGTCCATCGGTCTAAGGATGATACGCCGTGCTCATGTCTAGTTTGGTTCCAAGGGCTCTCTGGAGAGACTGCCAAAATCTGGAGGTAAACCTGCTATCTCGATCAGAGATAATGGATGCAGGTACACCGTGCAGTCGGAATACCTCTTGAATGTAAATTCGCGCGAGTCTTTCCATCTTGAATGATTCTTTGATCGGAATAAAGTGGGCAGACTTTGTCAGACGATCGACAATTACCAAAATGGTGTCATACCCACTCGAACACTTGGGTAGTTTGGTGATGAAGTCCTTGGTAATCATCTCCCATTTCCATTCGGGTATCTCGGGCTACTGGAGTAGACCCAAGGGTCTCTAGTGCTCAACTTTAACCTTGGCGCAACTCAGACACTTGCCCACGAATGTAGCTATCTTAGCTTTCAAGTTTGGCCACCAGTATTGTCTCTTGAGATCCAGGTACATCTTGTCAGAGCCCGGGTGAACAGAGTATCTGGTTCTGTGCGCTTCCTCCATAACTATCTCTCTGAATCCTCTGAACTTGGGAATCCAGACCCAATCCATGAAACAATAGACTCCATCACCTCTGATCTCAAGTTTCTTTTCCATTCCTCTCAAGGCTTCGGTCGACAAGTTCTCGGGTTTGAGGGCTTCTAGCTGGGCTTCTCGGATTTGTATGGATAAGTTGGAATGGATGGTCATCGTCTGGTTCTTCACTTTGCGGCCTGCACTCTCCTTTCGGCTAAGGGCATCTGCTACCACATTGGCCTTGCCGGGATGGTAACGGATTTCACACTCATAATCACTGAGTAGTTCTACCCTTCGCCGTTGTCTCATGTTCAAGTATTTCTGGTCAAAGATGTGTTGCAGGCTCTTGTGATCAGTGAAGATTGTGCACTTGGTTCCGTAAAGGTAATGTCTCCAAATCTTCAACGCAAAGACTACGGCTCCTAGCTCTAAGTCGTGTGTGGTATACTTGACCTCGTGTGCTTTCAACTGTCTAGAAGCATAAGCAATTACCTTTCCTCTTTGCATAAGCATAGAGCCTAAGCCTTGATTGGACGCATCGCAGAAGACAACGAAGTCCTCTGTCCCTTTGGGTAGGGACAGAACAGGCGTGCTACACAAGGCTTTCTTCATCGTCTGGAACGCGGCTTCTTGTTTATCACTCCAACAAAATGGTACACCTTTATGTGTTAGAGTGGTTAGAGGTTTGGAGATTCTGGAAAAGTTTTGAATGAATCTCCGATAATAGCCAGCGAGACCCAAGAATTGTCGGATTTCTGTGGGTGTCTTCGGTGCTGACCAATTCTGTCACACCCCAAAACCAGGAATGGCGGAAACGTTCTGGGGCGGAGGACCTCATGTATAGTATCACAACACAGTAAATGTAAATAAGCAAACAACATCATCCGTTGCATTAAATATATAATTTTAATACAAGTGTGTTCTGTACAGTTATAGACACCAAAAATAATGAAACACAAAATAATATGAGATGAGTCTTGAATGCACTTCATCTTCTCAAAAGCTGGCCTCGGTACCTGTCTACTGATGACCTGAGAATACAAGTTATTTTGAAAGAGTTTATCAGCATTAAGCTGGTGAGTTCATAAGTATTTTAGTGTCAATGTTTCTTGTAAAAACGTTTGAACCTGTCTCAATGTATAAGTTTGTAAAAATGTAAACAAATGTTTGAAAGCGTTTGTAAAAGTTTGGATCTCTCAGAAAATCCTATATTTTCTATAAAAGTAACCTTCTACCAAGGCTAAACTGTTTTGTAAACTTGTCTGTTGTACAAGTATGTAATTACCCAAGTATAACTATCATTTGTTAAAAATATAGTTTGTACACTAATGCTTAAGTGAGATTATCACTAAAATATGTAATGGGTAAATCATTGTCGTACTGTAGCTTTGTATAATAAGACTACTATTGTACTAAATACTACTACCTTAAACCGGATTTATATTAAGGCATAATGTGATAAATTGTACCATGCTATCGACTGGAAATCAACGACATAATGAATGGTCGTAATAAGAAATGACGTTTGGCACCCGCAGACCTGCAGGTCCGGCTGTAGCTAGCAGCAAGGTGTAGGATAGTCAATCCACTATAGATCTATACGCAAACTCATGCTCTCCCTCCAAGAGAATTATGGCTACAACTCGGGCCATGACAATTAAGGCATGCCCGATACAGTGGATCACAATTATTATGTATTTATGTATATGTATTGTTTCTCGTATATCTGTATATGTATTGTTTCTCGTATATCTGTATATGTATTGTTTCTCGTATATCTGTATATGTATTGTTTCTCGTATATCTGTATATGTATTGTTTCTAGTATATCTGTATATGTATGATCCTGCGTTACCCCGATGGTAACCAGCTAAAGATGTACTGATGAGCACGAATATGGAAGTACTTTTATGTCTATACATGTATATATGATATATAAGTAATATGGAAACGACCTTCGGATGGTCACCCGAAATCCCACCAGACCACATCCAAATCGAGGAAAAGGAAATAGGGCGGATGGCATTCCTAAGCCTTTTGAACATTATTTATATATCTATACATGTATGGGCATGCAATTGTCTATATATAAAGCATAAATAAGTTTTCATAAAACATTTGAAGTGTAAATATGATTTCAAGAGGAGATTGGCTTGATGTCGATCTATAAAGCAATTTGAAGGCATAAGTTAATAAAACAGTTTAAGTATAAGAAGCATTTGTTTATATCACAGTCTATAAGTAAGTTTGGATAGTAAAACAGTTTGTAAAACATTTCAATAGTAAAGCAGTTGAAAACAGTTTGAACAGTGGTAAAAATCGTTGTTTTCCTAGTTATTAATCACATGTGATTAAACACAATCACATGTGATTGAAGTAATAACTTATAAGTATTTGACTTGTATTCCCCCCCATAAAGTATTTAAAACACTTAAAATCATTTCAAAGGTTGATTCAAGGCGTATGAACTCACTTGTGGTGAGTCGTCTGAATTGTAGTATCGGCTACCGTGCTAGGTGGCAAACGGAGACTGGTTTACACGCACGAGCCTAGTTATCATATAATAAACATATATATAACTAATTAGACATATAATAACTTAAATAAATAAGTTAAGGCACTTAGAAAGCATTTAAACACTTTTATGAGTGTTTAGGGTTCAAATGGTTGCATCTAAGTTGCTACGGGACAAGGCAAAAGGGTTTGAAACATCAAAGGGCCTTGTATAGGAGTTCACCATCCAACAAACCCCACACCTTGGAGTTTACGGCCGTAAACTCATAGGTTTACGGCCGTGAACTCCTCAAATGGTGTTTTTGGGTGTTTTGTGGTGTTATCTTGCATCTACAACACTCCTATCTTTATTGGAATAATGCATGAAGTAGATTTAAGGCTCTAGAACATTCCATAAGGGAGTTTACGGCCTAAGGTCCTTCACCTTAGAGTTTACGGCCGTAAACTCTAGGAATTTAATTGATTTGAGGCACCTAAACATCAAGAATGGCATCCATGAATTTATCTAAGGCTAATGGGGACAAGAGGCACACTTTGGTGCCTTCACTTGGAGTCTACGGCCCAAATCATGTTCCTTGGCTGTAAACTCCTTTCAAGGAGTGATTTCAATGTGTTCTACTCTCCATTCTAGTCCCAAAGGTGCAAGGTAAATTGTCTAAAGGCTTAAGGGTAGCTTGGAATGATTTTGTCCCACCAAAAGGGGTTTACGGCCCAAGAAGGGTTCTTGGCCGTAAACTCCTACTAACTTGTGATTTTGATAAGCTTTTGGTGTCCTAAACAAGCACAAGTACTAGTAGTTAAAGTCCTTAAGCATTTGGGGGAAGTTTTAGGGCATTTAAGCCCTTGAAAAGGGGTTTACGGCCCAAGGGAGTTCCTTGGCCGTAAACTCCTAGAACTTGTGTTTCTTGGATGATTTCTAGGCTATAAAGTTCATACACAATGTCCTTGATAAGTCCTCTAACATGCGGATGGGTCTAGAAAGCATTAAAGTTTCATTTTGGAGTTTACTCCCCAAGAATGATCTTGGGCGGTAAACTCCCGGATCTTGTAATCTAAACATGTTATTGTTGTTAATATGCATTAAACAAGTATTGAAACACATATAGAAAAGTAGACTCACAATATGGGATGAAAACCCGAAGATCCGTCAGAGAGAATATGACTTTTCTCTATTTGAAATTGTGAATAATGAATTAATTTAATTCAGAAAACTATTTATAGTCCTGAAATATTTTGATAGAAAATATTTTCATTCCTGATATTGGACTGCAACAGTATGAAACTTGAAATGCCCAAGTTTCACAAAACCAGGAGTATCCACTCTCCTGATATCATCTAAAACATGAACCCTAATGTACACAAACTTGTTCGGAAAAGCTTGAAAATCACAAAAACTGAACTAGCTTCTATTGAATAGATGATGTTCGTACAATGGAAATTTCGGGTTGTTACATCATCCCCCTGTTAGAGGGAATTTCGTCCCGAAATTAGAATTTAAGCAAATAAAAGTTACAAACAATTAAGCGAAAAGATGAGGGTATTTCAACTTCATCTGATCTTCGCGTTCCCAAGTGAATTTCGGTCCTCGCTTGGCGTTCCAGCGAACCTTCACGATAGGGATACGGCTTTGTTTCGTCTGCTTGACCTCACGGTCCATGACCTCACGGTCCATGACCTCTACAGGTTCTTCCACGAAGTTGAGGTTCTCGTTGATCTCGATCTCGTCGGGTGGGATTACGAGAGTCTCGTCAGACATACACTTTTTCAAGTTAGATACGTGGAATGTAGAATGTACGTTACGCAGTGTGTCGGGTAGATCAAGTTTGTAAGCTACGGGGCCGACTCTGGCAAGAATCTCGAAAGGCCCTATGTACCTCGGATTTAGCTTCCCACGCTTGCCGAAGCGTATCAAGCCTTTCCAGGGTGAGACTTTGAGCAGGACTCGGTCTCCCACCTGAAACTCCAAAGGTTTTCTTCGTTTATCGGCGTAGCTCTTCTGTCGGTCTCTAGAGGCTTTCAATCGTTGACGGATTTGAACGATCTTCTCTGTCGTTTCCCGAATGATTTCCGGACCAGTGAGAGTACTGTCGGAAGCTTGCCCTCTTGCTAATTGGGTATCACCAACCTCAGCCCAGCACAGAGGGGATCTGCACTTGCGGCCGTAGAGAGCTTCGAATGGAGCAGCCTTGATGCTCGTGTGATAACTGTTATTATAGGAAAATTCGACAAGGGGTAAATGAGTATCCCATGCCTTCCCAAAATCAATCACACAGGCTTGCAACATGTCTTCCAATGTTTGAATGGTTCTCTCACTCTGTCCATCGGTCTGTGGATGGTAGGCTGTGCTCATGTCCAGCCTTGTTCCCAGAGAACGTTGTAGGGATTGCCAAAATCTTGAAGTGAACCTACTATCTCTATCGGAGATAATGGAAATAGGTACACCATGCAACCGTACAATTTCCCTAATGTATGTTCTTGTAAGTTTCTCCATCTTGTCGGTTTCTTTGATAGGTAGGAAGTGTGCAGACTTGGTCAATCTATCAACGATGACCCATATGGTGTCAAGTCCACCCGTCGTCTTGGGCAACTTGGTTATGAAATCCATAGTGATCCGCTCCCACTTCCATTCCGGGATCTCTGGTTTTTGCAGTAAACCAGAGGGCTTCTGGTACTCGACCTTAACCATTGCGCAAGTAAGGCATTTACTTACGAAGGTAGCAATCTCTGCTTTCATATTAGGCCACCAGTATAGCTTTTTCAGATCCAGATATATCTTATCTGAACCTGGGTGGACGGAATACCGAGTGTTGTGCGCCTCGGTCATGACCAAGTCTCGGAAACCACCGTGTTTCGGGGTCCAGATCCGGTTCATGAAATATAAAGCTCCGTCACCCTTTGCTTCGAAGTTCTTGTCCATTCCCCTAAGGGCTTCACTCGACACATTTTCAGGTTTCATGGCCTCAAGTTGAGCCGCCTGAATTTGCTCAGTCAAGTGTGAATGGATGGTTATTGATAATGACTTGACTTTGCGACCAGAATATTCTTTTCGACTTAGGGCGTCTGCTACTACGTTGGCTTTACCCGGATGATAACGAATATCGCATTCGTAATCACTGAGTAGCTCAACCCACCGTCGTTGTCTCATGTTGAGCTCCTTCTGATCGAAAATGTGTTGTAAACTCTTGTGGTCGGTAAAGATAGTGCTCTTCGTTCCATACAGGTAATGTCTCCAGATCTTCAGAGCAAACACTACTGCTCCTAGTTCAAGATCGTGGGTCGTGTAGTTAACCTCATGTGTCTTCAACTATCTCGAGGCGTACGCGATGACCTTACCTCGCTGCATCAGAACACATCCGAGTCCTTGATTGGATGCATCGCAATAGACTACAAAGTCTTCTATTCCTTCCGGAAGGGATAGTATTGGTGCGGTGCACAAGGCTCGTTTGAGCGTTTGGAACGCTCTTTCTTGCTTCTCTTCCCAGTCAAAGGCCACGCCTTTCTGGGTCAGGGTCGTAAGAGGCTTTGCTATTCGTGAGAAGTTCTGAATGAACCTGCGGTAGTAGCCAGCGACACCTAGAAATTGGCGAATTTCTGTAGGCGTCTTTGGTGCTGACCAGTTCTCAATGGCTTTTATTTTGGATGGGTCTACGTGAATTCCTTCTTCGCTAACCACGTGTCCTAAGAATTCGACCCTTCGGATCCAAAATTCACATTTCGAGAACTTCGCATAAAGTTTCTCCTTTCGTAGTGTATCTAGAACTTGTCGCAGATGATCACCATGCTCCTTCTTACTTCGGGAGTAGATCAGGATGTCGTCAATGAAAACGATGACGAACTTATCTAAGTAAGGTCGGCATACTCTATTCATCAGGTCCATGAAGACTGCGGGCGCATTGGTCAATCCGAATGGCATCACCACGAACTCGTAGTGTCCGTAACGAGTTCGGAAGGCTGTCTTCGGCACATCCTCCTCAAGCACTCGTAACTGGTGATATCCGGATCTCAAATCAATCTTGGAAAAGTAGTTCGCCCCTTGCAGTTGGTCGAATAGATCATCTATGCGTGGCAGAGGGTAACGATTTTTGATCGTCAGTTTGTTGAGTTCTCTGTAGTCAATACACATACGGAATGATCCGTCTTTCTTCTTAACGAACAAGACCGGTGCTCCCCAAGGTGAGAAACTTGGTCTTATAAAGCCCTTGCTGAGCAGTTCGTTAAGTTGACCAGAGAGTTCTTGCATCTCGGCTGGTGCTAAACGGTAGGGCGACTTCGCTACTGGGGTAGCTCCTGGGACTAAGTCTATTCTAAACTCGACTTGTCGTTGCGGAGGTAACCCGGGTAGTTCTTCCGGGAAAATGTCGGGGAAGTCGCTCACTACTGGGAGGTTCTTTAGTTCTTTCGTTTCTAGGTTCGTGTCGACGACGTGAGCAAGGAATGCCTGGTATTCTTTGCACATATATTTCTGTGCTTGAATACTAGATATAATGCGAAGACTCGCACCAGGTTTGTCGCCGTAGACTATAAGAGTCTCGTTAGACGGGAGGTTTAGTCGGACTGCTTTCTCGTAGCACATGATGTCGGCGCGATGAAGACTTAACCAATCCATGCCGATAATAACGTCGAAACTTTTTATCGAGACCGGCATAAGGTCAATTGGGAATGAATGGTGATCTAAGGTTAGAAGACAACCTAAGTATATGCTATTAGTACTTTTAGTTTTCCCATTGGCCATTTCTACTGTGAATTGCTCATTAAGTGCGTGTGGTTGTTGCTTAAGCATGCGAGCAAATTTGTGGTTTACGAAGCTTCGCTCCGCTCCACTATCGAACAGAATGCATGCATAGGAGTTATCAAGGAGGAACGTACCAGTCACCACAGTCGGGTCAGCAACTGCTTCCCTGTGGCCTATTGCTAGTACCCTCCCTGCTCCTCCAATATTCCTCGCCTTTGGGCAGTCCCTTTTAAAGTGGCCTGTTTCGCCACATCCATAGCAAGTTGGGCTCACGCCAGAGCCATGAACTTGGGAGATCGGTTGCGCCGGGAACCTACAGAATCGGACGGGGTGTTCTTTCCTGTGGCAGTTAGAACACTGCATTTCACGGCAGGCGCCGTTATGGTGGAAGTTGCATTTGTTGCACTTCGGCAAACTTCCAGAATACTGCTTCCCCGGAGCAGTAACAGCAGTAGGGGCTACCGCAGCATGTACTGCTACGATTTGCTGTTTCTTTGAAGCTCGCTGTTTCTTCTTCTCATCCCAAAACTTCCGCTTGTTGCCAGCGGGTTTAGAGGGTTCTGGGATGGCTAGAGTGGTTGTAGTTGCAGGGGTCTTGACTCCATGGTCAATAAGTCTTTGTGCCAATCGCTTGGCACTGTCGAAAGTAGCAGGGTTGGATGCTAAGACGTTCCCCTGGTACGGAGGCACTAGCCCCCATACATACCGCTCAATCTTTTTCCCTTCAGTGGGAACCATATCGGGGCATAGGGCCACCAGTTCGCTAAAGCGGGCAGTGTAAGCGATCACGTTGGTGCCCTTCATTGTTAGATTCCAGAGTTCATGTTCCAACTTCTGGACTTCACCCCTAGGGCAATACTCCTCAGTCATGAGGTCTTTCATCGTTGCCCAGCCCATGTCGTTAGCCACGATGAGAGTTAGGGCTTTGACGTGGCCGTTCCACCACGTTAGGGCTTTATCCTCGAGGGTGCATGCGGCATATTTCACCTTGAATGCTGCAGGGCACGAACATATTTCGAAGAATGACTCAGTCTTCTCGAACCATTGCGAGAGAGCAATGACTCCGCCGGTGCGATAGAAAGGCTTCGGCTTGCAGTTTGTGAAATCCTTGTAAGAGCACTCCCTGGAGCGCACTGGGATTTCAACTGGAATAGATTCAATAGGGGTTCCACCTCTGCTAGCATCTGATGAGTGATACTGAGCCATGGCAGTTGCCACTGCTGCAGCTACGGCAGCATTCAGGGCTGCAGTATCGATGACTGCAGGTGGTGGAGGCGGTGGAGGTACAGGATTATTCCTATTTCTGGGAGACTTGCGAGGAGGCATCCTTCAGCTATAAGTTTATAAAAACAAGAAGGATGATAAGAATTAATCTGTAAGCAATGTGAGAGTGACCCGTGGACTAATTACCCATAGCCCAACAGTTGAATGAGTGTTAGAAATCACAATAAGAAATATTAGCAGGAATACACAAGTGTACAAATTTTTCCCACACAATAGATTTCAATAGTACGGGTATTACTGATGTAATAAGTTCAAGGAAAATCGACCTAACTGTAGGTCTTACATCATACCATAAGGACAATACTAACAGTCCTAAATTCCTAATTAGAGTATCGAAAGTTAGGAATATTTTACAGACAAGTGCTACTTAGAGCACATAAGTTCAAGGCTATCCCTAAATCAAAAGACAAAGATGTACTAGACATCATCTAATGGCGATGGGAATTCCTCGGGCGGTCCCTGAGGTCGGACATTTGACGAAACACCTCTTGAAGGTGTCGGTCCTGAGCTCTCTGACGAGCTCGAAGTTCTAAGACTTCAGCACGGGAGGCAGCCAGCTGTTGCTGCAGAGTTTCGTTGGTTCTCCGGGTCCGTTCCATGTCTTCTTCGAGACGGTGAATGCGGACTGTATTGACGCCTGAATTGGCATCAATCTCCATGACCCGATCGATGGCTGCTCGACCTTGCTCGACATTACGAGCTATTCTGCGGATGATTACCGGCAGAGCTCTGTCAGCAGAGCCACCATCGCTAACATTGTAAAAGGTTCGGTCCCCAAAATATGGTAAGGGCTGACCCTGCTCATCACTCCAGCGATTCAGATTGTTTGCCCACATGGGAGTAGGACCTGGAAACGCTGGTCGAGGGTTGTTGTTCGGGGCTTGACCTACAAGCGGTAGGTTGTTGACTTCAGGCTCGGAGTCAGATCCATCCGAAAAGCCTTCTGCGAGGTGATCATCCAAAGGGATTGGATGGTCATCTTCAGGCCCTTCATCGATCTATCCGGCATCTCCTTCATTGGGAAAGTACGGGTCGCCATGATGGAATCCAGCCATTTAGATCTACGCGAGAAGAGAGGTATAAGAATATAGTATACGTGTAACTAATAGCACAAAATACTCCTATAGTATTTTAGGGTTAAGTTCTACTGATCTTCTTGTGGTATTGTTGGTAAGTTTTTAGACTTGCTAACATATCACAACCATTCTAGGGCATATGCTAATCACTCCTAGGACCAGCATAGTTGATCAGGCTATGCCATTCCCAGGACTGACCATACATCCCCGAGCTCACTTGTGATATCCAACAATCGTAATACTTTTGTTCTTGTCATTGTGACACTGATTTTAGTATGAATGCAGACTAGTATACTTAATTAAATATTTTATTATTTAAAGTATAGACTCTTGGTCAGAGTGTTTTAGTCCCTTTTGGATTTATAGATTAGTATATCTTTTATGGGTTGATATACTTGATTCACTATAAACAATGCTCTGATACCAATCTGTCACACCCCAAAACCAGGAATGGCGGAAACGTTCTGGGGCGGAGGACGTCATGTATAGTATCACAACACAGTAAATGTAAATAAGCAAACAACATCATCCATTGCATTAAATATATAATTTTAATACAAGTGTGTTATGTACAGTTATAGACACCAAAAATAATGAAACACAAAATAATATGAGATGAGTCTTGAATGCACTCCATCTTCTCAAAAGCTGGCCTCGGTACCTGTCTACTGATGACCTGAGAATACAAGTTATTTTGAAAGAGTTTATCAGCATTAAGCTGGTGAGTTCATAAGTATTTTAGTGTCAATGTTTCTTGTAAAAACGTTTGAACCTGTCTCAATGTATAAGTTTGTAAAAATGTAAACAAATATTTGAAAGCGTTTGTAAAAGTTTGGATCTCTCAGAAAATCCTATATTTTCTATAAAAGTAACCTTCTACCAAGGCTAAACTGTTTTGTAAACTTGTATGTTGTACAAGTATGTAATTACCCAAGTATAACTATCATTTGTTAAAAATATAGTTTGTACACTAATGCTTAAGTGAGATTATCACTAAAATATTTAATGGGTAAATCATTGTAGTACTGTAGCTTTGTATAATAAGACTACTGCTGTACTAAATACTACTACCTTAAACCGAATTTATATTAAGGCATAATGTGATAAATTGTACCATGCTATCGACTGTAAATCAACGACATAATGAATGATCGTAATAAGAAATGACGTTTGGCACCCACAGACCTGCAGGTCTGGCTGTAGCTAGCAGCAAGGTGTAGGATAGTCAATCCAGTATAGATCTATACGCAAACTCACGCTCTCCCTCCAAGAGAATTCTGGCTACAACTCGGGCCATGACAATTAAGGCATGCCGATACAGTGGATCACAATTATTACGTATTTATGTATATGTATTGTTTCTCGTATATCTGTATATGTATTGTTTCTCGTATATCTGTATATGTATTGTTTCTCGTATATCTGTATATGTATTGTTTCTCGTATATCTGTATATGTATTGTTTCTCGTATATCTGTATATGTATTGTTTCTCGTATATCTGTATATGTATTGTTTCTCGTATATCTGTATATGTATTGTTTCTCGTATATCTGTATATGTATTGTTTCTCGTATATCTGTATATGTATGATCCTGCGTTACCCCGATGGTAACCAGCTAAAGATGTACTGATGAGCACGAATATGGAAGTACTTTTATGTCTATACATGTATATATGATATATAAGTAATATGGAAACGACCTTCGGATGGTCACCCGAAATCCCACCATACCACATCCAAATCGAGGAAAAGGAAATAGGGCGGATGGCATTCCTAAGCCTTTTGAACATTATTTATATATCTATACATGTATGGGCATGCAATTGTATATATAAAGCATAAATAAGTTTTCATAAAACATTTGAAGTGTAAATATGATTTCAAGAGGAGATTGACTTGATGTCGATCTATAAAGCAATTTGAAGGCATAAGTTAATAAAACAGTTTAAGTATAAGAAGCATTTGTTTATATCACAGTCTATAAGTAAGTTTGGATAGTAAAACAGTTTGTAAAACATTTCAATAGTAAAGCAGTTGAAAACAGTTTGAACAGTGGTAAAAATCGTTGTTTTCCTAGTTATTAATCACATGTGATTAAACACAATCACATGTAATTGAAATAATAACTTATAAGTATTTGACTTGTATTCCCCCCCCCCCCCCATAAAGTATTTAAAACACTTAAAATCATTTCAAAGGTTGATTCAAGGGGTATGAACTCACTTGTGGTGAGTCGTCTGAATTGTAGTATCGGCTACCGTGCTAGGTGGCAAACGGAGACTGGTTTACATGCACGAGCCTAGTTATCATATAATAAACATATATATAACTAATTAGACATATAATAACTTAAATAAATAAGTTAAGGAACTTAGAAAGCATTTAAACACTTTTATGAGTGTTTAGGGTTCAAATGGTTGCATCTAAGTTGCTACGGGACAAGGCAAAAGGGTTTGAAACATCAAAGGGCCTTGTATAGGAGTTTACCAACCAACAAACCCCACACCTTGGAGTTTACGGCCGTAAATCCATAGGTTTATGGCCGTGAACTCCTCAAATGGTGTTTTTGGGTGTTTTGTGGTGTTATCTTGCATCTAGAACACTCCTATCTTTATTGGAATAATGCATGAAGTAGATTTAAGGCTCTAGAACATTCCATAAGGGAGTTTACGGCCTAAGGTCCTTCACCTTTGAGTTTATGGCCGTAAACTCTAGGAATTTAATTGATTTGAGGCACCTAAACATCAAGAATGGCATCCATGAATTTATCTAAGGCTAATGGGGACAAGAGGCACACTTTGGTGCCTTCACTTGGAGTTTACGGCCCAAGTCATGTTCCTTGGCCGTAAACTCCTTTCAAGGAGTGATTTCAATGTGTTCTACTCTCCATTCTAGTCCCAAAGGTGCAAGGTAAATTGTCTAAAGGCTTAAGGGTAGCTTGGAATGATTTTTGTCCCACCAAAAGGGGTTTACGGCCCAAGAAGGGTTCTTGGCCGTAAACTCCTACTAACTTGTGATTTTGATAAGCTTTTGGTGTCCTAAACAAGCACAAGTACTAGTAGTTAAAGTCCTTAAGCATTTGGGGGAAGTTTTAGGGCATTTAAGCCCTTGAAAAGGGGTTTACGGCCCAAGGGAGTTCCTTGGCCGTAAACTCCTAGAACTTGTGTTTCTTGGATGATTTCTAGGCTATAAAGTTCATACACAATGTCCTTAATAAGTCCTCTAACATGCAGATGGGTCTAGAAAGCATTAAAGTTTCATTTTGGAGTTTACTCCCCAAGAACGATCTTGGCCGGTAAACTCCCGGATCTTGTAATCTAAACATGTTATTGTTGTTAATATGCATTAAACAAGTATTGAAACACATATAGAAAAGTAGACTCACAATATGGGATGAAAACCCGAAGATCCGTCAGGGAGAATATGGCTTTTCTCTATTTGAAATTGTGAATAATGAATTAATTTAATTCAGAAAACTATTTATAGTCCTGAAATATTTTGACAGAAAATATTTTCATTCCTGATATTGGACTGCAACAGTATGAAACTTGAAATGCCCAAGTTTCACAAAACCAGGAGTATCCACTCTCCTGATATCATCTAAAACATGAACCCTAATGTACACAAACTTGTTCGGAAAAGCTTGAAAATCACAAAAACTGAACTAGCTTCTATTGAATAGATGATGTTCGTACAATGGAAATTTCGGGTTGTCAAAAATTCTCTATCGCCTTTATCTTGGAAGGATCGACATGAATACCCTCCTCGCTTACTACATGACTGAGGAAAGTTACCTTTTGAATCCAGAACTCGCATTTGGAAAATTTCGCGTACAACTTCTCGGATCGAAGAGTTTCCAGCACTAGCCTCAAGTGTTGTTTGTGGTCTTCTTTGCTTCGGGGATAGACAAGTATGTCATCAATGAACACAATGAAAAACCTGTCCAGATAAGGACGACACACCGGGTTCGTCAGGTCCATGAACACCGCTGGTGCTTTGGTTAGACCAAAGGGCATCACTACGAACTTGTAGTGTCCATATCGAGTCCTGAAAGCTATTTTAGAAACATCACTCTCATGAACTCGTAGCTGATGGTACCCTGATCGAAGGTATATCTTGGAGAAGTAACTGGCTCACTGGAGTTGATCGAAGAGGTCATCTATTCGCGGAAGAGGATATCGGTTTTTGACAGTCAACTTGTTCAGCTCGCGATAATTGATACACATTCGAAAGGATCCATCTTTCTTCTTGACAAACAAAACTGGAGCTCCCCAGGGTGAGGAACTCGGTCTAATGAATCCTTTACTGAGCAACTCGTTGAATTGAGTGGATAACTCCTGCATTTCTGCTGGAGCTAAGTGATACGGAGACTTCGCTACGAGAGTAGCTCCAGGAATTAGGTCAATACGGAACTCGACCTGACGCTCGGGAGGAATTCCTGGAAGCTCTTCGGGAAACACATCAGGAAAATTACAGACTTCGGGGATGCTCGCGAGGTCTTTACCTTCCTGTTTCTCATTGATTACATGGGCCAAGAATGCAATGCACTCCTTTCGTAGGAGCTTTTGAGCTTTGATGCAGGAAATGATACGAAGGTTGGAACTAAGTTTATCGCCATAGATTACTAGAGTTTGACCCGAAGGAAGGTTGAGACGGATGGCTTTTTCGAAACAAAGGATATCTGCATGATTGGGACTCAACCAATCCATGCCAATGATGACATCAAAGCTCTTTATGGAAACAGGCATAAGATCGATAGGAAATGAATGGTCATTCAGGGTAACGATACAACCTACGAATATCTCGTTAGCGCTTTCTTTCTCACCGTTAGCCATCTCGACGGTAAACGTTTTAGTTAAAGGTTGGGGATTTTGTTTTAGGTTAAGTTTGAATGTATGACTAATAATGCTCCTCTCAGCACCCGAATCGAAAAGAATATTAGCATATGAGTTGTCGAGAAGGAACGTACCCGAGACAACAGTGGGATCGACGACCGCTTCCTCCCGTCCCATGGCGAGGACCCTTCCGGTGTTGTCAGCTGTAGACTTATTAGGGCAGTTTCTCTTAAAGTGCCCGACCCCACCACAGTTGTAGCAGGCTTGACCAACGCCTGCTCCCGAAGATTGATTGGCCGATTGGACCGGAGCTTTGCAGAATCGGACTGTATGCCCCTTCTTACCACAATTTGTACAGGAAAGTTCTCGACATCGGCCGGGGTTGTGGTGATACTTGCACTTGTCACAGAGGGGAAGATTACCAGCATACCGGCTGGTAGGAGTTGGAGCTGTGGATCCCACAACAAAAGCAACAGCAACGGGGGTAGTAGCAACATGGACTGCTACAGTTTGTTGTCTCTTGGAGGATCCTTGGGAAGATTGACCCTTCTTCTTCTTCCAGAAATTTCTCTTCTCACCACTACCTTTAGTCGACTCATGAGCGGTGGTGGTTTCCTCGACATCATCATTGTGGTCAATTATGGATTGGGCTAAAGTCTTAGCACTATCATGTGTATCCGGGCGAGCAACTAAGACATGACGTTTTTGTTGGATTGGTTAGCCCCCAAATAAACCTCTCGATCTTTTTGCTTTCAGGAGTGACCAGACCAGGGCAGAGAAGGGCAAGATCATCGAATCGGGAAGTGTATGCAGCAATGTCGGAACCTTTCATCTTCAGGTTCCAGAACTCGTGCTCTAGCTTCTGCATTTCACCACGGGGAGAGTATTCGGCAAGGAGGAGTTCTTTCATGGCGTCCCAGCCCATGGCATTGGCTACGGGTAGCGTCAAGGATTTGACTTGGCCGTTCCACCAAGTCAAAGCTTTATCACTGAAAGTACAGGCTGCAAATTTGACCTTATCGGACTCAGCACAAGCACAGATTTCGAAAATCGATTCGATATTCTCGAACCATCGGGACAAGGAAATGACACCACCGGTGCCATCGAAGGATGAAGGCTTCACATTCATGAAGTCCTTGTAGGAACCCTCCTTTCGGTGTTCCTGGTTACTTTCTTGATCTTGAGCACCACCTCCCGAACCACCAGAACCACCGGTGTTCAATCAGGACATGGCAGCTGCCACCACGGCGGTAACAGCTGTTGGAATAACACGAGATCAATTTCAGGAGGAGGTGGTGGCGGAGGGTTGTTGGTCTTTGAGCTGGGTCTCTTTCTGGGAGGCATCTTGATCTAATAAGATGAAGAAAGAGAGGATGATAAGTCCTCTGAATTGGATCGAGAGATATGACATATATTTATTCCAAATAAGCGATAAAGCAGGAAAGAGTTATCAAAACAGGTGAACTATCGCTAATGGATTGATCAAGGATCTATACGTGAACGAGGATTTCTACAAATAATTGGCACGAGAAATAATCCCATAGTATTTCATGATTCGTTACTACACTAGCGCGATGTTTGTGGTATTAGGGTAAGTTTTAGGCATGCGGCATACCATAGTCACTCCCAAACACATGCTCGCCGTGTCTCGAATGAATATATTTTGCCAGGCTATATTGATCCTAGACACGACTACATAACTGTCCAGGTTTAACCGCAGTACACAACACCCATTTACTTATGTTTTGTTCTACTTGTAGTTACGGATCTCGACGGTTCAGTATACTTGTATACTTTTGAAAATACTTATAGTTTGACGATACTTTTATTTCAGAGCACTTAGTCCCTTTAGTTTTTATAGTTTTATACCATGTAAGGTTTGGTATACTTTATTCACTATAAACAAGGGCTCTGATACCAATCTGTCACACCCCGAAAACCGAAGGCAGAAACATTTCCGGGGTTGACTCCACGTTGAGTATCAAACCCAATGCACGTAGTAAGTAAAGTAGAACAACCATTACATTACATATAGAAATGTTTTACATTTGTTTCAAAAGTAAAGTTATATAGTTTTGATACATAGTATATAATAACAAAACGAACTGCTCTTCTACGCACTCCAACCTGGAACAAAATGATCTTCGGGTACCTATTCTAATGTTGACCTGAGAACACAAGCGGTTTGAAAATCAGCATAACGCTAGTGAGTTCATATGAGGTTTTTGTTTGTGAAATGTTCATGTTTCCTTTTTATTTCTGAAAATGTAACACACGCCAAGAAAATCCCATATTTTCTTAAAAATGTTGGTTGGTTGTTTCACATTATGTAAAGTAAAGTTGTACACTAAAAACACGCTTACCCTTGTGAAAATGTACATTTAGGTTATCTGTTTTGTTATACTTATTTGGTTTTGTACCAAAGGATTCCCAGGAAAGTCCCATACTTTCCTGATGGTATGTTACCATTTGTAAAAGATGTAAAGTTATCCAGTTTGTTACACTTTTCTAGTTATGTAAATGTTCCCCAGGAAAGCCCCATGCTTTCCTTATTGTTGGTTACAGATGTAAAAGATGTAAAGGATGTATTTTTGTTAACGTGGTTATGTTCAATGTTTCCCCAGGAAAGTCCCACACTTTCCTGAATGTTGGTTATCAATGTAAAAGATGTTTCTGAAACCTGGTTATTCTGTGAAATGTATAATGATGTTCATTATTACTGTAAGTAAATCTCTGTTATCCTAATTGGGAGTTCCATAACCATACGATAGACTAAACCTGTGGCAATAAGTAGTCCACATCCTTATGAATTTCGTCACCCTTGAACCATTTCGGTTCGGCTGTAGCTAGCAGCCAGGTGTGGGGTAGTCAGCCCCGTATAGATCTATACATTCAAGTCACACTCTCTAAATCCCAGAGATTCTGGTTACATGTGTTGTCCTCAACTCGCGTATCTCTGTGGAGTGTTCGCCGAGGACGTGTCTCCAATCATACAGGAATAACAAATTTACTAGTAATAATATGACTGTCCTCCACTCGCGTATCTCTGTGGAGTGTTACCGAGAACAAGCAGTGTACAAGTTTCATGTTCATATGTTCTAATGTCATGCTTTTAACTGATGAAATGTGGAAAACCATTTGTGAAATATATAAAACATAACAGCTTATAAAACCCATTTCACAAATAATGTATTACATGATCTGCATGTTCATACGGTTATCAGTTGTGTATATATCAGTGTTAAAAGCATATGAAATGTGAAACACACACACGAAAATAAGTTTTGAGTACATGAAACCCTTGTACTTTGCTTGTGCTCCCTCCTGAAAACAGTTAAAAACAGTGAAAAAGGGTAGGGGTATGAACTCACCAGACTCGGGAATGCGACAGTTTCAGACACTAGATGTTGGTTCGGGGCTTGATTACTCTTGATGTCCCTATGTAAAATGAAATATTGTCCATATATATTTAATTAGATTTATTTTCACTAATTATGTGGAACATTACACTCCAACGAGGTTAAACACATCAAACCGAGCGTTTGGAGTGACCCGGGTGACATCTACGGACGTACATTGGCACTAGGGACTTGGGATTTGAGTTTACTCCCCAAGAGTAAACGTTTAAAGGAGTTTATTGCCATATATCACACACACACATGAGTTCACGTCCGTGAACTCATGTTTGAGTAGTTTTGGGTGTTTTATGGCTTGAATGGACATGGGGATTGCTAGAATGGATTTATCAAATGCCTTGGATTAATTTGTTTGGACTTACACACCATTTATGGGAGTTCGTGGCTGTAAACATGGAGTTTACGGCCGTATAGTCCCCCAAGATTAAACCAAAATTAATTTGAGGTGCTTAGGACAATCACATGTGATTCTAGTTAATTTTCCAAGCCTTGGTATGAATTTTGGGCATCAACTGACATATCATTAGGAGTTTACAGCCTTGGAGTATGTTCTATGGCTGTAAACTCTTATATGTGGTATTTTGTTATGTTTAAGATCTCCAAACTATTTTTAGATGGTTCTATGATTTATTCCAAGGCTATTGGTTAAGTTTCATGGCAATCTAACATGTAAAAAGGTGTTTACTCCCCATGTTTGAGGAGTTTACAGGCTAAGCACATGCCTTGGCCATAAAATCTCTTTTGTCCCTCAAAATTCATGTTTAAGGTGTTACAAGTCCAAGATTGAAAGCCTCAAAGTCGTATCTAAGTCCCAACAATGATTTGGAAGGGTTAATTGGCTCAAAAACCCCATTTTTAAGTGTTTACGGCCCAAGATTGATCCTTGGCCGTAAACTCATGTTCCAGGTCCTAAATCCTTGTTTAAACATCAATTTGAAGGCTAAAGAGGTTAGATAACAAGTTAGGGATGTTACCTCTTTGATTTGGAGCCTTAAATCTTTGTTTTTGGACCTTTGATTATGGATGAGGAGAGAGGTTGGAGAGTGATTAAGGAAAGATGGCCAAAAGCTTCAAATGGAAGCTTTGAATCATTTATATAGTGTTCGGGAATTGGACACGATGAAATTCTACCCGATACCGGCTTTAGATAGGGCTTTTGGTCGCACCTGGCCAAGTTGTCGTAACCCGATATGGTCGATTCTAGAAATGTTCCGATCACTAGAGTGGGGTGTTAGAATGATTTCTATATGCATTAAGACACCCATTAATTCATATTAGATTAATATAAATTACTGACTTAATTAAACGACGAAATCGGAATCGGATTTTGAAACGACGATTGGTTGATCGAAATGGATTACAAAAAGGGTTACAAGTAATGATACAAAATTTCAGGTTGTTACAGTATGCATTCTCGCATCGGCGACAACTTCTGTGATCTGATGTAGGGCTATCCTGCATTGAATCTCATTTCAGGCCACTCTGCGGACCAAAATTGGCAAGGTTCTGTCTGCTGAGCCCCTATTGCTGAGGTCATAGAAGCTTCGGTCACCATTAAATGGCATGGGCTGATCTTGTCCTTGTCTCCATGTTTCCAAGCATTCCACCTACTCAGGCGTCGGGCCATGAAAAGCCGGACAAAGGTTAGGAATTGGAGCGGGAGCTGCCTGGGGTAGGTTCTCAACCTCAGGTTCGGAGTTAGCATCGTCCGAAAGGTCTTCATCATGGTGATCATTCACAGGGATAGGATGATCATTATCTGGTTCTTCTTCAAACCATCCAGCAATGACCTCATTTGGAAGGTACTGGTTGTCGTGGGGATGGAGTCCAGCCATGTTATTTACGCAAGAATTGGGGTAAGAAAATAATTATGAGACGAACTATCTAGATAATTATTTAGAAAATCTTCATTAGTTACATCACTATTTGTGAAGTGAATACGAGTTATATGTAATCGAAATAGGATAGGCCTTCGAATAAGTGGCCTTAACTCCAAATTCGCACAAAATAGGGGTAAGGCAAAATTTCACAGATTCTAAGTCTATAACATCCTAGTTACATATAGCCCTAGTGTATCCACTTAGCAACTATCAACTTAGTAATGAAGATCATGTTTTAGTTCTCAAGTATAAAGTACTTATAGTAACACCAAATACTCGTATAGTATTTTAAGTTTAATGTTATGTTCTACTTTTCTTATTGTGGTATGGTTGGTAAGATTTTAGACTTGTCGCAACCACACAACTACACTTACGCACATGCTAGTCAACCCTCGGATAATATAGTTGATCAGGCTATATCTTCCCAGTTTTGACTATATGTTTCTAAGTCCACCTGTGTTGCCCAACAATCGTAATTCTTTTGTACGGTCCTAGTGACACTGATTTTAGTATGAATGCAGGCACGTATTCTTACTTAAATATTTTATTATTTAAAGTATAAACTCTTGGTCAGAGTATTTTAATCCCATTGTATTTATAGTTTGTATATCTTTTATGGGTTGATATACTTAATTCACTATAAACAATGCTCTGATACCAATCTGTCACACCCCAAAACCTTGAACGGCGGAAATGTTCTGGGGTGGAGGACGTCATGTACAGTATCACAACAATGAAAAGTAGTAAACAAGGAACAACATAATCCATTGCATTAATAATATAATTTTAATACAAGTGTGTTCTGTCAATATATAATAGACACTAAAGCATAAATCAAAATGAAAGATGCGTCTTGAACGAGCACCATCTTCCCTGAACCTTTCATTGGTACCTGTCTATGGTTGACCTGAGGATACAAGTTATTTGGAAAGAGAGTATCAACTTTAAAGCTGGTGAGATCATAAGTATTTTAGTGTCTTAATTTATATGTAAGTATTTGTATGTATTTGAAATGTAAGTATTTGTACATATATGAACAGTAAGTATTGAAAATGTATATGAACATCCTAGAAAACCATATGTTTCCTACTATAAGTATCCTTCTACCAAGGCATCTAGTGTCTGTGTGTGTGTCTCTTGTAAGAGTGTGTATTTTCCCAAATCTGACTATCATTAACCAAAAATATAGTTTTTACATTACCGTGCATCGTGTGAATGTTCACGAAGTGAATGTAATGGGATAAATATTATAGTACTGTAGTGTTGTATTAAGTAACTACTGTTGTACTAACCATCTTAAACCAATTGTTATTTAAAGTACAATGCGATCGACATGTACTATAGCGAGCAACAAGGTGTAGGATATTCAATCTTTACTTGCAAGTCACCGTAAGAAATGACATTTGGCACCCATAGACTTGCAAGTCCTACTATAGCGAGCAACAAGGTGTAGGATATTCAATCTAATATAGATCTATACGCAAACTCATATGCTCCCCAATTAAGGAGATTCTGGATACAAAAATGGTCATGACAGATAGTGCCATGACCCATTTAATGGCTCACCTAACTTAATGTAATGTATATGTAATGTATGTGCTAGTTGTATTGTGTGTTCTTTCTCTGTCTAGCCTGTATGTTTGTTTCTCATCACTATGTATTATGTTTGTTTCTCATCACTATGTATTATGTTTGTTTCTCATCACTATGTATTATGTTCGTTTCTCATCACTATGTATTATGTTTGTTTCTCATCACTATGTATTATGTTTGTTTCTCATCACTATTTATTATGTTTGTTTCTCATCACTATGTATTATGTTTGTTTCTCATCACTATGTATTATGTTTGTTTCTCATCACTATGTATTATGTTTGTTTCTCATTACTATGTTTTATGTTTGTTTCTCATAACTATGTATTATGTTTGTTTCTCTATCTAGCATGTATAGACTCATGAATGAACTGACTCATGGTATGATTCCGCATTATAGTAACGTAATAGTATCTTCCTAAACTAGCCATATGGTAGCTTACTAGTAATATAACTGGTACGTATGAACATGGAAGTATACCCTTGCTACCCAAGGGTATTGAATGAACTGGAAGAACCTTTATGACTATATATGTACACATGATATATAACTAATATTTAAACGACCTTCGGACGGATACCCGATACCCTACCAGACCACATCTCAAGTGCGAAAAGGAAATAGGGTGGATAGCCTTCCTAAGTCCTTTCAAAATTTCTTATATAACTATACATATATAGGCTTGCAATTGACAATATAAAAGCATAAAACATGTTTTGTAAAACCTTTTGAACATTATTTCTATCTAAGAAAAGATCGACTTGATGTCAATCCATAAAACCAGTTGAAAACATGTGTTTGATAAAACAGTTTAAGCATAAATAAACATTTCTTTGGAACACAATTATAAATGAGTTTGAAATGAAACACACAGTTTAAAATGAACAGTTTAATAACGAGTTTTAAATATATAAAACGTTTATGAAAATCATGTGAAGAAAACTGTTTGGTAAAACGACTAATGAGTAGCAAATCATTTAAATGTTGCTTATTAATCACTTGTGATTGATATAATACTAGCATGATTCTGCTTGTATCCCCCCCCCATAAAACATTTAAAAACATTTAAAACATTGATTAAGGGGTATGAACTCACCTGTTGTCAGTGGTACTGAAGAACTGAAGAGGTAGGATTGCTAGGTGTCAAGTGAAGTCTTGAACACACTCTATGATCCTAGTTAACATATAACATCACATATATCTATCAAATTAGTCTATAAACAACTAATAAACAAGTCAAGACACCCTAGGACATGCTAAACACCTTTATCAAGTGTTATTAGCCTTTAGGATCGCATCTAAGTGTTGTAGGGAAAAGCTATTTTGTGTAGGGTTCAAGGAAAACTCCATTAGAAAGTTCACGACCCTAATATCACTAACAAACGAGTTTACGGTTGTAAACTCATGAGTTTACGGCCGTAAGCTCATACTTATATGACCATTTGATGTTTGATGCTCTACAAGACGCTAAGAAGCATTTCTACTTAATGGCTTGGTCTTTGGAAGAGTTTAGGGCATTATATAACTCCTTTTAGGAGTTTACGGCCCTGGGACCTAACCCCATGGAGACTACGGTCGTAATCTCCCTTGGAAGGATGTTTTTGGTGTTTTCAAGTCCCTAATTTAACTAGGAACTAAACTAGGCTGGTGTACAAGGCTTTAGAAGAGTTTATAGCACCTTTTGGCACTATTGTTTGGAGTTCACGGCCCTGGAACTTCATGGGCTGTGAAAACCTTACTCTTGGTGTTCTAATTCTGTTTGCTAGTCCTAAACACATTAGGGTACATGTCTAAACTAGTTGCATTGCAAGAGGAAGGGACTAATGCATCATTTGACCCTTAAAAGGGTTTACGGTCCAAGATGTTCTTGGGCAGTAAACTCTTAAATCTTAGTTTTTTCCTATGATTTCTAGTGTATTAAGCACTTAAGAAGCTTTACAACAACACTAGATAGAAGTACTCACTTTCCGGGACGGAAGTCCGAAGATCGTTGAGAGAGAATTCGGCTTTTCTCTAGTCGGAAATGTAACTAATGAATAAATATGGTTCAGAATTCTATATATAGCCCTGGGATTTTTGGCAGAAAATATTTTATTCACTAAATGAACTCTATTATCATAGAGTTTTGGAATAACAGTGTTGCACAAAACCCTAGTGCATCCACTCTCCTGATATCTCCTTAAGTGTAAATCCTGAAATACTCAAACTTATACCCAAAAGTTGGAAATTCAGTGTAACTGTTCTAATCTTCTAATGACTTGATATGGTTTGTACATAATGGAAATTTCGGGTTGTCACACTCTTAATACCTAAACTAATCTTGTCCTTTTCTTTCAGATGTCTTCCAACAATGCTTCTTCTGGCTCTAATCCTAATGGCTCCTTTACCCTTATGAACTTAGGTGGGAAAGTCACTTTTGATGGATCCAACTTCAATGAATGGATCAGAAACATAAGGATGATTACCCGCTATGAGGAAAAAGAATATGTCCTTGATAAGGAGCTTAAGAAAATTGATGAGACCACTGCAACTCCCCGGGAGATCGCTGACTTCCATGCACATGAAAGGGATGCTACCAAAGTAGCATGCATCATTTTAGCCACGATGATAGCAGAACTCCAAAAGTCCTATGAGGACTTCTACCCTTTTAAAATGCACCAAGATCTGATGGAATGATACCATCAAAGTGCAGAACAAGAGAGGTATGAAATCATCTGCTCCATGATAACAACCATCATGAAGGACGGAGAGTCTGTCACGAGCCACATCCATAAAATGCAAAGGTATGTGGATCGGTTGCTGAAGCTTAATGTGAACTTCCCTGAGGAGCTTGCAATAGATATCATTTTGCACTCCTTACCATCATTCTATGATCAATTCCGCATGACATATCACATGAATAAGGAAGAGGTCACACTCAGCAGACTTTAGGGACTTCTTAAGACTGTAGAAATAGGTTTTAAGGGGAATTCGGTTGTTAACACTCCTACTCCAAAATCTGCCCCGGTTTTGGAAATCGGGAAAAGTCGAGGGAAGAAGAGGAAGAGCTCTTCGAAGGGTACCAAGGCTAGGACCCTTGATGGCTCTGTTGGATAAGGTTTCTAAGTCCATAACTATTTCTGGTAAGTACTTGACCTGACCCGGCATGGTCTATTTGGGTTGCATGGCACCATGCAATTGGTTAAACTAAATAAGAGAAATAATACATATGATTTATTAATATATTATAAGTTCTAATATATTAATAATATTTAATTAGTTTTGATCAAGAATTAATTAAGTGATCAAAAGATAACTAATTAAATATATGGGTAGATTATGTAAATCTTCCATACCTTATATAGTGGGCTAAGAGGCTCCATGGATTATCAAGTTGGGTTCCTCCCATAGGATGCTCCATAGATGTTCCATGGAGTTAACTCATGGATCAATAAATGAAGAGTCATGGAACATTAGGGTTTACCTAATGCAACACACTATATAAGCAATGTAACTCTCCCCAAAATAGGCGACACTAAGAAAAAAGAGGGC
This sequence comes from Lactuca sativa, assembly GCF_002870075.4. Taxonomy (NCBI): domain Eukaryota; kingdom Viridiplantae; phylum Streptophyta; class Magnoliopsida; order Asterales; family Asteraceae; genus Lactuca; species Lactuca sativa. The sequence continues at coordinate 113,822,890 of NC_056631.2, forward strand.
TTGGCCGATTTTGCATGTGTTAGAGTATTCTCTCAAGTTTATTCTTTGCATTTTGTGTTGTGTGAAGCATTTGAGGCATCACAGTTGAGGTGCTAGGCTCACAAGGTTTCAAGGAACACTTTCAACAACAAGGTATGTAGTTCTATCTTTTATACAAAGAAAATTATACCCCATGTATGGTAGATAGGTTCATAAACTTGGAAAAAAACTTTGCATGATTATTAGACAAACATAGATCCAAGGTTATTAGGGTTTCATGTACACTTAGGAAGTGTTATTAGGTTATCAGATGTCTGCGAACACGGCTGCTTCTAGCTCTAATCCTAATGGCTCCTTTTCTCTAATGAACTTGTGTGGGAAAGTCACTTTTGATGGATCCACCTTTAATGAATGGATCAGAAACATCTGAATGATTACCCGCTACGAGGACAATGAATATGTCCTCGATAAGGAGCTTAAGGAGATTGATGAGACTGTTGCTACTCCTCAAGAGATCGCTGACTTTAGGGCACATGAAAGGGATGCCACCAAGGTGGCATGCATCATGATGGCCACTATGACAGCCGACCTCCAAAAGTCATACGAGGACTTCTACCTTTTTGAAATGCACCAAGATTTGATGGAAAGATACGATCAAAGTGTAATACAAGAGAGGTATGAAATCATCTCCTACATGGAGAAAATGCAAAGATTTGTGGACCGCTTGCTGAAGTTTAATGTGAACTTCCCCGAGGAGCTTGCAAAAGATATCATTTTGCACTCCTTACCATCATGTTATGATCAATTCTGCATGACATGCAACATGAAAAAAGGAAGAGGTCACCTTCAACAAACTTCAAGGACTCTTAAAGACCGCGGAAAGTGGTCTTAAGGGTAAGGCGGTTGTTACTACTCCTACTCCTACCAACTCCACCCCTGTCTTGGCAATCGGGAAAGGACGAGGAAAGAAGAGAAAGAGTTCTTCAAAGGGTACCAAGGCTAGGACCCTTGAAGTCTCTTCTTCAAGTGGAACCAAGAAAGGTTTCATCACTCCTTCTTCTGACCTAAAAGAGGCTGAATGCTTCTATTGCCATGAAAAGGCACATTGGAAGCGAAACTGCCCAAAGTACCAACAAGATGTGAAGGATGGGAAAGTCAAACCCAACCATGCAGGTATTTACACTATCTTATCTAATAACTCACCCCATTCTAACTCATGGGTCCTTGATACCGGTTGTGGTATTCATATTTGTTCTGATGTGCAGGGACTAAAAAGAAGTGAGAATGTGGAGCATGGATGAATAAACTTGATCATGGGAAACATGAAAGCTTCACCTTTCACCGAGATTGGAGTTTATAATTTATCACTAAGTTTTGGGTTTAGTTTAGATTTGAATAAATGTTGTTATTCGCCAAAAATGACAAGAAATATTATTTCCTTTCATGGATTGTATAAACAAGGTTTTACCTTTTCATTTGATAATGAAGTTGGTTCGATTAATGCTTTTTGTAATAATATTCTTTATTTTAAAGCATTACCTTGTGATGTGTGTATGAAACTGTATCTGTGGTTGATAGCTTAGGAAATAATGTTTTGTGTATTGATTTTCTTAATAATAATAACTTGTATAAATCATCATTATGGCATTGTCGTCTTGGACATATAAGCAAGAAACGCATAGGCCAACTCCAAAAGGATGGAGTCTTGGAGTCATTTGACCTAAAGTCAGATGATAATTGCGAATCATTCTTACTTGGAAAAATAACAAAGTCACCCTTCACAGGTTCTTGTGAGAGAGGTGAAGGTTTGTTGGATCTTGTACACACGGATGTGTGTGGACCACACAAACATGCCACAAGGGATGCTAATCGTTATTATTTGACTTTTACTGATGATTTTAGTAGATATGGGTATGTCTACTTAATCAAGCATAAATCAGAGACTTTTGAAAGGTTTATGGAATTTAAACAGGAAGTCGAGAATCAGTTGGGCAGGAACATTAAGATGCTTCGATCTGATCGAGGTGGTGAGTATCTTAGTTCCGAGTTCCTCGACTATGTTATGGAATGTGGGGTTGTCTCACAATTGACACCTCCCCGGACACCGCAGTTGAATGGTGTGGCTGAGAGGCATAATCGAACCTTGTTGGATTTAGTTCGTTCCATGATGAGTTGAGCTTCACTACCAATCTGATTCTGGGGGTATGCCTTATAGACTGCTGCCCATATCCTTAATCTAGTCCCTACAAAGAAAGTTGCCAAAACTCCTCATGAGATGTGGACTGGTAAAGTACCCAAAATAGACCACATCAAAAATTGGGGTTGCGATGCGCGAGTCTCATGATAAGCTAGAACCCCGAAGCGAGAGGTGTATTTTCATCGGCTACCCACAAAGATCCTTTGGTTACCTGTTCCACAGACCTAGTGATAATGTGGTCTTTGTAGCAAGAAGAGGAGTCTTTCGAGAGATAGAGCTTATAAGCCAAGGAGATAGTGGGAGCCAAATTGACCTTGAAGAACTTCAAGAGTCAAGTGGTGAAGGAACTTCAAACCCTATCCCTCAACATGAGGAGGAAACTCCTGTTGACCCAATTGACGAGTTTGTACCTCTGAGGCATTCCACGAGAGTTAGGAAGGCAACTGAATATTACTATGGTTTCCATATTGATGGGGAAGGTGAGACACTTATTAGTGATGAGACACTAGTAGGTCTGGATGAACCTAACAGTTACGCGGATGCCATGGCAGGCCATGAGTCAGCCAAGTGGAAAGAGGCAATGGACAGCGAGATACAGTCCATGTATGACAATCAAGTTTGGATCTTGGTTGAGAATGTACCAGGTCGTAAGACTGTAGGGTGCAAATGGATCTTCAAGAAGACGACCGACATGGATGGTAATGTACACACTTATAAGGCTCGACTGGTTGCAAAGGGCTTCTCTCAAACTCTTGGAGTGGATTATGATGAGACTTTTTCTCCAGTAGCCATGATTAAGTCTATTAGGGTTATGTTAGCCATAGCTGCATTTAATGACTATGAAATATGGAAAATGGATGTCAAAAGCACTTTCCTTAATGGAAAGTTGACTGAAGATGTTTACATGAGTCAGCCAGAAGGTTTTGTCAGTAACGTGTTTCTAATAGAGTATGTAAGCTTGAGAAATCCATATATGGATTAAAGCAAGCACCTTGCAGATGGAATCTTTGCTTTGATGAGAAAGTTAAGGAATTTGGCTTTTATAGGAGTGAAGATGAATCTTGTGTGTATGTCAAGGCTAGTGGGAGTATAGTTAGCTTTTTTGTATTGTGTGTGGATGACATACTACTCATAGGAAATGACATCACAACTCTGCAGGAAGTTATGTTCTGCCTTGGGAAGTGTTTCTCTATAAAGGACCTAGGAGAAGCTGCCTATATTCTAGGGATAAGGATTTTGAGAAACTGGAGTAAAATACTAATTGGACTTAGTCAAAGTACCTACTTGGACAAGGTGTTGAAGAGATTTAGCATGTAGAACTCCAAGAAAGGAGAGTTACCCATCCAGAGTAATGCCAGATTGAGTAAGACACAAAGCCCTCGTATTGAGGCTGAGATAGCAGAAATTAGTCGAGTGCCTTATGCTTCGGCAGTGTCACACCACAAAACCAAGAACGGCGAAAACGTTATGGGGCAGAGGACGTCATGTACAATATCACAACAATGAAAAGTAGTAAACAAGCAACAACATCATCCATTCCATTAATAATATAATTATTATACAAGTGTGTTCTGTCAAATTTTGATAAACACTAAGGCATAAATCAAAATGAAAGATGAGTCTTGAACGAGCTCCATCTTCTCAAAACCTTGCATCGGTACCTGTCTATGATGACCTGAGGATACAAGTAATTTTGTAAGCGAGTATCAGCTTTGAAGCTGGTGAGATCATAAGTATTTTAGTGTCTTAATTTGTATGTAAGAAATTGTTTGTATATGAACTGTAAATATTGAAAATGTATGTGAAATGTAAGTATGAAAATGTTTGTAAAACAACTGTAAATGTTTGAAAAACCCTAGAAATCCCTATGATTCCTACTATTATATAAGGGTGTCTTCTACCAAGACCTAACTGTTCTGAACGTAGTCTTCTACCAAGACTTAACTGTTATGTATGTTCGTTTCTTCTAAAAGTGTGTAAATTTCCAAGTGTAACTATCATTAACAAAATATAGTTTTTACATTTAATGTTTAAGTGAAAAGATCACTAAATATATGTAAAGGGAAAACTAATGTAGTACTGTAGTGTTGTATATAGGAACTACTGCTGTACTAACTACCTTAAATCGGATTTATATTAAGGTATCATGTGATTAATTGCACCATACTATTGATTGGTAACAACGACGTACATATGGTCATAAACAGAAATGACGTTTGGCACCCGCAGACCTGCAGGTTCGGCTGTAGCTAGCAACAAGGTGTAGGATAGTCAATCCAGTATAGATCTATATGCAAACTCACGCTCTCCCTCCTAGAGACTCTGGCTACAACTCGGGCCATGACATTTAAGGCATGCTCCGATACAGGATCACAATTTTGTCAATGTATATATGTATATGTAATGTATTGTTACTCGTTCTAGTATTGTTGTATATGTTCTTCCTCTAATATAGTTGTATATGTACTCATAGTAATGTAATGTATATGATCGTATGCCTTTGCTACCCAAAGGTACTGAACTCACTGAAAGGAACTATTATGTCCATATATGTATACATGATATATAACTAATGTTTAAATGACCTTCGGACGGTACCCGTTATCCTATCAGACCACATCCAAATCGAGGAAAAGGAAACAAGGTGGATAGCCTTCCTAAGTCTTTTAAACATTACTTATATAACTATACAAATATAGGCATGCTTATAATAAAATCTCTATGTAAACGTAATCATGTAATTGTATAGTAATGTACTGTAATGTTCTAGCTGTAATGTATGTTCTCTCTATCTAGCAAGTATTGACTCATGAATGAACTGACTCATTGTATGATATCGCGTTCTAGTAGCTTCCTAACCTACCCATATGGTAGCTTACTAGTAATGTAACTAGTACGTATGAACATTGATGTATAACCTTTCTAACAAAGGGCATTGGATGAACTGGAAAGACCTTTTATGACTATATATGTACACATGATATATAACTAGTATTTAAACGACCTTCGGACGGGTACCCGATATCCTATCAGACCACATCCAAATCGAGGAAAAGGAAACAAGGTGGATAGCCTTCCTAAGTCTTTTAAACATTACTTATATAACCATACATATAGAGGCATGCAATTTATAATATAAAAGCATAAAATAAATTTTGTAAAAACCTTTGAACATAAATATTTTCTAAGAAAAGATCGACTTGATGTCGATCTATAAAAGGGGTTTGAAGGAATGGGTTTGATAAAACGGTTTAGTATAAAGAAAAATTCGTTTGAAACATATTTGTAAACAAGTTTGAAATGTAATATACAGAGTAAAATGTACAGTGTAATAAGGAGTTTTAAACATATAAAGTGTTTATGAAAATCATTTGAAGGAAATTGTTTGGTAAAACGGCTAATGAGTAGTAAATCATTTGAATGTTGCTTATTAAACACAGGTGATTGATATAATAAGTAGCATGATTCTACTTGTATCCCCCCCATAAAACATTTAAAAAGTAGTTAAAATATTGATTAAGGGGTATGAACTCACCTGTTGTGGGTGATACGGATGAACTGAAGAGGTAGGACCGCTAGGTGTCAAGTGAAGTCTAGAACACACTCTATGATCCTAGTTAACATATAATTTCACATATATGTAAAAAATTAGTCTATAAACAACTAATAAACAAGTCAAGACACCCTAGGACATGCTAAACACCTTTATCAAGTGTTATTAGCCTCTAGGATTGCATCTAAGTGTTTGTAGGGGAAGCTATTGTGTGTAGGGCTCAAGGAAAACTCCATAAGGGAGTTCGCGAACCTAATGACACCAGCAAATGAGTTTACGGTCGTAAACTAATGAGTTTACAGCCGTAAGCTCATACTTAGGTCACCATTTGATGTTTGATGCTCTATAAGGACCTAATAAGCATTTCTACTTAATGGCTTGGTCTATGGAAGAGTTAAGGGCATAATATAACTCCTTTTAGGAGTTTACGGCCCTGGGAGCATATTCCCTTGGAGATTACGGCCGTAATTTCCCTTTGGAGGATGTTTATTGTGTTTTCAAGTCCTTAATTTCACTAGGACTAAAACTAGGCTTCTGTACTTGGCTTTAGAAGAGTTTATGGAACCATTTGGCACCATTTTATGGAGTTCACAGCCCTAGAACGTTTTGGGCCATGAACACCTTACTCTTGGTGTTCTAATTGTGTTTGCTAGTCCTAAACTCATTTAGGTACATGTCCCATTTAGTCCAAGGCTATTGGTTAAGTTTCATGGCAATCTAACATGTAAAAAGGTGTTTACTCCCCATGTTTGAGGAGTTTACAGGCTAAGCACATGCCTTGGCCATAAAATCTCTTTTGTCCCTCAAAATTCATGTTTAAGGTGTTACAAGTCCAAGATTGAAAGCCTCAAAGTCGTATCTAAGTCCCAACAATGATTTGGAAGGGTTAATTGGCTCAAAAACCCCATTTTTAAGTGTTTACGGCCCAAGATTGATCCTTGGCCGTAAACTCATGTTCCAGGTCCTAAATCCTTGTTTAAACATCAATTTGAAGGCAAAAGAGGTTAGATAACAAGTTAGGGATGTTACCTCTTTGATTTGGAGCCTTAAATCTTTGTTTTTGGACCTTTGATTATGGATGAGGAGAGAGGTTGGAGAGTGATTAAGGAAAGATGGCCAAAAGCGTCAAATGGAAGCTTTGAATCATTTATATAGTGTTCGGGAATTGGACACGATGAAATTCTACCCGATACCGGCTTTAGACAGGGCTTTTGGTCGCACCTGGCCAAGTTGTCGTAACCCGATATGGTCGATTCTAGAAATGTTCCGATCACTAGAGTGGGGTGTTAGAATGATTTATATATGCATTAAGACACCCATTAATTCATATTAGATTAATATAAATTACTGACTTAATTAAACGACGAAATCGGAATCGTATTTTGAAACGACGATTGGTTGATCGAAATGGATTACAAAAAGGGTTACAAGTAATGATACAAAATTTCAGGTTGTTACAGTATGCATTCTCGCATCGGCGACAACTTCTGTGATCTGATGTAGGGCTATCCTGCATTGAATCTCATTTCAGGCCACTCTGCGGACCAAAATTGGCAAGGTTCTGTCTGCTGAGCCCCTATTGCTGAGGTCATAGAAGCTTCGGTCACCATTAAATGGCATGGGCTGATCTTGTCCTTGTCTCCATGTTTCCAAGCATTCGACCTACTCAGGCGTCGGGCCATGAAAAGCCGGACAAAGGTTAGGAATTGGAGCGGGAGCTGCCTGTGGTAGGTTCTCAACCTCGGGTTCGGAGTTAGCATCGTCCGAAAGGTCTTCATCATGGTGATCATTCACAGGGATAGGATGATCATTATCTGGTCCTTCTTCAAACCATCCAGCAATGACCTCATTTGGAAGGTACTGGTTGTCGTGGGGATGGAGTCCAGCCATGTTATTTACGCAAGAATTGGGGTAAGAAAATAATTATGAGACGAACTATCTAGATAATTATTTAGAAAATCTTCATTAGTTACATCACTATTTGTGAAGTGAATACGAGTTATATGTAATCGAAATAGGATAGGCCTTCGAATAAGTGGCCTTAACTCCAAATTCGCACAAAATAGGGGTAAGGCAAAATTTCACAGATTCTAAGTCTATAACATCCTAGTTACATATAGCCCTAGTGTATCCACTTAGCAACTATCAACTTAGTAATGAAGATCCTGTTTTAGTTCTCAAGTATAAAGTACTTATAGTAACACCAAATACCCGTATAGTATTTTAAGTTTAATGTTATGTTCTACTTTTCTTATTGTGGTATGGTTGGTAAGATTTTAGACTTGTCGCAACCACACAACTACACTTACGCACATGCTAGTCAACCCTCGGATAATATAGTTGATCAGGCTATATCTTCCCAGTTTTGACTATATGTCTCTAAGTCCACCTGTGTTGCCCAACAATCGTAATTCTTTTGTACGGTCCTAGTGACACTGATTTTAGTATGAATGCAGGCACGTATTCTTACTTAAATATTTTATTATTTAAAGTATAAACTCTTGGTCAGAGTATTTTAATCCCATTGTATTTATAGTTTGTATATCTTTTATGGGTTGATATACTTAATTCACTATAAACAATGCTCTGATACCAATCTGTCACACCCCAAAACCTTGAACGGCGGAAATGTTCTGGGGTGGAGGACGTCATGTACAGTATCACAACAATGAAAAGTAGTAAACAAGGAACAACATAATCCATTGCATTAATAATATAATTTTAATACAAGTGTGTTCTGTCAATATATAATAGACACTAAAGCATAAATCAAAATGAAAGATGCGTCTTGAACGAGCACCATCTTCCCTGAACCTTTCATTGGTACCTGTCTATGGTTGACCTGAGGATACAAGTTATTTGGAAAGAGAGTATCAACTTTAAAGCTGGTGAGATCATAAGTATTTTAGTGTCTGAATTTATATGTAAGTATTTGTATGTATTTGAAATGTAAGTATTTGTACATATATGAACAGTAAGTATTGAAAATGTATATGAACATCCTAGAAAACCATATGTTTCCTACTATAAGTATCCTTCTACCAAGGCATCTAGTGTCTGTGTGTGTGTCTCTTGTAAGAGTGTGTATTTTCCCAAATCTGACTATCATTAACCAAAAATATAGTTTTTACATTACCGTGCATCGTGTGAATGTTCACGAAGTGAATGTAATGGGATAAATATTATAGTACTGTAGTGTTGTATTAAGTAACTACTGTTGTACTAACCATCTTAAACCAATTGTTATTTAAAGTACAATGCGATCGACATGTACCCTGCTACCGACTCAATAGTAAAACGACGATGTAAGACGCCGTAAGAAATGACATTTGGCACCCGTAGACTTGCAAGTCCTACTATAGCGAGCAACAAGGTGTAGGATATTCAATCCAATATAGATCTATACGCAAACTCATATGCTCCCCAATTAAGGAGATTCTGGATACAAAAATGGTCATGACAGATAGTGCCATGACCCATTTAATGGCTCACCTAACTTAATGTAATGTATATGTAATGTATGTGCTAGCTGTATTGTGTGTTCTTTCTCTGTCTAGCCTGTATGTTTGTTTCTCATCACTATGTATTATGTTTGTTTCTCATCACTATGTATTATGTTTGTTTCTCATCACTATGTTTTATGTTCGTTTCTCATCACTATGTATTATGTTTGTTTCTCATCACTATGTATTATGTTTGTTTCTCATCACTATGTATTATGTTTGTTTCTCATCACTATGTATTATGTTTGTTTCTCATCACTATGTATTATGTTTGTTTCTCATTACTATGTTTTATGTTTGTTTCTCATCACTATGTATTATGTTTGTTTCTCTATCTAGCATGTATAGACTCATGAATGAACTGACTCGTGGTATGATTCCGCATTATAGTAACGTAATAGTATCTTCCTAAACTACCCATATGGTAGCTTACTAGTAATATAACTGGTACGTATGAACATGGAAGTATACCCTTGCTACCCAAGGGTATTGAATGAACTGGAAGAACCTTTATGACTATATATGTACACATGATATATAACTAATATTTAAACGACCTTCGGACGGATACCCGATACCCTACCAGACCACATCTCAAGTGCGAAAAGGAAATAGGGTGGATAGCCTTCCTAAGTCCTTTCAAAATTTCTTATATAACTATACATATATAGGCTTGCAATTGACAATATAAAAGCATAAAACATGTTTTGTAAAACCTTTTGAACATTATTTCTATCTAAGAAAAGATCGACTTGATGTCAATCCATAAAACCGGTTGAAAACATGTGTTTGATAAAACAGTTTAAGCATAAATAAACATTTCTTTGGAACACAATTATAAATGAGTTTGAAATGAAACACACAGTTTAATAATGAGTTTTAAATATATAAAACGTTTATGAAAATCATGTGAAGAAAACTGTTTGGTAAAACGACTAATGAGTAGCAAATCATTTAAATGTTGCTTATTAATCACTTGTGATTGATATAATACTAGCATGATTCTGCTTGTATACCCCCCCATAAAACATTTAAAAACATTTAAAACATTGATTAAGGGGTATGAACTCACCTGTTGTCAGTGGTACTGAAGAACTGAAGAGGTAGGATTGCTAGGTGTCAAGTGAAGTCTTGAACACACTCTATGATCCTAGTTAACATATAACATCACATATATCTATCAAATTAGTCTATAAACAACTAATAAACAAGTCAAGACACCCTAGGACATGCTAAACACCTTTATCAAGTGTTATTAGCCTTTAGGATCGCATCTAAGTGTTGTAGGGAAAAGCTATTTTGTGTAGGGTTCAAGGAAAACTCCATTAGAAAGTTCACGACCCTAATATCACTAACAAATGAGTTTACAGTTGTAAACTCATGAGTTTACGGCCGTAAGCTCATACTTATATGACCATTTGATGTTTGATGCTCTACAAGACGCTAAGAAGCATTTCTACTTAATGGCTTGGTCTTTGGAAGAGTTTAGGGCATTATATAAATCCTTTTAGGAGTTTACGGCCCTGGGACCTAACCCCATGGAGACTATGGTCGTAATCTCCCTTGGAAGGATGTTTTTGGTGTTTTCAAGTCCCTAATTTAACTAGGAACTAAACTAGGCTGGTGTATAAGGCTTTAGAAGAGTTTATAGCACCTTTTGGCACTATTGTTTGGAGTTCACGGCCCTGGAACTTCATGGGCTGTGAAAACCTTACTCTTGGTGTTCTAATTCTGTTTGCTAGTCCTAAACACATTAGGGTACATGTCTAAACTAGTTGCATTGCAAGAGGAAGGGACTAATGCATCATTTGACCCTTAAAAGGGTTTACGGTCCAAGATGTTCTTGGGCAGTAAACTCTTAAATCTTAGTTTTTTCCTATGATTTCTAGTGTATTAAGCACTTAAGAAGCTTTACAACAACACTAGATAGAAGTACTCACTTTCCGGGACGGAAGTCCGAAGATCGTTGAGAGAGAATTCGGCTTTTCTCTAGTCGGAAATGTAACTAATGAATAAATATGGTTCAGAATTCTATATATAGCCCTGGGATTTTTGGCAGAAAATATTTTATTCACTAAATGAACTCTATTATCATAGAGTTTTGGAATAACAGTGTTGCACAAAACCCTAGTGCATCCACTCTCCTGATATCTCCTTAAGTGTAAATCCTGAAATACTCAAACTTATACCCAAAAGTTGGAAACTCAGTGTAACTGTTCTAATCTTCTAATGACTTGATATGGTTTGTACATAATGGAAATTTCGGGTTGTCACACTCTTAATACCTAAACTAATCTTGTCCTTTTCTTTCAGATGTCTTCCAACAATGCTTCTTCTGGCTCTAATCCTAATGGCTCCTTTACCCTTATGAACTTATGTGGGAAAGTCACTTTTGATGGATCCAACTTCAATGAATGGATCAGAAACATAAGGATGATTACCCGCTATGAGGAAAAAGAATATGTCCTTGATAAGGAGCTTAAGAAAATTGATGAGACCACTGCAACTCCCCGGGAGATCGCTGACTTCCATGCACATGAAAGGGATGCTACCAAAGTAGCATGCATCATTTTAGCCACGATGATAGCAGAACTCCAAAAGTCCTATGAGGACTTCTACCCTTTTAAAATGCACCAAGATCTGATGGAATGATACCATCAAAGTGCAGAACAAGAGAGGTATGAAATCATCTGCTCCATGATAACAACCATCATGAAGGACGGAGAGTCTGTCACGAGCCACATCCATAAAATGCAAAGGTATGTGGATCGGTTGCTGAAGCTTAATGTGAACTTCCCTGAGGAGCTTGCAATAGATATCATTTTGCACTCCTTACCATCATGCTATGATCAATTCCGCATGACATATCACATGAATAAGGAAGAGGTCACACTCAGCAGACTTTAGGGATTTCTTAAGACTGTAGAAATAGGTTTTAAGGGGAATTCGGTTGTTAACACTCCTACTCCAAAATCTGCCCCGGTTTTGGAAATCGGGAAAAGTCGAGGGAAGAAGAGGAAGAGCTCTTCGAAGGGTACCAAGGCTAGGACCCTTGATGGCTCTGTTGGATAAGGTTTCTAAGTCCATAACTATTTCTGGTAAGTACTTGACCTGACCCGGCATGGTCTATTTGGGTTGCATGGCACCATGCAATTGGTTAAACTAAATAAGAGAAATAATACATATGATTTATTAATATATTATAAGTTCTAATATATTAATAATATTTAATTAGTTTTGATCAAGAATTAATTAAGTGATCAAAAGATAACTAATTAAATATATGGGTAGATTATGTAAATCTTCCATACCTTATATAGTGGGCTAAGAGGCTCCATGGATTATCAAGTTGGGTTCCTCCCATAGGATGCTCCATAGATGTTCCATGGAGTTAACTCATGGATCAATAAATGAAGAGTCATGGAACATTAGGGTTTACCTAATGCAACACACTATATAAGCAATGTAACTCTCCCCAAAATAGGCGACACTAAGAAAAAAGAGGGCTTGGCCGATTTTGCATGTGTTAGAGTATTCTCTCAAGTTTATTCTTTGCATTTTGTGTTGTGTGAAGCATTTGAGGCATCACAGTTAAGGTGCTAGGCTCACAAGGTTTCAAGGAACACTTTCAACAACAAGGTATGTAGTTCTATCTTTTATACAAAGAAAATTATACCCCATGTATGCTAGATAGGTTCATTAACTTGGAAAAAAACTTTGCATGATCATTAGACAAACATAGATCCAAGGTTATTAGGGTTTCATGTACACTTAGGAAGTGTTATTAGGTTATCAGATGTCTGCGAACACGGCTGCTTCTAGCTCTAATCCTAATGGCTCCTTTTCTCTAATGAACTTGTGTGGGAAAGTCACTTTTGATGGATCCACCTTTAATGAATGGATCAGAAACATCTGAATGATTACCCGCTACGAGGACAATGAATATGTCCTCGATAAGGAGCTTAAGGAGATTGATGAGACTGTTGCTACTCCTCAAGAGATCGCTGACTTTAGGGCACATGAAAGGGATGCCACCAAGGTGGCATGCATCATGATGGCCACTATGACAGCCGACCTCCAAAAGTCATACGAGGACTTCTACCTTTTTGAAATGCACCAAGATTTGATGGAAATATACGATCAAAGTGTAAGACAAGAGAGGTATGAAATCATCTCCTACATGGAGAAAATGCAAAGATTTGTGGACCGCTTGCTGAAGTTTAATGTGAACTTCCTCGAGGAGCTTGCAAAAGATATCATTTTGCACTCCTTACCATCATGTTATGATCAATTCTGCATGACTTGCAACATGAAAAAAGGAAGAGGTCACCTTCAACAAACTTCAAGGACTCTTAAAGACCGCGGAAAGTGGTCTTAAGGGTAAGGCGGTTGTTACTACTCCTACTCCTACCAACTCCACCCCTGTCTTGGCAATCGGGAAAGGACGAGGAAAGAAGAGAAAGAGTTCTTCAAAGGGTACCAAGGCTAGGACCCTTGAAGTCTCTTCTTCAAGTGGAACCAAGAAAGGTTTCATCACTCCTTCTTCTGACCTAAAAGAGGCTGAATGCTTCTATTGCCATGAAAAGGCACATTGGAAGCGAAACTGCCCAAAGTACCAACAAGATGTGAAGGATGGGAAAGTCAAACCCAACCATGCAGGTATTTACACTATCTTATCTAATAACTCACCCCATTCTAACTCATGGGTCCTTGATACCGGTTGTGGTATTCATATTTGTTCTGATGTGCAGGGACTAAAAAGAAGTGAGAATGTGGAGCATGGATGAATAAACTTGATCATGGGAAACATGAAAGCTTCACCTTTCACCGAGATTGGAGTTTATAATTTATCACTAAGTTTTGGGTTTAGTTTAGATTTGAATAAATGTTGTTATTCGCCAGAAATGACAAGAAATATTATTTCCTTTCATGGATTGTATAAACAAGGTTTTACCTTTTCATTTGATAATGAAGTTGGTTCGATTAATGCTTTTTGTAATAATATTCTTTATTTTAAAGCATTACCTTGTGATGTGTGTATGAAACTGTATCTGTGGTTGATAGCTTAGGAAATAATTTTTGTGTATTGATTTTCTTAATAATAATAACTTGTATAAATCATCATTATGGCATTGTCGTCTTGGACATATAAGCAAGAAACGCATAGGCCAACTCCAAAAGGATGGAGTCTTGGAGTCATTTGACCTAAAGTCAGATGATAATTGCGAATCATTCTTACTTGGAAAAATAACAAAGTCACCCTTCACAGGTTCTTGTGAGAGAGGTGAAGGTTTGTTGGATCTTGTACACACGGATGTGTGTGGACCACACAAACATGCCACAAGGGATGCTAATCGTTATTATTTGACTTTTATTGATGATTTTAGTAGATATGGGTATGTCTACTTAATCAAGCATAAATCAGAGACTTTCGAAAGGTTTATGGAATTTAAACAGGAAGTCGAGAATCAGTTAGGCAGGAACATTAAGATGCTTCGATCTGATCGAGGAGGTGAGTATCTTAGTTCCGAGTTCCTCGACTATGTTATGGAATGTGGGGTTGTCTCACAATTGACACCTCCCCGGACACCGCAGTTGAATGGTGTGGCTGAGAGGCATAATCGAACCTTGTTGGATTTAGTTCGTTCCATGATGAGTCGAGCTTCACTACCAATCTGATTCTGGGGGTATGCCTTATAGACTGCCGCCCATATCCTTAATCTAGTCCCTACAAAGAAAGTTGCCAAAACTCCTCATGAGATGTGGACTGGTAAAGTACCCAAAATAGACCACATCAAAAATTGGGGTTGCGATGCGCGAGTCTCATGATAAGATAGAACCCCGAAGCGAGAGGTGTATTTTCATCGGCTACCCACAAAGATCCTTTGGTTACCTGTTCCACAGACCTAGTGATAATGTGGTCTTTGTAGCAAGAAGAGGAGTCTTTCAAGAGATAGAGCTTATAAGCCAAGGAGATAGTGGGAACCAAATTGACCTTGAAGAACTTCAAGAGTCAAGTGGTGAAGGAACTTCAAACCCTATCCCTCAACTTGAGGAGGAAACTCCTGTTGACCCAATTGACGAGTTTGTACCTCTGAGGCATTCCACGAGAGTTAGGAATGCAACTGAATATTACTATGGTTTCCATATTGCTGGGGAAGGTGAGACACTTATTAGTGATGAGACACTAGTAGGTCTGGATGAACCTAACAGTTACGCGGATGCCATGGCAGGCCATGAGTCAGCCAAGTGGAAAGAGGCAATGGACAGCGAGATACAGTCCATGTATGACAATCAAGTTTGGATCTTGGTTGAGAATGTACCAGGTCGTAAGACTGTAGGGTGCAAATGGATCTTCAAGAAGACGACCGACATGGATGGTAATGTACACACTTATAAGGCTCGACTGGTTGCAAAGGGCTTCTCTCAAACTCTTGGAGTGGATTATGATGAGACTTTTTCTCCAGTAGCCATGATTAAGTCTATTAGGGTTATGTTAGCCATAGCTGCATTTAACGACTATGAAATATGGAAAATGGATGTCAAAAGCACTTTCCTTAATGGAAAGTTGACTGAAGATGTTTACATGAGTCAGCTAGAAGGTTTTGTCAGTAACGTGTTTCTAATAGAGTATGTAAGCTTGAGAAATCCATATATGGATTAAAGCAAGCACCTTGCAGATGGAATCTTTGCTTTGATGAGAAAGTTAAGGAATTTGGCTTTTATAGGAGTGAAGATGAATCTTGTGTGTATGTCAAGGCTAGTGGGAGTATAGTTAGCTTTTTTGTATTGTATGTGGATGACATACTACTCATAGGAAATGACATCACAACTCTGCAGGAAGTTATGTCCTGCCTTGGGAAGTGTTTCTCTATAAAGGACCTAGGAGAAGCTGCCTATATTCTAGGGATAAGGATTTTGAGAAACTGGAGTAAAATGCTAATTGGACTTAGTCAAAGTACCTACTTGGACAAGGTGTTGAAGAGATTTAGCATGTAGAACTCCAAGAAAGGAGAGTTACCCATCCAGAGTAATGCCAGATTGAGTAAGACACAAAGCCCTCGTATTGAGGCTGAGATAGCAGAAATTAGTCGAGTGCCTTATGCTTCGGCAGTGTCACACCACAAAACCAAGAACGGCGAAAACATTATGGGGCAGAGGACGTCATGTACAATATCACAACAATGAAAAGTAGTAAACAAGCAACAACATCATCCATTCCATTAATAACATAATTATTATACAAGTTTGTTCTGTCAAATTTTGATAAACACTAAGGCATAAATCAAAATGAAAGATGAGTCTTGAACGAGCTCCATCTTCTCAAAACCTTGCATCGGTACCTGTCTATGATGACCTGAGGATACAAGTAATTTTGTAAGCGAGTATCAGCTTTGAAGCTGGTGAGATCATAAGTATTTTAGTGTCTTAATTTGTATGTAAGAAATTGTTTGTATATGAACTGTAAATATTGAAAATGTATGTGAAATGTAAGTATGAAAATGTTTGTAAAACAACTGTAAATGTTTGAAAAACCCTAGAAATCCCTATGATTCCTACTATTATATAAGGGTGTCTTCTACCAAGACCTAACTGTTCTGAACGTAGTCTTCTACCAAGACTTAACTGTTATGTATGTTCGTTTCTTCTAAAAGTGTGTAATTTTCCAAGTGTAACTATCATTAACAAAATATAGTTTTTACATTTAATGTTTAAGTGAAAAGATCACTAAATATATGTAAAGGGAAAACTAATGTAGTATTGTAGTGTTGTATATAGGAACTACTGCTGTACTAACTACCTTAAATCGGATTTATATTAAGGTATCATGTGATTAATTGCACCATACTATTGATTGGTAACAACGACGTACATATGGTCATAAACAGAAATGACGTTTGGCACCCGCAGACCTGCAGGTTCGGCTGTAGCTAGCAACAAGGTGTAGGATAGTCAATCCAGTATAGATCTATATGCAAACTCACGCTCTCCCTCCTAGAGACTCTGGCTACAACTCGGGCCATGACATTTAAGGCATGCTCCGATACAGGATCACAATTTTTTCAATGTATATATGTATATGTAATGTATTGTTACTCGTTCTAGTATTGTTGTATATGTTCTTCCTCTAATATAGTTGTATATGTACTCATAGTAATGTAATGTATATGATCGTATGCCTTTGCTACCCAAAGGTACTGAACTCACTGAAAGGAACTATTATGTCCATATATGTATACATGATATATAACTAATGTTTAAATGACCTTCGGACGGTACCCGTTATCCTATCAGACCACATCCAAATCGAGGAAAAGGAAACAAGGTGGATAGCCTTCCTAAGTCTTTTAAACATTACTTATATAACTATACAAATATAGGCATGCTTATAATAAAATCTCTATGTAAATGTAATCATGTAATTGTATAGTAATGTACTGTAATGTTCTAGCTGTAATGTATGTTCTCTCTATCTAGCAAGTATTGACTCATGAATGAACTGACTCATTGTATGATATCGCGTTCTAGTAGCTTCCTAACCTACCCATATGGTAGCTTACTAGTAATATAACTAGTACGTATGAACATTGATGTATACCCTTTCTAACAAAGGGCATTGGATGAACTGGAAAGACCTTTTATGACTATATATGTACACATGATATATAACTAGTATTTAAACGACCTTCGGACGGGTACCCGATATCCTATCAGACCACATCCAAATCGAGGAAAAGGAAACAAGGTGGATAGCCTTCCTAAGTCTTTTAAACATTACTTATATAACCATACATATAGAGGCATGCAATTTATAATATAAAAGCATAAAATAAATTTTGTAAAAACCTTTGAACATAAATATTTTCTAAGAAAAGATCGACTTGATGTCGATCTATAAAAGGGGTTTGAAGGAATGGGTTTGATAAAACGGTTTAGTATAAAGAAAAATTCGTTTGAAACATAATTGTAAATAAGTTTGAAATGTAATATACAGAGTAAAATGTACAGTGTAATAAGGAGTTTTAAACATATAAAGTGTTTATGAAAATCATTTGAAGGAAATTGTTTGGTAAAACGGCTAATGAGTAGTAAATCATTTGAATGTTGCTTATTAAACACAGGTGATTGATATAATAAGTAGCATGATTCTACTTGTATCCCCCCCATAAAACATTTAAAAAGTAGTTAAAACATTGATTAAGGGGTATGAACTCACCTGTTGTGGGTGATACGGATGAACTGAAGAGGTAGGACCGCTAGGTGTCAAGTGAAGTCTAGAACACACTCTATGATCCTAGTTAACATATAATTTCACATATATGTAAAAAATTAGTCTATAAACAACTAATAAACAAGTCAAGACACCCTAGGACATGCTAAACACCTTTATCAAGTGTTATTAGCCTCTAGGATTGCATCTAAGTGTTTGTAGGGAAGCTATTGTGTGTAGGGCTCAAGGAAAACTCCATAAGGGAGTTCGCGAACCTAATGACACCAACAAATGAGTTTACGGTCGTAAACTAATGAGTTTACAGCCGTAAGCTCATACTTAGGTCACCATTTGATGTTTGATGCTCTATAAGGACCTAATAAGCATTTCTACTTAATGGCTTGGCCTATGGAAGAGTTAAGGGCATAATATAACTCCTTTTAGGAGTTTACGGCCCTGGGAGCATATTCCCTTGGAGATTACGGCCGTAATTTCCCTTTGGAGGATGTTTATTGTGTTTTCAAGTCCTTAATTTCTCTAGGACTAAAACTAGGCTTCTGTACTTGGCTTTAGAAGAGTTTATGGAACCATTTGGCACCATTTTATGGAGTTCACAGCCCTAGAACGTTTTGGGCCATGAACACCTTACTCTTGGTGTTCTAATTGTGTTTGCTAGTCCTAAACTCATTTAGGTACATGTCCCATTTAGTCTCTTGGCTTAAGGGGGATTTTTAGGGCATTTTGGCACCTAAACATGGAGTTCACGGCCCAAGAACCTCCTTGGCCGTGAACTCACTTTCACCCTTTGACTCTAATTGATTTTGTGTCCTAAACATGCGAAGGTAGTCCCTAGATTGCATTCCATGGCTTTGAGGGACATTGGGACACTTTTGGCCCTTAAAATGGAGCTTACACCCGAAGTGTTCTTGGGCGTTAAACTCCCAAATCTTGGGGTTTTGATTCGATTTTGTGGTTATGAAACATAATATAAGCTATATAATACAACTATATCAAAGTACTCACAATTTGGGATAAAAATCCGAAGATCCGTGAGAGAGAATTTTGGCTTTTCTCTAGTTGGAAATGTAATTAAGGAATTATTTTGGTTCAGATTTCTATATATAGCCCTGGGATTTTTGGCAGAAAATATTTTTTTTCTCGGAATGAACTCTAATATCCTAGAGTATTGGAATAATAGTGTTGCACAAAACCCTAGTGCATCCACTCTCCTGATATCTCCATAAGTGTAAATCCTGAAAAACTGCCAAACTTATACCCGATGTCTAGAATTTCACTATAGCTGTTCTAACTTCTATTGGCTTGATATGGTTTGTTCAGAATGGAAATTTCGGGTTGTCACAGGCAGTAGGCTCGATCATGTATGCTATGACTTGTACTCGACCTGATGTAGCCTTTTCCTTGAGCATGGTTAGCAAGTATCAGGGTAACCCTGTCAAGGCTCACTGGACTGCGGTAAAGAATATTCTCAAGTACCTACGGAGGACTAAGGACTGGGTCCTTATCCTCGGTGGGAGTGATGACTTGAGAGTTGTAGGGTATTGTGATACTGGCTTCTAGACTGATAGGGATAATTTCCGCTCTCAGTCGAGCTGGGTCTTTACCCTAAACGGAGAAGCAATCACTTGGAAGAGTTCCAAGCAGGAGACAGTGGCTGATTCCACTTGTGAATCAGAGTATATAGCAGCGAGCGAGGCAGCAAAGGAGGCTTTATGGCTGAAGAACTTCATATGAGACCTTGGAGTAGTATGAGCTATAAAGGAGCCCATGGAAATTTTCTGTGATAATGAAGATGTTGTTGCCTTAGCCAAGGAACCAACGGATCACGGTAGATCCAGACACATCGATAGAAAATATCATTTTATCATACATCGCATAGAAGAAGGAATCCTCGTGGCAAAGAGCGTATCATTGGATGAGAACCTATCAGATCCCCTCACAAAGGGACTGCGTAGGGTTAAGCATCTCCAGCATGCTCGGACCATAGGGCTGAAGGATGATATAAGTTTTAGTTGTTAGATAAATTATGAAATTTGTAAAGTGAAATTAACATTTGATGATGAATAAAAGCTGTGATTTATGACTAGGTGTTGCTATCACTTGTCAATCGTTTACTATATTTCTTTTGCATGTTTTGACTTCCAGAATAATTATGTTTGGTATATCATATTATTCGAATCTCCACAGTCAGTCATATGTCGGAAGTAGGTATGAATCAAGACTGTCATTATTGGTTGCAGAGGTCTAAGGTGTTGGACATGGCTACAACAATCATGAGTGCTCATAAGTTCTAAGCAATGGGCTCAACCTACGCTCATTGGAATCACTTCATTGAATTTATCTCGAGTAATCGTGAGACGGTAATATCATATAAGTCTTCAAACCCAGAGATATCATTTGTTGCCTATGAATTGATTATGCATTGATTGTACAAAAATGCATTGGTAACTCGATGTTATAAAACATGCTCTTTTGTATAATTCAACTAGTAGTAAAAGAAACATATGAGTCGAAGTTTATCTGTTCCTTCTTGGATTAGAAATTGATATCTGGGCCCCTCGATGATTTTGTTTTGACCTATGTACCGGGCCCGGTCAGAACTAAGTTGATGTGTGCAATTAAGTTCTTTGTCAAACAAATCGGAAATCGGGAAACAAACTGTTGGACAATAAGTAAGACATTGTTCCATGTATGTGTCCGGTTGATATCTAGAACAGAGGATTATATGATCCCTTATCTTAAATGGCGTATCAATATCTTCTCAGTTCCGAGAGACCTTGAAAGAGCTACGATTGCCGATCGGTTCCTGAAGTGTTGTTGTTATAGTTATTAGACTTATCCAAGTGGGAGACTTTTGGATAAGGTGTCTAGGTCCATAACTATTTCTCGTAAGTACTTGACCCGACCCGGCATGGTGCATTTGGGTTGCATGGCACCATGCAATTGGATAAACTAAATGAGAGAAATATTACATATGATTTATTAATATATTATAAGTTCTAATATATCAATAATATTTAATTAGTTTTGATCAATAATTAATTTAGAATTAATTAAGTGATCAAAAGATAACTAATTAAATATATGGGTAGAGTATGTAAATCTTCCATATCTTATATAGTGGGCTAAGAGGCTCCATGGATTATCATGTTGGATTCCTCCCATAGGATGCTCCATGGAGTTAACCCATGGATCAAGAAATGAAGATTCATGGAACATTAGGGTTTACCTAATGCAACACACTATATAAGCAATGTAACTCTCCCAAAAATCGGCGACACTAAGAAACAAGAGGGCTTGGCCGATTTTGCATGTTTTAGAGTATTCTCTCAAGTTTATTCTTTGCATTTGGTGTTGTGTGAAGCATCTGAGGCATCACACTTGAGGTACTAGGCTTACAAGGTTTCAAGGAACACTTTCAACAACAAGGTATGTAGTTATATCTTTTATACAAAGAAAATTGTACCCTATGTATGTAGATAGGTTCATAACCTTGGAAAACAACTTTGCATGATTATTAGACAAACATAGATCAATGGTTATTAGGGTTGCATGTACACTTAGGAAGTGTTAGAATGCTCAAAACCCATCAGACCCTTCTTCAAGTGGAACCAAGAAAGGTTTCATCACTCCTTCTTCTGACCCAAAAGAGGCTGAATGCTTCTATTTCCATGAAAAGTCACATTGGAAGCGGAACTGCCCAAAGTACCAGGAAGATGTGAAGGATGGGAATGTTAAACCCAACCATGCACATATTTACATTATCTTATCTAATAACACACCCCATTCTAACTCTTGGGTCCTCAATACAGGTTGTGGTATTCTTATCTGTTATGATTTGCAGGGACTAAGAAGAAGTGAGAATGTGGAGTTTATACTTTATCACCAAGTAGTGGGTTTAGCTTAGATTTGAATAAATGTTGTCATCCGCCAGAAATGGCTAGAAACATTATTTCCTTTCATGCATTGTATAAACAAGGCTTTACCTTTTCATTTGATAATGAAGTTGCTTCGATTAATGATTCCTTAAATAATGTTCTTTATTTTAAAGCATTACCTTGTGATGGTGTGTATCATACTGTATTTGTGGTTGATAACTTAGGAAATAATGTATTATGTATTGATTCTGTTAATGATAATAACTTGGATAAAGCATCATTATGTCACTGTCGTCTTGGACATATAAGCAAGAAACGCATAGGCCAACACCAAAAGGATGGAGTCTTGGAGTCATTTGACCTAAAGTCAGATGATAGTTGTGAATCATACTTACTTGGAAAAATGACAAAGTCACCCTTCACAGGTTCTTGTGAGAGGGGTGAAGGTTTGTTGGATCTTGTACACACGGATGTGTGTGGGCCCTTCAAACATGCCACAAGGGATGCTAATCGTTATTATTTGACTTTTACTGATGATTACAGTAGATATGGATATGTCTACTTAATCAAGCATAAGTTAGATACTTTTGAAGGGTTTAAAGAGTTTAAACAGGAAGTCGAGAATCAATTGGGCAGGAACATTAAGATGCTTCGATCCGATCGAGGTGGTGAGTATCTTAGTTCAGAGTTCCTCGGATTGTTTCACAATTGACACCTCCCAGGACATCGCAGTTGAATGGTGTGGCTGAGAGGTGTAATCGAAACTTGTTGTACATGGTTCGTTCCATGATGAGCGAGCTTCCCTACCAATCTCATTTTGGGGGTATGCCTTAGAGACTGCCGCCCATATCCTTAATCTGGTCCGTACAAAGAAAGTTTCCAAAACTCCTCATGAGATGTGGACTAGTAAAGTACCCAAACTAGACCACAATAAGATTTGCGGTTGTGAGGCTTTTGTGAGATGCGATACTCATGATAAGCTCGAACCTCGAAGCGAGAGGTGTGTTTTCAGCGGCTACCCACAATAATCCTTTGGTTACTTCTTCTATAGACCTAGTGAAAATGTGGTCTTTGTAGCTAGGAGGGCGTTCTTGAGACAGAGAGAGAGAGAGAGAGAGGGTGTTCATAAGCCAAGGAAACAATGGGAGGCAAGTTGACCTTGAAAAAATTCAAGATTCAAGTGGTGAAGGAACTTCAAACCCTAGCAGTCAACTTGAGGTGGAAACTCCTGTTGAGCCAATTGACAAGTCTGTACCTCCGAGGCGTTCCACAAGGGTTAGGAATGCACCTGAGCATTACTATGGATTCCATATTACTGCGGAAGGTGATACACTTATCAATGATGAGACACTGATAGGTCTGGCTGAACCTAACTGGTATGCGGATGCCATGGCAGGCCCTGAGTTAGCCAAGTGGAAAGAGGCAATGGACAGCGAGATACAGTCCATGTATGACAATCAAGTTTGGATCTTGGTTGAGAATGTACCAGGTCATAAGACTGTAGGGTGAAAATGGATCTTCAAGAAGAATACCGACATGGATGGTAATGTACACACCTATAAGGCACGAATGGTTGCAAACGGTTTCTCACAAACTCCGGGAGTTGATTATGATGAGACCTTTTCTCCACTGGCCAAGATTAACTCTATTAGGGTTCTGTTAGCCATAGCTACATTTCATGACTATGAAATTTGGCAAATAGATGTCAAAACTGCTTTCCTTAATGGAAAGTTAGCTGAGGATGTTTACATGAGTCAGCCAGAGGGTTTTGTCAATACATAATACCCTAATAGTGTGTGTAAGCTTGAGAAATCCATTTATGGATTAAAGCAAGCACCTTGCATATGGAATCTTTTCTTTGATGAGAAAGTCAAAGAATTTGGCGTTTCTAGGTGTGAAGATGAATCTTGTGTATATGTCAATGCTAGTGGGAGTATAGTTAGATTTTTGGTATTGTATGTGGATGACTTACTACTCATAGGAAATGACATCGCAACTCTGCAGCAAGTTAAGTCCTGGCTTGGGAAGTGTTTCGCCATGAAGGATCTAGGAGAAGTTGCCTATATTCTAAGGATAAGGATCTTCAGAGACCGGAGTAAAAGACTAATTGGACTTTGTCAGAGTACCTACTTGGATATGGTGCAGAAGAGATTCAGGATGCATGACTCCAAGAAAAGAGAGTTACCCATCCAGAGTAACGCCAGATTGAGTAAGACACAAAGCCCTACTACTGAGGATGAGTTAGCAGAAATGAGTTGCATACACTATGCTTCGGCTGTAGGATCGGTCATGTATGCTATGACATGTACTCGACCTGATGTAGCTTTTTCCTTGAGCATGGTTAGCAGGTATCAGGGGAACCCTAGCAAGGCACACTGGACTGTGGTAAATAATATCCTCAAGTACTTATGGAGGACTAAGGACTGGGTTCTTACCCTCGGTGGGAGTGATGACTTGAGAGTTGTAGGGTATAATGATGCTAGCTTTCAGACTGATAAGGATAATTTCCGCTCTCATTCAGGCTGGGTCTTTACTCTAAATGGAGGAGCAATTTCTTGGAAGAGTTCCAAGCAAGAGACAGTGGTTGATTCAACATGCAAATTAGAGTATATAGCAGCTAGCGAGGCAGCAAAGGAGGCGATATAGCTGAAGAACTTCATTGGAGACCTTGGAGTTGTACCAGCTTTTACGGAGCCAATGGAAATTTTATGTGATAGTTAAAGTGTTGTTGCCTTAGCCAAGGAACCAAGGGATCACGGGAGATCCAGACACATGGACATAAAATAACATTTCACCAGACATCGAATAGAAAAAGGACTCCTCGTGGCAAAGAGGGTATCATCGGATGAGAATCCAGCAGATCCCCTCACGAAGGGACTGACTCGGGTTAAGCATCTCCAGCATGCTCGGACCATAGGGATGAAGGATGATATTAGATTTAGTAGTTTGATAACCTTGAAATTTTTAAAGTGTAATTGACATTAGATGATGAATAAAAGGTGTTTTATTTATGAGTAAAGTGTTGTTATCTCTTGTCGATCGTTTACTATATTTCTTTTGCATGTTTTGACTTCCAGAATAATTATGTTTGGTATATAATATTATTCAAACCTCCGCAATCGGTCATATGTTGGAACTAGGTATGAATCAAGACTGTCATGATTGGTTGCAAAGGTCTAAGGTGTTAGACATGGCTATAACAATCATGAGTGCTCATGAGTTCTGAGCATTGGACTCAACCCACGCTCACTGGAATCACTTCATGGAATTTATCTCGACTGATCGTGAGACAGTAATATCATATAAGTCTTCAAACCTAGAGATATGATTTGTTACTTACGAGTTGGTTATGCATTGATTGTACGAAAATGCATTGGTAACTCGATGTTATAAAATGTGCTCTGATGTATAATTCAATGAGTGGTAGAAAAAACATATGAGTCGAAGTTTATCTATTCCTTCTTGTATTAGAAGCTGATATCTGGGCGCCTCGATGATTTTGTTTTGACCTGTGTACCGGCCCAGTCAGAACTAAGTTGACGTGTTCAATCAAGTTCTGTGTCAAACAAATTGGAAATCAGGAAACAAACTGTTGGACAATAAGTAAGACATTGTTCCATGTATTTGTCCGGCTGATATCTAGAACTGAGGATTATATGATCACTTATCTTAAATGGCATATTATCATCTTCTCAGTTCCGAGAGACCTTGAAAGAGCTACGATTGCCGTTCGGTTCCTGAATTATTACAGTTATAGTTATTAGAGTTATCCAAGCGCGAGACTGTTGGATAAGGTGTCTAAGTCCATAACTATTTCTGGTATGTACTTGACCTGACCCGGCATGGTCCATTTGGGTTGCATGTCACCATGCAATTGGATAGACTAAATGAGAGAAATAACACTTGCGGATTATTAATATATTATAAGTTCTAATATATTAATAATATTATTTTATTAGTTTGATCAAGAATTAATTTAGAATTAATTAAGTGATCAAAAGATAACTAATTAAATATATGGGTTGATTATGTAAATCATCCATAACTTGTATAGTGGGATAAGAGGCTACATGGATTATCAAGTTGGGTTGCACCCATAGGATGCTCCATGGATGCTCCATGGGAGTTACAAACCCATGGGTCATGGAAATGAAGAGTCATCACACATTAGGGTTTACATGGTGTAACCCTTGTTGTGTCAACACTATATAAAGAATATATTCTCCACCAAAATTGGCTACACATAAGAAACAAGAGGGCTAGGCAGATTTTAGAAGTGTGTATTCTCTTTAAAGTCATTACAAAAGAATTTGGTGTTGTGTTAAGCATTTGAGGCATCCCACTTGGGGTGCTAGGCTCACAAGGTTTCAAGGAGCATAAGCAACAACAAGGTATGTTATTCTATCTTTCATTCATGTTAAAAATTGTTCCCCATGTGTGCTAGATAGGAATATAACCTTGGAATTCAACTTTGCATTATTATTAGACAAACATAGATCCAAGGTTATTAGGGTTGCATGTACACTTAGTAAGTGTTAGAATGCTCAAAACCCATCAATATTGACCCTTCCTCTTGTTCCAAAATTTCTTCTTGGTTTTTTTGTTGGTACTGATGTTGTTGTTGTTATTTCCTATGGTTTGCTCCGAGACAGCAGTTGCGAAGCCTTGACAGATTCCATGGTCAACGAGAGCTTGTGCCAACTTTTTGGCACTATCGATAGTGATTGGTTTGGAAGCTGGTACACTTCCTCGAATCTGGGGTGACAGTCCCCAGATGTATGTTTCGATCTTCTTGCTCTCTAGAGCAACCATCCCTGGGAAAAGGATTGCCAAATCACTAAACCTATTGGTATAGGTTGTGATGTCCGAGCCTACCACAGTAAGGCTGCAATGTTCCTACTCTAGCTTTTGTACTTCGCCCCTTGAACAGTACTCTTGCATTAACATTTGTTTTAGATTCTCCCAGCCCATAGAATTTGCCACTACCAGAGTTAGTGACTTGAGGTGTCCATTACACCACATCAGGGCTCTCTCAGAGAATGTACAAGCGGCAAATTTTACCTTGCTCACTTCCAGACATGCACAGATCTCGAAAACTGTGTTTGTTTTCTCTATCCATTGTGATAGAGCCATTACTCCTCCGGATCCATTAAAAGTCACGGGCTTACTATTGGTGAAGTCCTTGAAGGTACAATCCCCTGAACTTTTGGATTAATGTCTAATTCCATAACTATAATTGGTGAGACTTGACCCGACCCGGCATGGTCCAATTGGGTTGCATGGCATAATGCATTTCGATAGACTATAATGAGAGAAATAAAACTTAAGGTTGGTTAATATATTATAAGTACTAATTAAATATATGGGTTGATTGTGTAAATCACCCATACCTGTATAGTGGGCTAATGCTCCATTGATTATCAAGTTGGGCTAAAACCCATATGCTGCTCCATGGTGTATTTCAACCCATGGATCCAAGGAAATGGAAAGCCATGACAATTAGGGTTTACCCTAATTGTAACACTATATAAAGATCATATTCTTGGGAAAATCGGCCACTATGTGTGAGTGATAGGGCTAGCTGATTTTCATGAAGTGTGGAATTATATCAAGTCTTTCCAAGTGCATATGATGTTGTGTGAACCATTTGAGGTGTCACACTTGGGGCGCTAGGCACTCAAGCTTCATGAAGACATTCTACATCAAGGAGGTATGTAATTCTATCTTCATATGTTCATATGAATCAATGTTATTATGCTAGTTAGGATGAATACCTTGGAAAGTTTAGATTTGCATGTATAATAGAGAAAACATATCTCCAAGGTATTTAGGGTTGCATGTACACTTAGGAGTGTTAGAATGCTCAAAACCCAATAGTGGTATCAGAGACTAGCCTTGTTTTCTTGTTATACCTGCAAAAGCTTCTTAAAAATAGAATTTTTGTGCTGTCTGGAAAACGGACTCGGCGAGTCCATCAGGAGACTCGACGAGTCCATGCCTTAAAAGTGTTCAAAATAGTCCAACTCGCCGAGTTGGTTCATGCACTCGACGAGTTGGACCCGAGACAACATATATTCAACTTTTTTCGCTGGAATTGGACTAGGAACATTACCCTAAGAGGTTTTTGGACTCATAAACTTGTTTTTGATGTAGTAATGTTCATGCTAATCCAATTTCAAAGAAAATTGTCAATAGATTCATGTTTTGTATTAGCTTAAGGTTTAGGCTAATTACATGAAAAAGTTTGATTTGAATTATCTTGTTCTTATGGGTTTCTTAGATTAATAGAAAGTTATGTGAAATTGTTGTTTTCAATCCAAATTAATCTAAGAGTTGATTCTAAAATGTGTTTTTGTAACTTGTCCTCAAGTTATATGAAAGGTCACATTTAAGTTTCATAAAACTCATAAAAGTTGGCAATGGTTACAAAAAATGAAGAGTCTTGTCCTCAAGTTATGGACGTTCAAGAGTCACTTCATTAAGTAATAAAATGTGTAACCTTAATTAATTCCATAAGTTACAAAATAAAGAAAAGTTACATTATTTAATAATTTAAAGTCTTCCATAACTTTTCCTGAAGTTATGGAACTTGAAGAGTTTTTTAATTAAAACTACTTTAAACACATAAGTTATGGTATTAATTAGTTTTGAATAGTTTCAAAACTTGCCCTCAAGTTTTGGAATTTGAAATTTTTTCACTTATGAATACTTTAATTCAAAGTTAGCCCTTAGAATTTTTAAAGTTAAAATTCAGCCCTTATACTTTATAATATTATAAGTTAATAATATATATATATATATATATATATATATATGTATATATATATATATATATATATATATATATGTATGTATAAGAGTAAAGTAAGTCTTACCCTTAGTAGGTCTCATTCACGAAGCTGGTCTATAAGGGGGGTATAAGGTTACTGCCTATAAAATGACAGTTTAATAGGTCTACACTCTCACCCACCGCTTCCTTGACTATTGGAGGGTCGTTAGCCGAACGGGTAGGAAAAGGACTAGAATTCTCCCATCATTAAAAGTATTAATGATAAATACTAAGTAATTAAACCTTTTGTAAATTCCGAATCTTAGTTACTTACGAAAACTGAACAAGGTGCTAATACATGAAATTACACTTTACACTTTGTTTAAGTCGATTAGTAGAGCATGTGTGGTTAACTGGCACACTAAATCGTATTTAACAAGGTAGGCAAAGGGTAACTTAATATTTATCATAGTATCAGTGGAGCGTATGTCGGTAACCGACACATCGATTAAGGGGTAAATATTAAGGGTACCCAGTATATTTGCATGGTTACTTCACACCTTGTTTTGTGATCCTTGGCATCCCAGTCACAAAACCTGAACGGCACACCCGAGATTGAAACATGCCATTGAACAGTTCAATGAATCTCAAAAGATCCAGGAGTTTCAAATCCAAGTAAAACCTAATTAAATCATGTTGTTTTCATGGTGGAAATTGGTGAATCGTCATTCACCTACCTTCAAATATTTTATAGCTTGGATTACGGCATCCCTCTTCCAAGTTATAAAAGTATTGTGTTGGGTCCTAGCCTTAATATTTCGTATTGGGTGTTATATTAAGGACTTTAAATCAACTATCTTGAATATCACCCAAAAAGATGTCTGGTTTAGACATTTATGATCTTCCAAATATCTTGAAACATGCTTTCCTAAATGAAGATGATGTCCCATGGAAATCATACTTCTTTCACCTCGTCCAATTATTCTCTCTAACCCACAAGTTCAACATCACTCAAGCCCTACTGGCAACGCAAGGTCTAGGTGTAATCACATCTTGGAGATGAAGTCACATATTGACAAGCCTAGAGAGTTGTATGTCAAAGTCTTGAGAAAGTTGGTGGCTCAACTACTTTCTAAGTCACATAGTGAGTTCCTTTGGGACTCCTATGAAACAGACAATGACAAGACCCTTAATGATTTTATCTATTTGCTAAGATCAACTTCCTGAAACTTTATGGATATTGACAATGAAGACACTGGAAATACAGAAAAAGCATTCTCTTCCGAATCGAAAGGGATCGGCCATAGTCAACTCAGTTGACCAAATGGTAAAGAGAAAAGCTAAGTATGTGATAGTCCTGCATACCATTACCAAAGGGTCCATATGTTTATATTGCCAAAGGAAGGGGCATTAATTGCGAAGCTGCCAATTTTACTTAAGGATGTTAAAGTCAATAAGTTTGACTCTACTTCAGGTAAAGTCCACTATCTAACTCTACTAAGTTTCTATTCTGAGATTCCTTATAAGTGATGTGACTGGGTCACATGGTGATGTTTTAAGAATCAAAGAAAAGTGAAGGAACTTAAAGAAAGAAGATGTTGAATCGGATCACGTAGATGGATTTCTATTGCATAGTTTGAAGATCGGATTCTTGAGCTACTTCTTAGGATTTATGATATTTTGCTTAGGAATAGATAACAAGTTTTCATATGGATTGTAAGGATAAATTCTTCCGCAAAGTTTTTCTTTTGATTTTATTTATTTTAAAATATCCTTACAATGGTATTTGTGAAAATCTGTGTTGCTTATAAGATTACATTAAGAGCAAGAATGGAAATATGAATTTGATTGTTTCATTTTGTGACAACCTGAAATTTCTATTCTGTACAAACATATCAAGTCAATAGAAGTCAGAACAGCTGCTATTAATTTTCAGACTTTTTAGAATAAGTTTGAGTATTTCAGGATTCACACTTTAGAGATATCAGGAGAGAGGATGCACTAGGGTTATTGTGCAACACTGTTATTCCAAAACTCCAAGAAATTAGAGTTTACTGCCTAAATAAAATATTTACAGCCAAAAACCCTAAATCTGGGAGTATATATTTGACAATTAGTCATTATTTACACTCTTTCCAAATCTCAAGATCCAAATCACATTTCTCTCTCAAGTATGATCCAAAAGTTTTTCAAGATCTTCAATCTATTAAGTGTTTCTAGCTTTCTTAAGTTGTTATATGACTTAATCTAGTGTTTTAACACACTTCTAACCGTGAAATCATTCCAAAAGGTTGATTCTTCAATTTACACCAACAACACCAAGAACACACACTAGTGTTCTTGGACTTTTAGCTCATTTCAAGCTTCCATATAGTAAGTACTTCTATCCTAAAGTCTTATAAAGCTTGTTATACATATTTACATCAACAAAATGTCCCAAGAACACCAAGAACAAGGAGTTCATGGTTTAAGAAGTTCTTGAACCCTAAACACCAAGTAAAGGTGCCCAAGGGTGCCTTAGTCCTTCACAAGCCTTAGGAACCTGTCTAAATCCTTCCTTGATATGTTTAGCACATAAAAACCACCAAAATCTATCATTTATATGTTTTTACGGTTTGGGGATCTCCCAAAACCGTAGAAACCCTAAAGAATGTATAAATGACCCGTTATTCCTTCCTATGCCTTAGTTACTAACATGGATCCATTCTTTACGGAGCTAAGGACTTGAAAAGCCCCAAAATACCATAAAACGTATGAGTTTACGGTAGTAAACTCAAAGGAAAATGGTTTAGGAACTGTAAACTCCAAATAGCGGTGAAATGGTGCCCTAGTTCCTTCCAAAGACACATACTCCAAGTAGAAAAGCTTCTAGGGACTTTTAAGGCTTCAAACAATCAAATGGTAAAAAGTGTATGAGCTTATGGCCGTAAACTCAAGGGTTTACGACTGTAAACTCTTTTTTTGGTGACCACAAAATCGTAAAGTCCATAATGGAGTTTTCCTTGAACCCCAAGCACACTAGCCTTTCCTTACAACACTTAGATGCATTCCTTGGGACTTATAGCACATGTATAAGGTGTATAGGATGTCCTAGGGTGTCTTAAATTTGTTTATTATTTGTTTAAAGACTAACTGGATACATATATGTGATATTATACGTTAACTAGGATCATAAAGTGTGTTCAAGTCTTCTCTTGACACCTAACAACCCGGTTTCATCAGCTCATCCATACCACTCACTACAAGTGATTTCATACCCCTTAATCAATGGTTTAAATGTTTTCAAATGCTTTTATGGGGGGGGGGGAATACAAGTTGAATACTTATAATTATTATATCAATCACATGTGATTAATAACTACCAAACTAGTAGTTTTCTTACTGTTCAAACTATTTACTAAACTGTTTCACTTCAAACTATTTTACAAACTCTTATACTTGTAAAATACTTTTATTTAAACTCTTTTATACTTATTATCAAATGCATGCCTATGTATGTATAGTTATATAAGTAATGTGTAAAGGGCTTAGGAAGGCTAGCTCGCTTTATCTCATTTTCCTCGTTGGGATGTGGCTTTAGGGCATCAGCTATCCATCAGAAGGTCATCTACCTATTAGTAATATATTATGTATACATATATAGACATGAAAGTCCCTCTAGTCAGTTCAGTACCTTTGGGTAGGAAAGGCATACTTTCTCTTATACATGTACACCATTAGTAACTATTATAGGTATAGTTAGGAGATACTACTTACCATTCCAAGTACAAGGAATCACAAAAGGGTCAGTTCATTCATGAGTCTTTACATAGATACGCTTACATGAGTACGTTTACATGAATACTTTTACATGAATACTTTTACGTAGATGTTATACGATGAGTTACTATTACATATTATATGTGTAGATACTGTTATATAATTCTCATTCTTATCTTTATTTTGTGATATAATCACATAATCGACGAGATAGATTGGACTTTATATCCACCTTCCAAAGAATACTTTGTGGGACTAACCATTCCTGGAACCTCTATTAGCTACAGAGGTAAATGAACATCTACGGATGTCTTCGATTGATACCATTATAGGTATACTTTAAGGGGCTAACTATTCCTACACCCAGCTGTTAGCTACAGTGGTAAATATACATCTACGGATGTCTTCAGTTAACACGGTTAGTTATCCAAGTACAGAAGGATAATACTTAAGTTATTTATATTATTACCTTTATCTTGTGAGTCATTCACATAACCGATTAGGTGAATTATATTTGTGTGTCCTAGTATCAAAGGATACAATCCCTTATATTAATAATAATAGTCGTATAGTCGGGTCTCGGTAGAAGGCTACTTTCAAAACAGTCGGGTCTAGGTAGAAGGCTACTTTCCAAACAATCGGCTCTTGGTAGAAGGCTACTTTCAAAACAGTGAGGTCTTGGTCGAAGGCTACTTTCCAAATAATCGGGTTTTGGTAGAAGGCTACTTTCAAAACAATCGGGTCTTGGTAGAAGGCTACTTTCGAAACAGTCGGGTCTTGGTAGAAGGCTACTTTCAAAACAGTTAGGTCTTGGTAGAAGATTTCATCTATACTAATAAGAATCATAGGGATTTCTAAGGTTTTTCAAACGCTTGCAACTACTTACAAACATTTTCATACTCATATGAACTTTCTTTCAAAACAATTTCAAGTCTTTCATTTCTAGTTTTTACAAATCAAAGACACATTAATACTTATGAACTCACCAGCTTTTTGGCTGATACTCACTTTCAAAATAACTTGTATTTTCAGTCACAAATAGACAGGTACGACGACCATGTTTTGTGAAGACGGAGCAGTAAGGACTCTTTTTATTTTGATTATTCATTATGTTGTCTTATACTATGAAAGAACACTTGTAATTAAAATTATACTATTAATGCAATGGATGATGTTGTTGCTTGTTCACTACTTCACATTGTTGTGATACATTAAATGACGTCCTCCCCCCATAACATTTTCACTGTTCGTGGTTTTGGGGTGTGACACATTTGTAGTATTGTCTAAATTTATTAAATAAGGAAAGATTCTCATCACCAAAGTTTCAGTTGGATAGTGACTTGGAATCATGCAATTTGTATAGCATGATGAATGAGAACTTTCGAGCATTGGAAAAATTAAGACTAACTACTTGTTCACATGGATGTGCGAGTCAAGTGAAGGACTAAGGGATAGGGTACACATTCTCGTGTACTGGTCAAAGTCCACCACAAAAGATCGATAAGACTATTCGTCATAATTTACTATAGCTCAGTAAATATGGTTATACTTACAAGCTTAAGTATGACTCTAAGACATTGGAAAAGGTTCCAATGTATGGCAGAGCGAATAAGAAGAATCAATTTAGGCAGAAAGATAAAAGTTTCTCAAATCTGAAAAGATGGGAGAGGAGGAGTTATGAATTGTTGAAGTAGTTAAATCAAGAAGATGATTCATACTTCGTTCCAAAAACAATTCTTAGATTTATACTCTAAAATTGTAACTTGAGTGACATGTCTTAAAGAAGGTTTAAAACACTTATCAAATGTAGGAGTAAAAGTTTTCTACTTTTGGACATTTGAAATTGGTAAGTTGTGATGTTTTGGATAAAACAAAGACCAACTAAGGCCAATTGTGTGAAGTGTTTAGCCTGATTAGAATCCACACTATCTCTTGAATATCTCACAAGAAAGTCTTATATGTTAAGAGGACAGTGGGAGTCTTAAGGGTCTTGAGAGTCTCAAGAATTAATCAAGAATAAAACCTGAAGTTCTTCACTAGCACACGACTTAAGGTTTATAACCTATCGTGTTGACATATTCTATGCCCATTCCAGTTAAAGTTGGCTTTGCATATGAGTTATTAGAGTTCTCAATTGGTTGCACAACAACTTGGAAGTAATGGCAGGCCCTTGAGCTGCCAGGTGGCAATAAATATAGATTGAGTTCAGTCCACATGAGTTTGGATTTTTCATTATCCTTGTCTTGTGACTATGGTTTTCACAATTCACATGGATAAGAACACATACACCATTAAATCTAAGGGTGATAAGGTTTCTCTCCGATTCATGAAAATGATGGTGAGGAAACACTTGCACCAAGTAGATTTCAAGTAGATAGCAATTGTGATATTTGCATTCTTAAAGTTGTTAGTGGAGCTGTGTGGTTAACTAGCACACTAACATGGACTTGTGAGAAGTGGCAAAGGTCTAAACAATTGATATTATGATTACGACATCCCTTTTCATAGTTCTGAAATTGTTTAGACACACCTGTGAGCTATCTAAGAGAAGGTGTATGATATTGATAAAGTTTTATCAAAGCAATCTGGTATCAGAAATATGAACTTTGGTAAGAAAGTCAATAAAGTATTGTTTTTTCTAGAAGTCCGGCTGATTTCTGAGTACATGTCAAAGCTAGTGGGAGCATAAGTGTTATGCTATTAATCATCATGTAAGTGGGATCATGATAATTATGATAAAGCTTGCAAGTTAGCAATGTTAATTATAGAAAAAAAAGGTTTCAATTGGGAAAAAGTTGTTTTGCTATAATTAAGGGACAGGAAATTATGCTTCATCTCAAATCTAAAAGCATAGATTGAGGTTTTAATCGTATTTAGTCAAGTATATATATGAATGTTATGTTGGAATGGCTCAACATAAGAAAATCTAATATATGGGTCCATTATTTGCATTCTAAAATTTGATTATGATTACGACATCCCTTTTCATAATCTGAATTATGAGAAGTTAGCAAAGTGAAATGGAAATATTATAGCAAAAGACTGGTTTAGTCTTTATGTGAGACATCATGAATCGTGTCCCATATGCTTCGGATATAGGATCGATTGCATGTGTTATATGCATCCTTTCTAAAATTTTTCAAATGCCTGGGGCATTAAGAAGGGAAAAGGTCTAGAATTGGATATGACTGAAAGGATTAAACAATTTTCAAGGACAATCTAAGGTTTACCAAAGATTGGTTGCTCAAGGACAGTTGGAAGTATAGTGATAATTCTTGAAGGACCATATTGACATAATTTGTAAGGAGGCAACTCTCGTTTAGAAGTGATAGTCAAAATGGAATATGGAAATATTTCAAAGTTATAAATTATTCAATCTGTGTAAGATTAGGAAACTTAATGCAAGACGGATGTTTCCAAGGAGTCGATCTCCTTTGGAATGCTCTATAATGTTTGTTGTTAAGTCTTTATGACTTTGTGAATAATCATTACAATAGGATCAATGCATATAAATTTAGAATCTAACAGATTTCAGTAAATGGCATGAATGTGGAATTTTTGCATTTGCAGTAAGGATTTGGGACTATGAAAAAAGGATCATTGGAGTTATGTTCAATTGATCTATTTCAGAAAGTAAATATCATAGACAAACATAGTATGCATACTTGGTGTATGGCATGACTAGTGTTTAGAAAACATAGTGCACATGCTTGCAGCATGGGACAACTGTTGTTTTAAATTGAAGAATAAAGTTGATAGTTGAAACAGTATACAATGAATAATGTGTAACCATATGGTGACAAATAAAAGGTGTTTTATTTATGTCCATACGTTTTGATACCATATTCGATTCAAGTATTCTTATGTTTCATTTTGCATTTTTTGACTTCCAGAATAAACTAGGTCATTGTTCTGGATGACTAAGTTATTCAAACCATCCATAGGCGGTCATATGTTGGAAGTAGATATGAATTAAGACTGTCATGGGTTGGCTTGTAGAAGTCTAAGATGTTGGACAAACGGCTACAACACTCATGAGTGCTCATAAGTTTTGAGTATTGGCTTCAACCCGCGCTCATTGGAATCACTTCATGGATTTTATCACGAGTGATCATGAGACGATAATATCTTATATTCTTTAAGCCTAGAGATATGAGTTGTTACTATGAGTTGGTTATACATTGATTGCACGAAAGGCATTGGTAACTCGATGTTATAAAACGTGCCTTTGTGTATGATTCAACAAGTAGTAGAACAAGCCATATGATATCTGTGGGCCCCTCGATGATTTGGTGATGACAAACGTAAGTGCTCGGCTGGGCCTACACTGATTTGATTTGTTCAGTTAGTCAGTTGTCATAAATCGGAAATCGGGAAACAACAAATGGACAGAGATAATGATTATAATCCATGTCCCAGTCCATATGATATCTAGTATGGAGGAATATATGATCCCTTATCTAATGGACAAGTCATTGACAAAGGTCAGAGTTCATCTACAAGCTAAGAGTTCGACAGAAGCTTTTGAGAGCTACGATTGCCAGTTGGTTGATGAAGTCATACGCAATAATAGTTTTAGACTTATCCAAGTGGGAGACTGTTGGATTAATATCTAAGTCCATAACTATAATTGGTGAGACTTGACCCGACCCGGCACGGTCCATTTTGGTTGCATGGCATCATGCATTTGGATAGACTATAATGAGAGAAATAACACTTAAGGTTGGTTAATATATTATAAGTTCTAATATATTAATAAGAATATTTAATTAGTATTGATCAAGAATTAATCTAGGATTAAATAAGTGATCAAAAAAAGACTAATTAAATATACAGGTTGATTGTGTAAATCACCCATACTTGTATACTGGGCTAGTGCTCCATGGGTTATCAAGTTGGGCTAAAACCCATATGATGCTCCATGGATGCCCCATGGTGTATTTCAACCCATGGATCCAAGGAAATGGAAAGCCATGACAATTAGGGTTTACCCTAATTGTAGCACTATATAAAGATCATATTCTTGGGAAAATCGGCCACTATGTGTGAGTGATAGGGCTAGCCAATTTTCTTGAAGTGTGGAATTCTCTCAAGTCTTTCCAAGTGCATATGATGTTGTGTGAACCATTTGAGGTGTCACACTTGGGGCACTAGGCACTCAAGCTTCATGAAGACATTCTACAATAAAGAGGTATGTAATTCTAACTTGATATGTTCATATGAATCAATGTTATTATGCTAGTTAGGATGAATACCTTGGAAAGTTCATATTTGCATGTATAATAGAGAAAACATAGATCCAAGGTATTTAGGGTTGAATGTACACTTAGGAGTGTTAGAATGCTCAAAAGACAACATGAACGACCTTGACGTTGGCCATTCGTAGAGCTATTCACTCCTCTTCCAGACCCATTATTACTCATATGTGACATTGTTGCTGTCACTGCAGCTGTTACAACAGCTATCAATGTGGCATTTTTCGTCAATGGAGGGGGTGGTGGTGGAGGTCTTGCGTTGTTGACATGGCGTGTAGATCTACGAGGCGACATTGTTCTGCTAAAGAAATAGAATGAAGAACATAAGTTTTTAATGTGTTAATAAATTTGTCATTTTTATCAATTTATAAATTCGACTAAACTACCCAAGGTTTACAGCTTGACTTATAACAAAATTTTGCATAGTGTTAGATAAACTTATGAATCTGAGTGATAGTCAAAGAATTTACACACAAAGGAATTTCTTCATATATATTAAACATATGCTGAGTTACATTTGAAGTTAGGAAAAGTTTCGATCCTTCTAAGGATCGTCGACACAGAATTTAAAGAAAAGTAAGAATTTTAGCCGAGTTCCTATTCTATAACAAAATATTGGGATTCGGCAAGCATTACTTGCGACGT
Organism: Lactuca sativa; assembly: GCF_002870075.4. Lineage (NCBI taxonomy): Eukaryota > Viridiplantae > Streptophyta > Magnoliopsida > Asterales > Asteraceae > Lactuca > Lactuca sativa. The sequence goes on from NC_056631.2 coordinate 113,861,657, forward strand.
AGGTTGTGCCTGGAGCTTGACTCTGTGTCTGATTGCTTTGCTTCCATAAGACGCCTATCGAGGGCGGCTTGTTGTTCCCTTATCTCAGAGAGGGCTTGTCACACCCCCAAACCTGAACGGCGGTAACGTTCGGGGGCGGATGACTTCATGTGGTAACGTAACAAATGAATACATAGTAAAGAAAGCAATACAACCATCATATATATAATTGAAAGTTTACATTTGTCAAAAGTTACATGTTCAAAACCAATTACAATATGATGTCAAAATATGAGATTAAACTGGCGCCGCAGCATCTCTTCTTCAAAAGCATATTAGTACCTGAAATTACTGAATCCCTGGGACATACAAGTAATTTTGAAAGAGTAGATTAGCATTTAAGCTGGTGAGATTCATAAGTATTAAATGAAAATGTTTGTATGAAATGAAATGTTTTGTCCTTGTTTGTTTGTTTCTAGAAAATCCTATATTTTCTACTAGTATAAAAGTAGCCTTCTCTCAAGACCAATGTTTGTTTCTAAAAATGTCTGTAAGAGTAAAATAACCAATATGTTTGAAAACCTTGTAAATCAATGTGTTTTTAATACTCCATGTGAGTTTTATAACCATGCTATTGACTAGAAATGCCTATACACAACGTTCTTCAGGCGTTGGAATGTTCTGACGTTTGTCACCCCAAACGGTGGACTGTAGCTAACAGTCAGGGCGCGGGTTGTCAAGCCCGTATAGATCTATGCACAAACACCATGCTCCCCCTCCAAGGGATTCTGGTATATAATATAGGACTTGAAATGCGTACTCGAACATACGTGAAGTTGATGTCTCACAAAACTAAGTATAAAACAGATTTACGTGAAAAAATGTTCGTTTGTTCTTGTATATGAAAGTAAACTTCTTGAAATAGTGTTTCTAGTATGTAAAAGTTTGTAATGCTCTCGTAAAACTATACCTATTATAGTTTTCTAAAAATGTGTCTCGTTTGCATAGCAATCCCTAGTAAAATGTTCACTTGTTATGAAAAGTGTAATTTTTGATGTAGAAGACAAGTTTGTAAACAAAACATATATATGTATATTTTCGATGTAGAAGACAAGTTTGTAAACAAAACATATATATGTATATTTTCTATGTAGAAGACAAGTTTGTAAACAAAACATATATATGTATATGGTTATATATATGTATAAATTTTAAAAGATGATTTGGTATGTTTCGTAATTGTTCTTCATATTCTTACGTTTTTATTAGAAACTTTGCATGAAATAATCCTTAAGTTTGATACTAAAGACCTTTTTGTACTTATCACTTTTGTAAAAATGGTAATTAAACATATTTAAATGATTGTGTTTTAACTTCCTTAATGTATAAACATTGCTCAAAAATGTTAGAAGGTGTTAATAAATCTATAAACCACTTTTGACAGTTTTACCCTTTACTGTCCTTGTTTATAGAAAACTCATAGAAAAATCTTCGTAAGTCAAAAACTGAATCCGTCACCTCTGAGAGTTTATAAAATGAGTCTACTTTGTTCCTAATTTTTATTATGATTTTTAGTGGTCTCAAACTAGTGTGAAAATGAACATCTTCACAGACTGGTACGAAATCACTTCTGAAATGACAGGCAGTTTTATAAAAATCGCCATAAATTGTAGAAAAATCGTATGAACGCGTGCGAGTAGTGATTAGAAAGGTATAAACTTGAACTATTTGCATATTGTACATTTTTGAAAGATATTAAGTTTAAGATGGTCAAAACAGTCCGTGAACAGGACTCAACTTTTCTGTAGAAAGCTGTCATTTAAATTTAAGTTATGTTTAGTGTTCTAACTTGTATTCCCCCCCTTAAAACTTGAATAAAACATAAAAATGTAGGGGTATGAACTCACCTTATGTGAATACATGAATAATGGAAGGTTGAAGATGAACTTTTGGTTGTTGGTTTGATGCTCCAAAACAGCCACTCTTTTGGCTATGTTGCTGTCACGAAATTTCACAGCAAAAGAGCAAGAAAAAGGGTAGTTTACTCTCTGTTTTGAATCAATAATTTTGAGTATCATAACAAGTAACTTTCAGGGGTATTTGTTGGTAAAAATATCAACCAAAAGGAAGGTGTAGATGGGTGAAATGGTGGCTGAAACACAAAAGGGACAGCAGCCCTTTAGTTCATGGTTTTGATGGCTTTGGAAGGAAGTTCTTGTGCTTGAAAATGAGATGAAGGTTGAGAGTAATTCCTTGGAGTATTGGCTGGTCAAATGAGGGTAAAATGAAGAGGAAATTTCGTGGATATGAAGGAGAAAAGAGTGGAAGAGGATAAGGGGACAAAACCTAGACTAGCTTGTGATGGGATGTGAGTTTAAGTGATGTGATCTTGTCTAGCCACTTGCTTGGGTGGTTGCTTAGAGATAGAGTTAGTTAACTAACTAACTACTAGATATTTAGTTAGTTAGGAGCTCTAGGTAAGGAGAGGGAAGGTCTTAATCTTGAAAATTAGAAGAGGGATTAAGAAGCATTCTTAGTAAAATGTCTTAAGTGATTAAGCACTTATTAGTTAAGTTGGCACTTATCTCTACCAATTCTCTTATCTTAATTGATTTAGAAATCATATTCCTTACATGAAATCACTTTAGGTAATGACCCATAACTATTCATTCACTAGATAATAATACATATGTACAAATACATACATGTATACTTAGTATAAAATAACTATGTAGTTTTTGTGTATTTGAACTTTAATGTTTATGTTTTATTCTTTTTATTCAAAAACACTTGGATACATTTTAATTATACCTTATAATAATTCATTTTATATTTTAATTTATTTAAATATAAAATTTATTGACCAATGTATAATTTCGTGACATTTAACCGGTTAACCATATCGTTAAACACGTTTTATCACTTTGGTTCGTATATTTGTCAAATTTAGATCCTTCACATCTATTAAGCAAACGTGTTACATAGAACCTAACTTACTTATCAACTAGAGACATGTTGATACAAAAATTAAGTTTGTTGCGTTTAAATGATGTTATATGCTAATTTCACAAACCGGTGATGGTTCGTAGTCATACATCATAACGAAATTATCATTAGTTACTTGTTTTATATTTCACAAGAACTTATTTAAATAAAAGAGGTTAAATTCTTTCAACCATTCTTGATAAAATACTCATATTGCTTAATAATCAAAACATAGCATCGTACGATCGTTCCTATTTTTACCAATTGTTACAATGCTGCAATCATTTGTTCTCGGAATGTGTCGGCACGGAGTTGGGTGTCATCCAGCAACCTAGCTAGTCGACGGATGTCGGAAGTGTGATCTTGTACTTTCACATTGACTTCACGAATTCGGTTTGCTTGGACCCCTGATTGATAGGACTGGTTGGCTAGTTTGCCCACCATGACTGGGAATGCTCAGTCGGATGAACCTCCATCCCTGACGTCGTAGAAGTCCGGACACATACCGTAGGGAGGACGTAATCCTTGTTGTTGGCTCCAATGGTGAAGGTGACTTCCCCAAATGGGAGTTGGTCCCGGAAAGTTTCTCCTAACTGCGGGCGGTTGGGCGACTGGTGGGTCGATAACTTTGTAGGATTAGTTTCTAAGTCCATAACCATAATTGGTAAGACTTGACCCGACTCAACATGGTCCATTTGGGGTGCATGGCATCGGGACATTTGGATAGACCGTTTGTGAGAAGAGGACATTTGTGACATATTAATATATTATAAGATCTAATATGTTATTTAATTAGTATTGATCAAGAATAAATTTGGACTTAATTTATTGATCAAAAGAAACTAATTAAATATATGGGGATTGATTGTGAAAATCGTTAATTCTTATATATGTGGGCTTATGATCCAAGATTCCTTATGTTGGGTTTAACCCATGTGGTGACCCATGGATACTCCATGGAGGTTAAAACCCATGGAGCATAAGGAATGATTAAAGTCATGAGTTACATGGTTTAACCCTAATAGCCACACTATATAAAGACCCCTTTAGCTCAAGAAATTGACACTAGTGATACTTATATAAGGGCTAGCCAATTTCAGCATGAAGTGTCTTCTTTTCATGGTTATTCCAAGTGTTGATGATGTTGTGTGAACCATTTGAGGTGTCACACTTGGGGCACTAGGCTCTCGAGCATCATGGAGTCAAGCTACATCAAGAGTTATGTATTCTATTTATATTATCACCCAAGTATATGATATTTGTATGCTAATATAGGGTAATATCTTGGAAACTTCATATTTGCATGTATAATAGAGAAAACATAGATCCAAGGTATTTAGCGCTTTATGTGCACCATAGGATGTTGTAGTATACTAAAACCAAACAGACTTCTGGTTCGGAGTCCGTCCCAGAGTCATCCCCTTCTTCCAACTCTATGGGTTTTTCATCCTCTTCGGGATCCTCCTCTACCCATCCTCCATTGACCTGATTCGGGTAGTAGGGGTCCCATGGTGGGTGGAATCCAGCCATGGTGTCTGTGCATGAATAGAGATATGAGGATTGTCTAGAATTTAAAACATGTGTATCTAAATACGTAAGATACACTATTGTATCGAAAGACCCTCACGTTCGTATTTATGAAAGACCCAAACTTTCAAACTTGACAATATATTTACTCCAAAACATGCTACTTGCATATTCATAAAAACAGTATTTTACATTGATAAAGAGATTACAAGCTACTGGATACAAACCGACTATTTTAAAGTGTTATATATTACATAACTTCCCAGGATTCTATAGTTTTATACCTATGGGAGTGCAAAATACAATAGTTTCAAACTATTTTTAGGCTTCTATAATTACAATAGTTCAAACTAATCAAAAATCTTCTACCAGTATATAACTATATTGGATGAATATCTCCTGCAATTTGTTAAACATTGAGAGGGTAAGCGGTGACGCTTAGTGAGTTCAATAATAGATACAATATAACGTTATGCCATATATATACTTTAATATGGCAGAAGCAAAGAGGAAGAAGGAACAACAGGGGCATATGGAAATCATGTGACAAACATTCCATATCAATCCTTGATTTGATTTAAAGATATACAATCAATGAGACATAACAATTTCCATGCTTGATATGCATCAACAAAGCTTTGGCCCAAATGGCACAGAAGACATACAACTTTGGATTAACATTTTGGTAGATTCCAGGCATATAGCCCTATCTAACCTTCTGCCAAAACCATAGAATAGAAATCATTCTCTTACGGAGACATGTTCTACATGGCCAAAGGCTACATACCAGTACCAACGTGAATTTAAGTCCTTTCACTAATCACATGATCAAAGGTATTGCTTTGCAATTAAAAAGAGCGAATAAAAATAACACGGGAAGATAACACGGAGTAATAACACTGGAAAACACGTAGCACATATAACACATAACATGCAATTATTTCTATATATTAAACTCACAGTGAAATAACCGGGGCTAAAATATTAATTTGGGCAGCATTTCGGCTCTAAATATCACTTTCTTCGTTGAAAATCGGGCTCTGCGAAGGTAGAGCTTCAAAACCGAAAAGATAAATTTTTCGGGCTTCTCGGGACTCTCGTGGTGTGTTTCGGGCTTTGGAATCAGTACCGGGGCTTCGGGGGAAGTGGAAGTAGAAGAAATATAAGTTTAGCGGTAAAAAGTGTGAAATTTCTAACATTTACCCGGGAGGGGTCGCACCCCTTATATAGGGCCGAGGTTCAGATCTGAAGTGAGGGGAAGAGGGCAGGTGGCTGCGAGGCTCGGACCAGATGGCAGCTTCGGCAAGGCTCGGATGCGAGGAGTCATCGGCTTCAGGTGCGTCATCGGCTTAGTCTTCGGCTCGGTCTTCTGCTCGGACGCGGGGTGGAGTCTGATGCGAGGCACGACGGATAGCCATTGGACTGCACCCTCGGTCGAATCAGCATGCGACACGCAAGTCGGGCACAAGGCAGGCATGCGAGGATCACGTGACCAACTCCAATCCATGCGAAGTTCATTGAAAATTGTACCCAAAATGTTCTAAAATCATAACTTTCACATACGGGCTTCGTTTTTGACATTCGTTATATGAGCGTGTAGGTAAAATTATGCTCTACAACTTTCATTTAGACATCGTTGGCTAATTTTGAAGTTATCTTTAATATTATTATTTTTAACAGACCGGGACAGGAAAATCCGTTAAAAATTCATAACTTCTTCATATGACATCCGTTTTCGTCAAACTTTTTACCGTTGTACTAATAATTACGAGACCTTCAATTCTCATTTAGGTTCTGTCGGCTAAAAATCACTCGATGTAAAATTCGAGTTTTTAGCTGTCTACTACTAAGTTGAAACTTCGAAAAATCATAACTTCCTCATACGAAGTCAGATGTTGGTGTTCTTTTTATCGAACTTCTCGGTTTAACGAATACTATGAATTTCATTTAGATTACTAAGGCTAAGAAGTATTTTATCAAAAACTCAGTTTTTACATCATTCGGCGTTGTGCCGGTTTTGTCGCGAATCTTCGATTGGTCATAACTTCTTCGTTATAACTCAGATTTCGATTAGGTTTTCGCCTAAATGTTTCTAAGGAGATTATCTAAAACTTTCAATAATAAAATTTTACTTATTCCAAATTTTATATTTCCGTTAAATTTCACTATTTGACATTTGATTGGAATCTCATAAGACTTCCAATACTTTCTGAATGATTCTAAGCATAGTTTTACTTCAATTCTAGTTAAAACTATCTGTTAGAACTTAGCATTCAAATTCACATAATATTTCATAATATAATTTACTTAAAACACGATTTCAAAACGTGTATGTTACAAATACCTCCTCCTTTGGAGGATTTCGTCCCCAAAATTACATCGATTAAAATAAATGGGGGTATTTTCCCAAGTATAATTTGGGCCTCGATGGTGTTTCCACTTGACAAGCACTAACTCTACTTCTTTATTACGTAGATTAGTTGTTCTTTCATTCACGATCTCTTCCAGCTATTATACATATCTTAACTTATTATCCAGTTTCACTTCGGATAACGGAACTGTCTCATTATTGACGCTCAAGCATTTGCGCAGATAGCTCACATGAAACACATTATGAATACCTGCCAAATCATCAGGCCATTCTAAGCGGTATGCTTGCTTTCCAATTCTCTGGATGATTTTGAAATGACCAACAAATCTAGGGCTTAGTTTTCCTTTCTTCCCAAATCGCAAAATGCCTTTCCACGGGGATACTTTTAGCATTACGAAATCACCCACCTGGAATTCTATGGGTCGTCTCCTCTTTTCTGTATAGGACTTCTGTCGATCCTAGGCCGCTTTCATTCTTTCTCGTACGATTCGAATCTTGTTGGTGGTGTCTTGAATCATTTCAGGGCCTCTAAGGATCTTCTGTCCTATGTCTCGCCAACATAATGGAGTACGACATTGCAACTATATAATGCCTCATATGGTGGCATTTTGATTGAAGCGTGGTAACTGTTATTATATGAGAATTTGACAAGAGGTAAGTATTTATCCCAGTTACCACCGAACTCCAAGACACATGTACGAAGCATATCTTCTACTGTTTGGATTGTTCTCTCGGTCTGACCATCTGTCTGGGGATGATAAGTTGTGCTGAGAGCAACTTGAGATCCCAATTCACATTGCATAATCGCCCAAAAGTGAGAAGTGAAGCGAGTACCACGATCGGAAATGATCTTTAGTGGCACACCGTGTCTTGCCACAATTTCATCCAAGTATACTTGTGCGTATTTCTCCATTGAAGCCGTTTCACGCATGGGAAGAAACTGAGCGCTTTTAGTCAGGCGCTCGATGATTACCCAAATGCTATCATGCTGTCTAGCAGTCTTTGGCAATTTGGTAATGAAATCCATGGACAGTTCTTCCCATTTCCATACAGGAACACTAAGACTTTCTAGGGTTCCATAAGGCTTTTGGTGCTCTGCTTTGACTTGTAAGCATACTTAGCATTCTTGTACATATGTACCGATGTCTTTCTTTAATCCAGGCCACCAATAATGAGCTCTTACATCACAATACATTTTACTTGTACCAGGGTGGATTGACAGTTTTGATTTATGGGCTTCATCTAAAATATTTTGTCTCAATCCACTAATCTTTGGATCCACAGCCGATTCTTGAATACATTTAATCATCGTGGATCATCAAGTAAAGCATCATTATAATGTATCATACCTTCTTTCTTCACATTTTTTGGCTTTAGGGCGTCATCTTGCCATTTCTCTAATTCATCTAAAATAGTGACCTTTACTGTTGTATGGGTAATGGCATAACACATACTATTGCGATAAACCTTTCTGCTAAGTGCATTGCCAACTATGCTAGCTTTTCCAGGATGATATAGGATTTCACAATCATAATCTTTGATCAGCTCCATGGCTCGTTGTTGTCTCATATTCAAAGTTTGCTGACTAAATATGTACTTGAGACTTTTGTGGTCGGTAAATAATTAGCATTTTTTTACCAAAAAAATAATGCCTCCAAAGTTTTAGGGCAAATACCGCTGCAGCGAGTTCGAGATCATGAGTGGGATAATTCTTTTCATAATATTTCAGTTATCTTGAGGCATAGCCTATCACTTTGCCATGTTGCATCAACACACAACTGAGTCCCAATCATGAAGCATCGCTATACACAGAGAAATCATCATCACCTTCTGGGAGTGATAAGATTGGAGCATGAGTCGAAAGATCTTTTAGAGTTGAGAAAACTTTTTCTTGGGCTTCACCCCATTCGAACTTCACTTCCTTCCGTGTAAGACTCGTGAGAGGTGCAACTATACGAGAAAAGTCTTTAATAAATCTCCGGTAATATCCCGCGAGACCCAAGAAACTACGAATTTTGGAAGCATTACGGGGCACTTCCCAATTTTGAATGGCTTCAATTTTGATAGGATCTACGGATACACCGTCATTAGAAATAACATGGCCGAGAAATTGAACTTGGCGAAGCCAAAATTCACATTTCAAGAATTTAGCATATAGTTTCTCCTTTCGAATAAGTTCCAATACCGCACAAATATGAATGGCATGATCAGCTTTAGACTTGGAAAATATTAGAATATCATCAATGAATATGATGACTGATTTATCGAGCATTGGGCGGCATACTCGATTCATCATATCCATGAATACAAAAGGAGCATCTGTTAAATCAAACAACATATCAAGGAATTCATAATGCCCATATCGAGTACGAAAAGCAGTCTTCGGTACATCCTGCTCGTGAACTTTCAACTGATGATAGCCGATTCTTAGATCAATCTTTGAGAAATAGCTAACACACTGAAGTTGATCAAACAAATCGCCGATGCGAGGTAGTGGGTATTTTTCTTGATAGTCACCTTATTCAACTCACGATAATCAATGCACATCCACATCAATCCATCTTTATTCTTCACAAACAGTATCGGAGCACCCCAGGGAGAGGTACTCTGTCAAATGAAACCCTTGTAAAGTAGTTCTTGTAGTTGGATCACCATTTCTTTCATCTCAGCTGGCGCAAGACGATAAGGAGTCTTTGCAATCCGAGCAGCACCAGGCACAAGGTCAATTCAGAATTCTACTTGCCTATCTGGAGGAAGGCCAGGCAAGTCATCGGGGAAAACATCAGGATATTCGTTAACAACGAGAACATCATTTACAGTTTTCTTCTCCTCTTTTGAGACATCAACTGTATAGGCCATATAGATAGAAGACCCTTTCGATATGAATTTACGAGCTTTAAGGAAAGAGATTATTTTTAAGAGTCTTTGTTCACCGTAGACATAGATAGGATTCTCCCCTTCCATTGGAATGCATACTATCTTTTCATAGCACAAGAGTTCTGTGTGGTTCATTGATAACCAATCCATGCCGAGAATAATATTAAAGTTGTCCAAGGAGATAGGGATTAGGTTAGCAAGAAAATTATAGCCTTCAATTCCTATAATACAATCCCTATAGACTTTATCAGCAAGTAATGATATACTTCCCGCAGTATCTACGTGAAATGGTTGCACGAGTACAAAACAAGCAATTTGAAAGGAATGCGCAAATTGATAAGACACAAAAGAATCTGAGGCACCAGAATCAAATAAGATGTGAGCAGGTCTAGAGTTGAAAAGAAATGTACCCATCACAACATTCGGGTCCTCGCGTGCCTCTTCTGAGGTAATCCGGAATGCACGACCCTTAGCTCTTGGCACCTCCTCCTTTTTAGTTGGAGTACCCTTTGATTGTTGAACAGGTACTTGACTTCTCGCCGTTTATTGAACAGAAGCTTGACTTCCCGTTATCTGACTAGTAAGAGTAGGGCAAAAACGCTTCTTGTGGCCAGTAATAACACATGCATAGCAAGTAGCATCCTTTCTTGGGCAAAATGGCTTTATATGACGCTTTTCTGCACATCCATAACATACAATGGATTCCTTGTCTATTTTGCATTGGCCTGGATGATTCCTTCCATAAATACAACATGAAGGCAATTGAATAGAAAAAGATTGTGATCTACCGCGTCCACGAGAGGCATTTTGTGTTTGAACTTGATTACCGGGTTCAGTCCGAATGGATTGAGCTGGTAGAAAAGAAGGAATAGGAACAGTTCTTTCAGTACGTGGATGCTTCGGAGCAGGAAAAGTGGCACCACGTATTTCTAAGTCATGCTCACGTCTTCGAGCATATTCGACGACTTTATCGAATGACAGAGCTTCTTGATTGGCAACGAAATCGTGGATTTCGTGTCGTAGTCCCTCCATGAATAACTGAATTTTCTCGTCTTCAGTTGGAATATACTTTGTAGCAAACCTTGCTCTTTGATTAAACTGAGTTTCATACTCATTCACAGTAATTCCTCCTTGTTTAAGCTCGAGGAATTCCTTCTCCAATCTCCTCCTCATGTCTAGAGGATAATACTTCTATAGCAAACAAGTTTTAAACATTTCTCAGGCTAAATTCTCCTGGTCAAACCTGTTGAGAGCTTCATATGTTGCTTCCCACAAGACCAAGACTTCTCCGATGAGCATTGCGGAAGCATAATTAGCCTTGTCTTAATTATCCACATGAGAAATACGAAACACTTTATTTGTGTTCTGAATCCAAGTAATAAAAATAATGGGATTGAGAACATCGGAAAACTCTGTAGCACCACTACTCTTGAAATCTTTGAACGAGGGACGCTTCACCTCTCCTTTTGAAGATTCTCCAGTGGCTTTCTCCTTTCCCTTAACACCATTATTTTTATGTTCTTCGAGAGACTGTCGAATAACACCGGTAAGTTTACCCAAGAGTTGCTCCTCACGAGGAGATACTGGAGTATTCACTTCCTCGGGTTGAGGACCTCCACCAACCTCAGGGGTATGGCTACTAACCTGTTCAGCCATTTCTCTACAATACGGTGTAACATTGTATTTTAGAATATTAGGGTTTATTATTACCTAATACTTTTATGTATATATTTCCTATGGTTTGTATCCCTATACTTACAATGATTAAGTTCATATATTGAACTTCCAATAGTTTAAGCCCAAATACCAATCCGTGGAACTTAGTTTACTCAAACTACTTCTCTGATACCATGATTGAAAGACCCTCACTTTCGTATTTATGAAAGACCCAAAATTTCATACTTAACAATATAGTTATTCCAAAACATGCTACTTGCATATTCATAAAAACAATATTTTACATTGATAAAGAGATTACAAACTACTGGATACAAACCAACTGTTTTAAAGTGTTATATATTACATAACTTCCCAGGATTCTATAGTTTTATACACATGGGAGTGCAAAATACAATAGTTTCAAACTATTTTTAAGCTTCTATCAATACAATAGTTCAAACTATTCAAAAATCTTCTACCAATATATAACTATATTGGATGCTTATCTCCTGCAATTTGGTTGTGACAACCCAAAATTCTATTCTGTAAAAACAATATCACTTCAATAGAAGTCAGAACAGTTGCAGTAAACTTTCAGACTTTTTAGTATAAGTTTGAGTATTTCAAGATTTACACTTAAAGAGATATCAGGAGAGAGGATGCACTAGGGTTTTGTACAACTCTGTTATTTCAAAACTCTATGATATTAGAGTTCATTTCTTGAATAAAAATATTTTCTGCCAAAAATCCCAGGACTATGTAAATGATTCTTAGCCATATTATTTCATTATTTCCATTTCCAACTAGAGAAAAGCAGATTCCCTCTCACGGATCTTTGGACCTTCGTCCCAAAACGTGAGTACATCTATCTAGTTGTATTATATAGCTTATTAAGTGCTTAATAACATATAAATCATATCAAAACATCAAGATTTGAGAGTTTACCGCCCAAGAACACCTTGGACCGTAAACTCTTTTATAAGGGTCAAATGAGTGCCTAGCCCTATCCTCTTGATATGTAACTAGCTTAGACTCGTGTCTTATTGTATATAGGACTAGAAAACTCCCAAAAACACCAAGAGTAAGGTGTTCACGGCCCAATAATTTCTTGGACCGTGAACTCCAAACTTATGGGTCAAAAGAGGCATTAAACCCTCCAAAAGCCTTGGACAATAGCCTTGATTTACTCCTAGTTATTTAGGGACTTTAAATCATCAAAAACCAATCCCAAAGAGAGATTATGGCCGTAATCTCTTATGGTTTTGGTCATTGTGGCCGTGAACTCCTCAGAGAAGTGTATTTAAGCCCTAAACCCTTCCAAGGAATAATCCATTAAGTAGGAATGATTCTAGGGATCATGTAGAGCTTCAAACCACAAAATAACCTAAAGCTTAGGAGCTTACGTCCGTAAACTCAAGAGTTTACGACCGTAAACTCCTTGTGTGTTGGTTCTTGGGGAGTAAACTCATGTATGGGGTCCTTTGGAACCCTAAAATCCACTAGCCTTGTCCTACAACAACATAGATGAAGTCCATAAGACTAATAACACTTATGTAAAGTGTTTAGCATTTTCTAGGAGGTCTAAACATTAACAATTAGTAGTTTAAAGCTAATTGGGTACATATATGTGTGATTATATGTTAACTAGGATCATAGAGTGTGTTCAAGACTTCACCTGCAATCCTACATCTTCAGTACATCCGTATCACTCACTACAGGTAAGTTCATACCCCTTAATCAATGGTTTAAATGCTTTTAAATGCTTTTATGGGGGAATATAATTTATAGTTATTACATCAATCACATGTGATTAATAACTACAAAACCAGTGATTTTCTTACTGCTCAAACTGTTTATCAAACTGTTTTACTTCAAACTGTTTTACAAACTCTTTTACTTATCAAATACTTTTACTTAAAGTCAGTTATACTTATTATCAATTGCATGTCCATATATGTATAGTTATATAAGCAATGTTTAAAAGGCTTAGGAAGGCCTGCCGGCCCTATTTCCTTTTCGCGCTTGACATGTGATCTGGTGGGATATCGGTTGTCCGTCCGAAGTTCGTTTAAATATTAGTTATATACCATGTGTACATATATAGTCATAAAAGGTCCTTCCATTCAATTCAATACCCTTGGGTAGCAAGAGTATACTTCCATATTCACACGTACAAGTTATATTACTAGTAAACTACAATAGGTGTAGTTTAGGGTTTTACTAATACTAATACAAGAACAATGAATCATACAAAGAGTCAGTTCATTCATGAGTCATAATACATAGTGATGAGAAACAAACGTAACACATAGTGATGAGAAACAAACATAATACATAGTGATTAGAAACAAACGTAATACATAGTGATGAGAAACAAACATAATACAGAGTGATGAGAAACAAACATACAAGCTAGATAGAGGAAGAACACACAATACAGCTGGCACATACATTACTTATACATTACATTCAGTTATGTGAGCCATTAAACGGGTCATGGAACTACCTGCCATGAGCGTTTTTGTATCCTAAATCTCTTTAATTGGGGAGCGTATGAGTTTGCGTATAGATCTATACTGGATTGACTATCCTACACCTTGCTGCTCGCTACAATGGGACTTCCAAGTCTACGGGTGCCAAATGTCATTTCTTACGGCGTCTTACATCATCGTTTTACTATTGATTCGGTAGCAGGGTATAGGTCGGTCACATTGTACTTTAAATAACAATTGGTTTAAGGTAGTTAGTACAACAGTAGTTACTTAATACAACACTACAGTACTATAATATTTATCCCATTACATTCACTTCGTGAACATTCACATGAGGCACGGTAATGTAAAAACTATATTTTTGGTTAATGATAGTCGGATTTGGGAAAATACACACTTTTACAAGAGACACACATACAGTTACTAGATGCCTTGGTAGAACGCTACTCTTAATATGAAACATAGGGTTTTCTAGGATAGTTCAAACAAACACAAACTTTACAAAACTTATACATTACAACTTACATACATCTTACAAATTCTTTCATACAAACTAAGACACTAATATACTTATGATCTCACCAGCTTTAAAGCTGATACTCACTTTCAAAATAACTTGTATTCTCAGGTCAACATTAGACAGGTACAGGTGCCAGGCTTTTGGGAAGATGGAGTTCGTTCAAGACTCATCCTTTATTTTGATATGTATATTTTTGGTGTCTATAACTTTGACAAAACACACATGTATGAAATTATATTATTAATGCAATGGATGATGTTGTTGCTTGTTTACTACTATTCATTGTTTGTGATACTATACATGACGTCCTCCACCCCAGAATGTTTCCACCATTCATAGTTTTGGGGTGTGACATTGGTAAACATTGAGAAGGTAAGCGGTGACGCTTAGTGAGTTCAACAATAGATATAATATAACGTTATGCCATATGTATATATATATATATATATATATATACTTTAATATGGCAGAAGCAAAGATGAACAAGGAACAACAAGGGCATATGTGTCACACCCCGAAACCGACGTCGTAAACGTTCCGGGGCGGAGGACCTCATGGGTAGTATCACAACCAACATACATAGCAAGCATAGTAAACACAACCATTACATTACATAAGAAAATTTACATTTGTTTGAAACTAAGGAAATAAATGTTTTATATATGTATATATATATATATATATATATATATATATATATATATATATATATATATATATACATCAGTTTGAACAAAAGTAAAGGCGAGACTTCTATACACTTTGTCTTCTCCAAAAGAATTCGGGGGACTTGTCTAACGAGAACCTGAGAATACAAGCAGTTTTAAAATATCAGCATAAAGCTGGTGAGTTCATAAGCGGTTTGTTTCTTGTATAAGAATAAGTTTCCTTTGGTTTTATGAAAAGTTGTTTCCCAAGAAAATCCCATATTTTCTTATAAAAGTAGTTTGGTTATTCATTTGTTAATCAGCTTGCTCATGAAAAGTAAAGTTATCCCAGGAAAAACCCTTATTTTCCTTAAAAGTTAGTGATTGGTTATCGATCCGGAATGAAGTAAACAAGTATCTACCATACTTGTATTGTTAAGTGAAGTTTCCCTGAAATGCTTGGTTATCCTTGAAAAGTACATTAGTCTTTACGCGTATATAAAACTAATAAGTAAGTAGTGAACTAATTCCTAAGGGTATCACTAATACCCTCTAGTAATCAAAACAGTTATTACATTGAGGTTATTTCACTAGGTTCATTATTACTTAATTGTAAATCTCCATTATCTAAGTTGCAAGTTCCATAAAACTAGATATGGCACGTAATGGGGCCAGTATCGATTTATGACTTTGTCACCCATAGACCTTTCGGTCCCACTGTAGCTAGCAGCAAGGTGCGGGATAGTCAGTCCTGTATAGATCTATACACAAAAGTTACGTTCTCCCTCTAGGAGATTCTCGTTATAGGGGTAGTCCTACACTCTCGTACCCGTGGAGTGTTACCAAGGACGTGTCTCCAATCTTAAGAATAACGAATTTACAAGTAATAATTTGGAAATTCTAGTTTTATGAATTGTATGAATCCTTGAATAAAAAATATAAAATATAACATTTTATGATAAGATTCATAAGTTCCTTTGTTTTAGTCTTAAAAACTAACTAAATAGTTAATTTCATAGTTGGTTGGTAAAATGGTTTTCTATGTTAAAAGCATGATGGACATGTAAACATTTCATATGAAATAATAAGTTTTGAGTACAAATTCCCTTGTAATTTTGCTTGTATTCTCCCCCTGAAAACACGAAAAACACAGAAAAAGGTGTAGGGGTATGAACTCACCAGACGAGTATGTGCCGGGGTAAGACTCTAGGTGTCAATTTAGGGCTTGAACACGCGTGAGGATCCTATGTAACATGAAGTGATACAAAATTGTATCTAATTAGACATTGAACCACTAATTAAGTAAGATAATACACTCTGATGCACGAAAACACTTTATCTCAAGTGTTGGAAGTGATACGGGTTACATGTAAGGTGTGTAGGGCCTTGATAAAAAGTTTACTCTTCAAGTGTAAACCCTTAGGGGTGTTTACTGTCCAAAGACCATATCCCCCATGAGTTTACAGCCGTAAACTCATGGGTGGGGTGTTTTTGGGTGGTAAAAGGTCTTATGCTTCACAAAGGAGGGTCCTAGGGTTGATTCAATGGCTATGGAAGTGTTTGGAGCATGGAAAGACACTTGGATAGAGTTTACCCTTTATGAATGTATTCTTGATGAGTTTACTACCGTAAACACATGATTTTACGGCCGTAAAGTCATGCTTGGCCCATTCTTGCATGATTTTGGGTTTCAAATGAAAGGGTACAAGGTTCTAGGCACTTATGCAAGCTTTTGGAGGTTTTTAAGGGCATATTAACACCCTAAAAAGGTGTTTACGGTTCATGAATGTTCATGGACCGTAAACTCATGTTTACTCCCATAGAAGACATGATTTTGGGGTTCGAAGTTCATGCATGCAACTTTTTAAGTCATAGCTAAGCACTAGAAGAGTTTTGGAGGGGTTTTGGGGCTTCAAAACCCACTTATGGGTGTTTACGGTTTTAAGAGGTGTTCCCCGAACGCAAACACAATTTTTTGGGGTATTTGGATGGTTCAACCCCAAATTTTCATGGATACAAAGCTCAAGAACAAGCTAGGAAGGATTACTTACGATTTTGGAGCTTGAATGAGGTGTTTCTTGACCAAAATCCAACTTGTAGAGAGAGAAAGTTATAAGGAGGTGTGAAAAGGCTCAAATGAAGGCCACTCAACCCTTATATAGGGTTTGAGTTTGTGGCCAGGTGGGGATCCACCCAATCCTGACATTAAACAGAGTTTATGGTCGTACCCGATTAAATCGACGTAACCCGACTTGGTGGTAAATTAAAAACTTGTCCAAATGAATTCGAGGGTGTTTCACGTGTTTTTATTTCGCTTCGACACTTATGAAAATAGAATAAAAACGTTAATTGATTTTCCTAACCCAAAAGTTAACGGAAAATTTAAATAAAAATAAATTTTATTAACGGACATGGGTTACAGCGACGGAATAAATTTCAGGTTGTCACATCAACCCCCCGTTAGAGGAAACTTCATGGATTCTTCGTGCTCCCATGTGAATTCGGGTCCCCTCTTGGCATTCCAGCGAACCTTCACTATCGGGATGCGGCTCTGTTTCCTACGTTTGATCTCTCGATCCATAATTTCGATTGGTTCTTCCACAATGTTCAGATTTTCGTTGATCTCGATCTCATCAAGAGGGATTACGAGGGTTTCATCGGATAGACACTTTTTAAGCTCCTGGGGTAATCAGAGTTTATAGGCTACGGGACCCATCCTAGCGAGGATCTCGAAAGGTCCTATGTATCTTGGGTTAAATTTCCAGTGCTTTCCAAAGCGTATCATGCCTTTCCAGGGCGATACCATCAACAAAACACGATCTCCAACCTGGAATTCCAAAGGTTTTTGTCATTTATCAGCGTAGCTCTTTTGTCTGTCTCTAGAGGCTTTCAATCGTTCTCGGATTTGGATGATCATTTTGGTGGTTCCACAGATGATTTCAGGACCAGTGAGAGCACTGTAGGGGACTCGACCCTTAGCTAGCTGTGTGTCCCTTACCTCGGACCAACACAGAGGGGATCTGCACTTACGACCATAGAGGGATTCGAACGGGGCAACCTTGATATTAGTGTGGTAACTGTTGTTATACGAAAACTCGATCAAGGGTAAATGGGTGTCCCACGACTTTCCGAAATCAATAACACATGCTCTCAACATGTCTTCCAAGGTCTGGATAGTTCTCTCACTCTGCCCATCCGTCTGGGGATTATAAGTTGTACTCATATCCAGCTTAGTTCCAAGAGCATTCTGAAGGGACTGCCAAAATATTAAGGTAAACCTGCTATCTCGATCGGAGATAATGGATATAGGCACACCATGCAATCAGACTATCTCTTGAATGTAGATTTGCGTGAGTCCTTCCATCTTGAATGTATCTTTAATTGGAAGGAAGTGAGCGGATTTTGTCAATCGGTAGACAATTACCCAAATGGTATCGTACCCACTTGGAGATTTGGGTGACTTGGTGATGAAATCCATAGTAATCATCTCCCATTTCCACTCAGGTATCTCGAGTTGCTGGAGCAGACCTGAGGGTTTCTGATATTTGACTTTCACCTTGGCATAAGTCAGACACTTGCCCACAAAGGTAGCGATTTCGGCTTTCATGTTTGGCCACCAGTATAGCTTCTTGAGATACAGGTACATCTTATCCGAACCCGGGTGCACAGAGTATTTAGTTTTGTGAGCTTCATTCATGACAACATCTCTAAAACCTCCGAACTTTGGGGTCTAGATTCTATCCATGAAATAATAGACTACGTCACCTCTGATCTCAAGATTCTTATCCATTCCCCTCAAAGCTTTGCTCAACACGTTCTCTGGTTTTAGGGCTCCCAACTAGGCTTCTCGGATTTGTGTGGATAAGTGGGAATGGATGGTCATTGTCAGTGTCTTCGCCTTCTTTCTTGAGCTTTCCTTTCAGCTAAGGGCATCTGCCACCACATTGGCGTTGTCAGGATGGTAGCGGATTTCGCATTCATAGTCACTGAGCAACTCTACCGATCGCCGTTGCCTCATGTTTAAGTCTATCTGATCGAAGATGTGTTGTATGCTTTTATGGTCAGTGAAGATCGTAAACTTAGTTCCGTAGAGATAATGTCTCCAAATCTTCAGTGCGAAGATCACTGCTCCTAACTCCAAGTCGTGAGTTGTGTAGTTGACTTTGTGTGCCTTCAGCTGTCTCGAGGCATAAGTGATAAATTTTCCTCTCTACATAAGTACACACCCTAAGCCCTGATTGGACGCATCGCAATAGACAACGAAATCCTCTGTCCCTTTGGGCAGGGACAGGATAGGTACGCCGCACAATACTTGCTTCAATGTTTGGAATGAAGTGTCTTGCTTTTCACTCCAACAAAAGGGTACACCTTTCTGTTTCAGAGTGGTTGGGGGTTTGGAAATTCTAGAAAAAAATCTGGATAAATCTACGATAATGGCCGGCGAGACCCAAGAATTGACATATTTCTGTGGGCGTCTTTGGTGCTGACCAATTCTCAATCGCCTTGATTTTGGACAGGTCCACGTGTATGCCTTCCTCGCTTACCACGTGACCTAGGAAAGTTACCTTCCGAATCTAGAATTTGCACTTGGAGTATTTCCCGTACAACTTTTCCGATCTAAGAGTTTCTAACACTAACCTCAAGTGTTGTTAGTGATCTTCTTCGCTTCTGGAATAGACAAGTATGTCGTCAATGAACACAATAACGAACACTGCCAGTGCATTTGTTAGAACGAAGGGCATCACTACGAATTCATAGTGTCCATATCGAGTCCTGAATGTTGTTTTGGAAACATCACTCTCATGAACTTGCAGCTAATGGTATCCTGATCTAAGGTCTATTTTCAAGAAGTAACTGGCTCCATGAAGTTGATCGTAGAGGTCATCTATTCGAGGAAGAGGATAACGGTTTTTAACGGTCAGCTTGTTCAGCTCACGGTAATCTATGCATATTCGAAAGGATCCATCTTTCTTCTATACAAATAAAACCAGGGCTCCCTAGGGTGAGGAACTCGGTCTGATGAACCCTTTGCTGAGTAACTCATTAATCTGACCGGATAACTCCTGCATTTTTGCTAGCGCTAAGCGATATGGGGACTTGGCTACGGGGTTAGCTCCGGGAATTAGATCGATGCGAAACTCAACTTGATGTTCGGGAGGAATTCCCGGGAGCTCTTCAAGAAAAACATCAGGAAAGTTGCAGACTTTGGGTATGCTCTTGAGGTCTTTAACTTCCTGTTTCTCGTTAATCACATGAGCTAGGAATGCATGGCACTCCTTTCGCAGGAGCTTTTGAGCTTTGATGCATGAAATGATGCAAAGATTTGAACTAAGTTTATCGCCGTAGATCATGAGGATTTGACCAGAAGGAAGATTGAGGCAGATATCTTTTTCATAAGAAAGGATATTAGCATGATTGGGACTCAACCAATCCATGCCAATGATAATATGAAAGCTCTTTATGGACACCAGCATAAGGTCGATAGGAAAGGAATGATCGTTTAGGGTAAGGGTACAACCTATGAATATATCGTGAGCGTTCTCTTTCTCACCGTTAGCCATCTCGATGGTAAAAATTTTAGTTAAGGGTTAAGGACTATGTTTAAGAAGATGTTTGAACGAATGGCTAACAAAACTTCGTTCCGCACCAAAATCGAAAAGGATGCATGCATAAAAGTTTTCGAGAAGGAAGGTACCTGTGACAACGGTGGGATCGGCGACTGCCTCCTCTTGACCCATAGTTAGAACTCTCCCGGTGTTCTTGTTTGTTGTTTATTTGGGGCAGTTTCGCTTGTAATGCACGACCTCACCACAACCGTAGTAGGCCTAATCGACACCTGCTCCCGAAGCTTGATTGGTTGGTTGGGTCTGTGCCTTGCAAAATCTAATTGTGTGCCGCTTTTTACTACAGTTAGAGCATGGTAGATCACGACAATGACCGGAAGTGGGATGATGAATGTTGCACTTGTCACACTGAGGAAAAGTACCCACATATCTACTGGTAGGTGCTTGAATGGCAGGAGTAGCAACAGGGGTAGTATCAGCGTGGACTGCCACTGTTTGTTGTTTCTTTGAGGGCGCCTGCGAAGACTGACCCTTCTTCTGTTTTCAGAATTTTCTTTTCTCACCACTCCCTTTAGCCGGTTCAGGAGTGGTGGTCACGTCATTGAGATCGATTCCATGATCGATCAGAGTCTGCGCTGGGCACTTAGCGCTGTCGAAGGTGTTTGGCCTAGCAGCCATTACATTTCCTTTGGTTGGCTGGGTCAGCCCCCAAATGAATCATTCAATCTTTTTGCTCTCCGGGGTGACCATTCCCGGACAAAGGAGCACTAGGTCTTCAAACCTAGAAGTGTAGGCTGCAACATCGGAACCCTTCATATTTAGGTTCCAAAGTTCATGCTCTAGTTCTTGCATTTTTCCCCGCGGGCAGTACTCGACATGCATTAACTCCTTCAAGTTCTCCCAACCAATCGTGTTTGCTACTAGCAGGGTTAAGGATTTGACTTGGCCATTCCACCAAGTCAATGCTTTATCGGAGAAAGTGCAGGCGGCGAACTTCACCTTATCAGCTTCCGAACAGGAACGTATTTCGAAAATAGACTCGATCTTCTTGAACCATCGAGTCAAGGAAATAACACCTCCAGTGCCATTGAAAGATGTGGGTTTTCCGTTCATGAAATCTTTATAGGAACACGCTATCTGGTGTCCCTGACCACCTTCCTGGTTTTGGGGCTGATTACCACCTCCTGGCCCGCCAGAGCCATCGGGGTTCATTTGTGACATAGCAACAGCCACAGCAGCAGTAACGGTTGCCTGAAACATGGAAGGATCGAATTGGGAGGGAGGTGGTGGCGGGGGATTGTTGTTCTTTGAGTCGGGTCTTTTCTTTGGAGGCATCTTGATCTAAAATGATCAGGAGAGAGAGGATGGTAAGTCCTCTGGATGTAATCAAGAGATACGAAACAAGATATATCTCATTATGGCAGGTAGAGTGTTCTACTAAGCGATAAAACAGGAAAGAGTTACTAACACAAGTAAACTATCGCTAAGGAAAGAATGAGTAGCAACACTTGGAATGAATTTCTACAACGTATTCGGCTCTGACTAAAATACTCCTATAGTATTTTATGTTTTGTTGCGACGATGACTAGTTGTTTGGATATTTGGTAACTTTTAGGCCTGCTATACACCACAGTCACTCCCAAGCACATGTTTTCCGTGTCTCGAATGAATATAGTTGATCAGGCTATATTGACCCTAGACACGACTACAAAACTGCCCAGGTTTAACCATAGTGCCCAACACCGAATTACTTATGTTTTGTTCAAGTCATGGTTACGGTTTCTGGCGTTTAGGTATTCTTGTATACTTTTGAAAAATACTTGTATTTTAAAGTATA
The DNA here is from genome assembly GCF_002870075.4 of Lactuca sativa. Taxonomy (NCBI): domain Eukaryota; kingdom Viridiplantae; phylum Streptophyta; class Magnoliopsida; order Asterales; family Asteraceae; genus Lactuca; species Lactuca sativa. Next base: position 113,884,115 of record NC_056631.2, read on the forward strand.
CTTTTAGTTCAGAGCGCTTCGGCCCCTTAGTGCTTATAGTTATATACCATGTAAGGTTTGGTATACTTAGTTCACTATAAAAAAGGGCTCTGATACCAATCTGTCACACCCCGAAACCGACGGCGGATACGTTCCGGGGTGGAGGACGTCATGCGTAGTATCACAACCAATGTATATAGCAAGCATAGTAAACACAACCATTACATTACATAAGAAATTTTACATTTGTTTGAAAGTAAGGAACTACATGTTATATATATATATATATATATATATATATATATATATATACACACACCTCAGTTTGAAGAAAAGTAAAGACGAGACTTCTATACACTCTGTCTTCTCCAAAAGAACGAGGGATACCTGTCTAACAAGAACCTGAGAATACAATCAGTTTTAAAATATCAGCATAAAGCTGGTGAGTTCATAAGCGTTTTGCTTCTGGTATAAGAATAAGTTTCCTTTGGTTTTATGAAAAGTTTTTTCCCAAGAAAATCCTATATTTTCTTATAAAAGTATTTTGGTTATTCATTTGTTAAACAACTTGTTCATGAAAAGTAAAGTTATCCCAGGAAAAACCCTTATTTTCCTTAAAAGTTGGTGGTTGGTTATAGATCCGGAATGAAGTGAAGAAGTATCTACCATACTTGTATTGTTAAGTGAAGTTTCCCAGAAATGCTTGGTTATCCTTGAAAAGTACATTAGTCTTATCACATATATAAAACTAATAAGTAGGTAGTGAACTAATTTGTAAGGGTATCACTGATACCCTCTAGTAATCAAAACAGTTATTACTTTGAGGTTAGTTCACTAGGTTCATTATTACTTAAAAGTAAATCTCCATAATCTAAGTTGCGAGTTCCATAACCATACAATAAACTAGATATGGCACGTAACGGGGCCAGTATCGATTAATGACTTTGTCACCCGTAGACTTGCCGGTCCCACTTTAGCGAGCAGCAAGGTGCGGGATAGTCAGTCCCGTATATATCTATACACATAAGTCACGTTCTCCCTCCAGAAGATTCTAGTTATAGGGGTAGTCCTGCACTCTCGTACTCGTGGAGTGTTACCAAGGACGTGTCTGCAATCTTAAGAATAACGAATTTACAAGTAATAATATGGAAATTCTAGTTTTATGAATGGTATGAATCCTTGAATAAAAAAATATTAAAAATAAAATTTTATCATATGAGTCATAAGTTCCTTTGTTTTAGTCTTAAAAACTAACTCAACAATTAATTTCATAGTTGGTTGGTAAAATGGTTTTCTGTGTTAAAAGCATGATGGACATGTAAACATTTCATATGAAATAATAAGTTTTGAGTAAAAATTCCCTTGTACTTTTGCTTGTATTCTCCCCCTGAAAACAGAAAAAACAAGGAAAAAGGTGTAGGGGTATGAACTCACCAGACAAGGATGTGCCGAGGTAAGACTATAGGTGTCAATTTAGGGCTTGAACACGCGCAAGGATCCTATGTAACATGAAGTGATAAACAATTGTATCTAATTAGACACTGAACCACTAATTAAGTAAGATAATACACTCCGATGCGCGAAAACACTTTATGTCAAGTGTTCGACGTGATACGGGTTGCATCTAAGGAGTGTATGGCCTTAATAAGGAGTTTACTCTTCAAGTGTAAAATCTTAGTGGTGTTTACGGTCCAAAGACCATATCCCCCATGATTTTACGGCCGTAAACTCATGGGTGGGGTGTTTTTGGGTGCTAAAAGGTCTTATGCTTCACAAAGGAGGGTCCTAGCGTTGATTCAAGGGATATAGAAGTCTTTGGAGCTTGGAAAGACCCTTGGATAGAGTTTACAGTTTTTGAATGTGTTCTTTGTGAGTTTACTACCATAAACACATGATTTTATGGTCGTAAACTCATGCTCGGCCTATTCTTGCATGATTTTGCGTTTCAAATGAAAAGGTACAAGGTTCTTGGCACTTATGCAAGCTTTTGGAGGTGTTTAAGGGCATTTTAACACCTTAAAAAGTTGTTTACGGTTCATGAATGTTCATGGACCATAAACTCATGTTTACTCCCATAAAGATATGATTTTGGGGTTCTAAGTTCATGCATGCAAGTTTCTAAGTGATAGCTAAGCACTAGAATAGTTTTGGAGGGGTTTTGGGGCTTCCAAACCCACTTATGGGTGTTTACGGTTTTGGGAGGTGTTCCCCAACCGTAAACACAAGTTTTTGGGGTATTTTGATGGTTCAACCCCAGATTTTCATGAATACAAAGCTAAACAACTAGATAGGAAGGACTACTTACAATTTTGGAGCTTGAATGAGGTGTTTCAAGACCAAAATCCAACTTGTAGAGAGAGAGTAGAGAGAGAAAGTTATAAGGAAGTGTCAAAAGGCTCAAATGAAGTCCATTCAACCCTTATATAGGGTTTGAGTTGGTGGCCAGGTGGGGATCCACCCAATCCCAACATTAAACTGAGTTTATGGCATACCCAATTAAATGGTCGTAACCCGACTTGGTCGTAAACTTAAAACTTTTCCAAATTAATTCGAAGGTGTTTCACGTGTTTTTATTTCGTTTCGATACTTATGAAAATAAAATAAAAACAGTAATTGATTTGTCTAACCCAAAAGTTAATGGAAAATTTAAATAAAAATAAATTTTATTAACGGAAATAGGTTACAGCGACGGAATAAATTTCAGGTTGTCACAATTTGTGAATCATGTGACAAACATTCCCTATCAATCATTGATTTGATTTAAAGATATACAATCAATGAGACATAACAATTTCCATGCTTGATATACATCAAGAAAGCTTTGGCCCAAATGGCACAAAAGACATACAACTTCGGATTAACATTTTGGTAGATTCCAGGCTTATAGCCCTGTCTAACCTTCTGCCAATACCATAGAATAGAGATCATTTTCTTACGGAGACATGTTCTACATGGCCAGAGGCTACATACCAGTACCAACGTGAATCTAAGTCCTTTCACTGATCACATGGTCAAAGGTATTGCTTTGCTATTAAAAATAGCGAATAAAAATAACATGGGAAAATAACCTGGAGTAATAACACTAGAAAGCACGTAGCACATATAACACATAACATGCAATTATTTCTATATATTAAACTCATAGTGAAATAAGTGGGGGCTAAAATATTAATTTGGGCAGCACTTCGGCTCTAAATATCACTTTCTTCATTGAAAATCGGGAGTTTTCTTGAAAACCCGGCTCTGCGATGGTAGAGCTTCAAAACCAAAAAGATAACTTTTTTGGGCTTCTCGGTAGTCTCGGGGTGTGTTCCGGGCTTTGGCATCAGTACCGAGGCTTTAGGGGAAGTGGAAGTAGAAGAAATATAAGTTTAGGGGCAAAAAGTGGCAAATTTCTAAAATTTACCCCGGAGGTCTCGCACCCCTTATATAGGGTCGAGGTTCGGATCCGAAGCGAGGGGAAGAGGGCAGGTTGATGCAAGGCACGGACCAGATGGCAGCTTCGGCGAGGCTCGGAAGCGAGGAGTCATCGGCTTCAGGCGCGTCATTGGCTAGGTTTTCGGATCGGACGCGGGGTGGAGTCTGATGCGAGGCGCGTCGGATAGCCATGGGACCGCACCCTTGGTCGAATCAGCATCCGACACGCAAGTCGGGCACAAGGCAGGCATGCGAGGATCACGTGACCAGCTCCAATCCATGTGAATTTCCTCGAAAATTGTGCCAAAATATTCTAAAATTCATAAGTTTCACATACGGGCTCCGTTTTTGACGTTCTTTATATGCACGCATAGGTAAAATTATGCTCTACAACTTTCGTTTAGACCTCATTGGCTAATTTTGACTTTATTTTTAATATTATTATTTTTAACATGCCAGGACAGGAAAATCCGTTAATAATTCATAACTTCTTCATCTGACATCCGTTTTCGTCAGACTTTTTACCGTGGTACTACTAATGACGAGACCTTCAATTCTGGTTTAGGTTGTGTCGGCTAGAAATCACTCGATCTAAAATTCGAGTTTTAGATGTCTACTGCTAAGCTGAAACTTTGAAAAATCATAACTTCCTCATATGAAGTCAGATTTTGGCGTTCTTTTTATCGAACTTCTCGGTGTAACGAATACTATGACTTTCATCTAGATTACTAATTCTAAAAAGTAGTTTATCAAAAACTCACTTTTTACTTCATTCGGTGCTATGTCAGTTTTGTCGAGAATCTTCGATTGGTCATAACTTCTTCGTAAGACTTCCAGTACTTTCTGAATGATTCTAAGGATAGTTTTATTTCAATTCCAAATTTTCAATAATAAAATTTTACTTATTCGAAATTTTATATTTTCGTTAAATTACACTATTTGACATTTGATTGGAATCTCATAAGACTTCCTATACTTTCTGAATGATTCTAAGCATACTTTTACTTCAATTCTAATAAAAACTATCTGTTACAACTCAACATTCAAATTCACATAATATTTCATAATATTATTTACTTAAAACACGATTTCAAAACGTGTATGTTACATGTATTTACCAAATACTCCTATAGTATTTAAGTTTGTATGTTTGATACTAGTGTTATTTTGGTAAGTTTTGACTTGTTGCTCACTACAACCAATCCTCGACATACATTAGTCCGATCTCGGAAAAATATAGTTTACTAGGCTATATTCGTGAAAATCCGATTACATATTCCGAGCCCTAGTCATAGTGTGCAACTCGTCTTAATACTTCTTGTATACTTCTAACTATGAAAATGACTCGTTGTATGCATGTATTTGTGCTTTTACGACCAAAATAATTTAAGCTAAATGAAACGTGGCTTAGGTGTAAAAACGTTTTGTTAAAGAGTTTTAGTCCCTATGCATTTATAGTTTATATATCTTATGTGATTCGATATACTTAGTTCAATATAAACAATGCTCTAATACCAATCTGTCACACCCCCAAACCAGGATGGCGGAAACATCCAGGGGCGGGTGACTATCATGTAGTGTATCATAATAGTTGAGTATAAATGTTCAAAGCAAACACAACCAACATATTGTAATTGATATTTTGAAACATGTAATATGAACAAATGATGTACCTTTTTCAATTATATATATGTTGGTTGTGTTTGATTTGAACATTTATACTCAACTGTTATGATACACTTCATGATAGACACCCGCCCCTGGACGTTTCCGCCATCCTGGTTTGGGGGTGTGACACTTATCCAAGTGGGAGGTTGTTGGATATAGTGTCTAAGTCCATAACTATATTTGGTATGTACTTGACCCGACCCGACATGGTCCATTTGGGTTGCATGGCATCTTGCACATGGATAGACTAAATGAGAGAAATAAGACACCTATGGTTTATTAATATATTATATGTTCTAATATATTAATAATTAGAATAATAATATTTAGTTAGTATTGATCAATAATTAATTTAGAATTAATAATGTGATCAAAAGAAGACTAATTAAATATATGGGTTGATTGTGTCAATCATCCATAACTTATATAGTGGGCAAAGGCTCCATGGATTATCTAGTTGGGTTAAACCCATAAGATGCTCCATGGATGCTCAATGGGGGTTACATAACCCATGGGTGATGGAAATGAAAGGTCATGACAATTAGGGTTTACATGGTGTAAGACTAATTGTAACATACTATATAAAGAAGCTATTCTTCACCATTTTCGGCCACTAGAGTGAATAAAAGAGGGCTAGCTGAAAATACTTAGTGTTCTTATTCTCTTAAGAGTTTATTCCAAGTGTACATGGTGTTGTGTGAAGCATTTGAGGCATCACACTTGAGGTGCTAGGCTCACAAGGTTTCAAAGGAATCCAAGCTACAAAGAGGTATGTAATTTTTACTAACTATTAGAATAAAAGATACCCATGTATGCTAGATAGGATTATGAACCTTGGAAAATCATTTTTCATGTATCTTAGTCAAACATAGATCCAAGGTTTCTAGGGTTGCATGTACACCATAGGAGTGTTAGAATGCTCAAAACCCAACAAGAAGGCGCAATAACATTTATAATTATCCCTTGGACCCAAAAATCATGTTAATGGGTCACAAAGGCCCAATAAGCATGTTTGGAACTTTCAAGCCCAAAGAATATAACTTTTACTTGTTTTAGATATAGTTTAATTGTTGGAAAGTTTGATTGGGTAATTGTTAATTTTTGCACCGGATCAAGGCCGATCGGTTATTTTTAACGATGTTCGAATTATACGTATTTTCATCTTTCCATTTTCATTAATCATAGTTTGGTATTTTATTTTAACGCAAATATATTAAAATAAAATAATTGACTCAAAATCTTGGTTTGAACCCTTTTCAGCCCTACTTTGGTAAAATTGACAATTTTAGTCCTTTTATATATAAAAAGAGATTTTAAGCCCTTAAACCATTTTCTTGAGACTTTTGCCCCAAGACTTGTTTCGGTGATATTTTTAGCTCAAAACTCATTCTTTGGCAGTTTCAACCCTTCCAGAAACGTATTTTTCGGTTAAAGCCCAAACCCTTTTGCAACTTTTACAATTTTGACCCAAAATCCAAAAAGTTTACAATTTTGATCATTGTCTGGAAATTACATCATTTTAACCCCTGAATTAGTTTTATTCACCCTTTTACCCAATATTTTGAGAAGTTTATCATTTCAACCCCTTGAAAGTTGAAGATTTCGCAAGTTTTGGCTGATTGGGCCGAAAAGCCCATAATTTGGCCCATTAAGCTATAAATTTCATTTCTAACCTTTAAAAGAGTATGATATTCATAAAAACACTTATTTTTATTGTTTTGACTCTTTTGATCCTTGAGAAAACCGTGAATAGCAATTTGTCAACACAACTTTCGTTTGTTTGACAATTTTAGCCCAAAAGTGGGTTTTATGTTGCAATATGTATACTTTAATCTTAGAGGGTAATTTACTTAACTTGTTTAGTGTAAGATGTTCTAGATCATGTTTATCTTCCTCTAAGATCCATATATCTCGAGATTTCCATTCTTTTTGTTACATATTTATCACATTAACACATCAAATCACACATAACATACACATACACATAGATCTACACATTTTACTTGTATTCTCCCCCGTAAAACATATGAAAACCGAAAATAGAGGGGTACAAACTCACCTTTGCTTGTTTTTTTTCGATTTGAAGAAGAAATGGAAGAAGTTTGATGCTATTCTCGGCCTTACAAAGCTTCTTTGAGCAGAATTTGGCTTAGATGGGTTCTAAGAAGCATGATCATGAACTGTCATGAGTTAGAAGGGGATTATAACAATATCAAGAAGCTGAACCATGTATCCAAGCATTAACTTACCTAGAATGATGATTTTTGTGGAATAATCTCCTTGAAAAGCTCTTAATCTCGATAAATTTGAAGGAGAAGTGAAGAGTGTTCTTTGAGAGTGTTTAGAGAGAATTTGTGAGGTGTGCGTGTTTTTCCTTTGTGTTCTCGGCCGAAGAAAAATAAAGAGGGGATAGGAGAGAGAGTGAAGTGATAGATGCTTGGAAGTATGAGATAGTTGCATGGATATCCCAAGTATAATTGTGAGGTGGCATATAAAAGTCAACTCTTTCTCCTTAAGTTTTGTAGTTGGGCCGAGAGAGGTAGAGGAAAGAAAGAATTTGGGGCATTTTTTGTGCTTAAATCCATATTATGGCCCATTGATGAGTTTTTTGTGCTTAAATCCATATTATGGACCATTGATAATTTTTCGTGTGTGCGGCCACACACACCTTGTGTTGGTGTTTTTGGCTCATTTGCAAGGTGTTACACTCACAAATACTCATCCCAAGACCCATACCTAGATTATACTAGGCATAGAACACTCAAATAGACCATAAACCACACTAAAAGATAGCAAAACGAGTCTAACTTTGATAGATTTGAATAAGTGTACAAGATAGAAATATCGGGTTGTCACATCATCCCCCCGTTAGAGAGAATTTCGTCCAGAAATTAGAGTTTAAGCAATTAAGTAGCTACAAATAACTAAGCGAAAAGATGAGGATATCTAAATTTCATTTGATCCTCGCACTCCCAAGTGAATTCAGTTCCTCGATTGGCGTTCCAGCGAACCTTCACTATCGGGATACGGCTTGGCTTTGGTTGCTTGAACTCTCGGTCCATGATCTCTACAGGTTCTTCCACGAAGTTGAGGCTCTCATTGATCTCGATCTCGTCGAGTGGGATCTTGACCTCGTTGAGTAGGGTAGGTTGAGTTTGTAAGATACAGTGCTGATTCTAGCGAGAATCTCGAAAGTCCCTAGTTATCTTGGATTAAACTTTCCATGCTTACTGAAGCATATCAAGCCCTTCAAGGGTGAGACTTTCAAAAGAACGTGGTCTCCCACCTGGAATTCCAAAAGTTTCCTTCTTTTGTCAGCGTAGCTTTTCTGTCGGTCTCTAGAGGCTTTCAATCATTCACGAATCTGAGTGATATTCTCTGTCGTTTACCGAATGATCTCCGGCCCTGTGAGAGTGCTATCAGGAATTTGTCCTTTAGCTAACTATGTGTCACCCACCTCAGCCTAAAAAAGAGGGGATCTGCACTTTCGACCATAGAGAGCTTCAAATGGAGCTTTGTAGCGATAACTATTTTTGTAGGAAAACTCGTGTGATAACTATTGTTGTAGGAAAACTCGATAAGGGGTAAATGAGTATTCCATGCCTTCGCAAAGTCGATCACATAGCCTCACAACATATCTTCCAAGGTTTGGATAGTTCTCTCACTTTGTCCGTCGGTCTGTGGATGGTAGGCGGTACTCATGTCCAACCTCGTTTCTAGGGAACTTTGTAGCGACTGCCAGAACCTCGAAATGAATCTACTATCTCTATCAGAGATAATGTATATAGGAACACCATGCAGTCATACGATCTCCCTAATGTATGTTCTTGTGAGCTTTTCCATCTTGTCAGTCTCCTTGATGGGCATGAAGTGTGCGGACTTTGTTGACCTATCAACGATCACCCATATGGTATCGAGACCACCCGTTGTCCTAGGCAACTTTTTTATGAAGTCCATTGTGATCTGCTCCCACTTCCATTCTGGTATCTCTAGTTGTTGTAGTAATCCTGAGGGTTTATGGTATTCAACCTTGACCTTGGCGCAAGTAAGACATTTACTTATGAAGGTAGCAATCTTTGGTTTCATCTTAGGACACCAATATAACTTTTTAAGATCCAGAGACATCTTATCTGAACCTGGGTGGACAGAATATCGAGTGTTGTGCCCTTCGGTCATGACTATGTCTCTAAAGCCACCGCGCTTCGGTGTCGAGATCCGGTCCATGAGATATAAGGCACTGCCACCCTTGACATCCAAGTTCTTATCCATCCCTCTCAGGGATTCACCCGCCCCATTCTCGGGTTTCAAGGCTTCAAGTTGAGCCTATTTGATTTGCGTGGACAGGTGCGAATGGATAGTTATTGTCAATGATTTGACTCTTCGACCATAATATTCTTTCCGACTTAGGGCATCGGCTACAACGTTGGCTTTACCCAGATGATAACGAATTTCGCATTCATAGTCATTAAGTAGCTCCACCCACCGTTGTTGTATCATGTTGAGCTCCTTTTGGTCGAATATGTGTTGTAAACTTTTGTGGTATGTAAAGATAGTACTTTTCGTACCATCCAGGTACTGTCTCTAGATCTTTAGAGCAAACACAACTGCTCCTAACTCAAGATCATGTGTGGTGTAGTTGACCTCGTGCGTCTTCAGCTGCCTTGAGGAATAGGCGATGACCTTTCCTCGTTGCATCAGAACATAGCCGAGCCCCAGATTGGATGCATCGCAATATGCTACGAAGTCTTTTATCCATTCTGGGAGGGATACTATCGGTGCGGTGCATAAGGCTCGTTTCAGCGTTTGAAACGCCTTCTCTTGTTTCTCTTCCCTGTCAAAGGCCACGTTCTTCTGGGTCAATGTTATAAGAGGTTTCACAATTTTTGAGAAGTTCTATATGAATCTATGACAATAGCCAATGAGGCCTAGAAATTGATGAACTTTTGTAGGCGTCTTCGATGCTGACCAATTCTCAATAGCTTTAATTTTGGAAGGGTCCATGTTGATTCCCTCTTCGCTAACCACGTGACCTAAGAATTCGATTCTTCGGATCCAAAATTCACATTTAGAGAACTTCGCATAAGGATTCTCTGATCGCATTGTTTCTAAGACCTGTTGTAGATGATGACTATGCTCCTCTTTACTTCGAGAGTAGATAAGTATGTCATCGATGAAGACGACGAAAAACTGATCCAGGTAAGGATGGAACACCTTATTCATTAAGCCCATGAATATTGCCGGCACATTGGTCAATCTGAATGGCATCACTACGAACTCGTAGTGTCCATAACGTGTTTGGAAGGCTCTCTTTGAAACATCCTCTTCTAGCACTCGTAACTTGTGATACCCGGATATCAGATCTATCTTCGAAATGTAGTTCTTCCCTTGTAGTTGGTCGAACAAATCGTCTATGCAAGGAAGAGGGTAACGATTCTTGAAAGTAACTTTTTTGGATTCTTTGTAGTCGATGCACATACAGCACGATCCATCTTTCTTCTTCACGATTAAGACCGGTCCTCCCCATGGTGAGAAACTTGGTGTAATAAATCCCTTACTAAGCAGTTTGTTAAGTTGACAAGATAGTTCCTACATCTCAGCTGGTACTAGACAATATGGCGATTTGGCTCCTAGGAGTTTTTCCGAAAAGATGTCGGCAAAGTCGCATACTACTAGGATGTTCTTTAGGTCTTTGGTTTCTTGGCTCATATCAACAACGTTAGCAAGGAATGCATGATATTCCTTACGCAAGTAGTTATGGGCTTGAATAATTGAGATGATATGAAGGCTCATGTCGGGTTTGTCGCCATAGATAAAAAGAGTTTCGCAAGACGGAAGGTTATGAGAAACAGGTTTTTCATAACACATGATGTGGACGCGATGAAGACTTAACCAATCTATGCCGATTATGACGTCGAAACTATTAATTGAGACTGGCGTGAGGTCGATTGGAAATGAATGGCTATCTAGAGTTAGAGTACATCCTATGTATATACTGCTAGCGCTCTCAGTCTTTCCGTTAGCCATTTCTACAATGAACGGTTCTTTAAGTGTTAGTGGTTTTTGCTTAAGTAAGTGAGCAAATTTCTGATTTACGAAACTCCTCTGCACTCAACTATCAAATAGTATGCATGCATAAGAGTTTTCAAGGAGAAACATACACGTGACCACTGTAGGTTCGGCAATTGCTTCGTTATGAGCTATAGCCAAAACTCTTCCCACTCCACGACATTCCCTGCCTTAGGGTTGTTCCTTTTGTAGTGGCCCACCTCGCCACATCCATAGCAAGACTGGCCCACACCAGCGTCGGGGAATTGGTTGATTGGCCTTGTCATAGCTTTAGAGAAACAGGCGGTGTGCCCCTTCCGGTTGTAGTTAGAAGAATACATTTCCCGACAGGGTCCATTGTGGTGGAAGTTGCATTTGTTGCACTTCGACAAGTTTCCAACGTACTGCTTTACCGGACTAGCAGCGGCAGGTGCTATCGCAGCATGAACAACCATGACATGTTGCTTTTTGGCAACTTTTTGCTTCTTCTTGTCATCCCAGAACTTCCGCCTGTTTTTAGTGTCTTTGGAGGGTTCCGAGATGGCTAGGGTTGTTGTTGTTGACGTGGTGCGGACCATATCGTCAATGAGTTGTTGTGCCAATCGCTTTGCACTATCGAAGGTAGCGGGGTTTGAAGCTAGTAAATTCCCCTGAAATGGAGGCACCACCCCCGGATCTACCTCTCCACCTTTTTTGCTTCAGAAGGGATCATTCCAGGACATAGCGCTACCAGATCACTGAATCTGGCAGTGTAGGAGACTATGTCGGAGCCCTTCATGGTTAGGCTCCAGAGCTCCTGTTCCAGCTTTTAAACTTCAACCCTCTGGCAGTACTCTTCGATCATGGGCACCTTAAGAGCTTCCCAGCCGATAACATTTCTCACTGTAAGAGATAGTGACTTGACATCGCCATTCCAAAATGTCAGAGCTCGGTCCACGAAGGTGCAGGCGGCAAAATTTACATTGCTCCCTTCCGTCTTCTCGAATCATTGTGAGAGGGCAATGATTCCACCAGTTCCATTGAAGGCCCTGGGTTTGCAGTTGGTGAAGTCCTTATACGAGCACTCCCAAGAGCGCACTGGAGCAACGACAATAGTGGGAGGCACATAAGTTTCACTCCCACTAGTACCAGTTGAGGTTAATTGTGCTAAAGCTGTCGTAACAGCCGCATTTACCGCAGCTTGGATTGCCGCCGAATTATATTGCGAAGGAGGTGGTGGTGGTGGTGTTGAAGTTACTAGTGGATCGCGTCTTGTTGATCGACGCGGAGGCATCCTATAACTAAAAGTTTACGAAGATGAACATGATAGTAAGAATCAATTGTATGTATAGTGAGAGTGATCCATGGGATAAATTGCCATAGTCCGACAATTGAATGAGTGTATGTTTGAAATAGAGACATAATAGTAGTGTAGGGAAACACACGAGCAAAAGATTTTTCAAAAGATTCGATAACTGTCAATATTACTGGTATTATTGATGTAACAAGTTCAGGAAAATGACCTAACAGTAGGTCGTACATCAAACCATAATGGAAAATGTTGACAGCTTCAAAGTCTAGTTATAGTACTTGGAAGATAGGAATATTTTACAAAAAAGTGCTTCTTAGAGCACGGATAAGAAAGGCGATTCCTTAAACAAAAAGAAAAGATGAGCTAGATATCTTCTACCGGTGACGGGTACTCCTCGGGCGAACCCTCAGATCTACCAGTTGGCGTACTACTTCTTGAAGATGTCGCTCACAAGCTCTCTGATGTACTCGAAGCTGACTTCAGCTCGAGATGCAGCTAGTTGTTGCTGCAGTGTCTCATTGTCTCTCCTTGTCCCTTCCATAGCCTCTTCGAGGTGTCAACTTCCATGAGTCGGTCGATGGCTGCCCTACCTTGCTCATCATTCTGAGCAAGTATGTGAACCCTAATGGGCAGGACTCGGTCAGTTGAGCCTCCCTCGCTTAGATTGTAAAAGCTTCGGTCTCCATTGAAGGGAAAAGGTTGACCCTGTTCATGACTCCATTGGTTCAAGTTTGTCGCCCACAAGGGTGTGGGACCTTGAAATACTCGTTGGGGGTTAAGGTTTGGGATTGGAGCCTCTTGTGGTAGGTTGTTGACTTCTTGTTCGGAGTCAGAACCATCCAAAAAGTCTTCTACGAGGTGATCATCCAAAGGGGTTGGATGATCATCTTCTGGCTCTTCTTCAAGCTATCCAGCATTTCCTTTATTTGGGAAGTACGGGTCGCCAGTAGGATGGAATCCAGCCATGCTATCTATGCGAGAAAAGGGTGTAATAATCTTATATATTAATAGACGTACTACCTAAGATAATTATAATATGATCCTTTCCAGTTATTTCAATACTTGCATATTGCATACCAGTTATATGAAATCAAAACAGGATAGACCTTCGAATAAATTACCCTAACTCCAAATCGACAACCAAACAAGGAATAGGAAGTAAAGCAAAGATCACAGATTCAAAGTCTATGACACCTTATTCACATATAACCTTAGTGTATCTACTTAGCAATTATTGGCCTACTAGTAAAGACCTTTCTGTTGGATATAGTGTCTAAGTCCATAACTATATTTGGTATGTACTTGACCCGACTCGGCATGGTCCATTTGGGTTGCACTTCACCCGAACAATTTATGGATAATATTTGAGAATAGTACAGGTTATGATTTATTAATATATTATAAGTTCTAATATATTAATAGAAGATTATATTATTTAATTAGTATTGATCTATAATTAATCCAGGATTAATTTAGAGATCAAAGATATTACTAATTAAATATGGGCTTCTATATTTATATAGTGAGGGCTAATGCTTATTTGGAATGGGCTAGGCTTGTATGGGAAAGTCCATGGATACTCCATGGAGCTTTAACCCATGGATCACATGGAAATGAAGAGACATGGGTATTAGGGTTTACATGGATGTAACCCTAATCCATCACACTATATAAAGGAGGCTATGGTTCTTGAAATCACACTAGTTGACACTTGTTGAGGTGAGGGCCGATTTCAAGATAGTAGTGACTATTCTCTCAAAGTTCCAAGTTTGTGGTGATTTGTGATTTCCATTTGAGGCATCCACACTATTGGTGCTAGGCTCTAAAACTCCAAGGAATCAACTACAACTACAAGGTAAGTGTTTTTACTAGATTTATTTAATTCAAGTTCCCCATGCCATGCTAGTTAGGATATGAACCTTGGAAAAATAATTATTTGCATGTATCTTAGACAAACATAGATCCAAGGTTTATTAGGGTTGCATGTACACTTAGGAAGTGTTAGAATGCTCAAAACCCATCAGTGGTATCAGAGCCTAGGCTTGTCTGTTTGATACTTGATGCAAAATAGTTGAAAAGGTCGAAAAACTTGTTGTCTGCCTGATGAACTCGCCGAGTCCATGGGGGGAGTCACCGAGTCCATGTGTATCTTCAACCTACTCGTCGAGTAGGTTCATGCACTCGGCGAGTAGGAGCCACAGAGTGCAGATTTTCGACTTTAGTTGCTGGAAATGGACTAGAAACATTACCCTAAACTGTTTTGGTACTTGAAAACTTGTTTTAGATGGTGTAATGTCCTTGCTAATCCATTTACAACAACTAGTTATCAAAATTACAAAGTTTTAAGTGTAATTTTTGATTCATGAAAGTGTTCATATTCATGTTCTTGATCTTATGATGTTTAGATGATCATAGGAATTATTTGTAACCTATGTGGTAGATTAATTCTTGATCATTATGTGTTTTAATGGAGTCCATAACTTGTCCTCAAGTTATGGAAAACCAAAAGTCATTTGAATTAAAAAACATTAAAAGAACACAAGAGTTAGAAAAATGAAGAGTCTTCATTTTTATTACTCTATTAAACTCATAAGTTACATGAAGTGAAAAGTTTTGAAAGTTTACAAAACTTGCCCTCAATTTTTGGAACAAGTAAAGTCATATTAAAAACTTTAGTTCCAACCCTCAGAATTTTAAAAGTTAAAATTCAACCCTTATACTTATATTATTATGATTTAATAATTATATATATATATATATATATATATATATATATATATATATATATATATGTAAGATTAAAGTCGTCTTACCGCTAGTACACCTCATTCATGAAGCCGGTCTATAAGGTGGGTATAAGGTTGTTGCCTATAAAATGGCTACTTAATGGGTGTCCACTCTCACCAACCGCTTGCTTGACTGGTGGAGGGTCGTTAGCCGAACGGGTAAGACAAGGACTTATAAATTCTCATTAAAAGTATGATGAATATTATAAAGTAACTAAATGTTTTATTAAATTCCCAATCTTAGTTACTTTAGGAAAAATGTGAATAAGGTGCTAATCCATGAAATTACACTTTACACTTTGTCTAACTCGTTAGTGGAGCGTGTGTGGTTAACCGGCACACTAATTTGGACTTAACAAGGTAGGTAAAGGGTGACTTAATATTTATCATAGTATCGATGGAGCGTGTGTGGTTAACCGGCACATCGATTGAGGGGTAATTTATTAAGGGTACCAAGTAATTTGCATGGTTACTTCACACCTCGTTTTGTGATCCTCGGCATCCCAGCCACAAAACTTGGAGGGCACACTCGAGATTGAAACATGCCTTTGAAAAGTTCATTGAATCTCAAAAGAATCTAGGAGTTTCTAAGAACCAAATTTAATATTTTAATATTTCGACTATGGTGTAAATTGGTGAATCGTCATTCACCTACCTTTCAAATATGTTATTACTTAGATTACGGCATACCTCTTCTAAGTATAATATATTGTGATTGGATCCTAGCCTTAATACTACATTTGGGTGTTTTATTAAGGACTATCTCTATATCTAAACTAAAACCTTCTTTCTTCTTTTCAGATGTCTGCAAACACTACTGCTTCTGGCTCTAATCCCAATGGCTCCTTTACCTTTATGAACTTATGTGGGAAAGTCACTTTTGATGGATCCAACTTTAATGAATGGATTAGAAACATCAGAATGACTACTCGCTACGAGGACAAGGAATATGTCCTTGATAAGGAACTTAAGGAGATTGATGAGTCAGTTTCTACTCTTCAAGAAATCGCTGAGTTTAGGGCACACGAAAGAGATGCCACCAAAGTGGCATGCATCATGATGGCCACAATGACCGCGGATCTCCAAAAATCCTATGAAGATTTCTACCCCTATGAGATGCACCAAGACTTGATGGAAAGATACCATCAAAGTGCTCGTCAAGAGAGGTATGAAATCATCTCCTCCATGATAACAACTCGCATGAAGGATGGTGAACCCATCACGGGCCACATGCAGAAAATGGAAAGATTTGTGGACCGTTTGCTGAAGCTTAATGTGAACTTCCCCGAGGAGCTAGCAATAGATATCATTTTGCACTCCTTACCTTCATGTTATGATCAATTCCGCATGACATACCACATGAACAAGGAAGAGGTCACACTCAACAAACTTCAAGGACTCTTAAAGACCGCGGAAAGTGGTCTTAAGGGTAAGGCGATTGTTACTACTTCTACTCCTACAAACTCTGCCCCTGTCTTGGCAATCGGGAAAGGACGAGGGAAGAAGAGAAAGAGTTCTTCGAAGGGTACCAAGGTGAGGACCCTTGATGGCTCTTATTCAAGTGGAACCAAGAAAGGTTTCATCACTCCTTCTTCTGACCCAAAAGAGGCTGAATGCTTCTATTGCCATGAAAAGGCACATTGGAAACGGAACTTCCCAAAGTACCAGGAACATGTAAAGGATGGGAAAGTTAAACCCAACCATGAAGGTATTTGCACTATCATTTCTAATAACTCACCCCATTCTAATTCTTGGGTCCTTGATACCGGTTGTGGTATTCATATTTGTTGTGACTTGCAGGGACTAAGAAGAAGTGAGAATGTGGAGCAAGGAAGAATAAACTTAATCATGGGGAATAGGAAAGTTACACCTGTCACCAAGATTGGAGTTTATACTTTTTCGCCAAGTAGCGGGTTTAGTTTAGATTTGAATAAATGTTGTTATTCGCCAGAAATGGCAAGAAATATTATTTCCTTTCATGCATTGTATAAACAAGGTTTTACCTTTTCATTTAATAATGAAGTTGGCTCTATTGATGCTTTCTTTAATAATGTTCTCCATTTTAAAGCATTACCTTGTGATGACGTGTATGAAACAGTATCTATGGTTGATAACTTAGAAAATAATGTGATGTGTATTGATTCTATTAATAACTTAGATAAAGCATCATTATGGCATTGTCGACTTGGACATATAAGCAAGAAGCGCATAGGCCAACTCCAAAAGGATGGAGTCTTGGAATCATTTGACCTAAAGTCAAATGATAGTTGTGAATCGTGCTTACTTGGAAAAATGACAAAGTCACCCTTCACAGGTTCTTGTGAGAGGGGTGAAGGTTTGTTGGACCTAGTACACACGGATGTGTGTGGACCATTCAAACATGCCACAAGGGATGCTAATTGTTATTATTTGACTTTTACTGATGATTACAATAGATATGGATATGTCTATTTAATCAAGCATAAGTCAGAGAATTTCGAAAGGTTTAAGGAATTTAAACAGGAAGTCGAGAATCAATTGGGCAGGAACATTAACATGCTTCGATCTGATCGTGGTGGTGAGTATCTTAGTTCAGAGTTCCTCGAATATCTAAGGGAGTGTGGGATAGTCTCACAATTGACACCTTCCAGGACACCATAGTTGAATGGTGTAGCTGAGAGGCGTAATCAAACCTTCTTGGATATGGTTCGCTCCATGATGAGTCGAGCTTCGCTACCAATCTCATTTCGGGGGTATGCCTTAGAGACTGCCGCCCATATCCTTAATCTAGTCCCTACAAAGAAAGTTGCCAAAACTCCTCACGAGATGTGGACTGGTAAAGTACCCAAACTAGACCACATCAAGATTTGGGGTTGCGAAGCTTTTGTGAGGCGCGAGTCTCATGATAAGCTAGAACCCCGAAGCGAGAGGTGTATTTTCATCGGCTACCCACAAAGATCCTTTGGTTACCTCTTTTACAGACCTAGTGATAATGTGGTCTTTGTAGCAAGAAGAGGATTATTTCGTGAGAGAGAATTTATAAGCCAAGGAGATAGTGGGAGGCAAATTGACCTTGAAGAACTTCAAGAGTCAAGTGGTGAAGGAACTTCAAACCCTAGCCCTTAACTTGAGGAGGAAACTCCTGTTGAGCCAATTGACGATTCTCTACCACTAAGACGTTCCACGAGAGTTAGGAATGCACCTGAGCACTACTATGGTTTTCATATTACTGCGGAAGGTGAGACACTTATTAGTGATGAGACACTAGTAGGTCTGGATGACCCTAACAATTACGTGGAAGCCATAGTAGGCCCTGAGTCTGCGAAATGGAAAGAGGCTATGGATAGCGAGATACAATCCATGTATGACAATCAAGTTTGGAACTTGGTTGAGAATGTACCAGGTTGTAAGACTGTAGGGTGCAAATAGGTCTTCAAGAAGAAGACCGACATGGATGGTAAAGTACACACTTATAAGGCTAGAATGGTTGCAAAGGGCTTCTCTCAAATTCCTGGAGTGGACTATGATTAGACCTTTTCTCCAGTAGCCAAGATTAAGTCTATTCGGGTTCTGTTAGCCATAGCTGCATTTCATGACTATGAAATATGGCAAATGGATGTCAAAACCGCTTTCCTTAATGGAAAGTTGGCTGAAGATGTTTACATGAGTCAGCTAGAGGGTTTTGTCAGCAACGAGTACCCTAATAGAGTGTGTAAGCTTGAGAAATCCATTTATGGATTGAAGCAAGCACCTCGCAAATGGAATCTTTGCTTTGATGAAAAGGTCAGGGAATTTTGCTTTTCTAGGAGTGAAGATGAATCTTGTGTTTATGTCAAGGATAGTGGGAGTATAGTCAGCTTCTTGGTATTGTATGTAGATGACATACTACTCATAGGAAATGACATCCCAACTTTGCAGGAGTTAAGTCCTGGCTTGGGAAGTGTTTCTCTATGAAGGACCTAGGAGAAGCTGCATATATTCTAGGGATAAGGATTTCGAGAGACCGGAGTAAAAGACTAATTGGACTTAGTCAAAGTACCTACTTGCACAAAGTGTTGAAAAGATTCAACATGCATAACTCCAAGAAAGGTGAGTTACCCATTCAGAGTAACGCCAGATTGAGTAAGACACAAAGCCCTAGTACTGAGGCTGAGATAGCAGAAATGAGTCGACTTCCGTATGCTTCAGATGTAGGATCGATCATGTATGCTATGACGTGTACTCGACCTGATTTAGCATTTGCTTTGAGCATGGTTAGCAGGTATCAGGAGAACCCTGGCAAGGAACACTGGATTGCGGTAATGAATATCCTCAAGTACCTACGAAGGACTAAGGACTGGGTCCTTACCTTCGGTGGGAGTGATAAGTTGAGAGTTGTATGGTATAGTGATGCTAGCTTCCAGACTGTTAGGGATAATTTCCGCTCTCAGTCGGGCTGGGTCTTTACTTTAAACGGAGGAGCAGTCACTTGGAAGAGTGCCAAGCAGGAGACAGTGGCTGATTCCACTTGTGAATCAGAGTATATAGCAGCAAGCGAGGCAGCAAAGGAGGCTATATGGCTAAAGAACTTCATCAGAGACCTTGGAGTTGTACCAGCTATAAAAGAGACAATGGAGATTTTCTGTGACAGCAATAGTGCGGTTGCCTTAGCCAAGGAACCAAGAGATCATGGGAGATCCAGACACATTGACAAAAAATATCACTTCATCAGACATCGAATAGAAGAAGGAATTATCGTGGCTAAGAGGGTATCATCGGATGAGAACCCAGCAGATCCCCTCACGAAGGGACTGAGTAGGGTTAAGCATCTCCAACATGCTCAGAGCATAGGGCTGAAGGATGATATGAGTTTTAGTAGTTAGATAAATTATGAAATTTGTAAAGTATAATTGACATTAGATGATGAATAAAAAGTGTTTTATTTATGAGTAAAGTGTTGCTATCTCTTGTCAATCGTTTACTATATTTCTTTTGCATGTTTTGACTTCCAGAATAATTATGTTTGGTAGATCATATTATCCAAACGTCCACAGTCGGTCATATGTCGGAAGTAGGTATGAATCAAGACTGTCATGATTGGTTGCAGAGGTCTAAGGTGTTGGACATGGCTAGATAAGGCCTTGTATTAACGATACAACATCTTATGGTGCACATACAACACTAAATACCTTGGATCTATGTTTTCACTAATTATACATGCAAATGGTTTCCAAGGCATTAAACCTATAACTAGCATGCATTTGACATAAACCATATAATATACTAGTTAGGGAAGCATACCTTTTATGTGGCTTGAAGTCTTGATGTATTTGGCCTTAAGAGCTTAGCACCAATAGTATGAAATGCCTCAAATGGAATCACAACACACCTAGGACAAAGGTGGCTCTTGAGAGAGAACTCCATGCACCAAAACACCTCCATATTTCTCTAAGAAAAGAAGTGGTGATTTTGGCTATGGAGTAACCTATTTATATGTAGGATTCCAAGGGTCATGGGTATAACCCATAATCCATAACCATGGGTTTTATGATCCATGGTTCATGTGGCCCAAGTCTTTATGTGTCCATACATAAACTTGGTCCAACATGGATCATAAGCCCAACACATATAAATATAACTAATTATCATAATCAGTCCCCATAGATTTAATTAGTCTCTTTTGATCACTAAATTAATTCCAAATTAATTCTTGATCGATACTAATTAAAACATATGATTTCATATTAATATATTATAACTTATAATATATTAATAAACCATAAATAACCTTCTCTCAAAAGTCCATCCTAACAAATTGTCCTGATGATATGCAACCCAAATGGACCATGCTACTCTCGGGTCAAGTACATACCAATAATAGTTATGGGCTTAGACATCTAATCTAACAGCCTCCCACTTGGATAAGTCTAAAACTATTACGGCAAGTACGACTTCATAACCCGACTAGCAATCATAGCTCTTAAAGCCGCTGTCGGACTCTGAACAAATCGATGACGCGTCCATTAGATAAGGGATCATATATTCCTCCATTCTAGATATCATATGGACTGAGACATGGATTATAATCATTCTCTCTGTCCATTTCTTGTTTCCTGATTTCCGATTTATGACAACTGACTAATTGAAAAAATCAAATCAGTCCTGGCCTGACCGTGCACTTCCATTTGTCATCATCAAATAATCAAGGGGCCCACAAATATCACTTTTATCCCGAAGGTAAAAGGAATGGATAAAATTCGACTCATATGGCTTGTTCTACTACTTGTTGAATCATACACAAAGGCACGTTTTATAACATCGAGTTACCAATGCGTTTTTGTGCAATCAATGTATAACCAACTCATAGTAACAACTAATATCTCTAGGTTTGAAGAATATAAGATATTATCGTCTCATGATCACTCGTGATAAAATCCATGAAGTGATTCCAATGAGCGCGGGTTGAATCTAATACTCAGAACTTATGAGCACTCATAAGTGTTATAGCCCTTTTTCCAACATCTTAGACCTCTACAAGCCAACCCATGACAATCTTAATTCATATCTACTTCCAACATATGACCGACTGTGCATGGTTTGAATAACTTAGTCATCCAGAACAATGACCTAGTTTATTCTGGAAGTCAAAACATGCAAAATGAAACACAAGAATAGTTGAATCAAATAGGGTATCAAAACCTATGAACATAAATAAAACACCTTTTATTTATCACCATATGATTACACATTATTCATTGTATATTGTTTCAGCTATCAACTTTATTCTTGAATTTAAAACAATAGTTTTCCCATGCTCCAAGCATGTACACTATGTTTTCTAAACACTAGTCATGCCATACACCAAGTATGCATACTATGTTTGTCTATGATCTTTACTTTGTGAAATAGATCAATTGAACATAACTTCAATGATTCTTTTTTCACAGTCCCAAATCCTTACTGCAAATGCAAGAATTCCAAATTCATGCCATTTACTGAAATCTGTTAGATTCTAAACTTATATGCATTGATCCTCTTGTAGTGATTATGCACAAATTCACAAAGACTTGGCAACAATCATTACAGAGTATTTCCAAAGGAGATCAACTCCTTGGGAAACATCCTTATCACTTCTGAACAAGAGTTGCCTCCTTACAGATTATGTCAATATGGTCCTTCCAAAATTAATACAATACTTCCAACTATCCTTGAGCAACCAATCTTTGGTAAACCTTCGATTGTCCTCAACAATTGCTTAATCATTTTAGTCATATCAATTTCTAGACCATTTTCCCTTCTTCATGCCCCAGGCATTTTGAAAAACATAGAAAGAGTGAATATAGCACATGTAATCGATCCTATATCCGAAGCATATGGGACACGATTCATGATGTCTCACATAAAGACTAAACCAGTCCTTTGCTAAAATATTTCCCTTTCTATTTGCCAAGTTCTCATAATTCAGATTATGAAAAGGGATGCCATGATCATAATCGAATTTTAGAACGCAAATAATGAACCCATATATAGAATTTCCTTATGTTGAGCCATCCCAACATGAAATTCATATATATTCTTGACTAAATACGATTATGACCTCAATCTAAGCTTTTAGATTTGAGATGAAGTATAATTTCCTCTCCCTTAATTATAGCAAACCAACTTTTTCAACCCTTGCAACCTCACGAATTGAAACTTTTGTTTTCTATAATTAACATTGCTAAGTTTCAATACTTATCATAATTATCATGCTCCCACTAACATGATGATTATTATCATAACACTTATGCTCCCACTATCTTTGACATGTACCCAGAAATCAACTGAACTTCTAGAAATCAATACTTTATTGACTTTCTTACCAAAATTCAGATTTATGATACTAGATTGCCTTGATAAGACTTTATCAATATCATACACCTCTCTTAGATAGCTCACATGTGTGTCTAAACAATTATGAAGAGGGATGCCGTAATCATAATGTTTAGACCTTTTGTCATTCCCACAATTGCTATCTACTCAAAATCTACTTAGTGAAAGAGTTTCCTTACCATCATTTTCATGAATCGAAGAGAAACCTTATCACACTTAGATTTAATGGTGTATGTGTTCTTATCCATGTGAATTGTCAAAACCATAGTCACAAGACAAGGATAATGATAAATCCAAACTCATATGGATTGAACTTGTGCAATCTTAACTTCTTGCCACCTAGCAGCTCAAGGGCCTGCCATTTCTTCCAAGTAGTTATGCAAACAATTGAGAACATGTAGAACTCAAATGTATAGCCAACTTAAATGGAATGGGCAATGAAATGTCAGTACGATAGGTTATAAACCTCTACTTATGTCCTAGCGATGAAATACATGTTTTATTCTTGATTACTTCTTGAAACCTTTTTCAGGATCTTTTAGACTCCCACTGTCTCCTTGACCTATACGACTTTCTAGCCAAATATTCAAGAGATAGTGTGGATTCTAATCAAGACAAACACTTAACACAATTAGCCTTAGTTGGTGTTTGTTTTATCCAAAACATCACAACTTACCAATTTCAAATGTACAAGAGTAGAAAACTTTTACTCTTACATTTGACAAGTGTTTTAAACCTTCTTTAAGATATGTCACTCAAGTTACAATCTTAGAGTATAACTCTATGAATTTTTTTGGAATGAAGTATGAATCATCTTATTGATTTAACAACTTCAACAATTCATAACTCCTCTTCGCAACTATCAGAATATACTTAGAGGATGAATTGTGATAAGGTCTCAAAATCATTAAGATGACCTTAAAACATGATACTAAAGTACTCTCCCATCTTTTCAAATTTGAGAAAATTTTATCCTTCTGCCTAATTTGTGTCACAAGTAGCATTTTTAGCTAGGAAATTCTATCCTCATATAAACATCATCCATTGTAAAAGCATGTACTCTAAGTGAATACAATACTCTATCCTCGTTCAAGATACACCTCATATGTTCAACTAAGGGTTGGAAACCTTAGCAATCCCGGTCCAAGTTCCTTATGAACTAAAATTCTCCTATTGGGCCTAGAAGCCCTAAATGGGCTCTAAATAGACCACATTCATAAAACTTTAGTATTTGGGCCATGTGGACCTAAAATAATCCATCTTATCTCTAATGAGCCTTGTTGGGCCATAGAAGACTTCATTTGCCCCAATGGGCCGAATTTTTTTTTTTTTTGTGCTTCATAATTTCGAGTAAGGACCAAGATAAGGCCCAAACTCCTCCATGATTACTCCATTTCAGCCCAAATGAAGAAAGAAGGGAATTAATGAGCAATGGACACATCACATTTACATGGTGGACTTCAATGCAAATTAACCATTAGGTAATATCCAAATCTCATACATCTAGGTAACCATCACATCCTCTCTCCCCCTCTCTTCTTATTTTCGGCCAACACATCTTCTCACCACCTCATTCTCTCAAAAATCTTTCAAGAAAACTCTCTCAACCATCAAGAACACCCTCCTTTCCTTCCATTCAAAATTTCGAAGATCTAGGGTGTTTTCAAGAGGATTCTTCACCAAAATTTTCATCCTTGGTAAGTTTATGCTTAGATCCATGGTCTAGCCTCTTGATTACTTCAAAAATATTCTCTTAACTCATGCATTTTCGTGGATCATGACTCTTAGATCCATCTTGAATTCGAAAACTCCTCTCAAAAAGCAAGCTATGCCGAATTCTCCTTCCATCTTCTCACCAAAACCAAACCAAACCCCAAGGTGAGCTTCATACCACCTATTTTCTATTTTTATGAGTTTTGTGGGGGGGGGGGGGGGGGGGGAATACAAGTGAAAGTGTAGATCTATATGTGTTTTGTATGCCTTGTATGATTTCCATGCTTATATGTATGCTTTTATGTGTTTTAATGTTGGATCTAGCCATAAAACCCCTCAAAACCGAGATATAACTTATGTTTTATGATTTTAGCTTCAAATATATTTCTACATATAAAGTGTTACAAGAAAAATGGCTAAGTGGTTTAGCAACAATTTTCTTTAAGCTAAAAACACAAATTTTGGGGCAAAAATGTGAAAAATACAAAACTAAGGGTCCAAATTGACATTCCACGAATTCTGATGGATGAAGTGTGTCAAAACATTTTCCATCAAACAATTTCTGGAATTATGCTCAATTAGAGGATTAAAAACATAAATTCCAAGCTTAATGGGCTAAAAATGACATTTTTGGCCCAATGAGGCCCATTATGCGAATTTTTCTGTTTTGGAGGGCCAAAACTGTGATTTTCTGTAAAACAGTGGACTATAAGTGTTCCAAATCCTTTTCAAAGGTTTAAAATGCTTTCCAAATTTAAAAGGACTAAAGTTGCAAAAGTTTCACAATTTGGGCCAAAATTGTCAAAAATTGCGAAAAGAAGGGTTAAAACCGAGAAAACTGCATTTTCAGGGACTTAAACTGTTTTCTATGAAAAATATGCTGAAAAATATTAATTTCAATAATTTTTGGTGTTAAAATGTCAAGAAAAATAGTTTAAGGACCAAACCGGGAAGTATTTAATAAAAAGGGTTGAAAATGTAAATTTTACAAATAATGAGGGGCTGAAAACAGAAATATTTCAAGGCTAATTCAATATACACAATTTGATTAAATAATAGCATCGCGACTATCGACGAAATACAACACATTACAATACCAAAAGTCGTTGTTAAACGAATTGGCTCGGTCTCGAGCCAATAGAAATCTACAACTACCTAACTCTACGACACTACGGTTCATATAAATAACGTTTGGGAACTTAGCTTACATACGAGTGTGCACAGACGTCTATGCACCATCTTCAGGCCCCAAAAGTGTAAAATCTTGCTTGTTGGGCCTAGCTAGCCCAATGACCTGATCTTAAGGCCCGAAGACGCATATTTTCTACGAAGTGTTGAGTTTCACCGACTCGGCACAACGTAGAGGGACTTTCAATGGCTTGTATACCACTGGTCCCCAAGGGTCCTTGGTATTGCTAGAAAAGTCTGCATATTTTACGAGGCGGGTCGGGGACCCCTCGCACGCATATTATCCCCAACCGATTAATAGAGTCATCGAGGCCTTCGTGTCCTCTTACTCTTCGGATGTGGGACGACACCTAGTCACGGCGATTGGATAACGTGATTAGTACGGGCGACGCCTTCGGGTTCGTTAGTATAACTATAAACTGGGCGTTTGTGTAATGCGGGTTTGTAGTAAATAATCATGCTCGAGAACCTTCCAACGTCGCCTGGGACTGACACTATACGCTATGCAATGGTTTCAATGTAACTTCATGTAATTCAAGGAACTAGGAGAACATCGGGTTTTCCTAGGGTTTTCAATACATACAGATTTGAAATGCATACAACTTCAATGAACATTTTTTTTACAAGTATAGAAACAAACAAGCATACCTATGGATCTTCACAAACATTTTCGAAAGTTTCTCTTTTCAGAAAATATCGGATTTTCTGGTGGTTTTCAAACGATACGAACATTGTTTTTCTTCAATTACCGCTTATGAACTCACCAACATTTCATATGTTGACGTTTTTCAAAATACTTGTATTCTCAGGTAACAGATTAAGTGAAGGACGAATTGTACTCTATGACGTTTCGCTGTTGCTTAATTAGTATCGAACAATTACTTTTGAGAATGTAATATTTAAACAATGTATTTCATGTAAACGCTACTGGTTATATTATATTAATGCATGGTGACGAATGTTGTTATGTTTCATACATATTCAATGTTATGGTATTCAATTGAGTCACGACAGTCCCCGGACGTTTCCGCCGTCTGGTTCGGGGGTGTGACAATTTGATTCTTCTTATTCGTTCTATCATACATTGAAAATTTTCCAATGTTTTAGAATTATACTTAAGCTTGTAAGTATAATCATATTTACTAAACCTTAGTAAATCATGACGAATAGTCTTATCCATCTTTTGTGGTTGGACTTTGACAAGTGCACAAGAAAGAGTATTTGATCCCTTAGTCCGTCTCTTCACTCACACATCCATGTGAACAAGTAGATAGTCTTAATTTTTCCAATGCTTGAAAGTTCTCATTCATCATACTATACAACTTGCATGATTCCAAGTTTCGGTCCAATTGAAACTTGGGCTATGAGAATCTTTCCTTATTTGGTAAATTTAGACACTACCACAAATGAACGAATCAAATTCATATTTCCAGTATTGCTATAAACATACAAACATCAAGTTTTCATGAATTCCATTGTAAGGAGATAAAAATAAAGTAAAACAAACTTTTATTTATTTTAAAATGCGGAAACAATGTAACTTGAAATGAAAACTATGTTATTACTTGTTTCCTAGCAATCTATCATAACTCCTAAGAGTAGCTCAAGAATCCAATCTTCAATCAAGCGATAGAAATCCATCTTCGCGATCAGATTTAACACACTCTTTCTTTAAGTTTCCTTCACTTTTCCTTTGATTCTTAAACATCAACATGTAACCTAGTCACATGTTGTAATAAGAATCTCATAATAGAAACTTAACCAAGTTAGATAGTGGACCTTACCTGAAATAGAGTCAAACTTATTGACTTTACTAGCCTTATGATCTTTCAGGTATAATTGAAAGCTTCACAACCAATGCCCTTGCCTTTTGGTAATAGGACCATATGGACCCTTAGGTAATAGTACATGGGACTATCTCCGACTTAGCCTTTCTCTTTACCATTTGGTCAACCGAGTTGACTATGGTCGATCCCTTTCCATTGGGAAGAGAATGCTTTTCTGGATTTCCTGTGTCACTATTGTCCCTGTCCATAAAGTTTTGGGAAGTTGATCTCCTAATCAAATTTGCTTTACTAGTACACTAAATCATTTTTGATTTAGCAGCACAAATCAAATAGATAAGATCATTAAGGGTCTTGTCATAGTCTATTTCATAGGAGTCTCAAGGAACTCACTATGTGTACATGCAACCCTAATAACCTTGGATCTATGTTTGTCTAATTATCATGCAAAGTTGAATTCCAAGGTTATATTCCTATCTAGCATACATGGGGAACAATTTTAACTTGAATCATTGATAGAATAACTTACCTTGTTGTTGCTTGTGTTCCTTGAAACCTTGTGAGCCTAGCACCCCAAGTGTGATGCCTCAAATGCTTCACACAACACCAAATGCTCTTGGAAAAACTCTTGAGATAATACACACTTCTCAAAATCGGCCAAGCCCTCTAGTTTCTTAGTGTTCAACTTGTGTCGCCAATTTTGTGGAGAATGGGTCTCTTATATAGTGTTGACACATCTAGGGTTACACCATGTAAACCCTAATGTGTCATGACTCTTCATTTCCATGACCCATGGGTTTGTAACTCCCATGGAGCATCCATGGAGCATCCTATGGGTAGAACCCAACTTGACAATCCATGGAGCCTCTTAGCCCACTATATAAGATATAGATGATTTACATAAACAACCCATATATTTAATTAGTTATCCTTTGATCACTTAATTAATTCCAAATTAATTCTTTGATCAACTAATCAAATAATATTATTAATATATTAGAACTTATAATATATTAATAATCTCCAAGTGTTATTTCTCTCATTTAGTCTATCCAATTGCATGGTGCCATGCAACCCAAATGGACCATGCCGGGTCGGGTCAAGTACAAGCCCGAAATAGTTATGGACTTAGACACCTTATCCAACAGTCTCCCACTTGGATAAGTCTAATAACTATATCTCTAGTACTTCAGGAACCGACCGGCAATCGTAGCTCTTTCAAGGTCTCTCGGAACCGAGAAGATGATGGTACGCCATTTAAGATAAGTGATCATATAATCCTCCGTTCTAGATATCAGCCGGACAAATACATGGAACATTATCTTGCTTATTGTCCAGCATTTGTTTCCCGATTTCCGATTTGTTTGACATAGAACTTAATTGAACACATCAACTTAGTTCTGACCGGGCCCGGTACATGGGTCAAAACAAAATCGTCGAGGGGCCCAGATATTAGCTTCTAATCCAAGAAGGAACAGATAAATTCGACTCATATGTTTGTTCTACCACTCATTGAATTACACACAAAAGTACGTTTTATAACATCGAGTTACCAATGCGGTTTCGTACAGTCAATGCATAACCAACTTGTAAGTAACAAATCATATCTCTAGGTTTGAAGACTTATATGATATTACCGTCTCACGATCACTCGAGATAGAATTCCATGAAGTGATTCCAGTGAGCGTGGGTTGAGTCCAATACTCAGAACTTATGAGCACTCATGATTGTTGTAGCCTTGTCCAAGACCTCTACAACCAAACATGACAGTCTTGATTCATATCTACTTCCAACATATGATCGACTGTGGAGGTTTGAATAATATGTTATACCAAACAAAATTATTCTGGAAGTCAAAACATGCAAAAGAAATATAGTAAACGATCGACAAGAGATAGTAACACTTTACTCATAAATAAAATACTTTTTATTCATCATCAAATGTCAATTACACTTTACAAATTTCGAGATTATCTAACTACTAAATCTAATATCATCCTTCAGCCCTATGCTCCGAGCATGCTGGAGATGCTTAACCCGAGACAGTCCCTTTGTGAGGGGATCTGCTGGATTCTCATCTGATGATACCCTCTTTGCCACGAGGTGTCCTTCTTCGATCCGATGTCTAATGAAATGGTATTTTCTGTCGATGTGTCTGGATCTCCCATGATCCCTTGGTTCCTTGGCTAAGGCAACAGCACTTTCACTATCACAGAAAATTTCCATTGGCTCTTTAATAGCTGGTACAACTCCAAGGTCTCCAATGAAGTTCTTCATCCATATAGCCTCCTTTGCTGCTTTGCTAGCTGCAATATACTCTGATTCACAAGTAGAATCTGCCACTGTCTCTTGCTTGGAACTCTTCCAAGAAATTGCTCCTCCATTTAGGGTAAAGACCCAGCCCTACTGAGAGCGGAAATTATCCCTATCAGTCTGGAAGCTAGCATCACTATACCCTACAACTCTCAAGTCATCACTCCCACCGAGGATAAGGACCCAGTCCTTAGTCCTCCGTAGGTACTTAAGGATATTCTTTACCGCAGTCCAGTGTGCCTTGCCAGGGTTCGCCTGATACCTGCTAACCATGCTCAAGGCAAAAGCTACATCGGGTCGAGTACACGTCATAGCATACATGATCGATCCTACAGCCGAAGCGTAAGGTGTTCGACTCATTTCTGCTATCTCAGCCTCAGTGCTAGGGCTTTGTGTCTTACTCAATCTGGTGTTACTCTGGATGGGTAACTCTCCTTTCTTGGAATCCTGCATGCTGAATCTCTTCAGCACCTTATCCAAGTAGGTACTCTGACTAAGTACAATTAGTCTTTTACTCCGATCTCTCAAGATCCTTATCCCTAGAATATAGGCAGCTTCACCAAGGTCCTTCATAGCGAAACACTTCCCAAGCCAGGATTTTACTTCCTGCAGGGTTGGAATGTCGTTTCCTATGAGTAGTACGTCATCCACATACAATACCAAAAAGCTAACTATACTCCCACTAGCCTTGACATACACACAAGATTCATCTTCACTCCTAGAAAAGCCAAATTCCTTGACCTTTTCATCAAAGCAAAGATTCCATCTGCGAGGTGCTTGCTTCAATCCATAAATGGATTTCTCAAGCTTACACACTCTATTAGGGTACTCGTTGCTGACAAAACCCTCTGGCTGACTCATGTAAACATCTTCAGCCAACTTCCCATTAAGGAAAGCGGTTTTGACATCCATCTGCCATATTTCATAATCATGAAATGCAGCTATGGCTAACAGAACCCGAATAGACTTAATCTTGGCTACTGGAGAAAAGGTCTCATCATAATCCACTCCAGGAATTTGAGAGAAGCCCTTTGCAACCAGTCTACCCTTATAAGTGTGTACTTTACCATCCATGTCGGTCTTCTTCTTGAAGACCCATTTGCACCCTACTGTCTTACGACCTGGTACATTTTCAACCAAGTTCCAAACTTGATTGTCATACATGGATTGTATCTCGCTATCCATAGCCTCTTTCCATTTAGCAGACTCGGGGCCTGCCATGGCTTCCTCGTAGCTGTTAGGGTCATCTTGACTTACTAGTGTCCCATCACTAATAAGTGTCTCACCTTCTTCAGTAATATGGAATCCATAGTAATGCTCAGGTGCACTCCTAACTCTCGTGGAACGTCTCAGAGGTACAGATTTGTCAATTGGCTCAACAGGAGTTTCCTCCTCAAGTTGAGGGCTAGAGTTTGAAGTTCCTTCACCGCTTGATTCTTGAATTTCTTCAAGATCAATTTGCCTCCCACTGTCTCCTTGGCTTATAAACTCTCTTTCTCGAAAGACTCCTCTTCTTGCTACAAAAACCACATTGTCACTAGGTCTGTAGAAGAGGTAACCAAAGGATCGCTGTGGGTAACCGATGAAAATACACCTCTCGCTTCGAGGTTCGAGCTTATCATGAGTCTCGCGTCTCATGAAAGCCTCGCAACCCCAAATCTTGATGTGGTCTAGTTTAGGTACTTTACCAGTCCACATCTCGTGAGGAGTTTTGGCAACTTTCTTTGTAGGGACTAAATTAAGAATATGGGCGGCAGTCTCTAAGGCATACCCCCAGAATGAGATTGGTAGCGTAGCTCGACTCATCATGGAACGAACCATATCCAACAAGGTTCGATTACGCCTCTCAGCCACACCATTCAACTGTGGTGTCCTGGGAGGTGTCAATTGTGAGACTATCCCACATTCCCTTAGATAGTCGAGGAACTCTGAACTAAGATACTCACCACCACGATCGGATCGAAGCATCTTAATGTTCCTGCCCAATTGATTCTCGACTTCCTGTTTAAATTCCTTAAACCTCTCGAAAGTCTCTGACTTATGCTTGATCAAGTAGACATATCCATATCTACTATAATCATCAGTAAAAGTCAAATAATAACGATTAGCATCCCTTGTGGCATGTTTGAATGGTCCACACACATCCGTATGTATAAGGTCCAACAAACCTTCACCCCTCTCACACGAACCTGTGAAGGGTGAATTTGTCATTTTTCCAAGTAAGCATGATTCACAACTATCATCTGACTTTAGGTCAAACGACTCCAAGACTCCATCCTTTTGGAGTTGGCCTATGCGTTTCTTGCTTATATGTCCAAGACGACAGTGCCATAAAGATGCTTTATCCAAGTTATTATTAGTAGAATCAATGCACAAAACATTATTTCCTAAGTTATCTACAACAGATACAGCTTCATACACACCATCACAAGGTAATGCTTTAAAATAAAGAACATTATTAAAAAAAGCATCAATAGAACCAACTTCATTATTAAATGAAAAGGTAAACCCTTGTTTGTACAAAGCATGAAAGGAAATAATATTTCTTGCCATTCTTGGCGAATAACAACACTTATTCAAATCTAAACTAAACCCACTACTTAGCGATAAAGTATAAACTCCAATCTTGGTGACAGGTATAGCTTTCCTATTCCCCATGATCAAGTTTATCCTTCCTTGCTCCACATCCTCACTTCTTCTTAGTCCCTGCAAGTCACAACAAATATGAATACCACAACCGGTATCAAGGACCCAAGAATTAGAATGGGGTGAGTTATTAGAAATGATAGTGTAAATACCTGCATGGTTGGGTTTAACTTTCCCATCCTTCACATCTTGCTGGTATTTTGGGCAGTTCTGCTTCCAATGAGCCTTTTCATGGCAATAGAAGCATTCAGCCTCTTTTGGGTCAGAAGAAGGAGTAATGAAACCTTTCTTGGTTCCACTTGAAGAAGAGCCATCAAGGGTCCGAGCCTTGGTACCCTTAGAAGAGCTCTTTCTCTTCCTCCCTCGACTTTTCCCGATTGCCAAAACCGGAGTAGAGTTTTGAGTAGGAGTGATAGCAACCGACTTCCCCTTAAGACCTGTTTCTGTGGTCTTGAGAAGTCCCTGAAGTTTGCTGAGGGTGACTTCTTCCTTGTTCATGTGATATGTCATGCGGAATTGATCATAGCAAGATGGTAAGGAATGCAAAATAATATCTATTGCAAGATCCTCCGGGAAGTTCACATTAAGCTTCAGCAAACGATCCACATACCTTTGCATTTTCTGCATGTGGCTCGTGACGGATTCCCCGTCCTTCATCATGGTTGTTATCATGGAGCAGATGACTTCATACCTCTCTTGTCTTGCACTTTGATGGTATCTTTCCATCAAATCTTGGTGCATGTCATAAGGGTAGAAATCCTCATAAGACTTTTGGAGTTCCGCTGTCATCGTGGCCATCATGATGCAAGCCACTTTCGTAGCATCCCTTTCATGTGCCCGGAATTCAGCGATCTCCTGAGGAGTTGCAGTGGACTCATTAATCTCCTTAAGCTCCTTGTCAAGGACATATTCTTTGTCCTCGTAGCGGGTAATCATCCTGATGTTTCTGATCCACTCATTAAAGTTGGATCCATCAAAGGTGACTTTCCCACACAAGTTCATAAGGGTAAAGGAGCCATTAGGATTAGAGCCAGAAGCATTGTTGAAAGACATCTGAAGAAAAGAGGACAAGATTAGTTTAGATAAGAGTGTCCTTAATAAAACACCCAAATGTAATATTAAGGCTAGGATCCAATCACAATATAATATAACTGAGAGGAGGTATGCCGTAATCTAAGCTATATCATATTAGAAAGGTAGGTGAATGACGATTCACCAATTTCCACCACGAAAACCGCAATATTTTAGTATTAGGTTTTTTGAATGGTTCTTAGATATTCCTAGATTCTTTGAGATTCAATGAACTTTTCAAAGGCATGTTTCAATCTCGAGTGTGCCCTCCAAGTTTTGTGACTGGGATACCGAGGATCACAAAACGAGGTGTGAAGTAACCATGCAAATCACTTGGTACCCTTAAAGTTTATCACTCAATCGATGTGCCGGTTAACCACACACGCTCCATCGATACTATAATAAACCCTAAGTCACCCTTTACCTACCTTGTTAAGTCCAAGTTAGTGTGCCGGTTAACCACACACGCTCCACCAACGACTTAATCAAAGTGTAAAGTGTAATTTCTTGGAATAGCACCTTATTCACATTTTTCCTAAAGTAACTAAGATTGGGAATTTAATAAAACATTTAGTTACTTTATAATATTCATCATACTTTGAATGAGAATTAATAAGTCCTTGTCTTACCCGTTCGGCTAACGACCCTCCACCGATCAAGCAAGCGGTGGGTGAGAGTGGACACCCATTAAGTCACCATTTTATAGGCAACAACCTTATACCCACCTTATAGACCGGCTTCGTGAATGAGGCGTACTAGCGGTAAGACGACTTTGTTCTTATACATATATATATATATATATATATATATATATATATATATATATATATATATATATATATATATAATTATTTAAATCATAATAATATAAGTATAAGGGTTGAATTTTAACTTTTAAAATTCTAGGGGTTGGAACTAAAGTTTTAACTTAACTTTACTTGTTCCAAAACTTGAGGGCAAGTTTTGTAATCTTTCAAAACTTTTCATTTCTTGTAACTTATGAGTTTAATAGAGTAATGAAATGAGGACTTTTCATTTTTCTAACTCTTGTGTTCTTTTAATGGTTTTTTAATCCAAGAGACTTTTGGTTTTCCATAACTTGAGGACAAGTTATGGACTCCATTAAAACACATTATGATCATGAATTAATCTACCACATAGGTTACAAATAATTCCTATGATCATCTAAACATCATAAGAACAAGAATATGAATATGAACACTTTCAAGAATCAAAATCACATTTAATCTTTGTAATTTTGATAACTAGTTGTTGTAAATGAGTTAGAAAAGACATTACACCTTCTAAAATAAGTTTTCAAGTACCAAAACATTTTAGGGTAATGATTCTAATCCATTTCCAGCAACTCAAGTCGAAATTCTGCACTCTGTCGACCCTACTCGCCGAGTGCATAAACCTACTCGCCGAGTAGGTTGAAGATACACATGAACTCGACGAGTCCTCCCCATGGACTCGCCGAGTCCATCAGTCAGACAGCAGAAATTTCGGCTTTCTTCAACTTTTAAGCACAAATAACAAACAAACAAACCTGGCTCTGATATCATTGATGGGTTTTGAGCATTCTAACACTTCCTAAGTGTACATGCAACCCTAATAACCTTGGATCTATGTTTGTCTAATTATCATGCAAAGTTGAATTCCAAGGTTATATTCCTATCTAGCATACATGGGGAACAATTTTAACTTGAATCATAGATAGAATAACTTACCTTGTTGTTGCTTGTGTTCCTTGAAACCTTGTGAGCCTAGCACCCCAAGTGTGATGCCTCAAATGCTTCACACAACACCAAATGCTCTTGGAAAAACTCTTGAGATAATACACACTTCTCAAAATCGGCCAAGCCCTCTAGTTTCTTAGTGTTCAACTTGTGTCGCCAATTTTGTGGAGAATGGGTCTCTTATATAGTGTTGACACATCTAGGGTTACACCATGTAAACCCTAATGTGTCATGACTCTTCATTTCCATGACCCATGGGTTTGTAACTCCCATGGAGCATCCATGGAGCATCCTATGGGTAGAACCCAACTTGACAATCCATGGAGCCTCTTAGCCCACTATATAGGATATAGATGATTTACATAAACAACCCATATATTTAATTAGTTATCCTTTGATCACTTAATTAATTCCAAATTAATTCTTTGATCAACTAATCAAATAATATTATTAATATATTAGAACTTATAATATATTAATAATCTCCAAGTGTTATTTCTCTCATTTAGTCTATCCAATTGCATGGTGCCATGCAACCCAAATGGACCATGCCGGGTCGGGTCAAGTACAAGCCCGAAATAGTTATGGACTTAGACACCTTATCCAACAGTTACATACCCCTGAAACGATTATGTGTTATATTTATTTCATATTGCTGCAACGACTCAATTACATGCACAAGCGAACCCTCAGAACCACTAGATACTTAAGGATCTCGAAACTAAAACAACCCACATAATCTAAGGATAGACGTAACAATCGTTCCAGATCTGTGACCACCTATTACCACAAAATACATCATAGGGATGTAGATGGAGGCAGTAAGAATTATACAACAAGATGCGAAAATTTATAGAGTACAACCAGGAATGACGCTCATCACTTACGATCTGGGTTATCAATGTGCATCAGGAAAATGCCATCCCGCAAGAATAACAAGCGCACCCGCAAGACACCACTCCTGCAGATGGACTCTGCTACATTCCAAGCTGCTGTAATGGCAACAGTAACCGCTGCCATGGCACAGATCAATGCCAACAACCCTAATGGAGGCAGGAATAGCATTGACAACTCCAGCCAAAGGAACAAACATGGAAACCAACAAGTGACAACCTGTCAAGGAACTCCAAACCCCAAGCTTAAGAGCAGGAAGCTGAGGTCTGGAGGTAAGAGAAAGGGACAACACACTCAAGGGTTCTCAAGGGAGCAACGTGTTGTTGCTGTTCATGCGACCACGACCCCTATTACACCAGCAATCAGGAGACCATATGTTGGAAACCTCCCAAAATGCAACCAGTGCAAATTCCATCATAATGGAGCCTGCAGGGAGATGCATTGTAACAAATGCAACCGAAAGAATCACATCGCCAAATTCTGTAGAACTTATCCATGCCAGAATCATCAGCCAAATGAAAATGACAACAATCGCAACAACCCTAACAACAACACCAATGATGAAACTAGTCGCACTTGCTATAGGTGTTGAGGAACTGGTCACATCAGGCGCAATTGCCCTAGGGATAACAATGAAGGAGCAAAAGGATCAGAAATGGTCCTGACCTTGGGTCAAGGCGAAGCAATCCAAAACCCAATGGTTGTTACTGGTACGTTCCCACTTGACAACTCTTTTGCTTACCTCTTATTCAATGGTAAATCCGAGTGAAGTTTTGGTTAGTAACAACTTCGAACACTTACTAAAACAACATCCCCAAAGCTAAGTTAAGCCTTTTCAATGGACATGGCCAAAGGGGAAAAATGATTTAATCTAGGGTACTCATGTGGAGTACGCCTTAACACTGAACGACCATTCATTACAAATAGATTTCATGCCAGTAAATATTAGGAGTTTTAATGTGATAATCGTCATGGCTGGGTAAGCCCCCACTGTGCTGGTACTATGTGCCGCGAGAAGGCCGTTTGCCTTCACCTTCCTAATCACGAAAACTCTAATAATCCATGGTGATAAACCTGGCGCTAATCCTCTTCCTATCTCGTGCATCAAGGCACAGAAGTGCCTGCACCAGAAGAACTACGTTCTCCTCACTCATGTTGTGGACAAAATCAAAGAAGAGGTAGGCATACAGAGTATTCCAGTAGCTTGTGATTTTTCCCAAATGTGTTTCCTAAGGAACTTTCGGGAATACCCCAGAGAGACGGGTTGAATTTCGAATCAACCTCATATCGGTAACCACATCAATTACCAATTCACCCTATAGGTTGACTCCCGCCAAAAATTCACAAGTTATCCTGTCAACTGAGTAGAATTGTTGCGCAAGGGATTCATTAGACCAAGCTTCTTATCCTAGAGAGCTCCGGTCTTGTTTTTCAAGAAGACAGATCCTTCTGAGGGTACATTGATTTTAGGAAATTGAACAATCTCCCTATTAAAAGTCGATACCTACTTCCACGGACTGACGATCTATTTGGCCAGCTCCAAGAAGCTCGTTACTTCTTTAAAATAGATCTAAGAATCGGTTATCATCAACTCTGAGTCCGAGAAGGCGACATTCCAAATCTGCACTCCGAACTTGTCACGAACATTTCAAATTCATTGTGAAACCCTTCGGTCTAACGAATGCTCCCATGGTTTTCATGAACCTTACGAACCAAGTCTCCCAACCATTCCTAGTTAGCCCTTTCACTATTTTCATCGATAACATACTCATCTGCTCACAGAGCGAGAACGAAACACTACCATCATCTACGACCAGCCTAGAAAGCATCAAGGCTGGGAATGTCGCGATGAAAGCACTACATGGAGGGATAAAACTCTCGAAGTCGAAAGACGAAATTTTTTTAAGAGTTGAGTTGGGCGTTATCTGGGTGATCGTCGATAGGTTAACCCAATCTGCCCATTTCCTGCCAATACATAAATCAAACAAGATGGAAGAATTAGCTTGGATCTATATCCAGGAGGTCGTGAGACTCCATGAAATATCGGTATCTACTATCTTAGATCGAGATAACAAATTTTCTTCAAGACTATAGCAGTCATTTCAGAGGGCTATGGGAACATAACTAGACATAAGCGTTGCTTACCACCTTTAAACCAATCGCCAAAGTGAACGAACCATTTGACCACTCAAATGCATACTACAAGTCTAGGTGTTTGAGTTCAACAAGTCAGGGGATACCCGGTTTCCCTTGACTAAGTTCTCATACAATAACAACTATCGCACGAGCATCAGGAATGCTCCTTTCAAAAACCCTTTATAGTCATAAATGCATATCACTTGGTGGTACTCTCATGAGACCAGAAACCACTAACAAAACAACAGAGAAGATAATCCAAATCAAAGCTGGACCTCAAGCATCGCGAGACCGATAAAGGAGCTCTGCTGACAAGCGGCGTAATCCATTAGGATGTCAAGTCGGGGATCG
Source organism: Lactuca sativa (assembly GCF_002870075.4). Classification (NCBI taxonomy): domain Eukaryota; kingdom Viridiplantae; phylum Streptophyta; class Magnoliopsida; order Asterales; family Asteraceae; genus Lactuca; species Lactuca sativa. The sequence continues at coordinate 113,922,966 of NC_056631.2, forward strand.
CGTTTTATCAAAAGAATCTCCTTGGAAAGGAATGATTCGTTTTAGGACACGAGAAAACTAAACCCACGATACATCGGACTGTTCGAGCTTCTTGCTCGGATTGAATACATATAGACTGTAGCTACCTATGGAACTCAGCAACGTGAAACCTGTGTTCTGTGTCTTGAATCTGAAAAGATGCATATCAGATGAGTCTCTTATCATTCCTTTACGAGAACTCGGAGTAAGCGAGGATCGCATGTTCATCAAAGAACCAGTCAAGGTATTGAATAGGGAAGTAGAACATACAAAACAAAGCCCCATTATGAATGCGAAGATTCCATGGGAGGCTAAGCGTGGACCGAAATGCACATGGGAAACATGAAGATCAGAAGAAGTGCCTATTCTCTCATTCACGAACCTATCCTTAGAAAGAATTTCGGGACGAAATTCCCTCTAACGGGGGGATGATGTCACAACTAGCATTTTTAGCTAGGAAATTCTATCCTCATATAAACATCATCCATTGTAAAAGCATGTACTCTAAGTGAATACAATACTCTATCCTCGTTCAAGATACACCTCATATGTTCAACTAAGGGTTGGAAACCTTAGCAATCCCGGTTCAAGTTCCTTATGAACTAAAATTCTCCTATTGGGCCTAGAAGCCCTAAGTGGGCTCTAAATAGACCACATTCATAAAACTTTAGTATTTGGGCCATGTGGACCTAAAATAATCCATCTTATCTCTAATGAGCCTTGTTGGGCCATAAAAGACTTCATTTGCCCCAATGGGCCGAATTTTTTTTTTTTTTGTGCTTCATAATTTCGAGTAAGGACCAAGATAAGGCCCAAACTCCTCCATGATTACTCCATTTCGGCCCAAATGAAGAAAGAAGGGAATTAATGAGCAATGGACACATCACATTTACATGGTGGACTTCAATGCAAATTAACCATTAGGTAATATCCAAATCTCATACATCTAGGTAACCATCACATCCTCTCTCCCCCTCTCTTCTTATTTTCGGCCAACACATCTTCTCACCACCTCATTCTCTCAAAAATCTTTCAAGAAAACTCTCTCAACCATCAAGAACACCCTCCTTTCCTTCCATTCAAAATTTCGAAGATCTAGGGTGTTTTCAAGAGGATTCTTCACCAAAATTTTCATCCTTGGTAAGTTTATGCTTAGATCCATGGTCTAGCCTCTTGATTACTTCAAAAATATTCTCTTAACTCATGCATTTTCGTGGATCATGACTCTTAGATCCATCTTGAATTCGAAAACTCCTCTCAAAAAGCAAGCTATGCCGAATTCTCCTTCCATCTTCTCACCAAAACCAAACCAAACCCCAAGGTGAGCTTCATACCCCCTATTTTCTGTTTTTATGAGTTTTGTGGGGGGGGGGGGGGGGGAATACAAGTGAAAGTGTAGATCTATATGTGTTTTGTATGCCTTGTATGATTTCCATGCTTATATGTATGCTTTTATGTGTTTTAATGTTGGATCTAGCCATAAAACCCCTCAAAACCGAGATATAACTTATGTTTTATGATTTTAGCTTCAAATATATTTCTACATATAAAGTGTTACAAGAAAAATGGCTAAGTGGTTTAGCAACAATTTTCTTTAAGCTAAAAACACAAATTTTGGGCCAAAAATGTGAAAAATACAAAACTAAGGGTCCAAATTGACATTCCACGAATTCTGATAGATGAAGTGTGTCAAAACATTTTCCATCAAACAATTTCTGGAATTATGCTCAATTAGAGGATTAAAAACATAAATTCCAAGCTTAATGGGCTAAAAATGACATTTTTGGCCCAATGAGGCCCATTATGCGAATTTTTCTGTTTTGGAGGGCCAAAACTGTGATTTTCTGTAAAACAGTGGACTATAAGTGTTCCAAATCCTTTTCAAAGGTTTAAAATGCTTTCCAAATTTAAAAAGGAACAAAGTTGCAAAAGTTTCACAATTTGGGCCAAAATTGTCAAAAATTGCGAAAAGAAGGGTTAAAACCGAGAAAACTGCATTTTCAGGGACTTAAACTGTTTTCTATGAAAAATATGCTGAAAAATATTAATTTCAATAATTTTTGGTGTTAAAATGTCAAGAAAAATAGTTTAAGGACCAAACCGGGAAGTATTTAATAAAAAGGGTTGAAAATGTAAATTTTACAAATAATGAGGGGCTGAAAATAGAAATATTTCAAGGCTAATTCAATATACACAATTTGATTAAATAATAGCATCGCGACTATGGACGAAATACAACACATTACAATACCAAAAGTCGTTGTTAAACGAATTGGCTCGGTCTCGAGCCAATAGAAATCTACAACTACTAACTCTACGACACTACGGTTCATATAAATAACGTTTGGGAACTTAGCTTACATACGAGTGTGCATAGACGTCTACGCACCATCTTCGGGCCCCAAAAGTGTAAAATCTTGCTTGTTGGGCCTAGCTAGCCCAATGACCTGATCTTAAGGCCCGAAGACGCATATTTTCTACGAAGTGTTGAGTTTCACCGACTCGGCACAACGTAGAGGGACTTTCAATGGCTTGTATACCACTGGTCCCCAAGGGTCCTTGGTATTGCTAGAAAAGTCTGCATATTTTACGAGGCGGGTCGGGGACCCCTCGCACGCATATTATCCCCAACCGATTAATAGAGTCATCGAGGCCTTCGTGTCCTCTTACTCTTCGGATGTGGGACGACACCTAGTCAGGGCGATTGGATAACGTGATTAGTACGGACGACGCCTTCGGGTTCGTTAGTATAACTATAAACTGGGCGTTTGTGTAATGCGGGTTTGTAGTAAATAATCATGCTCGAGAACCTTCCAACGTCGCCTGGGACTGACACTATACGCTATGCAATGGTTTCAATGTAACTTCATGTAATTCAAGGAACTAGGAGAACATCGGGTTTTCCTAGGGTTTTCAATACATACAGATTTGAAATGCATACAACTTCAATGAACATTTTTTTTACAAGTATAGAAACAAACAAGCATACCTATGGATCTTCACAAACATTTTCGAAAGTTTCTCTTTTCAGAAAATATCGGATTTTCTGGTGGTTTTCAAACGATACGAACATTGTTTTTCTTCAAATACCGCTTATGAAGTCACCAACATTTCATATGTTGACGTTTTTCAAAATACTTGTATTCTCAGGTAACAGATTAAGTGAAGGATGAATTGTACTCTATGACGTTTCGTTGTTGCTTAATTAGTATCGAACAATTACTTTTGAGAATGTAATATTTAAACAATGTATTTCATGTAAACGCTACTGGTTGTATTATATTAATGCATGGTGACGAATGTTGTTATGTTTCATATATATTCAATGTTATGGTATTCAATTGAGTCACGACAGTCCCCGGACGTTTCCGCCGTCTGGTTCGGGGGTGTGACAATTTGATTCTTCTTATTCGTTCTATCATACATTGAAAATTTTCCAATGTTTTAGAATTATACTTAAGCTTGTAAGTATAATCATATTTACTAAACCTTAGTAAATCATGACGAATAGTCTTATCCATCTTTTGTGGTTGGACTTTGACAAGTGCACAAGAAAGAGTATTTGATCCCTTAGTCCTTCTCTTCACTCACACATCCATGTGAACAAGTAGATAGTCTTAATTTTTCCAATGCTTGAAAGTTCTCATTCATCATACTATACAACTTGCATGATTCCAAGTTTCGGTCCAATTGAAACTTGGGCTATGAGAATCTTTCCTTATTTGGTAAATTTAGACACTACCACAAATGAACGAATCAAATTCATATTTCCAGTATTGCTATAAACATACAAACATCAAGTTTTCATGAATTCCATTGTAAGGAGATAAAAATAAAGTAAAACAAACTTTTATTTATTTTAAAATGCGGAAAAAACTTTTTCCTTACAATGTAACTTGAAATGAAAACTATGTTATTACTTGTTTCCTAGCAATCTATCATAACTCCTAAGAGTAGCTCAAGAATCCAATCTTCAATTAAGCGATAGAAATCCATCTTCGCGATCAGATTTAACACACTCTTTCTTTAAGTTTCCTTCACTTTTCCTTTGATTCTTAAACATCAACATGTAACCTAGTCACATGTTGTAATAAGAATCTCATAATAGAAACTTAACCAAGTTAGATAGTGGACCTTACCTGAAATAGAGTCAAACTTATTGACTTTACTAGCCTTATGATCTTTCAGGTATAATTGAAAGCTTCACAACCAATGCCCTTGCCTTTTGGTAATAGGACCATATGGACCCTTAGGTAATAGTACATGGGACTATCTCCGACTTAGCCTTTCTCTTTACCATTTGGTCAACCGAGTTGACTATGGTCGATCCCTTTCCATTGGGAAGAGAATGCTTTTCTGGATTTCCTGTGTCACTATTGTCCCTGTCCATAAAGTTTTGGGAAGTTGATCTCCTAATCAAATTTGCTTTACTAGTACACTAAATCATTTTTGATTTAGCAGCACAAATCAAATAGATAAGATCATTAAGGGTCTTGTCATAGTCTATTTCATAGGAGTCCCAAGGAACTCACTATGTGACTTAGAAAGTGATTGAACCACTAACTTTCTTAAGACTTTGACACCCAACTCTCTCGGCTTGTAAGTATGTGACTTCATCTCCAAGATGTGATCACACCTAGACCGTGCCTTGCCAATAGGGCTTGAGTGACCTTGAACTTGTGGGTTAGGGAGAATAATTGGAGGAGGTGGAGGAAGTGAAGTTCCAAGATATTTGGGAAGATCATAGATGTCGAAACTAGACATCTTTTGGGAGATATTCAAGATAGTTGATTTAAAGTCGTTAATATAACACCCAATATGAAATATTAAGGCTAGGACCCAACAAACTATTATATAACTTGGAAGAGGGATGCTGTAATCCAAGCTATAGAATATTTGAAGGTAGGTGAATGACGATTCACCAATTTCCACCATGAAAAACGAAATAATTTATTAGGTTTTAATTGGATTTGAAATTCCTAGATCTTCTGAGATTCATTGAACTTTTCAATGTCATGTTTCAATCTCAAGTGTGCCCTTCAGGTTTTGTGACTGGGATGCCGAGGATCACAAAACAAGGTGTGAAGTAACCATGCAAATTACTTGGTACCCTTAAGTGTTTACCCCTCAATCGATGTGTCGGTTAACCACACACGCTCCATCGATACTATGATAAAGATTAATTTACCCTTTACTTACCTTGTTAAATACGAGTTAGTGTGCCGGTTAACCACACACGCTCCACTAACCGACTTAAACAAAGTGAAAAGTGTAATTTCATGGATTAGCACCTTATTCACATTTTCTTAAGTAACTAAGATTGGGTATTTATAAAAGGTTTAGTTACTTAGTATTTATCATTAATACTTTTAATGAAGGGAGAATTATAGTCCTTGTCCTACCCGTTCGGCTAACGACCCTCCACCGGTCGAGGAAGCGGTGGGTGAGAGTGGACACCCATTAAACTGCCATTTTATAGGCAGTAACCTTATAACCCTCCCCCCCCCCCTTATAGACCGGCATCGTGAATGAGGCCTACTAACAGTAAGACCGACTTTACTCTTATACATATATATAAATATTATTAACTTATAATATTATAAAGTATAAGGGTTGAATTTTAACTTTTAAAATTCTAAGGTCTAGTTTGGAATTAAAGTATACATGGTGGGTAACTTTAGAAATTCCAAAACTTGTGGAAAAGTTTTGAAACCTTTCAAAACTCTTGGCCTTTTCATAACTTATGAGTTTAATTAAGGTTTAATGAAAAATAATCAAGTTCCATAACTTGAGGACAAGTTATGGAAGACATTAAATCATTTAATGATGACATTAAAAATAGAGACTCTTCTATTTTCATAACCTATGAGACTTAATGACACTTTAAAAAGAAAAACTCTTCACTTTCCAAAAATCGAGGACAAGTTATGGAGTTCATAAAAACCATTAAGATCAAATATTTCAGTTAACACAATAATCAAATAATTTTTTTATGATCTAGATTAAACTCATAAGTAAAGATAATTCACATCAACAATTTTCAAGAAATTTGATAATCATATAAACTAATACAAATCTTGAAACTTTGACAATTATCCTTTGAAGACTCTTGGACTTCATAATCTAAAGAGTTAATAAATGAGACATTTCACATCCATAACTTATGGAAGTTTCAAAACTCTTAAGATCATAACTTTAAAAAAAACTTTTGAGTTCCAAAAGTATATGACAAAATTTGTAACTCCTTAAAACTACTTAGATCAAACTTTTAAAACAAATAAAATAATCATATCATTCTATCTTTTAATAAATTGTCCTAATTCAACTCTTGTAGTAAAGTGACTCAAATTTTACAAATAATTAATTTTTCATAAAATCAAGTAATTATCGTATATTTTACAAACTTCATGTTTTTTTTTTCTTTTTTTTTCCCATCAACTTGAAAAAAATACATTTGCATCAAATATAGTAGAAAACAACCCACGGCTCTGATACCACTGTTGGGTTTTGGTATAATACAACATCCTATGGTGCACATACAACCCTAAATACCTTGGATCTATGTTTTCACTAGTTATACATGCAAATGGTTTCCAAGATATTAAACCTATATCTAGCATGCATTTGACATAAACCATATAATATACTAGTTAGGGAAACATACCTTTTATGTGGCTTGAAGTCTTGATGTATTTGTCCCTAAGAGCTTAGCACCAATAGTAGGAAATGCCTCAAATGGAATCACAACACACCTAGGACAAAGGTGGCTCTTGAGAGAGAATTCCATGCACTAAAACACCTCCATGTTTCTCTAAGAAAAGAAGTGGTGATTTTGGCTATGGAGTAACCTATTTATATGTAGGATTCCAAGGGTCATGGGTATAACCCATAATCCATACCCATGGGTTTTATGATCCATGGTTCATGTGGCCCAAGTCTTTATGTATCCATACTTAAACTTGGTCCAACATGGATCATAAGCCCAACACATATAAATATAACTAATTATCATAATTAGTCCCCATAGATTTAATTAGTTTCTTTTGAACACTAAATTAATTCCAAATTAATTCTTGATCGATGCTAATTAAAACATATGATTTCATATTAATATATTATAACTTATGATATATTAATTAACCATAAATAACCTTCTCTCAAAAGTCCATCCTAACAAATTGTCCTGATGATATGCAACCCAAATGGACCATGCTACTCTCGCGTCAAGGACATACCAATAATAGTTACGGACTTAGACATCTAATCCAACATATTGTTGAGAGAAAACAAGTTCTAGACTTGAAGAAGTGGAAAAAGTGTTCAAGATGACCAAGAACCATATATATACGTGGGAGTGTGTGGTTGGGATGGGTGTATGGCCGCACACACCTTGTGTTTGCATGTTTGGCTCATTTGCAAGGTGTTACACTCACAAATACTCATCCCAAGACCCATACCTAGACTATAGTAGGCTTAGAACACTCAAATAGACCATAAGCTGTGCTAAAAGATAGCAAAACGAGTCTAACTTTGATAGATTTGAATAAGTGTACAAGATAGAAATTTCGGGTAGTCACATCTTAAAACCAGAAAACATGTCGGATGAAGCTTTGACGGGGATGGAAAAGAACCTGGAGATCAAAGGGGATGGAGTCTACTATTTCATGAACTGGATCTGCACCCCGAAGTACGGTAGTAATAGGGAGGTTGTCATGAACGAGGCTCAGAAGACTAAATACTTCGTTCACCCAGGTTCAGATAAGATGTATCTGGATCTCAAACAACTCTATTGGTGGCCGAACATGAAAGTAGAGATCGCTACCTTTGTGGGCAAGTGCCTGACTAGTAAGAAAGTGAAGGTGGAATATCAAAGCCCTCAGGTCTACTTCAGCAGCCAGAAATACTTGAGTGGAAGTGGGAAGGGATTACAATGGATTCGATCACTAAGTTACGCAAGTATACGTGTGGGTACGCCACCAAATGGGTAATTTTCTATCACACCCACGAACTAGACGACAGAAACGTCTGAGGGCTCACATGACTAAATTTGCATATCATCACAATGAATATACATGAATGTTGTGTAGTTTGTAAGAAAACAACCCAGAAAATCCGATATTTTCTGAAAAGACCATTGTTTACATAAAAGTGTGAAGAGCTGGAAATATATACATGATGATTTGTATAGTTTAAAAACTTCGTATTAAAAGTACCAGTGAAAAATGTTGAACTTCCCCGGAAAACCCGATGTTTTCCGAAAATAAAAAAAAATATATCCTATAACTGTTCGAATTGTTATCCCATCCCGTGAATGATTTTGGTTTACCTTGATTACATGATTAATATTGGATTTATTTATGTGAGTCGTTATAACCATGCATGATAAGGACTAGTTCTTCTATCTTGGCAGTCTAGTGAATGTCAGATTGATCTCAAGATTGTCACCCTAGAATGGCCGAGTCTAACTGTAGCGAACAACTAAGGTATGGGGGAATCACCCACGTATAGATCTATACACAAACTCTCGCTCTCCCTCCATGAGACTTTGATTATAACTACAGACTATGACCGACACACGTTGGCGCCACCCGTTATTACTCACTAAATCCTAATTGACTTTGATTACTATTGATTATCGACACATGTTTGTTTACTTGGATTGACAATAGGCCTAATAAACGAGAAGAAGAGGATTACAAGATCCTACTATTCCTACGTATTCTATATGGCTATTGGTTTTACGAAGGACATGATGGCCCATTTTGCATTTGATTTACTTAGACCTTACAAGCAATGCTAATGGGCCACTAAGGCCTAATAGCACTTAAAAGCTATTGAGGGTCCCTTAAATATGAAATTGGATCACAGAAGGCCCAGTAACATTTATTATTATCCCATTGGCCCAAAAATCATGTTAAAGGGTCACAAAGGCCCAACAAGCATGATTGTAACTTTCAACCCCAAAGATTTGAATGTGTACTTGTTTTAGGTATGGTATAGTTGTCGGAATGTTTAATTGAACCATTGTTAAATTTGTCGGTACGAGATCGGTTGGTCGTTTATAACGATATTTGGAAATTTATGTATATTCATCTTTTCGTTTTTCATAAGTTGTGGTTTGGTATTTTTGACCCATATATCTTAATAATAAAATAATTGACACAATATATTGATTTAACCGTTTTCAGCCCTTCTTTAATAAAATGATAATTTTGCTCCCTTAAATATAAAAAAGACATTTTCGGCCGAAAAGCCCAAATTTGGCCCATTAAGCTACAATTTACACTTCTAGCCCTTAAAAGAGTATGATATTCATAAAAACACTTACTTTTTACTATTTTGACTCTTTTAACCCTTGAGAAAACCGTGAATAGCAATTTTTCAGCCCAACTTTTGCTTGTTTGACAATTTTAGCCGAAAAATGGGTGTTTTGTTGCAATATGTATATTTTAATCATAAAGGGTAATTTTTATTGACTTCTTTTAGTGTAATACTTCTTACATCATGTTTATCATCCTATTAGAGCCATATATCTCAAATTTCTATTCTTTTTGTTACACATTTACCACAAAAACACATCAAATAACACATAACATACACATACACATAGATCTACACATTTTAATTGTATTCTACCCCATAAAACATATGAAAAGCGAAAATAAAGGGGTATGAACTCGCCTCTGCTTGTTGATTTCGATTTAAAGAAGAAAGGAAGAAATTTGATGCTATTTTCGGCCCTAGCAACACCTTATTGTAAATTTCGAGCTTAAGGAGTTTTCTAGGAGTATGATCACCAAAAGCTTGTTTAGAAGAAGTGGTCATACAAGAGACAAGAGTTATATGACTTAGACATGTAAAAACTTACCAAAGAATGATGATTTTTGTGCAAGAAGTTCCTTAAAATGCCCTAGATCTTGAAATTTTGATGTAGTATTAAGAGTGTTCCTTGAGAGTGTTTAGAGAGAATTTGTGAGGTGTGTGTCTGTTTTCCTCTTGCTCTCAGCCGAAGAAGAAAAAGAGAGGACAGGTGTGAGGAGGGTACGTGGAAACATGGGATTTGCCTTGTTGTGTGTGGTATTATAAGCTTGGTTAGCCTTTAAATAAAACTTAGGTGGCAGGTTAGAGTTCATTATCCATTTCCCTTTTTCTTTTTTTTTCTTTTTTCTTCTTTTTTTATATATGTTGGCCGATAATGGGCTAAGAAGAGGAATGTGTTGGGCCTTTTTGAGTTTGAGTCCATAATATGGGCCCAATTTGATGGTTTTCGGCCCATTGGCCCTCTTAGAAAAATTCACGGCCCAATACTCATCAAGTATGAGTTTTATGGCCCATTAGGGATAACTAGGTTAGTTATGGCCCAATAAGGTCCATTAGGGTATTTTATTTCATTCTAGGCCTAATATGACCCAAAATGTTAAAATAAATGGAAGTGGGTCTAATTAGAGCCCATTTAAGATTTTTAAGCCCAAAATAGTCAAATTGGAAGCTTATTGGCCCATTAGGCCCAATAAGGAAATCCTAGTCCATAATGGACTTAAACCGGGATATCTAGGGTTTCCAATTCTTTGTTGACTATTTGAACTGCTTGCATAGAGCGTTTAATGGAAAAAATTTCGTTATTGAATAAGCATCATGCGTGCCTTCACATATTCGGTTAACAAATGTCATCATTGCTGTTGTTACATGTTATAGAATTCCTCGTTGTGACATCATCCCTCCGTGAGAGGGAATTTCGTCCTGAAATTCTTTCTAAAGATAGATCCAAGAATGCGAGAATATGTGAGGGTACTTCTGCTTCATCTGTTCTTCGCGTTCCCATGTGAATTCTGGCACACGCTTCACGTTCCACCGTACATTCATAATAAGAATGTGACTTTGCTTAGTACGCTTCACCTCCTTGTCCATGATTTCGACTAGTTCTTCGACGAATAGAAGATTCTCATTGATTTCTATTTCTTCAAGTGGAATGACGAGGGTTTCATCGGATAATCACTTTTTCAAATTGGAAACATGGAACACAAGGTGTACACTGCAGAGCTCAGCAGGTAGCTGTAGTCTGCAAGCCACTGGACCGACTCGGGGAAGGATCTCAAAGGGTCCAAAGTATCATGGGTTCAGCTTTCCCCGTTTTCCAAAATGAATAACCCCTTTCCAGGGAGAGACCTTTAACAACACTCGATCCCCGACATGAAACTCCAATGGCTTTCGTCGTTTATCAGCGTAGCTCTTCTGTCGGTCTCGTGATGCTTGTAGTCGAGCTCAGATTTGAACTATTTTCTCTGTTGTTTCACATATGATCTTCTGTCCCGTTAATGCATTGCCTGGTGTCAGTCCTCTTGCTAGCTAGGTGTCACCTACCTCAGCCCAACACAACGGTGATCTACACTTACGTCCATACAACGCCTTGAAGGGAGCAACTTTGATTATCGAGTGATAACTGTTGTTGTACGAGAATTCGTTTAAGAGCAAGTGGGTATCCCATGACTTTCCAAAGTCTATCACAAATGCGCGAAGCATGTCTTCAAGCGTCTGAATGGTTCGTTTGCTTTGACCATCCGTTTGCGGATGATAAGTAGTGATCATGCCGAGATATGTTCCCAGTGCTTTCTGAAGTGATTGCCAAAAAATGTGAAGTGAATCTACTATCACTATCTGAGATGATAGATACTGGCACTCCGTGGAGTTTCACAATTTTCTTGATGTATATCCTCGTCAACCTCTCCATCTTGTAGGATTCTTTTATTGGCCGGAAATGAGTGGCTTTCATCAATATGTCGACTATTACCCATATGGTATCCAATCCATCTGTTGACTTGGGTAATTTGGTCACAAAGTCCATAGTATTCTTTTCCCATTTCCACTCGGGAATTATTGGTTGCTGTAATAATCCCGAGGGATTCTGATATTCCATCTTCACTTTAGCGCAAGTAAGGAATTTGCTAACATAGGTGACAATCTATGCCTTCATGTTGGGTCACCAATAATGTTGCTTGATATCCAAGTACATTTTATCTGAACCCGGATGGATGGAGTATCATGTCTTGTGGGCTTCATCCATGACCACTTCTCTAAATCCCCCAAGTTTAGGGATCCAAATGTGGTTCATAAAATAATATGTTTTGTCCTCCTTCACTTGGAAATTCTTTTCCATCCCTCGTAACGCTTCGCTTGCTTTGTTTTCCGTCTTCATGGCATCGAACTGGGCTGCTTTGATTTGGGAGGTCAGGTGGGATTGAATTGCTATGGAGAGAGTCTTTACACGATGGTTCGAGTATTCTTTCCAACTCAAGGCATCAGCTACCACGTTAGCCTTGCCTAGGTGGTACTTTATTTCACACTCGTAATCGTTTAGTAGTTCAACCCACCTTCGTTGCCTCATATGCAACTCTTTTTGATTTAGGATGTGTTGGAGTCTCTTGCGGTCCATGAAAATGGTGCTTTGTACCATAAAGGTAGTGCCTCCAAATATTTAAGGCAAGGACCACAACTACCAATTCTAGATCATGGGTCATTATTCGTTCACCTCATGTGTCTTTAGTTTTCGGGATGCATAAGCTATCACCTTCCTACGTTGCATGAGTACGCAACTCAAACCCTGATTCGACACTTCATAGTAAACTTCAAAGTCCTTTGTTCTTTCTGGTAGTGATAGTATCGGTGCACTGCAGAGTGCTTGCTTCATCGTTCGGAATGAAAACCTCTTGCTTATCTATCCATTCGAAGGGTACACCCTTTTGCGTAAGCATGGTAAGTGGCTTGGTGGTCATAGAGAAGTTCTGGATGAACCTCCTGTAATAGCCTGCGAGACCTAAAAATTGACGAATTTATGTGGGTGTCATTAGGATCGCCCATATTTCAATGGCTTTGACCTTAGAAGGATCCACGTGTAACCCTTCTTGACTAACAACATGACCCAAGAAGTTCACACTGTAGAGCCAGAACTCACACTTAGAGAGTTCTGCGTATAACTTCTCGGTTCGTAGGGTTTCCAAGATTTTTCGGAGATGTTAGCCATGCTCCTCTTCGTTTTGAGAGTAAACTAGAATGTCGTCAATGAAAACGATGACAAAGTTGTCAAGGAATGGTCGGCAGATTCGATTCATTAGGTCCATGAATGCGGCAGGGGCATTCGTTAGACCGAAGGGAATTACGACAAATTCATAATGTCCATAACGATTTTGGAAAGTAGTTTTGGGGATATCCTCTTCCCGGACCTTGAGTTGGTTGTATCCAGATCGTAGATTATGATGGAGAAATAGCTTGCGCCTTGAAGTTGGTCAAATATATCGTCGATTTGCGGAAGTGGATAACGGTTTTTGACAGTGAGCTTATTTAGTTCCCTGTAGTCAATGAACTTCCTAAAGGATCCGTCTGTCTTCTTAACAAAGAGAATCGGAGCTCCCCAGGGTGAGAAACTGGGTCGGATGAATCCTTTGTCCAAAAGCTCACTAAGTTGGCTGGACAACTCTTGCATCTCCGCAGGAGCCAATCTGTAGGGCAATTTGGCGATGGGTGTAGCTCCTGGCATAAGATCAATTCAAAACTCGACTTCTCTTTTTGGGGTTATCCCCAGAAGATCATCAGGGAAGATATCCAGGAACTCGCAAGCTACTGGAATGTCATATTGACCTGTTCCTTTGATTTATCCACTATATGAGCCAGAAACTTCAAGTCTTTCTTTCGTAGATACTTATGTGTCTTAATGCACGAGATAAGACGAAGGTTTATGTTGCGTTTGTCTCTGTATATAATTAGGATTTCGCGATTTGGAAGGTGAAGGCAAACGGCCTTGTTCTGACACATAATTTCAGCATGGTTGGGGCTTAACCAATCCATGCCAACAATCACATAAAAACTCCTAATGGAAACAGACATTAAGTTTATTTGAAAGGCATGTTGGTCCAAGGTTAGGGTACATCCGATATAGATTTCCCTAGTGGATTTTGTTTTCCCGTTGGCCATTTCCACCGTAAAGGTTTAATTAAGCTTCTGGGGTTGTTGTTTTAATAAGTGCCTAAATCTATTGCTCACAAAGCTTCGTTCTGCTCCGGTGTCAAATAGGATACATGCATAAGTATGGTTTAGGAGAAACGTACCGGTGACAAAAGTGGGGTCCTGAACTGCTTCTCCCTGACCCATGGTCGGCACTCTTCCTGTTCCTCCATTCCCAGGGTTATTGTTGGGGCAATTTCGACGGAAATGCCCAGATTTTCCACATCCATAGTAGGTGTGGCTTGGTTCTGCATTGTTGCCGCTATTGTTGGTGTTGTTATTGTTGCGGTTGTTGTTTCCTTGTTGCTGGTTCTGGGGAGCATAGGTCCTACACTATTTTTTCGTGTTGGTGAGTTCATAAGCAGGTTTGATATGAAAATAGTTTTTCGGTTGTTGCTTACTTGTTACCTGAGAATACAAGTTATTTTGAGAACGGTCAACATATGGAATGTTGGTGACTTCATAAGCAGGTTTGATATGAAAATGTGTTGTGTTGTTTGTAAGAAAACAACCCAGAAAATCCGATATTTTTTGAAAAGACCATTTTTTATATAAAAGTGTGAAGATCCATAAATATATGCATGATGATTTGTATAGTTTAAAAACGTTGTACTAAAAGTACCAGTGAAAAATGCTGAACTTCCTCGGAAAACCAGATGTTTTCTGAAAATAAAAAAAATATCATATAACTATTCGAATTGTTATCCCATCCCATAAATGATTTTGAATTACCTTGATTACTTGATTAAGATTGGATTTATTTATGTGAGTCATTAAAACCATGCATGATATTGACTAGTTTGTCTATCTTGGGACTCTAGTGAACGCTGGAATTGATCTTAGGATTTTGTCACCCTAGACTGGCCGAGTCTAACTGTAGCGAACAACTGAGGTGTGGGGGAGTCACCCCCGTATAGATCTATACTCAAACTCTCGCTCTCCCTCCAGGAGACTTTGATTATAACTACAGACTACGAACGACACACGTTGGTGCCACCCATTATTACTCACTAAATCTCAATTGACTTTGATTACTATTGATTATCGACCCGTATTTGTTTACTTGTATGGACGATATGCCTAATAAACGAGGAGAAGAGGATTACAAGATCCTACTATTCCCGCGTATTATTTATGGCTATTGGTTATACGAAGGACACGCTGACCCATTTCGCATTTGATTTACTTAGACCTTACTAGCTATGCTAGTGGGCCACTAAGGCCCAATAGCAATTAAAAGCAATTGAGGGTCCCTTAAATATGAAATTGGGTCATAGAAGGCCCAATAGCATTTATTATTATCCCTTGGGCCCAAAAATCATGTTAATGGGTCACAAAGGCCCAACAAGCATGATTGCAACTTTCAACCCCAAAGTTTTGAATGTTTACTTGTTTTAGGTATGGTATAGTTGTCAGAATGTTTAATTGAACCATTGTTAAATTTGTATCGCTACAAGACTGGTCGGTCGTTTATAACGATATTTGGAAATTTATGTATATTCATCTTTTCACTTTTCATAAGTTGTGATTTGGTATTTATGACCCAAATATCTTAATAATAAAATAATTGACTCAAAATATTGGTTCGACCCTTTTCAACCCTTCTTCAATAAAATTACAATTTTGGTCCCTTAAATATAAAAAAAAAGACATTTTCGGCCCTAAAACCATTTTCTTCTCATTTTTTACCCATAGACTTTGTTTAAGTGATGACTTTAGCTCGAAATTTACTTTTATCAGTTTCAGGCCTTCCAGAAAAGTGTTTCTAGGTTAAAGCCCAAAGTTTTTGCAACTTTTATAATTTTGGCCCAAAATTCAAAAAGTTTACATTTTTTATCCATGTTTGGAAAATACATCATTTCACACCCTTGAAAGTTGAGATTTTCGCAAGTTATGGCTTAATGGGCCGAAAAGCCCAAATTTGGCCCATTAATCTACAATTTACACATCTAGCCCTTAAAATATTCATAAAAACACTTATTTTTACTGGTTTGACTCTTTTAACCCTTGAGAAAACCGTGAATAGCAATTTTTCAGCCAAACTTTTGTTTGTTTGACCATTTTAGCTAAAAAATGGGTTTTATGTTGCAATATGTATATTTTAATCTTAGAGGGTAATTTATCTTGACTTTTTTTAGTGTAATACTTCTTAGATCATGTTTATCTTCCTTTTAGAGCCATAGATCTCGAATTTCTATTCTTTTTGTTACACATTTACCACAAAACGCATGAAATCACACATAACATACACATACACATAGATCTACACATTTTACTTGTATTCTCCCCCATAAAACATATGAAAACTGAAAATAGAGGGGTATGAACTCTCCTTTGCTTGTGGATTTCGACTTGAAGAAGAAAAGGAAGAAGTTTGATGCTATTTTTGGCCCTAGCAACACCTTTTTGTAAGTTTCGAGCTTAAGGAGTTTTCTAGGAGTATGATCACCAAAAGCTTGTTTAGAAGAAATGATCTTACAAGTGATAAGAGTTATATGACTTTGACATGTAAAAACTTACCAAAGAATGATGATTTTTGTCAAAGAACTTCCTTGAAATGCCCTAGATCTCGAAATTTTTGATGTAGTATCAAGAGTGTTCCTTGAGAGTGTTTAGAGAGAATTTGTGAGGTGTGTCTGTTTTCCTCTTGCTCTCGGCCGAAGAAGAAAAGGAGAGGAGAGGTGTGAGGAGGGTTGCATGGAAACATGGGATTTGCCTTGTTGTATGTGGTATAATAAGCTTGGTTAATGTTTAAATAAAATTGAGATGGGTTCATTATCCATTTCCCTTTATATATATATATATATATATATATATATATATATATATATATATATATATATATATATACATATATATATATATATACATATATATATATATATATATATATATACATATATATATATATATATATATATATATGTTGGCCGAGAATGGGCTAAGGAGAGGAATGTGTTGGGCCTTTTTGAGTTTGAGTCCATAATATGGGCCCAATTTGATGGTTTTTGGCCCATTGGCCCTCTTAGAGAAATTAACAGCCCAATATTGATCAATTATGAGTTTGATGGCCCATTAGGGCTAATTAGGTTAGTTATGGCCCAATAAGGTCCATCAGGGTATTTTATTTCATTCTAGTTCTAATATGGCCCGAAACGTTAAAATAAATGGAAGTGGGTCCAATTAGCGCCCATTTAAGAGTTCAATGCCCAAAAGAGTCAAATTGGAAGCTTATTGGCCCATTAGTCCCAATAAGGAAATCCTAGTCCATAATGAACTTAAACCGGGATTTCTAGGGTTTCCAATTCTTTGTCGACTATTTGAAGTGCTTGCAAAGAGCGTTTCATGGAAAATTTCTCATTATTGAATAAGCATCATGCGTGCTTTCACATTTTCGGTTCACAAATGTTATCATTGTTGTTGTTACATGTTATAGAATTCCTTGTTGTGACATTTTCGACCGATTGACCAAATTCGCCCACTTCCTGCCGATCAAAGAAAACTTCAAGATGGAGACACTCACAAAAATCTACATTCAAGACATAGTCTGCCTGCATGGTGTGCCTGTATCCATTATCTCCGATCGGGGGTAGCAAGTTAACCTCGAGATTTTTTCAGTCACTGCAGAAGGCTCTTGGAACTAAGCTGGATATGAGCACAACTTACCATCCACAGACAAATGGGTAGAGCGAGAGAGTGTCATTCAAACATTGGCAGACATGTTGAGAGCATGTGTCATTGACTTTGAGACGTAGTGGGACACACATTTTCCTTTGGTCGAATTTTCCTACAACAACAGTTATCATACTAGCATCAAGGTTGCACCGTTCGAAGCCCTCTATGGGCTGAGGTGGGAGACACAAAGTTAGCGAAAATTCAAGTCCCTGATAGAACTCTTACAGGCCTAGAAATCAACCGTGAAACTACAAAAAAGATCGTACAAATCCGAGAGTGACTAAAAGCTTCAAGAGATAGACAAAAAAGATATGCAGATAAGAGACGAAAACCCATGCAGTTCCAGGTTGGTGACCGTGTCCTGTTGAAGGTCTCACCCGACCTGGCATGGTCCATTTGGGTTGCATGGCATCATGCATTTGCATGGACTAAATGAGAAAATAACACTTGTGGTTTATTATCATATTATAAGTTCTAATATATTAATAGTATTATTTAATTAGTATTGATCAAGAATTAATTTAGAATTAATTAAGTGATCAAAAGAAGACTAATTAAATATATGAGTTGATTATGTAAATCATCCATAACTTGTATAGTGGGCTAAATGCTCCATGGATTATGAAGTTGGGGTAAGGTCCATAGGATGCTCCATGGGAGATACAAATCCATGGGTCATGGAAATGAACAGCCATGTTACATTAGGGTTTACATCGTGTAACCCTAATTGTAACACACTATATAAAGGATATGAAGCTCACCAAAATCGGCACTAGAAGCAAGATAGAGAGGGAAAGCCGAATTTAAAAGTGTTCTACATTCTCTCAAAGTTATTCCTAAGCACTTGGTGTTGTGTGAGACATTTGAGACATCACACTTGAGGTGCTAGGCTCAGAAGGTTTTCAAGGAATCCAAGCTACTACAAGGTATGACTTCTTGCTTACTTTTATGTGTAAAGGTTCCCCATGTATGCTAGATAGGATATAAACCTTTGAAATCAAATTTTCATGTATCATAATTAAACATAGATCCAAGGTTTCTAGGGTTGCGTGTACACCTTAGGAGTGTTAGAATGCACAAAACACTTCAGTGGTATCAGAGCCTAGGCTAGTTTGTTGATACTTCATGCAAAATAGTGTAAAAAAACGATTTTTCAAGTTGTCTGCACAGGGGACTCGGTGAGTCTTCATTTTAATAACTGATAAGTTATGAATTGAATAGTTATCTTTAGTTACAAAACTTGCCCTCAAGTTTTGGAACATGTAAAGTTATCTTAATAAAGTTAGTTCCAACCCCTAGATGTTTAAAAGTTAAAAATCAACCCATATACTTTATAATATTATAAGTTAATAATATATATATATATATATATATATGTATATATATATATATATATATATATATATATATATATATATATATGTATATGTATAAGATCAAGTCGACCTACCGTTAGTAGGCCTCATTCACGAAGCCGGTCTATAAGGGGGGTATAAGGTTGTTGCCTATAAAATGGCAGCTTAATGGGTGTCCACTCTCACTCAATGCTTCCTTGATCGGTGGAGGGTCGTTAGCCGAACGGGTAGGACAAGGACTTATAAAATTATCATTAACATTATAATGATTATTAAAAAGTAACTAAATGTTTTTATTAAATTCCCAATCTTAGTTAGTTTAGGAAAATGTGAAAAAGGTGATAATCCACGAAATGACACTTTAGACTCTGTTTAAGTTGTTAGTGGAGCGTGTATGGTTAACCGACACACTAAATTGGACTTAAGAAGGTAGGTAAAGGGTGACTTAAGGTTTATTATAGGTCGGTGGAGCGCTTGTAGTTAATCGGTACATCGATTGACTGATAAGCATTAAGGGTACCAAGTGATTTGCAGGGTTACTTCACACCTCATTTTGTGATCCTCGGTATCCCAGTCACAAAACTTGGAGGGCACACTCGAGATTGAAACATGCCTTTGAAAAATTCATTGAATCTCAAAAGAATCTAGGAATTTCTAAAAACCAATTAAAACCTAATATTTATATTTCGTTTCTCATGGTGGAAATTGGGGAATCGTCATTCACCTACCTTTCAAATTTGTTATAGCTTAGATTACGACATCCCTCTTCTAAGTTATGATATATTATGATTGGATCCTAGCCTTAATATTACATTTCGGTGTTTTATTAAGGACTACCATTATATCGAAACTAAACTTGTTCTCTTCTTTTCAAATGCCTTCCAACAACACTGCTTCAGGCTCAAACCCTACTAGCATCTTTTCCCTCATGAACCTTCATGGGAGGTGTTCGGTTTTGAGCATTCTAACACTCATAAGTGTACATGCAACCCTAAATACCTTAGATCTATGTTTTTCTCTATTATACATGCAAATATGAACTTTCCAAGGTATTCATCCTAACTAGCATAATAACATTGATTCATATGAATATAACAAGTTAGAATTACATACCTCTTTGATGTAGAATGTCTTCATGAAGCTTGAGTGCCTAGTGCCCCAAGTGTGACACCTCAAATGGTTCACACAACACCAAATACACATGGAATGACTGGAGAGAACTTCACACTTCATGAAAATTGGCTAGCCCTTTTTATTACTCATAGTAGCTGATTTTCACAAAGAATAAGATCATTATATAGTTAGGGTTACACCATGTAAACCCTAATTGTCATGGCCTTTCATTTCCATGATCCATGGGTACAAATACACCATGGAGCATCCATGGAGCATCTTATGGGTTTTAGCCCCACTTGACAATCCATGAAGCGTTAGCCCACTATATAAGTATGGGTAGTTTACACAATCGACCCATATATTTAATTAGTCTTCTTTTGATCACTTAATTAATCCTAGATTAATTCTTGATCAATACTAATTAAATATTCTTATTAATATACTAGAACGTAGAATATTTTAACCAACCTTAAATGTTATTTCTCTCATTATAGTCTTTCCAAATACATGATGCCATGCAACCCAAATGGACCATGTTGGGTCGGGTCAAGTCTTACCAATTATAGTTATTGACTTAGACATTAATCCAACAGTCTCCCACTCAGATAAGTCTAAAACTATTATTGCGTGTGATTTCAAGAACCGACTGGAAATCATAGCTCTCAAAAGCTTTTGTCGAATTCTAACCTTGCGGATGAACTCTGACCTTTGTCAATGACTTGTCCATTAGATAAGGGATCATATATTCCACCATTCTAGATATCATATGGACTGAGACATGGATTATAATCATTCTCTCTGTCCATTTGTTGTTTCCCAATTCCGATTTATGATGACTGACTAATTGAACAAATCAAATCAGTCCTGGCCCAGCCGAGCACTTACATTTGTCATCACCAAATCATCGAGGGGCCCAAATATATCGCTTTTATCTCGAAGGTAAAAGGAATTGATAAACTTCAACTCATATGGCTTGTTCTACTACTTGTTGAATCATACACAAAGGCACATTTTATAACATCGAGTTACCGAATGAGTTTTCGTGCAATCAATGTACAACCAACTCATAGTAACAACTCATATCTCTAGGTTTGAAGAATATAATATATTATCGTCTCATGATCACTCGTAATAAAATCCGTGAAGTGATTCCAATGAGCGCGAGTTGAATCCAATACTCAGAACTTATGAGCACTCATGAGTGTTGTAGCCCTTTGTCCAACATCTTAGACCTCTACAAGCCAACCTATGACAGTCTAAATTCATATCTACTTCTAACATACGACTGACTGTGGATGGTTTGAATAGCTTAGTCATCCAGAAAAACGACCTAGTTACTCAGGAAGTTAAAACATGCAAAGTGAAACACAATAATAATTGAATCCAATATGGTAACAAAACCTATCAACATAAATAAAACACCTTTTATTTATCACCATATGATTACACATTATTCATTGTATACTATTTCAGCTATCAACTTTATTCTTCAATCTAAAACAATAGCTGTCCCATGCTCCAAGCATGTACACGATGTTTTCTAAACACTAGTCATGCCATACACCAAGTATGCATACTATGTTTGTCTATGATCTTTACTTTGTGAAATAGATCATTTGAACATAACTTCAATGATTCTTTTTTCACAGTCCCAAATCCTTACTGCAATTGCAAGAATTCCAAATTCATGTCGTTTACTGAAATTTGTTAGATTCTAAACTTATATGCATTGATCCTCTTGTAATGATTATGCACAAAGTCAAAAAGACTTTACAACAACCATTACAGAGCATTCCAAAGGAGATCAGCTCCTTGGAAACATCCTTCTTGCATTAAGTTTCCCAATCTTACGCAGATTGAATAATTTCTAATTTTGAAACATTTCCATAGTCCATTTTGACTATCACTTCTGAACAAGAGTTGCCTCCTTATAGATTATGTCAATATGGTCCTTCCAGAGTTAACATTATACTTCCACCTGTCCTTGAGCAACTAATCTTTGGTAAACCTTAGATTGTCCCCAACAATTGCTTAATCCTTTTAGTCATATCCAATTGTAGACCTTTTCCCTTCTTAATGCCCTGGGCATTTGGAAAATTTTAGAAAGGATAAATATAGCACATGTAATCGCTCCTATATCTAAAGCATACGGGACACGTTTCATGATGTCTCACATAAAGACAAAACCAACCTTTTTCTATAATATTTCCATTTCAATTTGCCAAGTTCTCATAATTCAGATTATGAAAAAGGATGTTGTTATCATAATCGAATTTTAGAACGCAAATAATGGACCCATATATAGAATTTTCTTATGTTGAGCCATTCCAACATATCATTCATATATATACTTGACTAAATTGATTAAAATCTAATGATCTAAGCTAATATATTTGAGTTGAAGTATAATTTCCTCTCCCTTAATTATAGCAAAACAACTCTTTCCCAATTGAACCTTTTTTTCTATAATTAACATTGCTAACTTGTAACTTTTATCATAATTATCATGCTCCCACTAACATGATGATTATTAGCATAACACTTATGCTCTCACTAGCTTTGACATGTACTCGGAAATCAACTACACTTCTAATAATCAAATACTTTATTGACTTTCTAACCAAATTTCAGATTTCTGATACTAGATTGCTTTAATAAAGCTTTATCAATATCATACACCTTATCTTAGATAGCACACAGGTGTGTCTAAACAATTTTATGAACTATGAAAAGGGATGCCGTAATCATAGTCTCGATTGTTTAGACCTTTGTCACTTCTCACAAGTCCATGTTAGTATGTCGGTAAACCACACACGCTCCACTAACGACTTTGAGACTGCAAATATCACAATTGCTAACTAGCTAAAATCAACTTAGCAAAAGTATTTCCACACCATTGTTTTCATGAATCGGAGAGATACCTTATGACACTTATATTTAATGGTGTATGTGTTCTTATCGATGTGAATTGTCAAAACAATATTCACAAGACAAGGATAGTGACAGATCCAAACTCATATGGACTGAACTCAATCTTAATTTCTTGCCATCTGGCAGCTCAAGGTCCTGGCATTGCTTCCAAGTTGTTGTGCAACCAATTGAGAACTCTAAGAACTCATATGCCAAGCCAACTCTAATTGGAATGGGCGCAGAATATGTCAACACAATAGGTTATGAACCTCATGTCGTGTGCTAGTGAAGAACTTTAGGTTTCATTCTTGATTAGTTCTTGAGACTTTCAAAACCTTTAAGACTCCCACTATCCTCTTGACATATAATACTTTCTTGTCAGATATTAAAGAGATAGTGTGGATTCTAATCAAGACAAACACTTGGCACAATTGGCCTTAGTTGGTCTTTGTTTTATCCAAAGCGTCACAACTTACTAATTTCAAATGTACAAGAGTAGAAAACTTTTACTCTTACATTTAACATGTGTTTTAAACCTTCTCTAAGACATGTCACTTTAGTTACAATCGTGGAGTATGACTCTAAGACTTGTGTTGGAATGAAGTATGACTTATCTTCTTGATTTAACAACTTCAACAATTCATAACTCCTCTTCTTAACTATTAGAATCCACTTAGAGGATGAAATGTGATAAGGTCTCAAAATCATTAAGATTGTCTTAAAACATGATACTAAAGTACTCTCCCATCTTTTTAGATTTCATAAACTTTTATCTTTCTGCCTAAGTTGATTCTTCTTATTCGCTCCGCCATACATTGGAACCTTTTCCAATGTCTCTGAATTACACTTAAGTTTGTAAGTATAACCATATTTACTGAGCTTTAGTAAATTATGACGAATAATCTTATCAATCTTTTGTGGTGGACTTGACCAGTGCACAAGAATGTGTACTCGATCCCTTAGTCCTTCACTTGACTCACATATACATGTGAGCAAGGAACTAGTCTTAATTTTCCAAAGATGAAAATTTATCATTCATCATGCAATACAACTTGCATGGTTCCAAGTTCCGGTCCAGTTGAAACTTGGGTGATGAGGATCTTTCCTTATTTGGTAAATTTAGAGATTACCACAAATGAAAGAATCAATTTCATATTTCCACTCTTGCTATTAACGGAATCATATAAGCAACAATTTTTTCCTCAAATGCCATTGTAAGGATATTTTAAAATAAATAAAATCATCATTTTTCGTTTTATTTTAAAAACATTGTCGAAAAACTATCCTTACAATGCAAAAGAGCATGAAAACTTTGTTGTTATCTATTTCTAAGCAATATCTCATAACTCTTAAGAAGTAGCTCAAGAATCCGATCTTCAAACTGTGCGATTGAGATCCATCTACGCGATTAGATTCAAAATATTCTTTCTTTATGTTCCTTCATTTTTCTTTGATTCTTAAAACATCACCATGTGACCCAGTCACATCATGTATCTAGAATCTCATAATAGAAACTTAGCAGAGTTAGATAGCGGACTTTACCTGAACTACAGTCAACCTTAATGACTTTAACACCCTTAGGTAATATTGGCATCTTTATAACCAATGCCCCTTCCTTTTGAAATTTAACATATGGATGATTTGGTAATGGAACATGTGACTATCACAGACTTAGCCTATCTCTTTACCATTTGGTAAACCGAGTTGACAATGGCCGATCCCTTTCCATTGGGAAGAAAGAGCTTTACTGGATATCCAATGTCATTATTGTCAATGTCCACAAGTTTTAGGAAGATGATCTTAGCAAATAGATAAGATCATTAAGAGTCTTGTCATAGTCTTTTTCATAGGAGTCCCAAAGGAACTCATTATGTGACTTAGAAAGTGATTGAACCACCAACTTTCTGAAGACTTTGACACCCAACTCTCCCGGCTTGTCAATATCTGACTACATCTCCAAGATGTGACCACACATAGACCCTTACTTCCCAATAGGGCTTGAGTGACCTTAACCTTTTCAAGAACTTGTGGGTTAGGGTGAATAATTGGAGGAGGTGAAAGAAGTATGATTTCCATTGGACATCATCTTCATTTAGGAAAGCTTCTTTCAAGAGATTCGGGAAGATCATAAATGTCTAAACCAGACATCTTTTTAGGAGATATTCAAGGTAGTTGATTTAAAGTCCTTAATATAACACCCAATATGAAATATTAAGGCTAGGACCCAACACAATACTTTTATAACTTGGATGAGGGATGCCGTAATCCAAGCTATAAAATGTTTAAAGGTAGGTGAATGACGATTCACCAATTTCCATCAAGATAGACGAAATGTATTATTAGGTTTTTAATTGGTTTTGAAACTCCTAGATTCTTTCGACATTCATTGAACTTTTCAATGGCATGTTTCAATCTCTAGTGTACCCTTCAGGTTTTGTGACTTGGATGCCGAGGATCACAAAACAAGGTGTGAATAACCATGAAAATATACTTGGTACCCTTAATATTTACCCATTAATCGATGTGTCGGTTAACCACACACACTCCACCGATACTATGATAAACATAAAGTTACCCTTTGCCTACCTTGTTAAATCCAGGTTAGTGTACCGGTTAACGACACACACTCAACTATCGATTTAAGCAAAGTGCAAAGTGTATTTTCATGGGTTAGCATAAAATTCACATTTTCCTAAGTAACTAAGATTGGGTGTTTATAAAAGGTTTAGTTACTTAGTATTTATCATTAATACTTTTAATGAAGGGAGAATTATAGTTCTTATCCTACCCGTTAGGCTAACGACCCTCCACCAGTCAAGGAAGAGGTGGGTGAGAGTGGACACCGATTAAACTGCCATTTTATAGGTAGTAACCTTATACCCCCCTTATAGACCGGCTTCGTGAATGAGGCCTACTAACGCTAAGACTGACTTGCTCTTATACATCTATATAAATATTATTAACTTATAATATTATAAAGTATAAGGGTTGAATTTTAACTTTTAAAATTCTAAGGGCTAACTTGGAATTAAAGTATTCATAAATGAAAACTATTGAAATTCCAAAACTTGAGGGCAAGTTTTGAAACTATTCAAAACTAATTAATTCCATAACTTATGTGTTTAAAGTAGTTTTAACTAAAAGAATTTTCAAGTTCCATAACTTGAGGACAAGTTATGGAAGACTTTAAACAAATAAAAGAATGTACCTTTTCTTTATTTTGTGACTTATGGAATTAATTAAGGTTACAGATTTTATTACTTCATAAAGTGACTCTTGAACCTCCCTAACTTGAGGACAAGACTCTTCATTTTTGTAACCATTGCCAACTTTTATGAGTTTTATGAAATTTAAATGTGACTTTTCATATAACTTGAGGACAAGTTACAAAAACATATTTTAGAATCAACTCTTAGATTAAAATGGATTGAAAACACATAATCAATTAACTTTTCTATTAATCTAAGTAACTCATAAGAACAAGATAATTCAAATCAAACTTTTTCATGTAATTAGTCTAAACCTTAAACTAATACAAAAGATGAATCTATTGACAATTATCTTTGAAATTGGATTAGCATGAACATTACCACATCAAAAACAAGTTTATAAGTCCAAAAACAGGTTAAGGTAATGTTCGTAGTCCATTTCTAGCAAAAAAAAACTCGAAAATATGTAGTCTGCTCGTCGAGTGTATCAACCTACTCGACGAGTAGGATGAGTTTTCCCTTGGAATCGGTGAGTTCATAAGTGGACTCGGCGAGTCCAGTGCCCAGAAAGCCAGAAAATCGATTTTTTTCAACATTTTCAGCAATTTGCATCAAGTATAATTGAATACAAGCCTAGGCTTTAATACCACTATTGGGTTTTGAGCATTCTAACACTCCTAAGTGTACATGAAATCCTAAATACATTGGATCTATGTTTTCTCTATTATACATGCAAATATGAACTTTCCAAGGTATTCATCCTAACTAGCATAATAACATTGATTCATATGAATATAACAAGTTAGAATTACATACCTCTTTGATGTAGAATGTCTTCATGAAGCTTGAGTTCCTAGTGCCCCAAGTGTGACACCTGAAATGGTTCACACAACACCAAATATACATGGAATGACTTGAGAGAACTTCATACTTCATGAAAATCGGCTAGCCCTTTCTATTACTCATAGTAGCCGATTTTCTCAAGGAATAAGATCATTATATAGTTAGTGTCACACCATGTAAACCCTAATTGTCATGGCCTTTCATTTCCATAATCCATGGGTACAAATACACCATGGAGCATCCATGGAGCATCTTATGGGTTTTAGCCCAACTTGACAATCCATGAAGCGTTAGCCCACTATATAAGTATGGGTGATTTACACAATCAACCCATATATTTAATTAGTCTTCTTTTGACCACTTAATCAATCCAAGATTAATTTTTGATCAATACTAATTAAATAATCTTATTAATATATGAGAACTTATAATTTATTAACAAACCTTAAGTGTTATTTCTCTCATTATAGTCTTTCCAAATGCATGATGTCATGCAACCCAAATGGACCATGCCAGCTCGGGTCAAGTCTTACCAATTATAGTTATTGACTTAGACATTAATCCAACAGGAGGGTGATCTTCGATGGTTTCAACTTTATGGATTGGATCCGGAACATGAGGATGGTGACTGGCTACGAGGAAAAGGAATATGTCCTCGATATGGAGCTAAAGGAGATCGATGAGTCCATTGCTACTCCCCAGGAGATCGCTGACTTCCAGACTCTTGAAAGAGATACCACCAAAGTGGCGTGTATCATGATGGCCACCATGACAGCTGAACTCTAGAAGTCCTATGAGGACTACTACCCTTTTGAGATGCACCCAGATATGATGGAAAGATACCATTAGAGTGCTCGTCAAGATAGTTGTGAGATAATCTCCTCCATGATAACAACCTGGATGAAGGATGGAGAATCCGTCACTAGCCACATGCAGAAAATGCAGAGGTATGTGAATATTTTGTTGAAGCTTAATGTGAACTTCCTCGAGGAGCTAGCAATAGATATCATTTTGCACTCCTTACCCTCGTGTTATGATCAATTCTGCATGACATACCACATGAATAAGGAAGAAGTCACACTCAGCAAACTTCAAGGACTCGTAAAGACCGCAGAAACAGGTCTTAAAGGTAAGTCGGGTGTTACCACTCCTACTCCTACTCCAAACTCTGCCCCTGTCCTGGTAATCGGGAAAGGTAGAGGGAAGAAGAGGAAGAGCCCTTCGAAGGGTACAAAGGGTAAGACCCTTGATGGAACTTCTTCAAGTGGAACCAATAAAGGTTTCGTCACTCCTTCGTTTAACCCAAAAGAGGCTGAATACTTCTATTGCCATGAGAAGTTGCATTGGAAGCGGAACTGCCCAATATACCAGCAAGATGTGAAGGATGGGAAAGTCAAACGTAACCGTGCAAGTATCTACACCATTTTATCTAATAACTCACCTTATTCTAACTCTTGGATCCTTGATACCGATTGCGGTATTCATATATGTTCTGATTTGCAGACACTAAGAAAAGTGAGAATGTGCAGCTTGGAAAGATAAACGTGATCATGGGGAATAAGAAAGCTTCACCTATAACCAAGATTGGAGTTTATTCTTTTTTGCTAAGTAGTGGGTTTACTTTAGATTTGAATAAATGTTGTTATTCGCCAGAAATGCGAAGAAATATTATTTCCTTTCATGCTTTGTACAAACAAGAGTTTACCTTTTCTTTTGATAATGAAATTGGTGCAATAAACGATTTCACTAATAATCTTCTTTATTTTAAAGTATTACCTTGTGATGGTGTGTATGGTGTGTATTTATTTTTCTAGTAATAATAACTTGTATAAAGCATCATTATGGCACTGTCGTCTTGGACATGTGAGCAAGAAACGCATAGGATAAATCCAAAGGGATGGAGTCTTGGAGTCGTTTGACCAAAAGTTAGATGATAGTTGTGAATCATGCTTACTTGGAAAAATAACAAACTAACCCTTCACTGGCTCTTGTGCTAAGGTGAAGGTTTGTTGGATCTGGTAAACACAGATGTCTGTGGACCCTTCAAATATGCCACAAGGGATGCTAATCGTTATTATTTGACTTTTACTCATGATTATAGTAGATATGGATATGTCAATTTAATAAAGCATAAGTTAGAGAATTTTGAATGGTTTATAGAGTTTAAACAGGAAGTCGAGAATCAATTGGGCATGAACATTAAGACGCTTCGATCCGATCATGGTGGTGAGTATCTTAGTACAAACTTTGTTGACTATCTGAAGGAATGTAGGATTATCTCACAATTTACACCTCCGAGGACACCACAGTTGAATGGTGTGGCTGAGAGGCGCAACTGAACCTTGTTGGATATGGTTCATTCCATGATGAATCGAGGTTCGCTACCAATCTCATTTTGGGGGTATGCCTTAGATCTGGTCCCTACAAAGAATTTGCCAACACTCCTCATATCCTTAATCTGGTCCCTACAAAGAAATTTGCCAAAACTCCTGATGAGATGTGGACTGGTAAAGTTCCCAAACTAAACCACATCAAGATTTAGGTTTGTGAGGCTCTCGTGAGGTGCGACACTCATGATAAGCTCGAACCTCGAAGTGAGAGGTGTATTTTCATCGGGTACCCACAGAAATCCTGTGGTTACCTCTTCTATAGACCTAGTGAGAATGTGGTCTTTATAGCAAGGAGGGGTGTCTTTCCAGAGAGAGAGAGAGAGAGATAGAGTTCATAAGCTAAGGAAACAGTGGGAGGCAAATTGACCTTGAAGAAATTCAAGAGTCAAGTGGTGCAGGAACTTCAAAACCTAGCACTCAAACTACGGAGGAAACTCCTGTTGAGCCAATTGACGAGTCTGTACCTCTGAGGCATTCCACAAGGGTTAGGAATGCACCTGAGCACTACTATGGTTTCCATATTACTACGGAAGGTGAGACACTTATCAGTGATGAGACATTGTTAAGTTTGGATGAACCTAACTGAAGGGTTTTGATCATTTTAACACTCCTAAGTGTATGTGCAACCCTAAATACATTGGATCTATGTTTTCTCTATTATACATACAAATATGAATATCCAAGGTATTATGCTAACTAGCATATCAAAACAATGATTCATATGAATATAACTTGTTAGAATACACACCTCTTTGATGTAGAATGTCTTCATAAAGCTTGAGTGCCTAGTGCCCCAAGTGTGACACCTCAAATGGTTCATACAACATAAAATGCACATGGAATGACTTGATAGAAATGGAACACTCCTTGAAATCGTCTAGCCCTCATATTCACACACCAGTGCACGATTTCTTGAGCCATGGGATTCTTTTATATGGTGGCTATTAGCGTTAAACCATATAACTCATAACTTTACCCATTCCTTATGCTCCATGGATTTTAACCTTGATGGAGTATCCATGGGTCACCCCA
The DNA here is from genome assembly GCF_002870075.4 of Lactuca sativa. Classification (NCBI taxonomy): domain Eukaryota; kingdom Viridiplantae; phylum Streptophyta; class Magnoliopsida; order Asterales; family Asteraceae; genus Lactuca; species Lactuca sativa. Next base: position 113,953,509 of record NC_056631.2, read on the forward strand.
TGGACGTAGTCCAACATAAGGAATCTTGGATCACAAGCCCACATATATAAAAATGAATGATTTACACAATCAACTCATATATTTAATTATTCTCCTTTTGATCACTTAATTAATTCCAAATTAATTATTGATGAATACTAATTAAATAACCTTATTAATATATTAGAGCTTATAATATATTAACCAACCTTAAGTGTTATTTCTCTTATTATAGTCTATTCAAATGCATGATGCCATGCAACCCAAATGGACCATGCCGGGTCGGGTCAAGTCTTACCAATTAGAGTTATGGACTTAGACATTAATCCAACAGTCTCCCACTTGGATAAGTCTAAAACTATTATTGCGTATGACTTCAAGAACCGACTGGCAATCGTAGCTCTCAAAAGCTTCTGTCGAACTCTAACCTTGCCGATGAACTCTAACCTTTGTCAATGACTTTTCCATTAGATAAGGGATCATATATTCCTCCATTCTAGATATCATATGGACTGAGACATGGATTATAAAGCATTCACTCTGTCCATTTGTTGTTTCCTGATTTCTGATTCATGATGACTGACTGATTGAACAAATCAAATCAGTCCTGGCTTGGCCAAGCACTCACATGTAACATCATTAAATCCTCGAGGGGCCACATATATCACTTTTATCCCGAAGGTAAAAAGAATGGATAAACACCCGACACATATGGCTTGTTCTACTACTTGTTGAATCATATACAAAGGCATGTTTTAAAACATCGAGTTACCTAATGCGTTTTTGTGCAATCAATGCACAACCAACTCGTAGTAACAACTCATATCTCTAGGTTTGAAGAATATAAAATATTATCATCTCATGATCACTCGTGATAAAATCCATGAAGTGATTCCAATGAGCACGGGTTGAATCCAATACTCAAAACTTATGAGCACTCATGAGTGTTGTAGCACAACTTTGTTCACCAACTTGGACCTCTACAAGCCAACCCATGATAGTCTTGATTCATATCTACTTCTGTGACAACCCGAAATTTCCATTTGTACCAACAATATCTATTCAATAGAAGTCAGTCCAATTTCAGTGATTTTCAGACATTTCCGAACAACTTAGTGTACCTTAGGGTTTACACTTTAGGAGATATCAGGAGAGTGGATGCTCCTGGGTTTGTGAAATTTGAACATTTCAAGTTTCATAAAGTTACAGTCTAAGTTCAAGAATATAAATATTTTCTATCAAAATATTTCAGGACTATAAATAGTTTTCTGAATTTATTTAATTCATTATTCACAATTCCAACTAGAGAAAAGCCATTTTCTCTCTGACAGATCTTCGGGTTTTTATCCCAGATTGAGAGTACCTCTTTCTAGTAGTGTTAGATTACATATTAGATACATATAACATGATTTAGTGGGCTAAATCATGAGATCTAGGAGTTTACTCCCCAAGGTGTTCTTGGGCGGTAAACTCCCGAAACAAGGCCAAAACCGACATTGATGCTAGAATCAGGCCTTAGTACAATAGGTAAACACATTTGAGAAATGAAATCACAAACAAAACCACCCAAGATTGGGAGTTTACGGCCCAGAACTCTCTTAGGCCGTAAACTCCATTTCAAAGGGCTAAATGGTGGTTTTTGGACTTAAGGACTTTAAGGCTTGCATCTAGATTAATTCCCCAAGTAGGTTAAGGTCTTAAACACTTCAAATGACACAAAAGAAAGTGATTTTACGGCCCAAAACTCTCCTAGGCCGTAAACTCCATGAAAATGATCACAAAGGGTGTTTCATGACACGTAAGGTCCTAGCCCTTTACAAGGAATTGTACCCACTAAATGGAAGGACCAAACCACACTAAAATCACTTAAACAAGTGAGTTTACGGCCAAGACATGGCTCTTGGGCCATAAACTCCTATAAAGGGCACAAAGTGGTGCCTAATGCCTTCATATGTTCGGATTAAAAGTCTAGAACACATCCCACTAGTACAAGAGACTTGAAAGCAACCAAGGAATCACCCCAAGGGAGTTTACGGCCGTAAACTCCAAGGGGAAAAGTCCTTTAGGCCGTAAACTCCTATGTGGAGTACTTTTAGGCCTTAAACCCTTCCAAGAACATAGCCACTAGGTTAGAATAATTCTAGAAAGCATATTGGACTTCAAAACACACCAAACACACATGTTTGGGAGTTTACAACTGTAAACTCCATGTGTGATGGATTATGGAGAGTAAACACTCATATGGGGTCCTTTGGAAACCCTAAACTCAAGTACCCTGTCCCACAATAGCTTAGATGAAGTCCTTACGGCTTAAAACACTTACATAAAGTGTTATCTATGTCTAGAATGTCTTAAACATGATCAATTAGCCTTTGGTGTCTAATTGAGTGCATATATTTGTGATTATATGTTCATTAGGATCGTAGTGTGTGCACAAGTCCTCGCTTGACACCTAGCAATCCGATACCGTTCAGTTCATTCCAATCACCAACTACAGGTGAGTTCATACCCCATAATCAATGTTTTAAAGGATTTTAAATGCTTTAATGGGGGGGGGGGGGAATACAAGTAGAAACAAACATGTTATTAAATCAGTTTCATGTATTTTATAACTATGTTTTCACTCCGTAGATTTCACATATTTCAAAAGAAGTCACGTGAAATGGTTTTCTATCTTAAAATACTTAGACAACAGAAGTATTAGTTTTGAATTGTATAATGACTTCAAGTCACTTTATATTATTGTTCAAATCTCCTAGATACCTTGCATAAACATACTTGAACAACAACATACTTTCCAGTTAGCTATCATAGGGATAGTCAGAAAATATCAAACAAGAGTCAGTTCATTAATGAGTCTATACTAGCACATTGCCTGATACATGAGTACTTATAGATGTTTACCTGATACATGAGTACCTTTACATATACTTACATGATACATGAACACGATTACATGAACGCATTACATGAGTACCTTTCCATAGATACACTTATCTGTATACATTAACAGGATTACTTGTATCTCGCATTACGAGGATGATTTATCAGTACCTTCTGTGTAAATCTTCCTACATATTCCACAGTACCTCGGAATATTTAAGACAGGACCCTATCCCATAGTACCTCGGGATACCTAGATGGGCCTATATCCCACAGTACCTCAGGATATACGTACGGGACTAACCATTCCGGAACCCATCTGTTAGCAACAGTGGGTAATGAACATCTACGGATGCCTACGGTTAATACTTATACTAGGAGTACCTTTAAAGGGACTAACCATTCCTTCCACCTGCTGCTGCTACAGAGGAAGAATTGGACTATCTTCGGATGTCTATTAGGTTATATGTAATATGTTAGCCCCAGTACCTCCGGTCGACATTTACATTCGTTTTGTTAGCACCAGTACCTCAAGCTAACACTTACCTGCTTATATTTTTCCTGTTAACTTTATTTTGTGATATCTTTCACACAAACGATGAGTTAGACTAAGCACTTTTAGTACTAGTCTACACAAAGGAAAAACACTTCATTCATACAAAACATTCGGGTCTTGGTAGAAGACTGCACTTCATTCATACAAAACATTCAGGTCTTGGTAGAAGACTGCACTTCATTCATACAAAACATTCGAGTCTTGGTAGAAGACTTCACTTCATTCATACAAAACATTCGGGTCTTGGTAGAAGACTGCACTTCATACATATATAACATTCGGGTCTTGGTACAAGGCTGCAATTCATACATACAAAACAATAGGTCTTGGTAGAAGACTACACTTCATACTTATAAAAAATAAGGGTTTTTCTAGGGATTTCATACTTACCTCAACATTTTCACTTAAAGGTTTTTCATGGCATTCTTAGCAGCTTTTCACAAACAAAGCAATGACACTTATATACTTATGAACTCACCAGCTTTAAAGCTGATACTCTCTTTCAAAATAACTTGTATTCTCAGGTCGCCGGTAGACAGGTACGGAGGACAGGTTTTGAGAAGACGCAGCAGACAAGTCTCGTCTTTTATTTTTGATTGTATATTTTTGGTGTCTTACCACAATGAAAGAACACACATGTATAAAACTTTACTTATAATGCAATGGATGATGTTGTTGCTTGTTTATTATATTACACTGTTGTGATACTGTACATGACGTCCTACACCCTTGAAAGTTTCCGCCGTTCGTGGTTTTGGGGTGTGACAGATTGGTATCAGAGCATTGTTTATAGTGAATCTAGTATATCAACCCATAAAAGATATACTAACTATAAATACATGGGATTAAAACACTCTGTCTCAGAGTTATACTTTTAAATAATAAAATATTTAAGTAAGTATATGTGCCTGCATTCATACTAAAATCAGTGTCACAACGACAAGAACAAAAGTATTACGTTTGTTGAATATCACAAGTAAGCCTGGGGATATATAGCCAGTCTTGGGAATGGCATAGCCTGATCAACTATGCTGGTCCAAGGAGTGACTAGCATATGCCCAAGAATGGTTGTGATGTGGCAACAAGTCTAAAAACTTACCAACACAACCATAAAGAAATACCATATGAGTATTTGATCTGACCGTAATTATCTTAGTTAGTTTGTCTATTTTAACTATTTCTTATATCCCTTTTCTCGCGTAGATTAAGATGGCTGGATTTCACCACGGTAATCCGTAGATTCCGAACCAAGGCAATGTTGGTTGGCTAGAGGCAGAGCCAGAAGATGATCACCCAATCCCTTTGGATGATCACCATGCTGAGGGCTTTTCCGATAGTTCCGACTCGGAGCCAGAAGTTAATAACCTACCCCCGGCTGCTCAAAACCCAAACCTGAACCCTCGCCCTGTGTTTCAAGGACCCACACCCCTGTGGGCCACTAACTTGATAACATGGACTCATTAACAGGGCCAGCCCATTCCATACAACGGAGACCGAAGTTTCTACAACCTCACAGAAGGAGGTTTTGCCGATAGAGTCCTACCAATCATGGTGCGTAGGATGTCTAGGAACTCGATAATAGCCCAGGCGACTGTCAATCAAGTCTTGGAAGTTGACGCCAACTCTGGTGTTAACACCGTTCACATTCGCCGACTGGAGTCTGCTCATGAAAGGACTCTAGTCCGTAATGCAAATCTACAAAGGGAACTTGCTGAAACCCGAGCCAAAGTTAGAGAACTTCGAGCTCAACAAGCGAGGTCGGACAGGCGTATAAGGGACATCGAACGTCTACTGTCGGGATCAAGGACTCATGCTAGTAGTTCTCATCGCCGATAGGATATCGTTATCTCATCTTTTGGATATAACCTAGCTGATGTAAAACTATGGTCTAATTTCCTGTCTATATAAATCTTAGACCTGTTAAGTCCTTGTCTAATCTTAAGTCTATCAAAATTTTCCATCTTGGTTGATGTAAGGCCTACTTCTAGGCCATTTTTCCCGAACTTATTACATCTGTAATTCCAGTTTTGTTGACAGATATCTAATCTTATGGAATTTATTATCCAACAGCTATCTTCTTCAATTAGTCATGTTATTCTTTCTGTTGTTGGGCTATGGCGATTTAGTCCATGAGACACATTCATTTATCATTTATTCTTATCCATGTGGTCATCTTTTAAACGTATAGTTAAAGATGCCGCCACGCAGGAATCCTAGGAGGAATCCAAACAACAAAGCACCTATACCACCACCTCCACCACCACCTGTACCTCTTCAACCACCAAATCCTTTTGATGCCACTATGTTCCAGGCAGCTTTCACAGCAGCAGTTGCCGCTGCTGTGTCAGCAAGCAACGCTCCTGCCCCTAGTGGATCAGGAACGGGTGCACCACCCTCAAACCACGGCGAAAGCCATGGACACCCTCGGGAATGCACCTACAAGGATTTTACTAACGCCAAACCCCGCAGCTTCAACGGAACTGGGGGTGTAATGGTGATGAGGCAATGGATCGAGAAGATGGAATCTGTCTTCGAGATATGCGCATGCCAAGAAGGCAGCAAGGTCAAGTTCGCAGCTTGTACCTTCTCTGACCGAGCACTAACATGGTGGAACAGCCATGTTAACTATCTAACTCTGACGGTGGCGTATTCCATTGGCTGGGAAAAGTTGAAAGAAATGCTGATGAAGGAATACTGTCCTCGAGGTGAAATACAAAAACTCGAGCAGGAATTCTGGGGTCTGCAAATGGTTGGATCCGACATCACTACCTACACAAATAGGTTTTGTGATTTGGCAAACTTATGCCCTGACATGGTTGCTCTCCAGAGCAAAAAGATCGAGAGGTATATCTGGGGACTGTCGCCCCAGATCCAGTCAAGTGTGATCGCTTCCAGGCCTATTACCTTCGATAGCGCCAAGAAACTAGCACAATCCCTCATCGATCACAGGAAACCCCAGATCACGTCAATCCCTACACCTGTACCACAGAAGACCAACCCCGACTACGTCAAGAAGGGGTGGAATAAGAGGAAAGGAGGGGCTCCGCAAGGGTCCTCCAAGAAACAACAGCATGTGGCGATCAATGCTGCCACAGCGACTCCTGTAGTCCCTGCGAACCCCTTTCCAGCAAAAACATATGTTAGAACTCTTCCGAAGTGCACCAAGTCCAACTTCCACCACCACGGACCTTGCAAGGAGATGCAGTGCTCTAACTGCAACAAGAAGGGACACACCGGTATGGGTCAAGCTTGCTACGGATGTGGCGAAGTGGGCCATTACAAGAGGAACTGCCCTAAAGCGGGGATGGCTAACGGAGTGGGAAGAACTATGGCTCTAGACCACGAGGAAGTAGTAGCTGATCCAACGATAGTTACTGGTACGTTCCTTCTCGATAACTCTTATGCCTGCATACTTTTCGATAGTGGAGCCGAGAAAAGTTTTGTAAGTCACAAATTTGCACACCTGCTTAAACAAAAACCATGTGCATTAGATACTTCATTCATGGTAGAAATGGCTAACGGGAAAACAGAGAGTACAAACTGCATATACATAGGTTGTACTTTAACTTTAGATAGCCATACTTTCAAGATAGATCTTATGCCAATTACCATTAAATGTTTCGACGTCATCATTGGTATGGATTGGTTGAGTCTTCTGCGTGCCGACATTATGTGCTTCGAAAAAGCAGTCCGTCTTAACCTTCCTAACAACGAAACTTTAATTATCTACGGCGACAAACCTAGTACGAGCCTTCGCATCATTTCGTGCATTCAAGCACAAAAGTGTTTGCGGAAGGAGTACCATGCATTTCTCGCACATGTCGTCGATACCAGCCAAGAACAGAAAGACATCTAGAAAATCCCAGAAGTACGCGACTTTCCCGACATATTCCCAGAAGAACTTCCCGGTTTACCACCACAACGCCAAGTCGAGTTCTGAATCGACTTAGTGCCAGGGGCTACCCCCATAGCCAAATCTCCTTATCGTCTTGCACCGGCTGAAATGCAGGAACTTTCCAGTCAACTTAACGAACTTCTCAAGAAGGGATTCATTTGACCAAGCTTCTTACCATGGGGAGCACCGGTCTTGTTCGTCAAGAAGAAAGATGGATCGTTTCGCATGTGCATAGACTATAGACAACTCAACAAACTTACCATTAAAAATCGTTATCCCTTGCCCCGCATTGACGATTTATTTGATCAACTTCAAGGAGCCAACTACTTCTCGAAGATAGATCTGCGATCCGGATACCACCAACTACGAGTGTTAGAGGAAGATGTTGCCAAGACAGCCTTCCGAACTTGTTATGGGCACTACGAGTTTGTAGTGATGCCATTCGGATTAACTAACGCGCCCGCAGTAATAATGGATCTGATGAATAGGGTGTGTCGTCCTTACTTAGATCAGTTCGTCATCGTCTTCATTGATGACATACTCATCTACTCTCGAAGTAAGGAGGAGCATGGTCAACATCTCCGTAAAATCATAGAAACATTGCGTGCGGAGAAGCTATACGCAAAGTTCTCGAAGTGCGAATTTTGGATTCGGCGAGTCGAATTTTTGGGCCATGTGGTTAGCGAAGAAGGTATACACGTGGACCCTTTCAAAATTAAGGCCATCGAGAACTGGTCAGCACCAAAGACACCTACTGAAATTCGTCAATTTCTAGGGCTAGCTGGCTGCTATTGCAGATTCATTCAGAACTTCTCCAGCATAGCGAAACCTTTTACAACCCTGACCCAGAAAGGCGTGGCCTTCGACTGGGAGGAGAAACAGGAAAGAGCGTTCCAAACGCTCAAACGAGCCTTGTGCACCGCCCCGATACTATCCCTACCCGAAGGAATAGAAGACTTCATTGTCTATTGCGATGCATCCAATCAAGGACTCGGATGTGTTCTGATGCAACGAGGTAAGGTTATAGCCTATGCCTCGAGACAGCTGAAGACACATGAGGTTAACTACACAACCCACGATCTTGAACTGGGAGCAGTTGTGTTTGCTCTGAAGATCTGGCGACATTACGTATACGGTACCAAATGCACGATCTTTACAGACCATAAGAGTCTACAACACATCTTCGACCAGAAAGAGCTCAACATGAGACAACGACGGTGGGTCGAGCTACTTAGTGATTTTTAATGTGAAATTCGTTATCATCCGGGTAAAGCCAATGTAGTAGCCGACGCCCTAAGTCGGAAAGAATATACTGGTCGTAGAGTCAAATCTTTGACTCTAACCATCCATTCGCACTTGTCCACACAAATAAAGGAAGCTCAGCTCGACGCTTTGAAACCTGAAAATGTGGCGGGTGAATCCCTTAGAGGGATGGATAAGAACTTGGAAGTCAAGGGTGGCGGAGCCTTATACCTCATGGATCGGATCTGGACACCGAAACACGGTGGTTTCAGAGACTTGGTCATGACGGAGGCTCACAACACTCGTTATGCCGTCCACCCGGGTTCAGATAAGATGTATCTGGATCTTAAAAAGCTATACTGGTGGCCTAACATGAAAGCAGATATTGCTACCTTCGTGGGTAAATGCCTTACTTGCGCAAAGGTCAAGGTCGAATACCAGAAACCCTCCGGTCTTCTACAACAACCGGAGATACCAGAATGGATGTGGGAGCGGATCACTATGGACTTCATAACCAAGTTGCCCAAGATGACGGGTGGACTTGATTCCATATGGGTCATCGTCGATAGACTGACCAAGTCTGCACACTTCCTACCGATCAAGGAAACAGACAAGATGGAGAAACTTACCAGAACTTACATTAGGGAGATTGTAAGACTGCACGGTGTTCCTTTATCTATCATCTCAGACCGAGATAGTAGATTCACTTCGAGGTTCTGGCAGTCATTAGAAAATTCCCTGGGAACTAGGCTGGACATGAGTACAGCCTACCATCCACAGACCGACGGGCAAAGTGAGAGAACTATCCAAACCCTAGAAGATATGTTGCGCGCCTGTGTGATAGATTTTGGAAAAGCTTGGGATACTCATTTACCCCTTGTTGAATTCTCCTACAACAACAGTTATCATGCGAGCATCAAAGCAGCTCCATTCGAGGCCTTCTATGGCCGGAAGTGCAGATCCCCTCTGTGCTGGGCTGAAGTGGGTGATACCCAGTTAGCTAAGGGACGCATTCCCGAAAGCACTCTCAAGGGTCCGGAGATCATTCGGGAAACGACAGAGAAAATCGTTCAAATTCGTGAACGACTAAAAGCCTCTAGAGACCGACAGAAAAGCTACGCCGACAAGCGTAGGAAACCATTGGAGTTTCAGGTGGGCGACCGAGTCCTACTGAAAGTCTCACCTTGGAAGGGCTTGATACGCTTTGGAAAGCGTGGGAAGCTCAATCCAAGATACATAGGGCCTTTCGAGATTCTTGCAAGAATCGGCCCTGTGGCTTACAAGCTCAATCTACCGAAAGAACTCAGTAACGTACATCCTACTTTCCACGTGTCAAACTTGAAAAAGTGCCTATCGGACGAGACTCTTGTTATTCCACTCGACGAGATCGAGATCAACGAGAGCCTCAACTTCGTGGAGGAACCAGTAGAAATCATGGACCGAGAGGTCAAGCGAACAAAGAAGAGCCGTATCCCGATAGTGAAGGTGCGCTGGAACGCAAAGCGTGGACCGGAATTCACTTGGGAACGTGAGGATCAGATGAAACTGAAATACCCTCACCTTTTTGCTTAGTTATTTGTAATTTCTTATTTGCTTACATTCTAATTTCGGGACGAAATTCCTTCTAACGGGGGGATGATGTGACAACCCGAAATTTCCATTTGTACGAACAATATCTATTCAATAGAAGTCAGTCCAATTTCAGTGATTTTCAGACATTTCCGAACTAGTTAGTGTACCTTAGGGTTTACACTTTAGGAGATATCATGAGAGTGGATGCTCCTGGGTTTGTGAAATTTGAACATTTCAAGTTTCATAAAGTTACAGTCTAAGTGCAAGAATAAAAATATTTTATGTCAAAATATTTCAGGACTATAAATAGTTTTCTGAATTTATTTAATTCATTATTCACAATTCCAACTAGAGAAAAGCCATTTTCTCTCTGACAGATCTTCGCATTTTTATCTCAGATTGTGAGTAACTCTTTCTAGTAGTGTTAGATTACATATTAGATACATATAACATGATTTAGTGGGCTAAATCATGAGATCTAGGAGTTTACTCCCCAAGGTGTTCTTGGGCAGTAAACTCCCGAAACAAGGCCAAAACCGACATTAATGCTAGAATAAGGCCTTAGTACATTAGGTAAACATATTTGAGACATGAAATCACACACAAAACCACCCAAGATTGGGAGTTTACGGCCCAGAACTTTCTTAGGCCGTAAACTCCATTTCAAAGGGCTAAATGGTGGTTTTAGGACTTAAGGACTTTAAGGCTTGCATCTAGATTAATTCCCCAAGTAGCTTAAGGTCTTAAACACTTCAAATGACACAAAAGAAAGTGAATTTACGGCCCAGAACTCTCCTAGGCCGTAAACTCCATGAAAATGATCACAAAGGGTGTTTTCATGACACCTAAGGTCCTAGCCCTTTACAAGGAATTGTACCCACTAAATGGAAGGACCAAACCACACCAAAATCACTTAAACAAGTGAGTTTACAACCAAGACATGGCTCTTGGGCCGTAAACTCCTATAAAGGGCACAAAGTGGTGCCTAATGCCTTCATATGTTAGGATTAAAAGTCTAGAACACATCCCACTAGTACAAGAGACTTGAAAGCAACCAAGGAATCACCCCAAGGGATTTTACGGCCGTAAACACCAAGGGGAAAAGTCCTTTAGGCCGTAAACTCCTATGTGGAGTACTTCTAGGCCTTAAACCCTTCCAAGAACATAGCCACTAGGTTAGAATAATTCTAGAAAGCATATTGGACTTCAAAACACACCAAACACACATGTTTGGGAGTTTACGGCCGTAAACTAAAGAGTTTACAACCGTAAACTCCACGTGTGATGGATTATGGAGAGTAAACACTCATATGGGGTCCTTTGGAAACCCTAAACTCAAGTACCCTGTCCCACAATAGCTAAGATGAAGTCCTTACGGCTTAAAACACTTACATAAAGTGTTATCTATGTCTAGAATGTCTTAAACATGATCAATTAGCCTTTGGTGTCTAATTGAGTGCATATATGTGTGATTATATGTTCATTAGGATCGTAGTGTGTGCACAAGTCCTCGCTTGACACCAGCAATCCGATACCGTTCAGTTCATTCCAATCACCAACTACAGGTGAGTTCATACCCCGTAATCAATGTTTTAAAGGATTTTAAATGCTTTAATGGGGGGGGGGGGGGAATACAAGTAGAAACAAACATGTTATTAAATCAGTTTCATGTATTTTATAACTATGTTTTCACTCCGTAGATTTCACATATTTCAAAAGAAGTCACGTGAAATGGTTTTCTATCTTAAAATACTTAGACAACAGAAGTATTAGTTTTGAATTGTATAATGACTTCAAGTCACTTTATATTATTGTTCAAATCTCCTAGATACCTTGCATAAACGTACTTGAACAACAACATACTTTCCAGCTAGCTATCATAGGGATAGTCAGAAAATATCAAACAAGAGTCAGTTCATTCATGAGTCTATACTAGCACATTGCCTGATACATGAGTACTTATAGATGTTTACCTGATACATGAGTACCTTTACATATACTTACATGATACATGAACACGATTACATGAACGCATTACATGAGTACCTTTCCATAGATACACTTATCTGTATACATTAACAGGATTACTTGTATCTCGCATTACGAGGATGATTTATCAGTACCTTCTGTGTAAATCTTCCTACATATTCCACAGTACCTCAGAATATTTAAGACAGGACCCTATCCCATAGTACCTCGAGATGCCTAGATGGGCCTATATCCCACAGTACCTCAGGATATACGTACGGGACTAACCATTCCGGAACCCATCTGTTAGCAACAGTGGGTAATGAACATCTACGGATGCCTACGGTTAATACTTATACTAGGAGTACCTTTAAAGGGACTAACCATTCCTTCCACCTGCTGCTGCTACAGAGGAAGAATTGGACTATCTTCGGATGTCTATTAGGTTATATGTAATATGTTAGCCCCAGTACCTCCGGTCAACATTTACATTCGTTTTGTTAGCACCAGTACCTCAGGCTAACACTTACCTGCTTATATTTTTCCTGTTAACTTTATTTTGTGATATCTTTCACACAAACGATGAGTTAGACTAAGCACTTTTAGTACTAGTCTTCACAAAGGAAAAACACTTCATTCATACAAAACATTCGGGTCTTGGTAGAAGACTGCACTTCATTCATACAAAACATTCGGGTCTTGGTAGAAGACTGCACTTCATTCATACAAAACATTCGGGTCTTGGTAGAAGACTGCACTTCATACATATAGAACATTCGGGTCTTGGTAGAAGACTGCAATTCATACATACAAAACAACGGGTCTTGGTAGAAGACTACACTTCATACTTATAGAAAATAAGGGTTTTTATAGGGATTTCATACTTACCTCAACATTTTCACTTAAAGGTTTTTCATGGCATTCATAGCAGGTTTTCACAAACAAAGCAATGACACTTATATACTTATGAACTCACCAGCTTTAAAACTGATACTCTCTTTCAAAATAACTTGTATTCTCAGGTCGCCGGTAGACATGTACGGAGGACAGGTTTTGAGAAGACGCAGCAGACAAGTCTCGTCTTTTATTTTTGATTGTATATTTTTGGTGTCTTACCACAATGAAAGAACACACATGTATAAAACTTTACTTATAATGCAATGGATGATGTTGTTGCTTGTTTATTATATTACACTGTTGTGATATTGTACATGACGTCCTACACCCCTGAACGTTTCCGCCGTTCGTGGTTTTGGGGTGTGACAACTTCCAACATACGACCGAAGGTGGATGGTTTGAATAACTTAGTCATTCAAACATGCAAAATGAAACACAAGAATAATTGAATCTAATATGGTATCAAAACCTATGAACATAAATAAAACACCTTTTATTTATCACCATATGATTACACATTATTGATTGCATACTGTTTCAACTATCAACTTTATTCTTGAATTAAAACAATAGTTGTCCCATGCTCCGAGCACGTACGCTATGTTTTTCTAAACAATAGCTTTGCCATATACTGAGTATGCACTCTATGTTTGTCTATGATCCTCACTTCGTGAAATAAACCAATTAACCAAACTTTCAATGATTCTAATTTCACACTCTTGAATTCTTATGGCAAATGTAGGAATTCCAAATTCATGTCATTTTACCGAAATCTGTTAGATTCTAAACTTATATGCAATGATTCTCTTGTAATGATTATGCACAAAGTCACAAAGACTTGACAACGAACATTACAGAGCATTCCAAAGGAGATCAAATCCTTGGAAACATCCTTTTTGCATTAAGTTTCCTAATCTTACACAGATTTCTTGAACAACTTCCACCAATGTGATCATTTCCACATTCCCCTTTTGACTATGACTTCCGAACAAGAGTTGCCTCTTTTCAGAATATTTCAATATGGTCCTTCCAACAATTAACACTATACTTCCAACTGTCCATAAGCAACCAATATTTGGTAAACCTTAGATTGTCCTTGACAATTTCTTAATCGATTTAGTCATATCCAGTTCTAGACCTTTTCCCTTTCTAATGCCCAGGCATTTGGAAAATTTTAGAAAGGATGAATGTAGCACATGTAATCCATCCTATATCGGAAGCATGTGGGACACGATTCATGATGTCTCACATAAAGACTAAACCAGTCTTTTGCTATAATATTTCCATTTCTATTTGCCAAGTTCTCATAATTCAGATTATGAAAATGGATGTCGTAATCATAATCGAATTTTAGAACACAAATAATGAACCCATATATAGAATTTCCTTATGTTTAGCCATTCCAACTTGAAATTCATATATATTCTTGACTAAATTTGATTATAATCTCAATCTAAGCTTTAAGAATTGAAATGAAGTATAACTTCCTCTCCCTTAATTATTGCAAAACAACTTTTTCAACCCCTGGAGACTCAAGAATTGAAACTTTTGTTTTCTATAATTAACATTGCTAACTTGCAATACTTATCATAATTATCATGCTCCCACTAACATGATGATTATTAGCATAACAATTATGCTCCCACTAGCTTTAACATATACTCAGAAATCAGCTGGACTTCTAGAAAAAACAATACTTTATTGACTTTCTTACCAAAGCTCAAATTTCTGATACTAGATTGCTTTGATAAAACTTTATCAATATCATACTCCTTATCTTAGATAGCTCACAGGTGTGTCTAAACAATTTTAGGAACTATGAAAAGGGATGCCGTAATCATAGTCTCGATTGTTTAGACCTTTGCCACTTCTCACAAGTCCATGTTAGTGTGCCGGTTAACCACACACGCCACACTAATGACTTTGAGAATGCAAATATCACAATTGCTATCTAGCTAAAATCTACTTAGTGAAAATGTTTCCTCACCATCATTTTCATGAATCGGAGAGATACCTTATGACACTTAGATTTAATGGTGTATGTTTTCTTATCGATGTGAATTGTCAAAATCATATTCACAAGACAAGGATAGTGACAGATCCAAACTCATAGGGACTGAACACAATCTTAATTTCTTGCCATTTGGCAGCTCAAGGTCCTGGCATTGCTTCCAAGTTGTTGTGCAACCAATTGAGAACTGTAAGAACTCATATGCAAAGCCAACTCTAATTGGAAAACGCGCAAAACATGTCAACACAATAGGTTATAAACCTCATGTCGTGTGCTAGTGAAGAACTTCAGGTTTTATTCTTGATTAGTTCTTGAGACTTTCATGACCTTTAAAACTCCCACTATCCTCTTGACATATAAGACTCCCTTGTCAAACATCCAAGAGATAGTGTGGATTCTAATCAAGACAAACAATTCACACAATTGGTCTTAGTTGGTCTTTGTTTTGTTCAAAACATCACAACTTATCAATTTCAAATGTACAAGAGTAGAAAACTTTTACTCTTACATTTGACTAGTGTTTTAAACCTTTCTTTAAGATATTTCACTAAAATTATAGTCTTGGAGTATGACTCTAAGACTTGCTTTGGAACAAAGTATGCCTCATCTTCTTGATTTGACCACTTCAACAATTCATAGCTCCTCTTCTTAGGTATCTATAACAACCCGTTATTTCAGGTCAATGTAATGACTAAAAGTCGAGTCTTGTAAAGTAATAAGAATATCATCGAAAATCAAATGTTCAAAAAGCTCTGTTTGGGTACACTATGTGGTAGATATCGTGATAAGATTTCCAAAAATATAATGAACACAAAAATTCGAGTTATAATGAAGGAGTTATGACCAATCAAAGATTCATAACGCTACCGGTAAAGCGTTGTTAAGCATAGAACGAGAAATTTCAATAAAATACTTTTTAGCCTTAGGTATATAAATGAAAGTCATAGATATCTTTAAACCGCGAACATACATAAAAAGAACACCCCATACCTGACTTCGTATGAGGAAGTTATGATTTTTCAAAGTTTCTGACCTAGCAGTAGACAGCTAAAAAATCGAAATAAAGATTGAGCAATCTTTAGCCGACACAACCTAAACAAAAGTTGAAGAACCCAATAATAGGAGCACAACAGTAAAAAGTCTGACGAAAATGGACATCAGATGAAGGAGTTATGGGATAGAAACGGACTTTTCTCCGCCCGGCCTGTTAAAAATAATATAATAAAAATAAATTCATAATTAGCTGACGGAGTCTAAACGAGAGTTGTAGAGCCTTTTCACACCTACGCTTGCATATAACAACGTCAAAATCGGAGCTCGTACGTGAAACTTACAGATTTTACAAGTTCAGGACACAAAACTCGAGGTTGACTCAGCCTCATGACGTGAGCTCATGACTGATAGGTTCCAGTGTGTCAGCCACATCAACTCTTCGAAGAGGACCATGCTGACTAAGCCTCACGACGTGAGCAATCCAAAACTCACGACGTGCTCATCTCTTTCCATCTAAGTGCCGTTACTCTGCGTGATTACCTCAAGAATCCTTCCCGAACCCCGGTTTTTCATACTCGAGTCCCGAAGGAAGTTCTACACTCCCGAGATCCCTGAGAATCCCGAGATTTCAACTCTCACTAGTCGAAGCTCTGCTCAATTCTTCTCTCGACTACTTCAAAACAACCACTTCAATTAAGTGAGCTCATACCCCTTTTAATACATCTTCAAATACCTTATAATGTACTTTTAATACATTTCTGGGGAGAATACAAGTAAACACCCGGTTAATCCCGAGTGAAAATGTTAAAACTCTTGTTATACCTTGCATGCATTAGATTTATACAAAACACATAGTGTCCAGGCTAGTCATGCTTGTTAAACCATTTTATGCATTCAGAGAACTTATGATTTATGCTTTGTCAAACATTGTGAAAGAGGATAAATATTCCATCCAAAACTATTACTTTAATACATACTTAGTTGAGAATCCATGAGACGATTATATCTTAAATGCTACTTTTTTGTTAAAAGGTACTACCTAAAGTCTTGCCTATTATATGTGACAACCCGAGACGATTATATCTTAAATACACTTACTTGGATACACTTACTTGGACACACTTACTATGATACACAGCATGCCTTTTATGTATAGTTATATAAGTAATGTTTAAAGGACTTCGGAAGGCTAACCCGCTTTATTTCCTTTTCCTCGTTGGGATGTGGTCTGGTAGGGTATCGGGTATCCGTCCAAAGGCCGTTTAAATCTTTAGTTATATATCATGTGTACATATACGGACATAATAGTTCTGAACAGTCAGTACCTTTGGGTAGCAAAGGTATACGTTCATATATCCATAGTAAACTATTATAGGTGAAGTTTGGGCATATATATGATTTGGTAATAAATATGGATTTCGACCTAGCAATTCGTTGCGAAATTCACCTTTAGTTCCAAATGTAGAATAAGGACTACCAATCGTATTATTACTTACTTACAGTGGGTCTCATGAGAAGACTACCTACTTACTAGACGGGACTAACCATTGCGGCACCCAACTGTTAGCTACAGAGATAAATGCACATCTATGGATGTCTACAGCTGACACCATTATAGGTATACCTTAAGGGACTAACTATTCCTACACCTACCTGTTAGCTACATAGGTAAATGTACATCTACGGATGTCTACAGTTAACACTGTTAGTTATCCTAGTATAAAAGGATAATACTTAAGTTATTTATATTATGACCTTTATCATGTGACACATTCACATAACCGATAGGTGAATTATATTTGAGTATCCTAGTACCTAAGGATTCAATTTCTTATATTAATAATAATAGTAGTACAGTCGGGTCTTGGTAGAAGACTACTTTCAAAACAGTCGGGTCTTGGTTGAAGACTACTTTCAAAACAGTTGGGTCTTGCTAGAAGACTAGTTTCAAAACAGTTAGGTCTTGGTAGATGATTTCTTTTATACTAATAGGGATCATTGGGATTTCTAAGGCTTTCCAAATGCTTTCAACTACTGACAAACATTTTCATACTTATACGAACTTTCTTTCAAAACAATTTCAAGTCTTTCATTACAAGTTTTACAAATCAAAGACACATTAATACTTATGAATTCACCAACATTTTGGCTGATACTCGCTTTCAAAATAACTTGTATTCTCAGGTCACAAATAGACAGGTACGACGACCAGGTTTTGTGAAGACGGAGCAGTCCAGACTCGTCTTTTATTCTGCTTATTCATTATGTTGTTATATATTATCAAGGAACATACTTGTAATTAAAATTATACTATTAATGCAATGGATGATGCTGTTGCTTGTTTACTACATTGCATTGTTGTGATACTTTACATGACGTCCTCCGCCCCAAAACGTTTCCGCCGTTCTTGGTTTTGGGGTGTGATAGATTGGTATCAGAGCATTGTTTATAGTGAATTAAGTATATCAACCCATAAAAGATATACTAAGTATAAATACAATGGGATTAAAAATACTCTGACCAAGAGTTTCACTGTAAATAATAAAATATCTGATTGAGTATACGTGCTTGCATTCATACTAAAATCTGTGTCACAATGACAAGAACAAAAATATTACGATTCTTGAATATCACAGGTAAGCTCGGGGATGTATAGTCAGTCTTGGGAGTGGCATAGCCTGATCAACTATGCTCGTCCGAGGGGTGATTAGCATATGGCCGAGAATGGTTGTGATATGGCAACAATTCTAAAAACTTACCAACACTACCACTATGAAATACCATAGGGGTATTTGGTTTTACTATAAGTACCTTATACTTGAGAACTAAAGAAAAAGAGGATCTTCATTACTAGGTCAATAGTTGCTTAGTGGATGCATTAAGGTTATATGTAACTAGGATGATATAGACACATAATCTGTGAAATTTTTCTTTACCCCTGTTCCTCGTGGGTTTGGAGTTAAGGTCACTTATTCGAAGGCCTATCTTGTTTGATTACATATAATCGGTATGCACTTTACAAATAGTGATGTAACTAATAAAGATATTCTTATAATTATCTAATTAATTCGTCTAGTAACTACTTCTTGTTCCCAATTCTCACATAGATAACATGGCTGGACTCCATCCCCACGGCAACCCGTACCTGCTGAACGAAGTCATTGCTGGAGGGTTTGGAGAAGAACTAGAGAATGATCATCTGATTCCTTTGAATGATCACCATGATGAAGACCTTTCGGATGGTGCTGACTCCAAACCCGAAGTTGAGAGCCTTCCTCAAGTAGCTCCCATTCCAAATCCTAACCCTCGTCCGACTTTTCATGGTCCGACGCCTCCTTGGGTAGAATGCTTAGAAACATGGAGCAAAGATCAAGATCAGCATATGCTGTTTAATGGAGACTGAAGCTTAAACAATGTAAACGAAGGGAGCTCAGCAGACAGAGTTCTCCCAATCCTGATCCGTGGAGTTGCCCGAAACGAAATTCAGGGCAGGACGGCTCTCCTACATATCGCAAAGGTTGATGCCAACGCAGGAATGCATACCATTCGCACCAATCGCCTTGAAAACACTCATGAGAGATCTGAGAGAAACCATGAAACCCTGCTGCAAGCCCTAGCTGAAAGTCGAGCCGAAGTCATAGAGCTCTGAGTACGTTAGAGGGTGTACGAAAGATGCCTGCTCGATATGGAACGACAACTGGCTGAACTGAGAGTTCACCAGAGCGATGATCGTCACCAGTAGGAGATACTTTACTTTCCTTCTTGTTTTAATGAACCGTGCTCCTCTCAATGTCCTATGTGGCATTTTTCTATGAAACTGCCTTGTACTGTAGGTACTTTTAGTTAGCGCTTTATGCGGCCAAAACTTTGCTACTCCGAATACGATGTAAGACCTTCTACAAGGTCAAAATTTCCCAAACTTATTACATCTTAAACATCGATGATATTGACAGTCGGCTAACTTCCGTGTCACGCTTTGTTCAAATACTCTCATCATACCTTCATTTGAGTCTATCTGAAACATGCTTTAGTCAAGTCATTGGACTATAGTAATTTAACTCCGGAGACATTTCCAAGTCTCTTTCATCGGTTGGATCATAATATCCACCAACCTATAGTACCTCAGCGCGAATGACAAACGTCTTGACACCATTCTACGAACTTACCTCTACTCCTTACTGGGACTACATCATAGGGATGTAGGTCAAACCTTCGAGATCATACTCTTACTCTTTCATTGAACGATCGACGTACATCCAGGGTCAATAGTAGCCTTTACTAGGAAATCTTAGTTCATCGAAAAAGATTCGTAAGAAGATGATTATTATGACTTTCCTTGCTTATACATTCCCGAGTTATATATAACGAAGACCTGGTAGACAATAGAATGTGAGATTTCTAACTTAGTTTCTTTTCCTTGTTGGGATGTGGGACTAGAATAGAATCACACATTTTACTATCCGCCCCGTCTTCATTATATCATAACGTGTATAAGCTAAGTTTTCATGTATAATAACTCCTCTCTTAGCCAAAATCAAAATGATAGAGATTCAACCGTATTAGCTCACGAATTCATTCTCTTTTCGTGTAACAGAATCACGTCGTCACCCTGAAATAGTCAGCCGAGCAACGTACCCCCATTAGAAATCATTACCCTCTGTCTCGCATAGATGAGTCGTCTGACCAACCGCAAGGAATTATTTACCTTTCAGAAATAGACCTGACATCCGAATAGCATCAGATACGAGTGTCAGTGAAGGATGTCCCGAGGACAGTCTTCCAAACTCGATGCGGACACTACGAGTCGATAGTGATACCCCCGAATACGACGAATACGCCCATAGTATTCATGAACGTAATGAATAGGGTACGCCATTCTTACATGGATCGATTCGTCATTGTCCTTGTAATTGACTTATTTATCTACTCTCGTAGTAAGAAAGGGCATGGGAACATCCGCAACTTAACCTACCCCACGAAATCAGTAATGTACATTGTACTTGATGGGTTTTAGCCATATGAAAATCCCTATGTGCACATGCAACCCTAATGCTTGGATCTAGGTTTCTCTAATTGATCATACATTGAATCCAAGACTTCTAATGGCTAATATACAATAACAACAATATGAAATCAGAGATTAGAAGTTTACTTTGAATCACTTGCTTGATCATGTTGTCCTTGAGGCTTTAGAGTCACAATTGTCACTCTTCTAAGGGCTTAGAAACACCAACTAGCAAGAGGATGATTTAAGAGAGAGGAGGGAAGAGAAATTCGGCCAGGGTTTCTACTCAAAGCATGAGTCATGAATTCCCTTAGCCCTAGAGGTCTATTTATACTTGTAAGGCTCCTAGGGTTTCACCCTTAAACCCTAATTGGATAACTTAAGCCCTAAGCAATCCAAATCCTTTCCGTGATAAGCCTTGAAAGATTTTATGGCTATCCTTAGCCCTAGAAATCGTCCACCCCTTATCCAAAAAGGATATATAGCCCAAAGTGCAACTATCAAACAATTGACAATTTATACCCCTTTATTTAACTTATCTCTTTAAGTCACCAAATTAATTCCTAATTAATTTATGACTTATATTAATCAAATAATAATATTATTACTCCTTATATTATTCTTATAATATATTAATAATATTCCTTCTCTCATTATAAATCATCCTGTCAAGTTGATATGGTGAAGGCAACCCAAAAGGACCATGCTCAACCGGGTCAAATACTTGCCTAATATAGTTGTAGCCTTAGACACTATTCCAACAGTCTCCCACTTGGATAAGTCTAGTAACTATATATACAAGTATATTCCGATTAGCAATCGTAGCTCTCAAAAACGCTGTCAAACTCTGATCTAATCAATCTTGTCCTTTAGATAAGGGATCGTACAGTCCTGTGTTTAGATATCATGCTGACAATTCTATGGAACAATTTGTCTTGCATTTGGTTTCTCGATCTCCGATTTATTCTACATAGAACTTAATCGAACACATCAATTCAGTTCTAACCCGGCCCGACACATAAACTTCGACTTATATGCATTTACGTATTCATTAATCAATCATACACAAAATTGCGTTTTATAAGATCAAGTTACTGATGCGGTTTCGCATTATCAATGTATAACCAATTAACAAATAACAAACCATATATCTTGGTTTTAAGACCATATGATATTATCGTCGTGCGATCACCCTTTTATCACATTCCATAAGGTGATTACAGCAAGCGCGGGTTTGTTCCAATGCTCAAAACTAGTTCATAAGCACTCATGAACGTTGCATCAAACTTTTTCTATGTCTAATACCATTTAGAAAATCTACACACCAATCCATGACAATCTTCATTCATACCTACTTCCAACATATGAAGGATTGTGGACAATTTGTATAATTCGATTATTCTTAATAAACTCAATTGTTCATGAAGTCAAAACATGCAAAATGAAACAATAGTTAAACAATTAACATAAGACAGTAACACTACTCATAAATAATACTCTTTTATTTAATCATCAAGTGTTAATTACATTTATCTATTACACGTTTCTACTACTATCTAATCTATACTAATATCATCCTTCAGCCCAATACTCCTAGCATGCTGCAAGTGCTTAACCCTACTCAGTCCCTTCATAAGCAGATCTGTTGGGTTATCTTCTGATGATATCCTCTTCACTATGAGTTGTCCTTCTTCTACACGATGTCTAATAAAGTGATATTTTGTGTCGATATGTCTAGATCTACCATGATCCCTCGGTTCCTTGGTCAACGCAACCGCTCCTTCATTATCACAGAAAATTTCCATGGGCTCCTTTATGGCAGATACAAGTCCAAGATCATCGATGAAGTTCTTTAACCATATTTCCTCCTTCAACGCTTCGCTCGCTGCAATGTACTCTGATTCACACGTTGAATCAGCTACGGTTTCCTGCTTAGAACTTTTCCAAGTCACTGCTCCTCCGTTCAGGGTAAAGACCCAGCCCGACTGCGAACGGTAGTTGTCCCTATCGGTCTGAAAATTGGCGTCACTGTACCCTTGCGCCTTCAAGTCATCACTCCCTTCGAGGACTAAGAACCATTCCTTCGTCCTCCGAAGGTACTTATGGATATTCTTGACTGCAATCCAATGGGCTCTGCCAGGATTCCATTGATATCTGCTAACCATGCTCAAAGAAAAGGCTACATCAAGGCGAGTACAAGTCATAGCATACATGATTGAGCCAACTACGGAAGCGTATGATACTCGGCTCATTTATGCTATTTCAGCTTCGGTACTCGGACTTTGAGTCTTACTCAACTTGGCATTACTTTGTATCGGTAATTTTCCCTTCTTCGAATTCTCCATACTAAAACGTTTCAGTACTTTATCCAAGTAAGTGTTCTGACTAAGTCCTATTATTCTCTTACTTCGTTCTCTCACTATCCTGATTCCCAAAATATAGGAAGCCTCTCTGATGTCCTTCATAGCGAAGCACCTCCTGAGCCAGGACTTAACCTCTTGCAGAGTCGGGACGTCGTTTCCTATGAGTAGTATGTCGTCGACATACGGAATGAGGAAGCTTACTATACTCCCACTGTCTTTGACGTATACACACGATTCATCTTCGCTTCGTACAAATCCAAACTCTTTGACTTTCTCATCGAGGCAAAGATTCCATCTGCGAGATGCTTGCTTAAGTCCATAAATGGACTTCTCAAGCTTACACACTCTATTTGGATGCTTCGGATCGACAAAACCCTCTGGCTGATCCATGTAAACATCCTCGTACAACTTTCCATTAACGAAAGCGGTTTTGACATCCATTTGCCAAATCTCATAATCATGAAATGCGGCAATAGCTAGCATCACTCTAATAGACTTTATCTTCGCAACTGGTGAGAAGGTCTCATCATAGTCAACTCTGGGAGTTTGAGTAAAGCCCTTTGCAACCAATCGCGCCTTATATGTGTGTACGTTTCCATCCACGTCGGTCTTCTTCTTGAAGATCCATTTGCACCCAACGGTCTTACGTCCGGGAACGTTATCAACCAAATTCCAAACTTGGTTGTCATACATGGACTGGATCTCACTGTCCATCGCCTCCTTCCATTTTGTAGACTTCGGGCCTGCCATGGCTTCCTTATAGCTATTAGGTTCATCTAGATTTATTAGTGTACCATCACTAATATACGTATCCCCTTTAGTAGTAATATGAAAACCATAAAACTGGGATTGAACTCTAAATCTTTTGGAACGTCTAAGAGGTAAGGACTCGGTAATCGGTTCAAACGGAGTTTTCTCCTCGGGTTGAGTGCCACCGGTAGAGGTTCCTTCATCTATCGACTCTTGAATCTCTTCAAGCTCGATTTGCCACCCACTGTCTCCTTGGCTTATGAGTTCTCGCTCTTGGAAAACTCCTCTCCTCGCAACAAAGACAACATTGTCCTTCGGTCTATAGAAGAGATATCCAAAGGATTTCTGCGGGTAGCTGATGAAAATACATCACTCACTACGAGGTTCGAGCTTGTCGTGAGTATCTCATCTTACGAAAGCTTCGCAACCCCAAACCTTGATATGTGCCAACGAGGGAGCTTTCCCTGTCCACATCTCGTGAGGTGTTTTGGCAACCTTCTTAGTAGGGAGTCGGTTAAGGATATGGGCGACAGTCTCTAAGGCATACCCACAAAAAAAGATAGGTAGTGAAGCACGACTCATCATGGAGCGAACCATGTCTAACAAGGTTCGATTACGCCTTTCTGCCACACCATTCAACTGCGGTGTTTTAGGTGGCGTCAATTGTGAAACAATTCCACACTCCTTGAGATAGTCGTGGAATTCAAGACTTAGGATGCTCTATCCATACCATTGGAAGAATCCATGCATAAAACATCATTTCCTAAGTTATCTACAATCATAACAGTTTCATAAATTCCATTACATGGTATAGTTTCAAAATATAAGACACCATTTAGATAAGCAAGAATAAAACCATTCTCATTATTAAAAGAAAATCTAAAACCTTATCTAAACAAAGCGTGAAATGAAATGATGTTTCTAGCCATTTCTAGCGAATAGCAACAATTGTTCAAATCTAAAGATAAACCATTCCCAAGCACTAAAGAATACACTCCAATCTTGGTCACAGGCGACGATCTTCTGTTCCCCATAATTAGATTTATTCTTCCATGCTCCACATCCCTATTTCTTTTTAGTCCCTGCAAATCAGAACAAATGTGGTAACCACAACTGGTATCAAGGACCCAAGAAATAGAATGAGATGAGTCATTAGATCTAATTGTATATATACATGCGAAATATGACTTGATCAATCCTTCCCTGATGGCTTGCAGGTAGTCTGGGCAGCTTCTTTTCCAATGCCCTATTTTATGGCAATGATGGCACTCTGCCTCCTTAGGGTTAGGACAGGGTTTAGCAGGATCAACTTTGGTCCCACTAGAACAGGAACCATCTCGGGACTTTCCCTTGCGGTGGCTCTTAGACGGAGCCTTCCTCTTCTTGCCTCTTCCTTGCCCTATGGCCAAAATAGGAGCAGCAGGTGGATTGGGAGTGGGTACAACAGACTTGTCCTTGAGGTTGCTTTCAGCAACCCTAAGGAGACCTTGGAGCTTGCTTAGGGTGACCTCTTCTTTGTTCATGTGGTAGGTCATCCTAAATTGATTGTAACACGGAGGCAAAGAGTGAAGCACCATGTCGATCGCCAAGTCTTTCCCAAAGTCAACATTCAACTTGCAAAGACGATCTACATACCTTTGCATCTTTTGCAGGTGCATGGTTAGAGGTTCTCCATGACCCATTTTGGCGGAGATCATGTTAGTGAAAATCTCGTAACGCTCTTGCCTCGCGTTTTGATGGTATCTCTCCAACAAGTCTTGGTGCATTTCGTACGGATACATGTCCTCATAGGACTATTGGAATTCGGCATTCATGGTTGCTATCATGATGCAATGTACCTTCGTTGCATCACGTTCATGAGTCTCAAAAGCAGCCATTCCGGCCAGAGTAACGATTTCTAGGTTGATTTTATCGAGCTTCTCTTCTAGGACATACTCATTGTCCTGATAGCGAGCAATTGTGCGAATATATCTTATCCATTCGCTAAAGTTCGTCCCATGGAAAGTCACCTTTTGACAAAGGCTCATCAATGTGAATGAACTAGCAGCAGCGTTGTTAGCGTTCGACATCTACAAATAGAAAGGACAAAGATAGATTAGAATATGAATCCCTAATTATCACCCAATAAGAAAAATTAGGGCTAGGATCCAACAACAATATTTACATATTAGAAAAGGGATACCGTAATTTATCATGCAAACAATTTGAAGGTAAGTGAATGACGATTCACTAATTCTCCATCACGAAAACATAACTTTAAGTTCTTAATGTATTGAGAATTCCTAGGTTTGGATGAGATTCATTGAAACTTTTCAATGGCATGTTTAAATCTCGATATGTCCCTCTCGTTTGTGACTGGGATACCGAGGATCACAAAGTGGGTGTGAATTACCTTGCATATTCACATGGTGCCTTCATTGTAACGATCACCTATTCGATGTGCCGGTAAACCACACACGCTCCATCGAACTATGATAAACAATGAATCACCCTTTGCCACCTTTTCTTAGAACCAATTAGTGTGCCGGTAAACCACACACGCTCCACTAACTTCTTAGCAAGGGTGCAAAGTGTAATTTCATTGGATTGCATCAATTCACTTTTCCTATAGTAACTAAGATTGAGAAATATTGAAAAACATGTAGTTACTTTGTATTTCGTATTATACTTTTAATGAAGAGATGAGGTCGTCCTATCCTACAAGTTCGACTAACGACCCTCCACCGATCAAGCAAGCGGTGGGTGTGAGTGTACACCCATTAAGCGCCATTTTATAGGCAGCAACCTTATACCCACCTTATAGACCGGCTTCGTGAATGAGGCCTACTAACGGTAAGACTAGCATTTTAATTATATATATATATATATATATATATATATATATATATATATATATATATATATATATATATATATACATATATATATATATATATATATATATATATATATATATATATATATATATATATATATTAATGTTGTAATATTATATTAGTATAGGGTTGGATTTTAAACTTGTAAAATTCTAGGGTTTGAAATTTAAATTGTCAAAATTAAACTTTTAATCACAAAACATAAATTTCAAAACTTGAGGGCAAGTTTTAAGCTTTTAAGACATAGAGGATCAAATAACAAATAATCTTAATAAACAATTAATTCCATAATTATCCATATTTAATTTATTTAATAATTTCTTGCAAAACAATTTACCAATTTAATTAAAATAATTAATCTATTATCACATAAGGAAACAAATATTTTATTAATTTATAAATATCTTCAATTAGGTCAAGAATATACTCATATATATATATATATATATATATATATATATATATATATATATATATCATAAAATCGGATTTATATTGATCTAATATGATTAAGGCAAGTATCTCGAAGATAAACAGCAAGAAATCCCGAAGTTTCCTCTTTCTGACGCTCGAACTCGCCGAGTACCCAGATGGACTCGCCGAGTTGAGCCTACTCGTCGTCCACTATGGGACTCGCCAAGTCCATCAGACAGAAACATAAAAATCGAATTTTGAAGACATAAAACAAGCAATCAATGCATCAATTCAATAAAAACCAATCTAGACTCTGATACCACTGATGGGTTTTAGCAATATGAACATCCCTATGTGCACATGCAACCCTAATCCTTGGATCTAGGTTTCTCTAATTGATCATACATTGAATCCAAGACTTCTAATGGCTAATATACAATAACAACAATATGAAATTAGATATTAGAAGTTTACCTTGAATCACTTGCTTGATCTTGTTGTCCTTGAGGCTTTAGAGTCACAATTGTCACTCTTCTAATGGCTTACAAACACCAACTAGCAAGATGATGATTTAAGAGAGAGGAGGGAAGAGAAATTCGGCCAGGGTTTCTACTCAAAGCATGAGTCACGAATTCCCTTAGCCCTAGAGGTCTATTTATACTTGTAAGGCTCTCAGGGTTTCACCCTTAAACCCTAATTGGATAACTTACGCCCTAATCAATCCAAATCCTTTCCATGATAAGCCTTGGACGATTTTATGGCTATCCTTAGCCCTAGAAATCGTCCACTCCTTATCCAAAAAGGATATATAGCCCAAAGTGCAACTATCAAACAATTGACAGTTTATACCCCTTTATTTAATTGATCTCTTTAAGTCACCAAATTAATTCCTAATTAATCTATGAATTATATTAATCAAATAATAATATTATTATTCCTTATATTATTCTTATAATATATTAATAATATTCCTTCTCTCATTATAAATCATCCTGTCAAGTTGCTATGGTGAAGGCAACCCAAAAGGACAATGCTCAACCGGGTCAAATACTTGCCTAATATAGTTGTAGCCTTAGACACTATTCCAATAGTACCTTCATGTCTCGAACTTGAAAACATACCTTTCCGTCAGGAATCTTGAAATCCCACTCGACGAGATCGAGATCATGAGAGCCTCGCCTTCGTGGAGGAACCGTAGTGACCACCGACAAAGACGTCAAGCGGACAAAGCAAGGCCGCGCCCCATTAGCGAAGGTTTGCTGGAATACCGACCGGGGACCTCAATTAGCTCGGGAGCATGAGAATCAATCGATTAGGAAGTATCCCCACCTCTTGACTCGATTATTCATAACTAATTCCTTACCTAAATTCAAATTTTAGGACGAAATTCCCTTTAACAGGGGGATGATGTGACTACCTGAAATTTTTCCATCCAGTACAGTCAAACACTTCATTTAAAAAGTCAAACTCATTGTTGCAATATTTTAGCACAATTAGGAGTTTATTTGAGCGTTCTGAGCCTTGTACACTTAAGGAATAAGTGTCGGGGTTTTTCTGTTGAATCTATAGCTCAAAGAACAAGTCCGGAATAGCTTGACCAGGAATTCATGGCCACCACATGGGAGTTTACGGCCGTAAACACCATGTGGGCCATAAACTCCTCCTATAAGGTCAAGTTGTGGCCACTTTCTTCATTCCTTTCCTCCTATTGGCCCAAATCCTCTCAAGTATCATCCCGATCTTTGTCCCCAATCTTCAAAACTCGTAAGCTTATTGTCTTAACTAGTTGTTATCTTGCATAAACTAGTAATCTAACATGATTTCATCTGTGAAATCATTCCATTTTGTAGATCTTCAAGTTTCACCAAGAACACACACTCGTGTTCTTGGCCAAAACCGACCATTCAAGCTCGTAGATCGTAAGTACTCTTGATCCAACTCGTTGTACACTAATTTGATGATATTTAGAGCTTTGAAAACATAAGAAATCATGGGATTCAAGGAGTTTACGGCCAAGACATGTTCTTGGGCCGTAAACCCCTTTTAAGGGTGCAAATGACACCCTAACACCTTAGTAAGCCTTGGTTAGTGACATAGAACCTTACACCATTGATCTAAGGATGACAATACCCGAAATGGTACTTCTTACGATGAGTTTACGGCCGTAAAATCATGGGGAAGTGGTCCCAGGGCCGTAAACAACAAACAAGGTAATTTTAGGACCTTAAACCCACCCAAACTCTTGTGTAAAGCTTTAGAGCACATAAGCACTTAAGACCTTAGAGTTTTAAGCCCCTTTTGGTGACCAATTGAGAGTTTATAGCCAGGAGTAAACCCCCCTGGGCCGTAAACTCCAACAAAGATGGTCCATTGACCATAAACTCCCGTATGAGGCCTTGCTCTCCATTGTTGCAACCCGATAGCCTCCTAGCAGTTGACCAAAGTGTTTTCCTCGCAATAGGATGTTTACACATGTTTAATTAGTGTTAAAATCACTAATTATATATATACATAAGTCTTCATATGTTATTAGGATCATTGTGTGTGTCTAAGTCTTCACTTGACACTAAGCACTTGTCCGACACTTCCTTCCGAGCCGCTCACTGCAGGTGAGTTCATACCCCTTGAATTAACCTTTTAAAAGTTTCTAAATGTTTTTAAATGCTTTATGGGGGGGGGGAATACAAGTTGAATCATGCTAGTTATTATATCAATCACATGCGATTAATAACTAGCATGAAAATGGATTTACTATACGTTAACTGTTTTACAAAACATATTTCTTCAAATGACTTTGTTAAACGTTTTTATATGTTTAAAACTCTTTATCAAACTGCTTTATACACTGTATGTTTTCTTTTGAAACTCTGTTACAATTGTATTTCAAACAATGTTTTTCTTTATTCTTAAACTGTTTATTCAAACAAAATACTTTCAAATCGTTTTATAAATTGACATCAATTAGATCTTTTCTTAGATATTAATCTTATTCAAAGGTTTTACAATACTCCTTTTATGCTTTTATATTATCAAATGCATGCCCATATATGTATAGTTATATAAGTAATGTTTAAAGGACTTAGGAAGGCTAACTCACTTGATTTCCATTTCCTCGTTGGGATGTGGCTGTGGGGTATTGGTTGTCCGTCCGAATGTCATCTAAGTATTAGTTATATATCATGTATACATATGTAGACATAAAAGTGCCCTCAGTCAGTTCAGTACCTTTGGCTAGCAAAGGTATACCTTCGTTGATACTTGTACATTACTAGTAACTATTATAGGTATAGTTAGGAGATACTACTTGCTATTCCTATTACAAGGAATTACACCAGAGTCAGTTCATACATGAGTCTATACTAAATGCTATATGAAGAGATACGTTTACCTGGATACACTTACTTTGATACACTTAATTGGATACCTTTACATAGATACCTTGTTAAAAGCATGCCTGTATATATGTATAGTTATATATGTAATGTTTAAAGGACTTAGGAAGGCTAACCCGCTCTATTTCCTTTTCCTCGTTGGGATGTGGTCTGGTAGGGTATCGGGCATCTGTCCGAAGGTCGTTTAAATCTTTAGTTATATATCATGTGTACATATACGGACATAATAGTTCTGAACAGTCAGTACCTTTAGGTAGCAAAGGTATACGTTCATATATCCCTAATAAACTATTATAGGTAAAGTTTGGGCTTATATATGATTTGGTAATAAATATGGATTTCGACCTAGCAATTCGTTGCGACAGTCACTTTTAGTTCCAAATGTAGAATACAGACTACCAATCGTATTATTACCTACTTACAGCGGGTCTCGTGAGAAGACTACCTAGTTACTAGACGGGACTAACCATTCCGGCACCCAACTGTTAGCTACAGAGGTAAATGCACATCTACGGATGTCTACGGTTGATACCATTATAGGTATACTTTAAGGGACTAACTATTCCTACACCCAGCTGTTAGCTACGGAGGTAAATGTACATATACGAATGTCTACAGTTAACACTGTTAGTTATCCTAGTACAAAAGGATAATACTTAAGTTATTTATATTATGACCTTTATCTTGTGACACATTCACATAACCGATAGGTGAATTATATTTGAGTATCCTAGTACCTAAGGATTCAATTTCTTATATTAATAATAATAGTAGTACAGTCGGGTCTTGGTAGAAGACTACTTTCAAAACAGTCGGGTCTTGGTTGAAGACTACTTTTAAAACAGTTGGGTCTTGCTAGAAGACTACTTTCAAAACAGTTAGGTCTTGGTAGATGATTTCTTTTATACTAATAGGGATCATTGGGATTTCTAGGGCTTTCCAAACGCTTTCAACTACTTACAAACATTTTCATACTTATACGAACTTTCTTTCAAAACAATTTCAAGTCTTTCATTACAAGTTTTACAAATCAAAGACACATTAATACTTATGAATTCACCAACTTTTTGGCTGATACTCGCTTTCAAAATAACTTGTATTCTCAGGTCACAACTAGACAGGTACGACGACCAGGTTTTGTGAAGATGGAGCAGTCCAGACTCGTCTTTTATTCTGATTATTCATTATGTTGTTGTATATTATCAAAGAACACACTTGTATTTAAAATTATGCTATTAATACAATGGATGATGTTATTGCTTCTTTACTACTTTGCATTGTTGTGATACTATACATGACGTCCTCCGCCCTAAAACGTTTCCACCGTTCTTGGATTTGGGGTGTGACATTATAACCAGAGTCTCCCATTTTGAGAGCGTGTCAAATGTGTATAGATCTATACGGTAAGTCATGATCCCGCTCCCTGACTATTAGCTACAATCCTTTGGGTGACAGTTTGTCATAAATGTTTCGCGGCCTGAAGACCGTCGCCACAGACATATTATGTTTAGTGTGGTTATAAAACCAGATAATAAATTATTATTGTATTCTGATTTGATGAACGTGTAGCTATTAAAACTATTCTTCATCTAACGAGTGCGATCATCTTATAGCTTTACTATATAAAACTATGGCTCAACCTTTAAGCATGTCAGTTGCTTGCGATTTTCGGTATTGGACATTAGAGAGTACCTGTTACTTTAGGAAAATAAGGGATTTTCCTGTATCCAAAGCAATCAACTAATAGGAACATAAGGGATTTTCCTAGGGCAACTATTTACAATTCATAACACGAACATTCATATGCATTTCATAATTTTATAAGAAAATAAGGGATTTTCTTGGAAAACGCATGAAGTTTGGAATGACATACATTTTCTCAAAACCGCTTATGAACTCACCAACTTAATTGTTGACACTTTTTCTATGAAATAACTTGTATTCTCAGGGAACCGACCATTCAAGCTCGTAGATCGTAAGTACTCTTGATCCAACTCGTTGTACACTAATTTTATCATATTTAGAGCTTAGTAAACATGAGAAATCATGGGATTCAAGGAGTTTACAGCCAAGACATGTTCTTGGGCCGTAAATCCCTTTTAAGGGCGCAAATGACACTCTAAGACCTTAGTAAGCCTTGGTTAGTGACATAGAACCTTACACCATTGATCTAAGGACCACAAATCATGAAATGGTACTTCTTACCATGAGTTTACGACCGTAAACTCATGGGGAATTGGTCCCAGGGCCGTAAACAACAAACAATCTCATTTTAGGACCATAAACCCACCCAAACTCTTGTGTAAAGCTTTGGAGCATTTAACCACTTAAGCCCCTAGAGTCTTAAGCCCCTTTTGGTGACCATTTGAGAGTTTACGGCTAGGAGTAAACTCCCCTAGGACGTACAGTCCAACAAAGATGGTCCATTGACAATAAACTTCGGTATGAGGCCTTGCACTCCATTTTTGCAACCCGATAGCCTCTTAGCACTTGACCAAAGTGTTTTCCTCGCAATAGGATGTTTATAAATGTTTAAGTAGTGTTAAAATCACTAATTATATATATACATATGTCTTCATATGTTATTAGGATCGTTGTGTGTGCCTAAGTCTTCACTTGACACTAAGCACTTGTCCGACACTTCCTTCCGATCCGCTCACTGCAGGTGAGTTCATACCTCTTGAATTAACCTTTTAAAAGTTTCTAAATGTTTTTAAATGCTTTATGGGGGGAATACAATTTGAATTATGCTAGTTATTATATCAATCACATGTGATTAATAACTAACATGCAAATGGATTTACTATACGTCAACAGTTTTACCAAATGGATTTCTTCAAATGACTTTTCTTAAATGTTTTTATATGTTTAAAACTCTTTGTCAAACTGCTTTATACACTGTATGATTTCTTTTCAAACTCTGTTACAATTGTATTTCAATCAATGGTTTTCTTTATACTTAAACTGTTTATTCAAACAAAAAATACTTTCAAACCGTTTTATAAATTGACATTAAGTCGTTCTTTTCTTAGATATTAATCTTATTCAAAGGTTTTACAAAACTCCTTTTTTTCTTTTATATTATCAAATGCATGCCCATATATGTATAGTTATATAAGTAATGTTTAAAGGACTTAGAAAGGCTGACTCACTTTAATTCCTTTTCCTCGTTGTGATGTGGCTATGGGGTATCGGTTATCCGTCCGAATGTCGTCTAAGTATTAGTTATATATCATGTATACATATGTAGACATAAAAGTGCCCTCAGTCAGTTCAGTACCTTTGGCTAGAAAAAGTATACCTTTGTTTATACTTGTACATTACAAGTAACTATTATAGGTATAGTTAGGAGATACTACTTGCTATTCCTATTACAAGGAAATACACCAGAGTTAGTTCATACATGAGTCTATACTAAATGCTATATGAAGAGATACGTTTACTTGGATACACTTACTTTGATACACTTAATTGGATACCATTACATAGATACCTTGTTAAAAGCATGCCTGTATATGTATACTTTTATAAGTAATGTTAAAAGGACTTTGGAAGGCTAACCCGCTTTATTTCCTTTTCCTCGTTGCGATGTGGTCTGGTCGGGTATCGGGTATCCGTCCAAAGGCCGTTTAAATCATTAGTTACATATCATGTGCACATATACGGACATAATAGTTCTGAACAGTCAGTACCTTTGGGTAGCAAAGGTATACGTTCATATATCCATAGTAAACTATTATAGGTGAGGTTTGGGCTTATATATGATTTGGTAATAAATATGGATTTCGACCTAGCAATTTGTTGCGGAAGTCACCTTTAGTTCCAAATGTAGAATAGGGACTACCAATCGTATTATTACTTACTTCCAGCAGGTCTCGTGAGAAGACTACCTACTTACTAGAC
This sequence comes from Lactuca sativa, assembly GCF_002870075.4. Taxonomy (NCBI): domain Eukaryota; kingdom Viridiplantae; phylum Streptophyta; class Magnoliopsida; order Asterales; family Asteraceae; genus Lactuca; species Lactuca sativa. The sequence continues at coordinate 113,988,208 of NC_056631.2, forward strand.
GGGACTAACCATTCTGACACCCAACTGTTAGCTACAGAGGTAAATGCACATCTACGGATGTCTACGGTTGATACCATTATAGGTATACATTAAGGGACTAACTATTCCTACACCCAGTTGTTAGCTACAGAGGTAAATGTACATCTACGGATGTCTACAGTTAACACTGTTAGTTATCCTAGTACAAAAGGATAATACTTAAGTTATTTATATTATGACCTTTATCTTGTGACACATTCACATAACCGATAGGTGAATTATATTTGAGTATCCTAGTACCTAAGGATTCAATTTCTTATATTAATAATAATAGTAGTACAGTCGGGTCTTGGTAGAAGACTACTTTCAAAACAGTCAGGTCTTGGTTGAAGACTACTTTCAAAACAGTTGGGTCTTGCTAGAAGAGTACTTTCAAAACAGTTAGATCTTGGCAGATGATTTCTTTTATACTAATATGGATCATTGGGATTTCTAGGGCTTTCCAAACGCTTTCAACTACTTAAAAACATTTTCATACTTATACGAACTTTCTTTCAAAACAATTTCAAGTCTTTCATTACAAGTTTTACAAATCAAAGACACATTAATACTTATGAATTCACCAACTTTTTGGCTGATACTCGCTTTCAAAATAACTTGTATTCTCAGGTCACAAATAGACAGGTACGACGACCAGGTTTTGTGAAGACGGAGCAGTCCAGACTCGTCTTTTATTCTGATTATACATTATGTTGTTGTATATTATCAAAGAACACACTTGTATTTAAAATTATGCTATTAATGCAATGGATGATGTTATTGCTTCTTTACTACTTTGCATTGTTGTGATACTATACATGACGCCCCCCGCCCCAAAACGTTTCCACCGTTCTTGGTTTTGGGGTGTGACATTATAACCAGAGTCTCCCATTTTGAGAGCGTGTCAAATGTGTATAGATCTATACGGGAAGTCATGATCCTGCTCCCTGACTGTTAGCTACAATCCTTTGGGTGACAGTTTGTCATAAATGTTTCGCGGCCTGAAGACCGTCGCCACAGGCATATTATGTTTAGTGTTGTTATAAAACTCACCAGATAGACAATTATTATTGTATTCTGATTTGATGGACGAGTAGTTACTAAAACTATTCTTCATCTAACGATTGCGATCTTCTTATAGCTTTTCTATATAAAACTATGCCTCAACCTTTAAGCATGTCAGTTGCTTGCGATTTTTGGTCTTGGACATTAGAGACTACCTGTTACTTTAGGAAAAAACAAGGGATTTTCCTGTATCCAAAACAATCAACTAATATGAACAAAAGGGATTTTCCTGGGGCAACTATTTACAATTCACAACACGAACATTCATATGCATTTCATACTTTTATAAGAAAATAAAGGATTTTCTTGGAAAACGCACGAACTTTGGAATGGGATACATTTTCTCAAAACCGCTTATGAACTCACCAACTTAATTATTTCACTTTTTCTTTGAAATAACTTGTATTCTCAGGGAACCGCTAAGTAGGTTTGGAAACCAACTTTTGGGGATTAACGCTCTGACTTTAATTACTTCTTTTGAAAGATGTTTATGTATTTATCTTTTGAACATGTAACAAATACAAATATGTAAACACTTTGAAACCATTATATGTATGGTGGTGTGTACTCTCCTTACTATGAACTGTTATGATACTGAATATGACGTCCTCCACCCCCGAACGTTTCCGGCATTCTGGTTTGGGGGTGTGACAGATTGGTATCAGAGCATTTTTTTTATAGTGAATTAACTATATCAAAACCATTTTTGGTAAACGACTATAAAAACAACTAGGCAAAAACACTCTGAGTAGGAGTCAAACTTTTTAAAATTAAATTTATTTAATTTTTGTAAAGTAGGCATGTATTCGTTTCATATTAATAACAGTGTTATAAATGAGATCAGTATATAAGTATTATAAATAAATTGTGCAGTACAGGTGTGCCTTGTGACATGTAATCGGAACCGGGATGAATATAGCCTGATCAACTATATTTGTCTGAGAGCCGACTAACGAATGCCAGGGAGTGTCTGCAGTGGACAACAAATTTAAAAATTACCAAGAGCATATCATTAAGAATACTATGGGGTTATTTGGGTATCTTCAACCGTCAAACTTAAGGGTAAATTTTACATGCTTTAACTTATAGTCAATTCTTAACCCAATTCTCATATAGACTCAATGGCTAGAATCCATCAACCTGGCGACCGCTACTACCCCAAACAAGGTAATGGGGGATGGATTGAAGACGACCCGAGGAGGAACCCATGGAAGACGAGGAGGAGGAAGATTCAGATATCTTAGCCTCAGAGCCAGAGTTAATCAATCTGCCAGCCGTCCGACCTCCATCCGGTAATGGGGGATTTCAAGGACCAAATTCATTCTAGGGAAGCCACATCCACCAATGGAGCCAGCAGCAACAACTGCATCCTCCTTATGGTATGTGTCGGGACTTTTACGATGTCAGTGGAGGAAGTTCAGCTGATCGAGCACTCCCAGTTATGTTTGGCAAACTTGCCAATCAGGTTTATCAATCCGGAGTCCAAGCAAACCGTATTCATAAGGTTGACATGAGGATTGAGGAAAACGTAGCTGATATTCGATGCCTTGACATGCCACAAGGGAATGCTCAACTCCACACCAACTCTTTCCAAGAGCAAATGACTACACCTCTTTCTGAAATGAGAGATTTGAGGGAGCAACAAGCTACCTTTGACAGGCGTCTCATGGCAGCCTAGCAATCGGATGCGGAGTCAAGCTCCAAGCACAATCCATGCCGCGAGTAGTGCTCGCATATCTCCCAAATTTTTATATAGAGTAGGACCATCGGCTAAAAGTCTTACTTTCTTTAACGATCTGTAATCGGAGACCTTTAGAAAGGTCAATTTTGTTCTAACATCGGATGTAACACAACCATTTGTTTAATATATATATATATATATATATATATATATATATATATATATATATATATATATATATATATATATGGCATATCTCTTTCGTGTGTTAATTCTGTGCATTTCATTCGAGTTCATGAGTTTATCTATTGCTATTCAAACTCCATTTGTGAATCAAACTCAAAGCCCTGTGTAGGTCAAACCAAATTCTTAAACTATTAAAGATAGTTAACTCATTGTCATTCAACCCTCGACCACCAAAACTAATGATCTTTTAGTTTTAATTCTTGGCAGAGTGAGGCCTCCCCGTCCAAACCTAAGACCCAGGTCGGGCACAATACCAACACCACCTCCACGACCAACTTATAATCCGGCCATGGTCCAGGCTGGTATCACAGCAGCAGTAACTTCCGTCCTCTCTCAATTAAACTCCAATGGAAATGGAGGGCCGGGAAGCAGCAAGAATCATCCCAACCATGGCACTGGTCACAGTCAAGTAAGAGAATGTACTTACAACGAGTTCTCCAACGCAAAGCCAAAAACTTTTAATTGCATAGGGGGAGTCATTGCACAGATGCAATGGTTCAAAAAGACCGAAACGGTCTTTGAGATCTGCTCTTGCCAAGAAGGGAGCAAAGTCAAGTTTGCCGCTTGCACCCTCATTGATCGAGCCCTCACCTGGTGGAAAAGCCATGTTAAGTCCGTGACTCTCACCGTCGCCAACGCCTTGAGCTGGGCGGACTTAAAGGTCCTACTACTGGAGGAATACTGCCCAAGGGGCGAGATACAAAAGCTAGACCAGGAGCTCTGGAATCTAAAGATGACTGGGTCTGATCTAGTAGCCTACACGGCCAGGTTCAACGACCTTGCTGCCTTGTGCCCTGCCATGGTCAACCCAGAACTGGAAAAGGTTGAGAGGTACATTTGGGGGTTGTCACCCCAGATTCAAGGTCACGTCTTGGCCTCCAACCCTATCACTTTCAACAACGCTAAGCGCCAGGCTCAGCGACTCATCGACCACGAGGGTCAAACAGGGTACTGCTGCAGCTACTGTCGATACATCAAAGGAGGTACAGGGCCACAGAAGGCTTTGGAACAAGAGAAAGGGGCAAACCCTACAGGGGAACCCCAAGAAACAACAAGTGGTAGCGGCTCACACTGTTACTGTTCCTGCCACCACTACACCCACAAATCCATACAGTGGGAGATTTCCGAAGTGCAACCAATGCAGCTTCCATCACCACAGTCATTGTAGTGACTTCAAATGCACCAGGTGGATTAAGAAGGGGCATATGGCCCGCTTCTGCAAGGAGCCAGCCCAACAATCCGCCCCCACTACTAATGTCTGAGTAAGTTGCGCCTACTTTGAGTGCGGAGCCACGGGGCACTACCGTAGGGACTGTCCGAAGGCAAAAAACAGGGATACCGGCGAAAGGGGCCGAGTGTTCGCAATGGGAGAGGATGAATCCGTTGCAGACCCCACTATTTTTACGGGTACGTTTCTTCTCGATAACTCGTATGAATGCATTTTCTTTTGATAGTGGAGCGGAGAGGAGTTTTGTGAGTCATAATTTTAAAGGCCTGCTGAAACAAACCCCCCAATCATTAAGTGAATCGTTTATAGTAGAAATGGCCAAAGATAAAATAGAAGGCACTATGGAGATATACTTAAACTGTTCCCTAACTCTAAACGATAATCCCTTTACAATCAGCCTCATGCCAGTCTCGATTAATAGTTTCGATGTCATCATAGGCATGGACTGGCTGAGTTCTCATCATGCGGACATTTTATGTTACGATATGGTCGTTCGCCTTAATCTGCCAACCGGCGGAACCCACATTATCTATGGCGACAAACCCAGTACCACTCTTCGTATTATCTCGTGTATCCAAGCTCAGATGTTCCTATGCAAGGAATGTCATGTGTTTTTAGCACATGTCGTGGATGTGAAACGCGAAGTCCAGGAAATCAAGAGCATGCCTGACGTATACGAGTTTCCCGATGTTTTTCCCAAAGGTCTTCCAGGAATACCACTCGCGAGACAAGTCGAATTCAGAATCGATCTGATTCCCGGAGCTACCCCGGTAGCCAAAGCGCCCTATCGATTAGCCCCAGAGGAGATGCAAGAGCTATCCAGCCAACTAAATGAGCTACTCAGCAATGGATTCATCGGGCCAAGCTTCTCATCATGGGGAGCACCAGTGTTGTTTATGAAAAAGAAGGATGGATCATTTAGGATGTGCATCGACTACCAAGAGCTCAACAAAGTTACCATCAAGAACTTATATCCCCTACGACGAATCGACGACTTATTTGACCAACTCAAAGGAGCCAACTAGTTCTCCAAGATCGATCTGAGATCGGGATATCACCAGCTGCGAGTCTTCGAGAGTGATATTCCCAAGACGGCCTTCCGAACAAGATACGGACATTACGAGTTTGTAGTAATGTCGTTCGGACTAACCAATGCCCCAGCTGTATTCATGGACTTAATGAATCGTGTATGTCGTCCATTCTTGGATAAATTTGTGATAGTATTCATAGATGACATACTCATTTTTTCAAAGAGTTAAGAAGATCATGGCCAACATCTGAGACAAATCTTAGAGACATTACGAGCTGAGAGACTTTATGCGAAGTTCTCAAGATGCGAGTTTTGGATTAGGAAGGTGGACTTCCTCGGTCACGTGGTTAGAGAAGAAGGAATCCACCTAGACCCATCTAAAATGAAGGCTATCGAAAATTGCTCTGTACCAACTACACCAACGGAGATTCGCCAATTTCTAGGCCTTGCTGGTTATTATCGAAAGTTCATTCAGAACTTCTCCAGCATCGCAAAGCCTCTTATCTCCCTAGATCAGAAAGATGTGACCTACAACTAGGGAGAAAAGCAAGATGCCACATTTCAGACTCTGAAACAGGCCCTATGCAGTGCACCCATTCTTTCTCTTCTAGAGGGGATCGAAGATTTTGTGGTGTATTGCGATGCTTCAAATCAAGGATTGGGATGTTTGCTAATGCAGCGAGGAAAGTTTATTGTGTATGCCTCACGACAACTGAAAACACACAAAGTCAACTAAACCACTCATGACTTAGAGCTTGGAGCTGTGGTCTTCGCTCAAAAAATCTGGAGGCACTACCTATATGGTACCAAGTGCACCATCTTCACAGACCACAAGAGCCTTCAGCACATATTCGACCAGAAGGAGTTGAACATGAGACAACGACGTTGGGTCGAATTGCTCAACGACTACGAATGTGAGATTCGTTACCATCCGGGAAAGGCGAATGTAGTGGTTGATGCCCTTAGTCGTAAGGAGTACTCTAGTCGAAGAGTGAAGTCATTAACCATGTCGATCCATTCGCATCTGTCGACACAAATCAAGGAAGCTCAAATATAAGCCTTGAAACCCGAAAACGTGACAGGTGAAACCGTTAGAAGAATGGACAAGAATCTAGAGATCAAGAGTGATGGAATGCGCTACCTCAGGAACCGAATCTCGACACCAAAGTTTGGTGGGTTTAGAAAGATAGTTATGAACGAAGCACACAAGACTCGATACTCCATACACGCAGGTTCAGATAAGATGTATCTGGATCTCAGACAACTCTACTAGTGGCCAAACATGAAAGTAGAAATTGCTATCTATGTGAGCAAGTGCTTGACTTGCACCAAGATAAAAGTAGAACACCAGAAGCCCTCAGGTCTACTCCATCAACCTGAAATACCTGAGTGGTAATGGGAACATATTTCCATGGACATCATAACAAAACTACCCAAGACTCAGGGTGGTCATGACACCATTTGGGTGATCGTCGACAAACTAACCAAGTTTGCTCATTTCTTACCGATCAAGGAAATTGATAAGACAGAAAAGCTAACGAGAACCTACATCCGAGAGATCGTGTGACTTCATGGAGTGTCGATGTCTATCATCTCGGACAGAGACAGTGGATTCACTTCTAGATTCTGGCAATCATTGCAAAAATCCATGGGAACAAGGTTGGATATGAGTACAACCTATCACCCACATACTGACGGACAGAGTGAGAGAACGATCCAAACCTTAGAAGACATGTTGCGAGCATGTGTAATCGAATTTGGTAAAGCGTGGGATGTTCAGTTACCATTAGTTGAGTTCTCTTATAACAACAGTTATCATACTAGTATCAAAACTACTCCATTTGAAGCCCTTTACGACCGTAAGTGCAGATCACCTATGTGCTGGGCGGAAGTAGGCGACACGCAGTTGGCAAAAGGTCTAGTCCCTGATAGCACTCTCACTGGTCCATAGATCATTAGAGAAACAACTGAAAAGATCATTCAAATTCGAGAACGTCTAAAAGCCTCGAGGGATAGGCAAAAGAGCTATGCCGACAAAAGACGAAAACCCTTGGAATTTCAGGTTGGTGACCGCGTTCTACTGAAGGTCTCACCCTGGAAGGGCATGATACGCTTTGGGAAGTGTGGAAAACTAAATCCAAGGTACATTGGACCCTTCGAAATTACTTCAAGGATTGGTCCAGTTGCTTATAGACTTCAACTTTCGATCGAGCTTAACAAAGTACATCCAGTGTTTCATGTGTCTAACCTGAAAAAGTGTTTGTACGACGAAACTCTTGTGATTCCACTCGACGAAATCGAACTTAACGAAAATCTTAACTTTCTGAATGAACCCGTCGCGCTCATGGATAGGCAAATCAAATGAACTAAACAGAGTCGCACACCAATAGTGAAGGTCCGCTAGAATGCTAAGCGGGGACCTGAATTCACATGGGAGCGTGAAGATAAGATGCAACAGAAGTATCTGTGTCTCTTCCCTAGTCCCTAAACTTTTATTTTGTCATTCATTTCGGGACAAAATTCCCTCTAACGGGGGGATGATGTAACAACCCGTTATTTCAGGTCAATGTAATGACTAAAAGTCGAGTCTTGTAACCTCTTTGTAAAGTAATAAGAATATCATCGAAAATGAAATTTTCAAAAAGCTCTGTTTGGGTACACTATGTGGTAGATATCGTGATAAGGTTTCCAAAAGTATAAAGAACACAAAAATATGAGTTATAACGAAGGATTTATGACCAATCAAAGATTCATAACGCTACCAGTAAAGCACTGTTAAGCATAAACGAGAAATTTCAATAAAATACTTTTTAGCCTTAGGTATCTAAATGAAAGTCGTAGATATCTTTAAACCGCGAACATACATAAAAAGAATGTCTCAAATCTGACTTCGTATATGGAAGTTATGACTTTTCAAAGTTTTTAACCTAGCAGTAGACAGCCAAAAACTCGAAATAAAGATCGAGCGGTCTTTAGCCGACACAACCTAAACGAAAGTTGAAGACCCCGACAACAGGAGCACAACAGTAAAAAGCCTGAAGAAAATGGACATCAAATAAAAGAGTTATGGGATTTAAACGGACTTTTCCAGGACATGCCTGTTAAAAATAATATAATAAAAATAAATTCAGAATTAGCCGACGAAGTAAAAACAAGAGTTGTAAAGCCTTTTCACACCTTCGCGTGCATATAAAGAACGTCGAAATTGGAGCTCGTACGTGAATGTTACGGATTTTACATATTCGAGACAAAAAACCCGAGGCTGACTCAGCCTCACGACGTGGGGGGACCATGCTCACAACGTGAGCTCGTGACTGATGGGTTCCAGTGTGTCAGCCATTTCAACTCGTCGAAGAGGATCATGCTGACTAAGCCTCACGACGTGAGCAATCCAAAACTCACGACGTGTGACCCCAAATCAGCCCCTATAAATAGAAGCTTAAGGGTGTCGGGTTTGGTGCTCATCTCTTTCCATCTAAGTGTCATTACTCTACGTGATTACCTAGAGAAACCTTCCCGAAGCCCCGGTTTTTCATACTCAAGTCCCGAAGGAAGTTCTACACTCCCGAGATCCCAGAGAATCCCGAGATTTCATCTCTCTCTAGTCGAAGATCTGCTCGATTCTTCTCTCAATTACTTCAAAACAACCACTTCAATCAAGTGAGTTCATACCCCCTTTTAATACATCTTCAAATACCTTATAATGTACTTTTAATACATTTCGGGGGAGAATACAAGTAAGCACCTGGTTAATCCCGAGTGAAAATGTGAAAACTCTTGTTATACCTTGCATGAATTAGATTTATACAAAATGCATAGTGTCCAGGGTAGCCGTCCTTGTTAAAACATTTTATGCATTCAAAGAACTTATGATATATGCTTTGTCAAACATTTTGAAAGAAGATAAATATTGCATACAAAACTATTACTTTAATACAAACTTAGTTGAGAATCCGTGAGACGATTATATCTTTACTGATACCTTTTTGTTAAAAGGTACTACCTAAAGTCATGTGTATTATAACCAGAGTCTCCCGTTTGGGGAGCGTGTCAAATGTGTATAGATCTATATGGGAAGTCATGATCCCATGCCCTGACTATTAGTTGCAGTCCTTTGGGTGATAGTTTGTCAGAAACGTTTCGACGCCTGAAGACCGTCGCCACAGGCATATTATGTTTTGTATGGTTATAAAAATCATCGGATAGACAATTACTATGGTATTATGATTTTATGAATGAGTAGCTATTAAAATTATTCTTCATCTAATGAGTGCAATCTTCTTATAGCTTCACTATATAAAACTATGCCTCAACCTTTAAGCATGTCAATTGCTTGCGATTTTCGGTCTTGCACATTAGAGACTGCCTGTTACTTTTGGAAAATAAGGGATTTTCCTATATCCAAAACAATCAACTAATAGGAAAATAAGGGATTTTCCTGGTGCAACTATTTACAATTTACAACAAGAATATTCATCTGCATTTCATACTTTTATAAGAAAATAAGGGATTTTCTTGGAAAACACATGAACTTTGGAATGGTATACATTTTCTCAAAACAACTTATGAACTCACCAACTTAATTGTTGACACTTTTTCTTTGAAATAACTTGTATTCTCACGGAACCGCTAAGCAGGTTTGGAAACCAACTTTTGGGGATTAACGCTCTGACGTTAATTACTTCTTTTGAAATATTTTTATGTATTTATCTTTTGAACATGTAACAAATACAATTATGTAAACATTTTGAAACCTTTATATGTATGGTGGTGTGTACTTTCCTTACTATGAATTGTTATGATACTAAATATGATGTCCCCATCCCCCGAACGCTTACACAGTTCTGGTTTGGGGGTATGACACTATCAGAATGCACTTAGAGGATGAATTTCGATAAGGTCTCTTAATCATTAAGATGATCATATGACATAATACTAAAGTACTCTCCCATCTTTTCAGATTTGAGAAACTTTTATCCTCCCGCCTAATTTGATTCTTCTTATTCGCTCTGCCATACATTGGAACCTTTTCCAATGTCTCAAAATTACACTTAAACATGTAAGTATAACCATATTTACTGAGCTTTAGTAAATTATAATGAATAATCTTATCGATCTCTTATGGTGGACTTGAATAGTGCACAAGAGTGTGTACTCAGTCCCTTAGTCCTTCACTTGACTCACATATACATGTTTACAAGGAACTAGTCTTAATTTTCCAAAGATGAAAAATTCTCATTCATCATGCTATACAACTTGCATGATTCCAAGTTTTGGTCCAATTCAAACTTGGGTGATGAGGATCTTTCCTTACTTGGTAAATTTAGACATTACCATAAATGAAATAATCAATTTCATATTTCCACTCTTGCTATTAATGGAATCATATAAGCAACAATTTTTCTCCCAAATGCCATTTTAAGGATATTTTAAAATAAATAAAATCATCATTTTTCCTTTTATTTTAAAAACTTTGCGAAAAACTATCCTTACAATGAAAAAGAGCATGGAAACATTGTTGTTATCTATTCCTAAGCAATATATCATAACTCCTAAGAAGTAGCTGAAGAATCCGATCTTCAAACTATGTGATAGAAATCCATCTACGTGATCAAATTCAGCATATTCTTTCTTTAAGTTTCTTCATTTTTCTTTGATTCTTACAAACATCAACATGTGACCCAGTCACATCATATATCAAGAATCTCAGTATAGAAACTTAGCAGAATTAGATACTGGATTTTACCTAAAGTAGGGTCAAACTTATTGACTTTAACATCCTTAGGTAAAATTGGGAGCTTCGCAATCAATGCCCCTTCCTTTGGCAATATAAACATATGGACCCTTATGTAATGGTACCGGTACTATCACAGACTTAGCTTTTCTTATTACCATTTGGTCAACCGAGTTGACTATGGCCGATCCCTTTCCATTGAGAAGAGAATGCTTTTTATGGATTTCCAGTGTCTTCATTGTTAATGTCCATAAAGTTTTAGGTAGCTGATCTTATCAAATAGATAAGATCATTAAGGGTGTTGTCATAGTCTGTTTCATAGGAGTCCCAAAGGAACTCACTATGTAACTTAGAAAGTGATTGAACCACCAACTTTCTCAAGACTTTGACACCCAACTCTCTCGGCTAGTCAGTATGTGACTTAATCTCCAAGATGTGAGCACACCTAGACCATGCCTTGCGAATAGGGCTTGATTGACCTTGAACTTGTAGGATAGGGAGAATAAATTGAGGAGGTGGAGGAAGTGAAGTTCCAAGAGATTTGGGAGGATCATAGATGGCTGAACTAGACATCTTTTCAGAGACATTCAAGGTAATTGATTAAAAGTCCTTAATATAACACCCAATATGAGAGATTAAGGCTAGGACCCTACAAACTGTTTTATAACTCGGAAGAGGGATGCCGTAATCTAAGCTATAAAATATTTGAAGGTAGGTGAATGATGATTCACTAATTTCCACCAAGATAAACGAAATGTATTATTAGGTTTTAATTGGTTTTGAAACTCCTAGATTCTTTTGAGATTCATTGAACTGTTCCATGGGATGTTTCAATCTCGAGTGTGCCCTTCAGGTTTTGTGATTGGGATGTCGAGGATCACAAAACAAGGTGTAAAGTAACCATGCAAATATACATGGTACCCTTAAGATTTACCCCTTAATTGACGAGCCGATTAACCACACATGCTCCACTAACAACTTAAGCAAAGTGCAAAGTGTAATTTCATGGATTAGCACCTTATTCACATTTTCCTAAGTAACTAAGATTGGGTATTAATAAGAGTTTAGTTACTTAGTATTTATCATTAATACTTTTAATGAAGGGAGAATTCTAGTCCTTGTCCTACCAGTTCGGCTAACGACCCTTCAGCGGTCAAGGAAGCGGTGGGTCAGAGTGGACACCCATTCAACTGCCATTTTATAGGCAGTAACCTTATACCCCCCTTATAGACTGACTTCGTGAATGAGGCCTACTAACGGTAAGACTGGATTTTCTTTTATACATACATATATATATATATATATATATATATATATATATATATATATATATATATATATATATATATATATATATATATATATATATATATATATTATTAACTTATAACATTATAAAGTATAAGGGTTGAATTTTAACTTTTAAAATTCTAAGGGCTAACTTGGAATTAAAGTATTCATAAGAAAACATTACAAATTCCAAAACTTGAGGGCAAGTTTTGAAACTATTCAAAACTAATTAATTCCATAACTTATGTGTTTAAAGTATTTTTAATTAAAAAACTCTTCAAGTTCCATAACTAGAGGACAAGTTATGGAAGACTTTAAATTATTAAAAGAATGTGACTCTTCCTTATTCATAACTTATGGACATCTTTATGAGTTTTATGGATCTTAAATGTGACTTTTCATATAACTTTAGGAAAAGTTACAAAAACACATTTTAGAACCAAACTCTTAGATTAATTTGGATTGAAAACAACAATTTCATATAACTTTCCTATTAATCTATGCAACTCATAAGAACAAGATAATTCAAATCAAACTTTTTCATGTAATTCGTCTCAACCTTAAACTAATACAAAATATGAATCTATTGACAATTATCTTTGAAATTGAATTAGCATGAACATTAGCACATCAAAAACAAGTTTATAAGTCCAAAAACATCTTAGGGTAATGTTCCTAGTCCAATTCCAGCCAAAACAATCGAATATATGTTGTCTGGGGGTCCAACTCGTCGAGTGCACGAACCAACTCGGCGAGTTGGACGCCTTTTGCCTTGGACTCGGCGAGTCCGTCAGCGGACTCGACCAGTCTGTTGTGCAGACAACACCAAAACTGGATTTTTTTAAGCCAATTTTGCAGGTATAACAAGAAAACAAGCCTAGGCTCTGATACCGCTGAAACGTTTTGAGCATTTTAACACTCCTAAGTGTACATGCAACCGTACATACCTTGGATCTATGTTTTCTCTATTATACATACAAATATGAATATCCAAGGTATTATCCTAACTAGCATATCAAAACAATGATTCATATGAATATAACTTGTTAGAATACATACCTCTTTAATGTAGAGTGTCTTCATAAAGCTCGAGTGCCTAGTTCACCAAGTGTGACACCTCAAATGGTTCACATAACACCAAATGCACATGGAATGACTTGAGAGAAATGGAACACTCCTTGAGATCATCTAGCCCTCATATTCACACACTAGTGGCTATTAGGGTTACACCATGTAACTCATAACTTTATCCATTCCTTATGTTCCATGGATTTTAACCTCCATGGATTATCCATGGGTCACCCCATGGACTTAGTCTAACATAATGAATCTTGGATTACAAGCCCACATATATAAGAATTAATTATTTACACAATCAACCTATATATTTAATGAGTCTCCTTTTGATCGCTTAATTAATTCCAAAATAATTCTTGGACAAAACTGCAAAAATAGTCCCTGTGGTTTGCATTTTTTTCAGGAAACAAGTCCAAACAGTGATTTTTTTTGATTCGTGGTCCTTTTGGAGTGGTTTGTATGTGAAAATGGTCCCTCCGAAAATTGAAATGACTATAATACCCTTGGGGTATTTATTTTTCATTTTTCTTTCATTATTCTTAAAATTTAATATCTATTTATATATTTTAGCAATTAAAAAAATAAAAAGGGCCCACCTCTCTCTCTCTCTCTCTCTCTCTCTTATTCCTTCATTCATCAGGTAGAAGACATTCCTTCATTCCTTCCCATTTTTCTTCACCACCGACCAAGGAAGGTTGTCGGCCACCGGAGCTGCTTTTTCCTTCCTCTTCCGGCTGAGCAACGCCACCCAAACACCCCTAAAGATCGTCATTCTCTCCAAAAGATCCAAAAACACCACCTTGATTGGCGACTGCTTTGCTCCTCCTCCCCTTCGTGTGTTGTCGTGTGTTGCTACTGGGAGGCAAATGAACCATGGAGGGCTCACAATAGATTGACTACCCATCCTTTCCTCGTGATTTCTCAGCCATCATCGGAGCTTCCCGTTAGCTGCCTTCGTTCCTTTCTTCCCGATCTGTCGAATCCCGTCGGCTGGAGCTTTGGGGGAAATACACTTGCGTTCTTAATCGGCTTCAGGTAACATTTTATTTTATCCCCGATGATCAGATTTTGTGTTGGATCGAAATTTTGAGTTTATTGTTGTGTGATTGTTTTAGGGTATACTGGAGTTGGGGTTCTTTAAACCACGGGAAGCGATGAACCCATGTTTCCCTCTGCAATTTTCGACTTCCTATCAGCAGCGATACCACAGGGACCGTATTTGGTTGATGTTTGTTCTACGTATTCCAATCAACAACCTTTTTCTCAGTTTCGTGGCTTAATTTCGGATTATGAAGGTTGACGCCCCTTAATTTAGGTTGGTATAGTTTGGGTATTAGATGGTATTTAATTACTTTCATTTAGATTGCATCGAGATTGTAGGCGGAGGTTGCTTCGACACTCGAGTGGGGTTAGGATGGTTATTTCCTATAGCAATCAGGAGGCGACCTTGCGGTCCTGTTTCTATTATGCTGGTAACGAACATGAAAGAGAGGGGGGAGGGAAAGGAGGTGGTTTGGTGGTCGGAGGTTGCTCCAGAAGTCGAGTGAGGTTGGGATGGTTGTTTCCGGTGGAGAGAAGGTGATGGCAGCAGGGGTCGTGTAGTGTGTGGGATTTACGGTGGCATTTTAGTGGCCGACGGGGTGTGGTGGCTGGCTCTAGATCACCGGAGAGAGAGAGAGAGAGAGAGAGAGAGAGAGGTGGGACCTTTTTTATTTTTTTAATTGTTAAAATAAATAAATAAATATTAAATTTTAAGAGTAATGAAAGAAAAATGAAAAATAAATACCCCAAGGGTATTATAGTCATTTTAATTTTCGGAGGGACCATTTTCACATACAAACCACTCCAAAAGGACCACGAATCAAAAAAAGTCACTGTTTGGACTTGTTTCCTGAAAAAATGCAAACCACAGGGACCATTTTTGCAGTTTTGTCTAATTCTTGATGAATACTAATTAAATAAACTTATTAATATATTAGAACTAATAATATATTAACCAACCTTAAGTGTTGTTTCTCTTATTATAGTCTATCCAAATGCATGATCCTATGCAACCTAAATGGACCATGCCGGGTCGGGTCAAGTCTTACCAATTATAGTTATGGACTAGGCATTAATCCAACACTAACAGCTACATGGAAGCCATGGCTGACCTGAGGCTGCTAAATGGAAAGATGTTGGATTAGATGTCACACCCCCAAAATAGAACGGTGGAATCGTTTGAGGGCGGATGACTTCATGTAGTATCGTAACAGTTGAATACATAGTAAAGAAAGTAAAACAACCAGCATATATATAATTGAAAAGTTACATTGTTCAGTGATACTTGTTTCAAAACAAATTACAATATGATGACAAAATGAGTTTTAAACTGACGCCTTAGCGTCACTTCTCCAAAAGCTGAAGTTTACCTATATTACTGAATCCCTGAGAAATAGAAGTTAATTTGAAAGAGAAGATCAGAGTTTAAGTCGGTGAGTTCATAAGTATAAATTTGTATGAAATTGTTTGTAGATGTTTGAAAACTCCTAGAAAATTCGATATTTCCTACTAGTATAAAAGTAGTCTTCTACCGAGACTCGACTGTTTTTGAATGTTTGCTTCTAGAAATCCAATATTTTTCCATAAGTGTGTGGTAGTTTAAAAGTTTCAAAACTTTAAAGCAATAGTGTTTTTCATGCATAGAATAGTAGATTTATGTATGTATAAAATTACTAAGTCATTTGATAACCCCGTAAATCAACGTTTTTTTTAATACTCCATGTGAGTTTTATAACCATGCTATTGACCCAGACTGCCTATAACAACATTCTTCAGGCGTTGGAATGTTATGACGTTTGTTACCCCAGACCTGCCAGTCTAACTGTAGCTAAGAGTTTAGGTGTGGGATTGTCAATCCCGTTTAGATCTATACACAAGTATAACGCGCTCCCTACAAGATATTATAGTATATAATACAGGACTTTAACTGCATATTTGAAAGTACGTGAAGTTGAATGTCACACAAAACTTAGTATCAAACAGATTTACATATGAAAAGTCCAATTATTCTTGTATATGAAAGTATTTCCTTGATATAGTACTTATATTACGTAAAATCTCATGAATATCTAGTAAACTATACCTACTATAGTTTTCCAAATGTGTGATTCGTTTGTATGATAAACCCTGATGTAGTGTCGACTTTGTATGTAAAGTATAACATTTGTAATAACATTATTGAAAATTTATACTCAAAATATAAATAAAGTGTTTGATATTTATATACCCACATGTTTCATTCCAAAAAGACAAAGTGTTATCATGATATGTTGTATGAGAATGTTTTTGTATGAAAGTTATAAATCACATACGATTTGTTATATAACAAAAGTGTAGCAAAAGATTGATGTTTTTCACACGAGGATAACCGTGTGTGTACTTGTATTCCCCCCCCCCCCCCCTAAAAGTGTATAAAAGCATTTAAAAAACATTTGAAAACGTAGTTATAAGGGTATGAACTCACCTGATAGATTAAAGAAGGTGAGACGAAAATCGAGCCGAACTTCGATTTGAGAAAGCGGATTTCTCAAGATTCTCAGGAATTCTCGAGACCCTCGGGAGCGTAGAACTTCCGTCAAGGCTTGAATATGAAACCGGAATGTCGGGATAATCTCGAGAGGTTAGAAACGTGAAAATCGGGAGCGTTGGTGGTGAATTAGCAACCTTTGCCCGTCACCCTCGCACCCTTTATATAGGGGTTGGAAAAGATGCGAACACGGGGCATTCCTGTTGGGCACGCGGGGCATTTCCCCTACGCAAGGCGTTCCCGTGAACGTGGCGCGCTCCAAAGCTGAAATATGTCATTGCTTACGAACCTCGGATGGGATAGCGAAGGGACAGGTCTACGAGCATGAACGCGGGGCGTTCCCTTCGGGCCAGCCTCAGAAGTTGTGCCCCGAACTTGTAAAATCTATAACTTTCATGTACGCAAATTTTCAGTTTATTTTTAATAATACAATTTTAATAGGCCGGGACTGGAAAAGTCTGTTAAAAATCCATAACTTCTTCATCTGAAGTACGTTTTCGTCAGTCTTTTTACTGTTGTACTACTATTGATGAGACCTTAGATTCTCGTTTAGGTTGTGTCGGCTAAAAGTCGCTCGATCTCTATTTCGAGTTTTTAGCTATCTACTTCTATATCCGAAACTTCGAAAAATCATAACTTTCTCATACGAAGTCAGATTTGGACATTCTTTTTATCTTTGTTTACGGTTTAATGATATCTACGACTTTCATTTAGATACCTAAGGTTAAAAGTATTTTATTAAAACTTCGCCTTTTACGTTTAACCATATTGACGGTTTTGCTGTGAATCTTAGGTTGGCCATAACTTTTTCGTTATAACACGGATTTTAGTGTTATTTATATTTATGAAACCATTGACACGATATCTATCATTTATGAAAACCATTAGAGACTATTGAACATTTTATTTTTTGACAATAATTTCATTATATCTAAAGAGATTACAACTCTTGACTTTTTAGGTAATTACATTGATTCGAAATATCGGGTTGTGACATCATCCCCCCGTTAGAGGGAATTTCGTCCCAAAATTTAACGTAAGGTAAATATTTGTGGATTAGGGAAAAAGATATGGGTACTTTTGTTTCATATGATCTTCACGCTCCCAAGTATATTCAGGTCCCGCTTTGCATTCCAGCGGACCTTCACAATGGGTATGCGACTTTGTTTTGTTCTTTTAATTTCCCTATCCATGACCTCAATTGGTTCCTCTACAAAGTGGAGACTCTCTTTGATTTCGATATCGTCTAGAGGGACGACGAGGGTTTCATCGGACAAACATTTCTTCAAGTTTGTCACATGAAAGGTAGGATGTATGTTATTGAGTTCCTGCGATAGTCGAAGTTTGTATGCTACCGGGCTGATCCTTGCAAGGATCTCGAATGGTCCGATATATCTTGGGTTTAGTTTCCTACATTTTCCGAAATGTATTAACCCTTTCCAGGGTGAGACCTTCAATAACACTCGGTCCCCAACCTGAAATTCTAAGGTCTTTCGTCTTTTGTTCGCATAACTCTTTTTTCTGTCTCTTGAAGCCTTTAGTCATTCCGAATTTGAAAAATCTTCTCAGCTGTTTCTTTTACAATTTTCGGTCCTGTCAGAGTACTGTCGGGTACTTTTCCCTTGGTTAGTTGCGTGTCACCCACTTCGACCCAATATAGTGGTGATCTGCACTTGCGGCCATAGAGGGCTTCAAATGGAACGACTTTAATGCTGAAGTGATAGCTATTGTTGTATGAGAATTTGACTAGTGGTAAATGGGTATCCCATGATTTACCAAAATCGATTACACAAGCTCTTAGCATATCTTCCAAGGTTTGTATGATCTTCTCACATTGATCGTCGGTTTGTGGATGGTAAGCGGTACTCATGTCTAGGCTCGTCCCTAGAGATTTTTGCAACAACTTCCAGAATCGCGAGGTGAACCTACTATCTCTGTCGGAGATAATGGATATTGGTACACCATGTAGTCCTACAATCTATTGGAAGTGTGCAGATTTTGTTAATCTATCGACGATCACCCAGATGGTGTCTAGCCCACCTGCTGTCTTGGGTAAGTTAGTTATGAAATCCATGGTTATCTTCTCCCACTTCCACTCAGGTATTTCAGGCTTTTGTAGTAATCCCGAGGGCTTTTGCTACTCTACCTTGACTTTGGCGCAAGTCAGACACTTGCCCACATAGGTAGCGATTTTTACTTTCATGACCACATCTCTAAATCCACCAAACTTCGGTGTCCAGATCCGATCCACAAAGTAACGAACTCTGTCACCCTTGACTTCAAGATTCTTATCCATTCCCCTTACGGCTTTACCCGTCACATTCTCTGTTTTCAAGGCTTCCTTCTGAGCTTCCTTGATTTGTGTGGACAGGTGTGAATGGATCGCCATGGTTAATGATTTCACTCTGCGGCGCAAGTATTCCTTTCGACTAAGAGAATCAACCACCGAATTCACTTTTCCTGGATGATAACGAATTTCACATTCATAGTCATTCAACAGTTCAACCCATCGTCTTTGCCTCATGTTGAGTTCCCTTTGATTGAGGATGTGTTGAAGGCCCTTATGAATTATGATCGAGAACGATTGTGCATTTCGTGCCATAGAGATAGTGTCTCCAGATCTTTAGCGTGAAAATGACTGTTCCCAATTTGAGGTCGTGTGTAGTGTAGTTGACCTCGTGCGTCTTGAGTTGTCTTGAAGCGTAGGCGATGACCTTTCCTCGTTGCATTAGAACACATCCAAGACTTTGATTAGATGCATCACAGTAGAACACGAAGTCTTCTATTCCTTCTGGCAAGGACAATATAGGTGCAATGCATAGTGCTTGCTCCGGTGTTTGGAATGCAGCGTCTTGTCTTTTTTCCCAATTGAAAGTTACACCCTTCTGGATCAAGGTGGTAAGTGGTTTAGCAATCTTCGAGAAGTTTTATATAAACCTTCGGTAATAGCTAGCAAGGCCCAAGAATTGTCAGAGGTGTTGACCATGTTCCTCTTTACTCTTCGAATAAATGAGTATATCGTCTATGAACACGATCACAAATTTGTCCAGGAATGAACGACACACTCGGTTCATTATAGGTGCGCTGCATAGTGCTTGCTTCATTTTTTGGAATGCAACGTCTTGTCTTTCTTCCTAAATGAAGGTTACACCCTTCTAGATCAAGGTGGTAAGTGTTTTAACAATCTTTGAGAAGTTTTGTATAAACCTTCTATAATAGCTAGCAAGGCCCAATAATTATCGGAGGTGTTGACCATGTTCCTCTTTACTCTTCGAATAAATGAGTATATCGTGCATGAACACGATCACAAATTTGTCAAGCTATAAACGACACACTCGGTTCATTATGTCTATGAACACCGCCAGTTCATTTGTTAATCCAAACGGCATCACTACAAACTCGTAGTGACCATAACGAGTTCGAAAGGTTGTTTTGGGGACATCTCCTTCCAAGACTTGTAGCTGATGATACCCGAATCTCAAATTGATCTTTAAGAAATAACTCACTCCTTGGAGTTGGTCGAAGATGTCGTTAATGCATGGTAGGGGATATGGGTTCTTGATAATGAGCTTGTTGAGTTCCTAGTAATCGATGCATATACGGAAAGATCCATCCTTCTTCTTTACGAACAGGACTGGTGTTCCCCAAGGTGAGAAGCTCGGTATGCTGAATCCATTGCTGAGTAGTTTGTTTAATTGGCTGGATAATTTTTGCATCTCAGCTGGCGCAAGACGATACGACGACTTAGCTACTGGGGTAGCTCCGGGAATTAAATTGATCCTGAACTCGACTTGTCATTCTGGTGGGACTCCTGGAAGATCTTTAGGGAAGACATCGGGAAAATTGCATACTATTGGAATATCTTTGAGGTCTTTCACTTCTTTTTCCTTATCTACTTTGTGGGATAAGAAGGCATGCTACTCCTTACGCATGTATTTCTGGGCTTTGACAGAAGAGATGATTTGTAAATTGGTATCGGGTTTGTCACCATAAATGACAAGAATTTCGTTGTTTGGCAGATTTAGGCAAACGACCCTTTCATGAAAAAGTATATCGACATGGTGTAGGCTTAATCACTCCATACCGATGATCACATCAAAGCTCTTTATAGTGATCGGCATTAGATCGATTTGAAACGAATGTTCATCTAGAGTTAGTGTGAAGCCTATGTACATGTCATTTGTGCTTTCTGTTCTACCGTTTTCCATTTCGACTGTAAATATCTTATTGAGTGATTAAGGGTTCTGTTTTAGTATATGTTTGAATTTATGACTCATGAAAATCCTCTCCGCACCACAATCAAAGAGTATGCATGCATATGCATTATTGAGGAGAAACGTACCCGTAACCACTGTGGGATCAGCTATTTCTTCATTCTACCCTATTTCCAACACTCATCCTATGCCGCCAACATTCCTTGCCTTAGGGCAGTCCCTCTTGTAGTGTCGAACCTCACCGTACCCATAACACGACTGGTCCACACAGACTCCAGGGACGTGGGTAATTGGTCGTACTGGTGCCTTATAGAAACGGGCAGTGTGCCTTTTCTTGTTGCGGTTGTTGAATTGCATCTCCCGACAATTTCTATTGTGATGGAAATTGCATTTTCTGCACTTTAGTAGGTTCCCAGCATATTGCTTTGCTGGTGTAGGGGTAACAGGAGCAGCAGTGGGGGTAGTAGCGGCATGGACTGCCACTATTTGTTGCTTCTTGGAAGGTTCTTGTGAAAATTGACTCTTCCTCTTGTTCCAAAACTTCTTATTGTTGTTGTTCTTGCTTCCTATGGTTTGTTCCAAAACAGCAGTTGTGAAGCTTGGGAGACTCCATGGTCAACGAGAGCTTGTGCCAACAGTTTGGCACTACAAAAGTGACTGGTTTGCAAGCCAGTACACTTCCATGGATCTGGGGTGACTGTCCGGAGATGTACCTCTCGATCTTCTTGCTCTCTAGAGCAACCATCTATGGGCAAAGGATTTCCAAATCACTAAACCTATTGGTATAGGTTGTGATGTCCGAGCCTACCATAGTAATGTTGGGTTTTGAGCATTCTAACACTCCTAAGTGTACATGCAACCTTAAATACCTTGGATCTATGTTTTCTCTATTATACATGCAAATAAGAACTTCCAAGGTATTATCCTAATCTAGCATACAAAACAATGAATGTAACAAGATAGAATACATACCTCTTAGATGTAGAAAGTCTTCATGAAGCTTGAGTGCCTAGTGCCCCAAGTGTGACACCTCAAATGGTTCACACAACACCAAATACACTTGGAATAACTTGAGAGAAATCTACACTTCATGAAATCGGCTAGCCCTTCTATTACTCACTCTAGTATGATACTAGTGGCCGATTTTGTCAAGAATAAGATCTTTATATAGTGTTACATTTAGGGTAAACCCTAATTGTCATGACTTTCCATTTCCTTGGATCCACAGGTTCAAATACACCATAGAGCATCCATGGACCATCCTATGGGTTTTAGCCGAACTTGATTATCCATGGAGCATTAGCCCACTATACAAGTATGGATGATTTACACAATCAACCCATATATTTAATATATTAATAACCATAAGTGTCTTATTTCTCTCATTATAGTCTATCCAAGTGCATGATGCCATGCAACCCAAATGGACCATGCCGGGTCGGGTCAAGTCTTACCAATTATAGTTATGGACTTAGAAATTAATCCAACAAGTAAGGCCCCAAAAGTTCCTGCTCTAGCTTTTGTACTTCGCCCCTTGGACAGTACTCTTGCATTAATATTTGCTTTAGATTCTCCCAGCCCATAGAATTAGCCACTACCAGAGTTAGTGACTTGACATGACCATTCCACCACGTCAGAGCTCTCTCGGAGAATGTACAAGCAGCAAAATTTAGCTTTCTCCCATCCAGATATGCATAGATCTCGAAAACCGCTTTTGTTTTCTGTGTCCACTGCGATAGAGCCATTATCCCTCCGGGTCCAATAAAAGATATGGGCTTGCTATTGGTGAAGTCCTTGAAGGTGCAATACCCTGAACGACCCTAATGTTGGCCTTTTGTAGAGCTATTTATTCCTCCTTCGGAACCATTATTACTCATCGGTGCCATTGTTGCTGTCACTGCAGCTTTTACAGCAGCTATTAAGACCAAAATTATCCATTGATGGAGGTGGTGGTGGTGGAGGTGTTGCATTGTTGACACGACGTGTAGATCTACGGGACATCATCGTGGTGCAAAAGAAATAGAATGAAGACCATAAGTCTTTAATGATTGGAAGCTGTGTGTTAATAAATTTGCTATATTCATCAATTTACAAATTTGACTGAACTACCCAAAGTTTTAGAGCTTGATTCATAATAAAATTTTCTGTAGTGATAGATAAACTTATGAATCTGAGTGGTATTCAATGCATTAACACACAAAGGAATTTATTCATATATATTAAACATACGTTGAATTACATTTTCAAGTTAAGAATGTTTCGACCCTTCTATGGGTCTCTGATACAGAAGTTAAAGAATAGTAAGACATTTTGCCGAGATCCTATTCAATACCAAAAATTTTGGGTTTTGGGCAACTACTACTTGCTACGTAGGTTGCGCTTGGAACTCGACTCCGTGTATGATTGCTTTGCTTCCATAAGACGCCTATCGAAGGCGGCTTGTTGTTCCCTTATTTCCCTTATCTCAGAGAGGACTGCAATCAATTGCTCTTGGAATGTGTCGGTGCGGAGTTGGGGATTATCCTGCAACTTGTCCAGTCGACGGATGTCGGAAGTTTGAACTTGTACTTCCACATTGACTTCACGAATCCGGTTTGCTTGAACCCCGGAATGATAGGACTGGTTGGCTAGTTTTCCGAACATCACTGGGAGTGCTCAGTCGGATGAACCTCCACCCCTGACGTCATAGATGTCCGGAAACATACCGTAGGGAGGACGTAATCCTTGCTGTCGGCTCTAATGGTGATTGTGACTTCCCCAAATGGGAGGTAGTCCCTGAAAGTTTCTCCTAAATGTGGGAGGTTGAGCGACTGGTGGGTTGATTACTTATGGCGCTGAGTCTGTCCCAGATTCCTCCCCTTCCTCCAACTCTATACGTTCCTCAACTTCTTTCGGTTAGTAGGGATCCTCGGGTGGATAGAATCCAACCATTTCTACTGTACGAGAATAGGGTTATAAAAATTGTCCAAAATTAGAAACATGTAATTCTAAATATTTAGGTTTCACAATGCATTGATACCAATCTATCTGTAACACTATCTGTCAAAATTAGGTCAATAACAATCACATGTGATTATACCAATCATGTAATGTGATTTTGTCAAAACAAATAATGTAGTAAAATCGCTATGTATTTCATGATAATTCTAATATAAATATGAACTTTCATACATACTTTATAGTATAAATCAAAGTATACGTCCATACGATTCTAAAAATATAGAGAACGTCTGAATCTGACTTCGCATGAACAAGTTATGATAAACCGAACACTATAAATCTCTATAATAAGAGGAATTAAAAATAGACTTATATTTAGATATTGGAGTCTAATATATAGTTGTAGTACTCATGAATACCTACGTGTGGATAGAAACAACGTCAAAAATGGAGTTCGTATGCGAATGTTTCGACCTTCCGAAGATTCAACTGTTAGAAACTCTAATTTGACTGAACTCACGAGGTGAGCACAGAAACTCACGACGTGAGGAGTCGTTTTGCCACATTTCGGATCTAGTAGGTGCATGATGAGGCTACAAAGTGATAAGATCAAAACTCACAACGTGAACATTGATATTTCACGACGTGAGGAGTCATATGGCCACCTTCGGAAGCTAGAAGACGGATGGCAAGTCTACGAAGAGATAAGCTCGAAACTCACGACGTGAAAAATGAGATTCTCACGTCATGAGGGTCCAAAATCATTAATATAAATAGCAGGTCCGACTTTAGCTATTCCTTACACCATTTCCCTTTCTCCTCTCTCCTTTGTTGAAGCCCTCTTTCATCCCGAGCCCCGACGACCTTGTACGCTGACCATTTCTGCTTAGATTAATTAAAATCACGCTGCTAAGGCGAGTTTCACGGCCCCACTTTCGAATATATTTCCGGGGGGAAACGCATGCTTAATATTGTATATACGTTACTATTATGTCTATATGATGGTATATTAGTATCAACGTAGATAGTTATATTAAGCGGGATATAGCAATTTTCAATATAATATTTTGAATATATACAACTATTATCAACTTGTTAGTGTGTTATGATAATAATGTAGATCTTGAGTTATACTTAGGATTCTATATATGTGTTGTGTGCGATAAGGTTCCGAAGTTATATTCAGAAGTTCTATATGTTAATTTATAAAGTATGTTGTTATTGTTGATTTTATGTCAAGATAAAACCTAGTTTTACTTCAAGTTATAGCAGTTATACTGCCTAAATGTTATGAAATTAGTTGTAATGTTTAAAAACATAGTCTAGTAACTTAGGGTTTTAGACACGAAAATGCTTTTGTTGTTATAACTATAGAACGCCGTCAAAGTCTACCTGAGCTACTGTATTCATCATCTAACATTGGGGATCTTAGTGAAAGTCCTCTAACCTGTATTCGTTAATCCTATGTGAGCGTGACAACCCCACCGTGGTTGTTAGCTACAACCAATATTTGTCGGGTGACAAACTTGCCTAATTTACTAACTTTCGACGTCGATGAAGCGTATTGAAACTACTAAAAGGTGTGATCCTTATACTACCACAAGGTGTGATCCTTGTAACTATCTGTCACACCCCAAAACCAAGAACGGCGGAAACGTTCTGGGGCAGAGGACGTCATGTAAAGTAGTAAACAAGCAACAAAATCATCCATTGCAGTAATAGTATAATTTTGATTACAAGTGTTCTCTCATAGTATAAAACAACATAATCAATACTCAAAAATAAGAGACGAGTCTTGACTACTCCATCTTCCCAAAACCTGGTCGTCGTACCTGTCTATTTATCACCTGAGAATACAAGTTATTTTGAAACCGAGTATCAGCAATAAAGCTGGTGAATTCATAAGTATTTATGTGTCATTGACTTGTAAAAACTGTAAAGGAAAGACTTGTAAATATTTGAAGACAATTTTGTATCAATGAACATCTTTGTAAGTAATTGTAAACGTTTGAAAACCCTAAAAAATCCCATATTTCCTGCTAGTGTAAAAAGTAGTCTTCTACCAAGACCCAACTGTTTTGAAAGTAGTCTTCTACCAAGACCCGACTATTTTGAAAGTAGCCTTCTACCAAGACCCGACTGTTCTGAAAGACGCACCACTATAAAAGTTATGGTTTTTCACCTGTATAAATATTATTATTATAAACTATCGTCTACCTCATCGTTTATGTGTATGTGTCACAATATAAAGGTAATAAGGAAAATACCCTATCTGTATTAAATATATTCTACCTCGTCGTTCATGTGAATGTGTCACAAAGTAAAGGTGAGAAGGAAAATAATATAATCATTTAAGTATTATCCTTTGGTACTGGGATAATCATGGCAGAGTAACTTGCTGAATGATATTAATCGTAGACATCCATCGATGTGTAGTTTCCCTTTGTAGCTAACAAATGGGGGTAGAATGGTTAGTCTCGTACTTATATGATACTATTTACTCATATAATATGTAATAGTATCTCATCATATAGTATGTAATCGTATCTCTTTCTATAGTATGTAATAATATCTATGTAATCATATCTCTTGTAGTTGTACGCCTTGTAATTGTATGTATTAGTATCTCTTCATATAGTATGTAATGTATTCGTATTTCTAGAATTGTAACTCTTCATATAGTATGTATTGTATTAGTATAGACCCATGAATGAACTGACTCTTGTGTGATTCCTTGTACTTGGAATAGTAAGTAGTATCTCTTAACGATACCTATTATAGTACTAGTAATGTATGTGTATAATCGAAGGTATACCTTTGCTACCCAAAGGTACTAAACTGACTGATAGAACTTTTATGACTATATAATAGTATAAAAGAAGTTCTCTAAAACCTTTGAAAAGTTTAATAACTAAGAAATGATGACTTGATATCAGTTTATAAAATGATTTAAAAGCAGTTTGTTTGATAAGACAGTTTTATAAAGAGTTTTAACATGTAATATCGTTTGAAAAAGTCATTTGAAGTAGTCTGTTTGGTAAAACAGCTAAAAGTGTAGTAAATCCATTTATATGCTAGTTATTAATCACATGGGATTGATATAATAACTAACATGACTCAACTTGTATTCCCCCCATAAAAGAATATATAAATATTTGCAAATGTTTAAAAGGTTAATTAAGGGGTATGGACTCACCTGCAGTGAGTGGTTTGTTCGAAAGTGTTGGACAAGGTGCTAGGTGTCAAGCGAAGACTTGACCACACACAATGATCCTAGTTAACATATAATAGAAACATATATGTATCTAATTAGACACCTAACATCTAATTAATCAAGTTAAGACACCGTAGGACATGGACACTTTGAATCAAGTGCTATAAGTACCAAAGGGTTGCATCTAAGGGTTGTATGGCATGGCATTGGAGTTTATGGCCCAAGGACCACTCCTTATGGAGTTTACAGCCCATGAGCATTTCCCCATGCGTTTATGGCCATAAACTCATGGCACTAAGTGCCAAATTGTGTTTTTAGGTCTTACAAGTTATGATTGAGCATCTGATGATCAAGTCCAAGCCTTAGGAAAGCATTAGGGGCACACTAACACTACCTTGTAGAGTTCACCGCCTAAGGACCACTTCCTTTGGTGTTCATGGCCGTAAAATCTTATGGGAACATGTTTTGATTGTTGTTTAAGGTCTTAAACGCATCTAGGAAGGATCAAGGTTGGCATCCAAGGCTTAGGAAGGAACTAGGGTCCATTTAGCCACCTTAAGAGGGGTTTACGGCCCATGAACAGCCTTGACCGTAAACTCCTTTGTTCTTATGATTCTTGATGATTTTCAAGTGTTATTAAGATCATACTAAGCACACAAGAAGCTAGGGCAAGTGTACTTACATGATAGAAGCTCGATTGGGTGTTTAAGGTCCAAGAACACTAGTGTGTGTTCTTGGTGTTTTGAAGAACACTTGAAGATCTAGTTGAAAAGCAATAATGAATGGATAAAATGATGTATAAACACTAGGTGATAGGGTATAATAACAAATCAAGTCGAGAAACACTTACGTTTTCGAAAGATCGGGCGAAGAACGGGATGATAGTTGAGAGAGAATGGGGAGTAAACTTGAGGGTGGAAGTGAGAAATGAGGAGTTTAGGGAGTAAACTCATGCCTAGGGCATGCGTTCACGGCCACACAAGGGTTTACGGCCAAAAATCTAAAAGTCTGGCTGTGAACTCTTTATTAGGGTGCATTGGGTGGGTTTGCTACTTTAAGACCCGAGACGGAACCTCCTTTCCTTCGTTCGTTTGAAGAATAAATAATTATAACACTCAAACGGACTTTTCAATTGGATAACAATTATAAAAATTTTAATTGACTTTTAATTGAAGTGATTGACTTTAGAGTTTGTACGAATGAAAATTTCGGGTTGTCATATCATCCCCTCGTTAAAGGGAATTTCATCCCGAAATTAGAATTTAGGTAAAGGAGTAGGCATGAATAATGTTGGATTAATGTCTAAGTCCATAACTATAATTGGTAAGACTTGACCCGACCTGGCATGGTCCATTTGGGTTGCATACCATCATGCACTTGGATAGACTATAATGAGAGAAATAAGACACTTATGGTTATTAATATATTATAAGTTCTACTATATTAATAATAAGAATAATAAGATTATTTAATTAGTATTGATCAAGAATTAATCTAGGATTAATTAAGTGATCAAAAGAAGACTAATTAAATATATGGGTTGATTGTGTAAATCATCCATACTTGTATAGTGGGCTAATGCTCCATGGATAATCAAGTTGGGCTAAAACCCATAGGATGGTCCATGGATGCTCCATGGTGTATTTGTACCCATGGATCATGGAAATGAAAGGCCATGTCAATTAGGGTTTACATGTGTAACCCAAACTATATAAACATCTTATTCTTGACCAAAATCGGCCACTAGTGTGTGAAAAAAAAGGGCTAGCCGATTTCATGAGTTGTAGAATTCTCTCAAGTTATTCTAAGTGTTTTGGTGATTGTGATTCCATTTGAGGCTTCCACACTATTGGGGCTACGCACTCAAGCTTCATGAAGACTTTCTACATCAACAGGTATGTATTCTATCTTATTACACTCATAGTTTTGTATGCTAAATTAGGATAATACCTTGGAAGTTCTTATTTGCATGTATAATAGAGAAAACATAGATCCAAGGTATTTAGGGTTGCATGTACACTTAGGAGTGTTAGAATGCTCAAAACCCAACAGTGGTATTAGAGCCTAGGCTTGTTTTCTTGTTATACATGCAATAGAAGCTGAAAAAAACGAATTTGGTGCTGCCTGATCATCAGACTCGGCGAGTCCCTCAGAGGACTCGGCGAGTCCCTCAGAGGACTCGGCGAGTCCATGCCTAAAATGTGATCAATTCGATCCAACTCGCCAAGTTGGTTCATGCACTCAACGAGTTGGACCCCCAGACAGCATATTTTCGAGTTTTTTGGCTAGAAATGGACTAGGAACATTACCCTAAGTTGGTTTTGAACTTATAAACTTGTTTTTGATGTGGTAATGTTCATGCTAATCCAATTTCAAAGATAATTGTCAATAGATTCATGTTTTGTATTAGTTTAAGGTTTAGACTAATTACATGAAAAAGTTTGATTTGAATTATCTTGTTCTTATGAGTTGCGTAGATTAATAAAAAAGTTAATTGATTATGTGTTTTCAATCCAAAATAATCTAAGAGTTGATTCTAAAATGTGTTTTTGTAACTTGTCCTCAAGTTATATGAAAAGTCACATTTAAGTTTCATAAAACTCATAAAAGTTGGCAATAGTTACAAAAGATGAAGAGTCTTGTCCTTAAGTTATGGAGGTTCAAGAGTCACTTCATTAATAAATAAATAAATAAAGTGTAACCTTAATTAATTTCATAAGTTATAAAATAATGAAAAGTTAATTCTTTTATTAGTTTAAAGTCTTCCATAACTTGTCCTCAAGTTATGGAACTTGAAGAGTCTTTGGATTAAAACTACTTTAAACACATAAGTTATGGAATTAATTTGTTTTGAATAGTTTCAAAACTTGCCCTCAAGTTTTGGAATTTGAAAAGTTTTCACTTATGAATACTTTAATTCCAAGTTAGCCCTTAGAATTTTAAAGAGTTAAAATTCAACCCTTATACTTTATAATATTATAAGTTAATAATATATATATATATATATATATATATATATATATATATATATATATATATATGTATAAGAGTAAAGTCAGTCTTACTGCTAGTACGCCTCATTCACGAAGCCGGTCTATAAGGTGGGTATAAGGTTGTTGCCTATAAAATGGCAACTTAATGGGTGTCCACTCTCACCCACCGCTTGCTTGACTGGTGGAGGGTCGTTAGTTGAACGGGTTTGACAAGACTATAATTCTCCCTTCATTAAAAGTCTTAATGATAAATACTAAGTAACTAAACTCTTAATAATACCCAATCTTAGTTACTTAGGAAAAATGTGAATAAGGTGCTAATCCATGAAATTACACTTTGCACTTTGTTTAAGTCGGTTAGTGGAGCGTGTGTGGTTAACCGGCACACTAACGCGTATTTAACAAGGTAGGCAAAGGGTAACTTAATGTTTATCATAGTATCGATGGAGTGTGTGTGGTTAACCGGCACATCGATTGATGGGTAAACACTTAAGGGTACCAAGTAATTTGCATGGTTACTTCACACCTTGTTTTATGATCCTCGGCATCCCAGTCACAAAACCTGAAGGGCACACTAGAGATTGAAACATGCCTTTGAACAGTTCAATGAATCTCAAAGATCTAGGAGTTTCAAAACCAATTAAAACCTAATAATACATTTCGTTTATCTTGGTGGAAATTGGTGAATCGTCATTCACCTACCTTCAAATATTTTATAGCTTGGATTACGGCATACCTCTTCTAAGTTATAAAATAGTTTGTTGGGTCCTAGCCTTAATATTTCATATTGGGTGTCATATTAAGGACTTTAAAAAATCAACTATCTTGAATGTCTCCCAAAAGATGTCTGGTTTAGACATTTATGATCTTCCCAAATCTCTTGAAACAAGCTTTCCTAAATGAAGATGATGTCCCTTGGAAATCATACTTCATTCACCTCCTCCAATTATTCTCCCTAACCCACAAGTTCAAGGTCACTCAAGCCCTATTGGCAAGGCAAGGTCTAGGTGTCATCAAATCTTGGAGATGTAGTCACATATTGACAATCCGGGAGAGTTGGGTGTCAAAGTCTTGAGAAAGTTGGTGGTTCAATCACTTTCTAAGTCGCATAGTGAGTCCTTTGGGACACCTATGAAACAGGCTATGACAAGACCCTTAATGATCTTATCTATTTGTTAAGATCAACTTCCTTAAAACTTGATGGACATTGACAATAGTGACACAGGAAATCCCGGAAAGCATTCTCTTCCCAATGGAAAGGGATCGGCCATAGTCAACTCGGTTGACCAAATGGTAAAGAGAAAAGCTAAGTCTGTGATAGTCCCGTGTACCATTATCAAAGGGTCCATATGTTTATATTGCCAAAGGAAGGGGCATTGGTTGCGTAGCTGCCAAATTTACCTAAGGAAGTTAAAGTCAATAAGTTTGACTCTACTTCAGGTAAAGTCCACTATCTAACTCTGCTAAGTTTCGATTCTGAGATTCCTGATACATGATGTGACTGGGTCACATGGTGATTCTCACACCCCAAAACCACGAACGGAGGAAACGTTCAGGTGTGGAGGACATCATGTACAATATCACAACAGTGTAATATAATAAACAAGCAACAACATCATCCATTGCATTATAAGTAACGTTTTATACATGTGTGTTCTTTTATATGTAATAAGACACCAAAAATATACAATCAAACTAAAAGACGAGACTTGTCTGCTCCGTCTTCTCAAAACCTGGCCTCCGTACCTGTCTACTGGCGACCTGAGAATACAAGTTATTTTGAAAGCGAGTATCAGCTTTAAAACTGGTGATTGGAATGAACTGAACGGTATCGGATTGCTAGGTGTCAAGCGAGGACTGGTGCACACACTACGATCCTAATGAACATATAATCACACATATATGTACTCAATTAGACACAAAAGACTAATTGACAATGTTTAAGACATCCTAGACATAGATAACACTTTATGTAAGTGTTTTAAGCCGTAGGGACTTCATCTAAGCTATTGTGGGACAGTGTACTTGAGTTTAGGGTTCCCAAAGGACCCTACAAGAGAGTTTACTCTCCATAAGCCATCACACATGGAGTTTACGGTTGTAAACCCTTGAGTTTACGGCCGTAAACTCCCAAACATGTGTGTTTGGTGTGTTTTGAAGTCCAATAGGCTTTCTAGAATTATTCTAACCTAGTGGCTATGTTCTTGGAAGGGTTTAAGGCCTAGAAGTACTCCAAATAGGAGTTTACGGCCTCAAGGACATTTCCCCTTGAAGTTTACGGTCGTAAACTCCCTTGGGGTGATTCCTTGGTTGCTTTCAAGCCTTTTGTACTAGTGGGATGTGTTCTAGACTTTTAATCCTAGCATATGACGGCATTAGGCACCACTTAGTGCCCTTTTTAGGAGTTTACGGCCCAAGAACCATGTCTTGGCCGTAAACTTACTTGTTTAAGTGATTTTGGTGTGGTTTGGTCCTTCCATTTAGTGGGTAAAATTCCTTGTAAAGGACTAGGGCCTTAGGTGTCATGAAAACACCCATTGTGACCATTTACATGGAGTTTACGGCCTAGGAGAGTTCTGGGCCGTAAACTCACTTTCATTTGAGTCATTTGATGTGTTTAAGACCTTAAGCTACTTGGGAGAACAACCTAGATGCAAGCCTTAAAGTCCTTAAGTCCGAAAATCACCGAAATTGGTTTGGCTTGTATTGAATAGATATTGTTCGTACAAATGGAAATTTTGGATTGTCACATCATCCCCCCGTTAGAAGGAATTTCGTCACGAAATTAGAATTTAAGCAAGTAAGAAATTACACATAATTAAGCGAAAA
Organism: Lactuca sativa; assembly: GCF_002870075.4. Taxonomy (NCBI): domain Eukaryota; kingdom Viridiplantae; phylum Streptophyta; class Magnoliopsida; order Asterales; family Asteraceae; genus Lactuca; species Lactuca sativa. The sequence goes on from NC_056631.2 coordinate 114,021,335, forward strand.
GATGAGGGTATTTCAGTTTCATCTGATCCTCACGTTCCCAAGTGAATTCCGGTCCACGCTTTGCGTTCCAGCGCACCTTCACCATCGGGATACGACTTTGCTTTGTTTTCTTGACCTCTCGGTCCATGATTTCTACTGGTTCCTCCACGAAGTTGAGGCTCTCGTTGATCTCGATCTCGTCGAGTGAAATAACAAGAGTCTCGTCGGATAGGCACTTTTTCAAGTTTGACACGTGGAAGGTAGGATGTACGTTACCGAGTTCTTTCGGTAGATTGAGCTTGTAAGCCACAGGGCCGATTCTTGCGAGAATCTCGAAAGGCCCTATGTATCTTGGATTGAGCTTCCCACGCTTTCCAAAGCGTATTAAGCCCTTCCAGGGTGAGACTTTCAATAGGACTCGGTCGCCCACCTGGAACTCTAATGGTTTCCAACGCTTGTTAGCATAGCTTTTCTGTCGGTCTCTAGAGGCTTTTAATCGTTCACGAATTTGAACGATCTTCTCTGTCGTTTCCCGAATGATCTCCGGACCCGTGAGAGTGCTTTCGGGAACTCGTCCCTTAGCTAACTGGGTATCACCCACTTCAGCCCAGCACAGAGGGGATCTGCACTTCCGGCCATAGAGGGCCTCGAATGGAGCTGCCTTTATGCTCGTGTGATAACTATTGTTTTAGGAGAATTCGACAAGGGGTAAATGAGTATCCCAAGCTTTTCCAAAGTCTATCACACAGACATGCAACATATCTTCTAAGGTTTGGATAGTTCTCTCGCTTTGCCCGTCGGTCTGTGGATGATAGGCTGTACTCATGTCCAGCCTAGTTCCTAAGTAACTTTGTAATGACTGCCAGAACCTCGAAGTGAATCTACTATCTTGGTCTGAGATGATAGATAAAGGAACACCGTGCAGTCTTACAATCTCCCTAATGTAAGTTCTGGTAAGTTTCTCCATCTTGTCTGTTTCCTTGATCGGTAGGAAGTGTGCAGACTTGGTCAGTCTATCGACGATGACCCATATGGAATCAAGTCCACCCGTCGTCTTGGGCAACTTGGTTATGAAGTCCATAGTGATCCGCTCCCACTTCCATTCTGGTATCTCCGGTTGTTGTAGAAGACCGGAGGGTTTCTGGTATTCGACCTTGACCTTTGCGCAAGTAAGGCATTCACTCACGATGGTAGCAATATCTGCTTTCATGTTAGGCCACCAATATAGATTTTTAAGATCCAGATACATCTTATCTGAACCCGGGTGGACGAAATAACGAGTGTTGTGAGCTTCCGTCATGACCAAGTCTCTGAAGCCACCGTGTTTCGGTGTCCAGATTCGATACATGAGGTATAAGGCTCCACCACCTTTGACTTCCAAGTTCTTATCCATTCCACTAAGGGATTCACCAGCCACGTTTTCAGGTTTCAAAGCGTCGAGCTGAGCCTCCTTTATTTGCGTGGACAAGTGTGAATGGATAGTTAGAGTCAAAGATTTGACTCTACGACCAGCATATTCTTTCCGACTTAGGGCGTCGGCTACTACATTGGCTTTACCCGGATGATAACGAATTTCGCATTCGTATTCACTAAGTAGCACGACCCCCCGTCGTTGTCTCATGTTGAGCTCTTTCTGGTCGAAAATGTGCTGCAGACTCTTATGGTCTGTAAAGATCGTGCTTTTTGTACCGTATAGGTAATGTCGCCAGATCTTCAGAGCAAACACAACTGCTCCTAGCTCGAGATCGTTGGTTGTGTAGTTAACCTCATGTGTCTTCAGCTGTCTCGAGGCATAGGCTATAACTTTACCTCGCTGCATCAGAACAAATCCGAGTCCTTGATTGGATGCATCGCAATAGACAATGAAGTCTTCTATTCCTTCGGGAAGGGATAGTATCGGGGCGGTGCACAAGGCTCGTTTGAGCGTTTGGAACACTCTTTCCTGTTTCTCCTCCCAGTCGAAGGCCACGCCTTTCTGGGTCAGGGTTGTAAGAGGTTTCGCTATGTTGGAGAAGTTCTGGATGAACCTGCGATAGTAGCCAACTAGACCTAGAAATTGACGAATTTCAGTAGGTGTCTGTGGTGCTGACCAGTTCTCGATGGCCTTAATTTTGGAAGGGTCCACGTGTATACCTTCTTCGCTAACCACATGGCCCAAAAATTCGACTCGTCGAATCCAAAATTCGCACTTTGAGAACTTTGCGTAGGGCTTCTCCGCTCGCAATGTTTCTAAGATTTTATGGAGATGTTGACCATGCTCCTCCTTACTTCGAGAGTAGATGAGTATGTCATCAATGAAGACGATGACGAACTGATCCAAGTAAGGACGACACACCCTATTCATCAGATCCATGAATACTGCGGGCGCATTAGTTAATCCGAATGCCATCACTACAAACTCGTAGTGCCCGTAACGAGTTCGGAAGGCTGTCTTGGGAACATCTTCCTCTAACACTCGTAGTTGGTGGTATCCGGATCGCAGATCTATCTTCGAGAAGTAGTTGGCTCCTTGAAACTGATCAAATAAATCGTCAATGTGGGGCAAGGGATAACGATTTTTAATGGTAAGTTTGTTGAGTTCTCTATAGTCTATGCACATGCGAAATGATCCATCTTTCTTTTTGACGAACAAGACCGGTGCTCCTCATGGTGAGAAGCTTGGTCGAATGAATCCCTTCTTGAGAAGTTCGTTAAGTTGACTGGAAAGTTCCTGCATTTCAGCTGGTGCAAGACGATAAGGAGATTTGGCTACGGGGGTAGCCCCTGGCACTAAGTCGATTCTGAACTCGACTTGGCGTTGTGGTGGTAAACCGGGAAGTTCTTCTGGGAATATGTTGGGAAAGTCGCGTACTTCTGGAATTTTCTGGATGTCTTTCTGTTCTTGACTAGTATCGACGACGTGTGCGAGAAATGCATGGTACTCCTTCCGCAAACACTTTTGTGCTTGAATGCACGAAATGATGCGAAGGCTGGTACTAGGTTTGTCGCCGTAGATAATTAAAGTTTCGTTATTAGGAAGGTTAAGACGAACTGCTTTTTCGAAGCACATAATGTTGGCACGCAGAAGACTCAACCAATCCATACCGATGATGACGTTGAAACATTTAATGGTAACTGGCATAAGATCTATCTTGAAAGTATGGCTATCTAAAGTTAAAGTACAACCTATGTATATGCAGTTTGTACTCTTTGTTTTCCCGTTAGCCATTTCTACCGTGAATGAACTATCTAATGCACATGGTTTTTGTTTAAGCAGGTGTGCAAATTTGTGACTTACAAAACTTTTCTCGGCTCCACTATCGAAAAGTATGCAAGCATAAGAGTTATCAAGGAGGAACGTACCAGTAACTATCGTTGGATCAGCTACTGCTTCCTCGTGGCCTAGAGCCATAACTCTTCCCACTCCTCCAACCATCCCTGCTTTAGGGCAGTTCCTCTTGTAATGGCCCACTTCGCCACATCCGTAGCAAGCTTGGCCCATACCGGCGTTAGGAACTTGAGCAGCTTGAGCTGTTGGAGTTTTGCAGAAGCGGATGGTGTGTCCCTTCTTGTTGCAGTTAGAGCAATCCATCTCCCTACAAGGTCCGTTGTGATGGAAGTTGCACTTGGTGCACTTCGGGAGGGTTCCAGCATATGCCCTTGCTGGTAAGAGGTTGGCAGGGGCAACAGGAGTAACTATGGCAGCATTGATTGCCACAAATTGTTGTTTCTTGGAGGACCCTTGCGGAGCCCCTCCTTTCCTCTTATTCCACCCCTTCTTGTGGTAGTCGGGGTTGGACTTTTGTGGTACAGGGGTAGGGATTGTTATGTTCTGAGGTTTCCGGTGATCGATAAGAGACTGTGCCAGTTCCTTGGCACTATCGAAGGCAATAGGCCTGGAAGCGATCACACTTGACTGGATCTGGGGCGACAGTCCCCAGACATACCTCTCAATCTTTTTGCTCTGGAGAGCAACCATGTCGGGGCACAAGTTTGCCAAATCACAAAACCTATTTATGTAGGTAGTGATGTCGGATCCAACCATTTGAAGACCCCAGAATTCCTGCTCGAGTTTTTGCACTTCGCCTCGAGGACAGTATTCTTTCATGAGCATCTCTTTCAATTTCTCCCAGCTGATGGAATAAGCCACCACCAGAGTTAGATAGTTAACATGGCTGTTCCACCATGTTAGTGCTCGGTCAGAGAAGGTACAAGTTGCGAACTTGACCTTGCTGCCTTCTTGGCATGCGCAGATCTTGAAGACAGATTCCATCTTCTCGATCCATTGTCTCAATACCATTACACCCCTAGTTCCGTTGAAGCTGCGGGGTTTGGCGTTAGTAAAATCCTTGTAGGTGCATTCCCGAGGGTGTCCATGGCTTTCGCCGTGGTTTGAGGGTGGTGCACCTGTTCCTGACCCACTAGGGGCAGGAGCGTTGATTGCTGACACAGCAGCTGCAACTGCTGCTGTGAAAGCTGCCTGGAACATAGTGGCATCAAAAGGATTTGGTGTTTGAAGAGGTACAGGTGGTGGTGGAGGTGGTGGTATTGGTGCTTCGTTGTTTGGGTTCCTCCTAGGATTCCTGCGTGGCGGCATCTTCAACTATACATTTAAAAGATGAAGACATGGATAAGAATAAATGATAAATGAATGTGTCTCATGGACTAAATCACCATAGTCCAACAACAGAAGGAATAGTATGACTAAATGAAGAGGATAGCATTTGGGTAATAATTTCCATAAGATTAGATATCTGTCAATAATACTGGAATTACAGATGTAACGAGTTCGGGAAAAATGGCCTAAGAGTAGGCCTTACATCAACCAAGATGGAAAATTTTGACAGACTTAAGATCAGATAAAGACCTAACAGGTCTAAGATTTATATAGACAGGAAATTAGACCAAAGTTTTACATAAACTAGGTTATATCCAAAAGATGAGATGACGATATTCTATCGGCGACGAGAACTACTAGCATGAGTCCTCGATCCCGTCAGTAGGCGTTCGATGTCCCTTATACGCCTGTCCGACCTTGCTTGTTGAGCTCGAAGTTCTCTAACTTCAGCTCGGGTTTCAGCAAGTTCCCTTTGCAGATTTGCATTGCAGACCAGAGTCCTTTCATGAGCAGACTCTAGTCGGCGAATGTGGACAATGTTAACACCAGAGTTGGCGTCAACTTCCAAAACTTGATTGATAGTCGCTTGAGCCATTATCGTGTTCCGAGAAATCCTACGCACCATGATTGGTAGGACTCTATCAGCAGAACCTCCTTCAGTGAGGTTGTAGAAACTTCGGTTGCCATTGTAGGGAATGGGCTGACCTTGTTCCTGACTCCAATCAGTCAAGTTAATGGCCCACAAGGGTGTGGGTCCTTGAAACACAGGGCGAGGGTTCAGGTTTGGGTTTTGAGCAGCCGGGGGTAGGTTGTTGACTTCTGGCTCCGAGTCAGAACTATCGGAAAAGCCCTCAGCATGGTGATCATCCAAAGGGATTGGGTGATCATCTTTTGGCTCTGCCTCTAGCCCACCAGCATTGCCTTGCTTCGGAAAGTACGGATCGCCATGTTGAAATCCAGCCATCTTAATCTACGCGAGAAAAGGGATATAAGAAATAGCTAAAATGGACGAACTAGCTAAGATAATTACAGTAAGATCAAATACCCATATGGTATTCCTTTATGGTTGTGTTGGTAAGTTTTTAGACTTATTTGTACCCATTGACCAAAATCGGCCACTAGTGTGTGAAGAAAAAGGGCTAGCCGATTTCATGAGTTGTAGAATTCTCTCAAGTTATTCTAAGTGTTTTGGTGATTTTGATTCCATTTGAGGCCTCCACACTATTGGGGCTAGGCACTCAAGCTTCATGAAGACTTTCTACATCAAGAGGTATGTATTCTATCTTATTACACTCATAGTTTTGTATGCTAAATTAGGATAATACCTTGGAAGTTCTTATTTGCATGTATAATAGAGAAAACATAGATCCAAGGTATTTAGGGTTGCATGTACACTTAGGAGTGTTAGAATGCTCAAAACCCAAAAAATAATCGAGCCAAGAAGTGGGGATACTTCCTAATCGATTGATTCTCGTGCTCCCAAGTGAATTCAGGTCCTCGGTTGGCATTCCAGCGAACCTTCACTAATGAGAAGCGGATTTTTTTCGTTCACTAGACCTCTCGGTCCATGGTTACTATGGTTCTTCCACGAAGTTGAGGCTCTTGTTGATCTCGATATCGTCGAGTGGGATTACAAGACTCTCGTTAGATAGACACTTTTTCAAGTTCGAGACGTGGAGGGTAAAATATACATTACTGAGTTCGCGTGTACGAGAGTAGATAAATAAGTCGTTTACAAGGATATTGACGAACTGGTCCAAGTAAGAATGGCGTACCTTATTCATTAAGTTCATGAGTACTAAGGGCACATTGGTGTTATCTGAAGGGTATCACTACGGACTCGTAGCATTCGTATCGAGTTTGGAAGATTGTCCTCGGGACATCCTTCTCTAATACTCGCAACTGGTGATATTCAGATCTCTGGTCCATTTCTAAAAGGTAAATCGTTACTTGCGGTTGGTCAACCGACTCATCTATGCGAGCCAGAGGTAATGATTCCTAATGGTAATCCTGTCGAGGTCTCCGTTAGTTGATACTCCTACAAAACAATCCGTCTACGTTCTTGCAGTAGAAGACCAGAGCTCTGCGTGGTTAGGAGCTTGGTCTTCTATTTCCATTGCTGAGTAAGCATTAAGTCATCCGAACGGTTCTTATATCTCTATGGGTGTTAGACTGTAGGGCGATCTGGTTACAGGATTCGTATTGGGTTCTAAGTTTGGTCGCATGACGATGCGTTTAATCGTAGTCTTGGGAATTTTCTGTCCTGAAGTTCATATTAGAAGTCATACATGGTTCATCAATCACAGTCCCGTGTATACGAGTCATATATAATTAAGATTGAAAAGGTAGTTGAATAAATGATTATTCTTTAAGCTCACATCCCAACTAGGAATAGAATTTAAAGTGGAATCATCAATTCTAAACCTATAGAACCTTGATTATATACCACCCCTTGTGTATACATTCTTCAGCGATAGATCAACCGTATGGGTCCTTGGAGTGAACTTGACGTACTCTACGAGTGGTACTCCTGGGAGGTTTGCTGAGGTTTCTTTCGAAAGGATAAGAAATAGGAGGTATTCTACACATGAGTACTTTGGAGTTCTAAAATGATGGTTTCGCTAGAAAGACATTTATAGAGAAAGAGATGTGCGTACGAAACTGGTATTGTGAGGATTGAATTGACTCAAGTTGTATGATAATATCGAAATCACATGGAAATTAAGGCATTAGACTTGATCATAAAGGTGTTACAGACAAAACACAACAGTGCAACTTTTAACTGAGTTACAGTACTTTAGATTATCTACAGGACTACTGCTGCGAACAAGGTACACTACAAAAGGCAAGTATGCACAGCACGAGGCTCCTTTTGACTGACGGGATCTCGCAAAAGATAAGACTCGAGTTGCACTGGTTTTAACCAGTTTAAGAGTCTGTTACAACGAACGCCTTATATACTTTAACGTGGGTCTAGGGTAGTTTCTCCTGCGGCAGTGATCCTTAGTATCTTCCCGTCTGCGCCGGAGTTCTTTGCTATTTGACAATCTTTTTTGAGATGTCTAATCTCACCACAATTATAGCAACCCTGGCTGGCTCTCGTGGTGGGGGTGGTTCCACAGAAACGGGCAATGTGCCCTAGTCTATGGCAATTGATACATTGCAATACCCGGCAGGCTCCATTATGATGATACCTACACTTGTTACACTTCGGGAGTCTTCCGTCATATTGCTTGCGTTCCTTTTGGGCTCGATGCTTTCGTTTCTTAAACTCTGAGTTTTTGCTTCAGGTGTTTGCGACTGTTACTACTTGTTGAATTCTTGGATCGTTACCACGATCAGAATTTTCAACCCCTTTGTCACTCTTGTTTGCGTTGCCAGAGCCGAGGTGTGCAAGGACAGCTATCATGGCAGCTGTTACCGCGACTTTGAATGTAGCGGCGTCAATATGAAGGATATAGGTTTTGTTGTTCGGCTGACTATTTCTGGATGACAACATGATTCTGTAACATGAAAGATAAGGAGTTCGTGAGCGATTATGGTTGACCCTAGATGTATTTCGATCGTTCATGTAAAGAGTAGAAGTATGTTCTCGAGGGTTTGACCTACATCCCTATGATGCAGTCCTAGTACATAGTAGAGGTAAGGTCGTAGAATGGTCTCATGACGTTTTTCGTTCAAACTCGGGTACCACTGGTTGGTAATAAACATGATCCAACCTTTAAAAGAGCATTAGGAATGATCCCGGAGCTAAATTACCCTAGTCCAATAACTTCACTAGAGTGGGTTTCAGATAGACTCCAACGATAGTATGATGAAAGTATTTAAACAACGAATGACACAGAAGTTAGCCGACTGTCAATATCATTGATATTCATGACGTAATATGTTTGGGAAAAATGACCTTGGAGTAGGTCTTACATCACATCCAGAGTAGAATGTTTTGGCCGCATAAAGGCCTAACTAAAATTACCTACAGTACCAGATAGTTACATAGAAAAATGACACATAGGACATAGACAGGAAAACGATTCCTTAAAACAAAGAAGGAAAGTAAATCATATCCTACTGCTGACGGTCACCCCTATGGTGAACTCTTAGTTCAGCTAGTTGACGTTCTATATCAAGTAGGTGTCTTTCATACACCCTCTGGCGCACTCGGAGTTCTATGACTTCGGCTCGTGTTTCGGCTAGTTTTTGTAGCTGGGTCTCGTGGTCTTTCTCAGATCTCTGATGAGTGTATTCAAGGCGATTGGTGCGGTTGGTATGCATTCCTGCATAGGCATCAACCTCTGCGATATGATGGAGAGTTGTCCTGCCCTAAATCTCGTTTCGGGCAACTTTATGGACCAGGATTGGTAGAACTCTGTGTGCCGAGCTTCCTTCGCTTACGTTGTAGAAGCTTCGGTCTCCATTAAATGGCATAGGTTGATCTTGCTCTTTCCTCCATGTTTCCATGCATTCTACCCAAGGAGGTGTCGGGCCACGAAAAGCCAGACGAGGGTTAGGATTTGGAATGGGGGCTACCGGGGGTAGGTTCTCAACCTCGGGTTCGGATTTATCATCATCCGACAGGTTTTCAGCATGGTGATCATTCAAAAGAATTGGATGATCATCCTCTGGTTCTTCTCCAAACCATCCAGCATTGCCTTCGTTCGGAAGGTACGGGTTGCCGTGGGGATCGAGTCCAGCCATGTTATCTACGTGAGAATTGGGGTAAGGAAATTGTCGCACCCCAAAACCACGAACGACGGAAACGTTCAGGGGTGGAGGACGTCATATACAGTATCACGACAGTGTAATATAATAAACAAGCAACAACATCATCCATTGCATTATAAGTAAAGTTTTAATACATGTGTGTTCTTTCATTGTAGTAAGACACCAAAAATATACAATCAAAATAAAAGACGAGACTTGACTGCTCCGTCTTCTCAAAATCTGTCCTCCGTACCTGTCTAGTGGAGTCCTGAGAACACAAGTTATTTTGAAAGAGAGTATCAGCTTTAAAGCTGGTGAGTTCATAAGTATATAAGTGTCATTGCTTTGTTTGTGAAAATCTGCTATGAATGCCATGTAAACCTTTAAGTCAAAATGTTGAGTAAGTATAAAATCCCTAGAAAAACCCTTATTTTCTATAAGTATGAAATGTAGTCTTCTACCCAGACTCGAATGTTTTGTAAGTATGAAGTGTCGTCTTCTACCAAGACACGAATGTTTTGTATGAATGAAGTGTAGTCTTCTACCAAGACTCGAATGTTTTGTAAGTATGAAGTGTAGTCTTCTACCAAGACCCGAATGTTCTATTTGTAAAATGATAGTTTTTCCTTTGCGTAGACTAGTACTAAAAGTGCTTAGTCTAACTCATCGTTTATGTGAATGTGTCACAAAATAAGGTAAGCAGGAAAAACATAATATTGTAAGTGTTGTCACTGGGTACTAGGACCAACACAACATCGCATTAAGCAAAATGTACAACCTAATGAACATCCGAAGATTGTCCAATTGTCCTCTGTAGCAGCAGCAGGTGGGTGGAAGGGTTAGTCCCAAATCGATTTCCTAATATAAGTAGTAACCGTAAGCATCCGTAGATGTTCATTATCCACTGTTGCTAACAGATGGGTTCCGGAATGCTTAGTCCCGTACATATATCCCGAGGTACTGTGGGATAGAGGCCCATCTAGGTATCCCGAGGTACTATGGGATAGGGTCCTATCTTAGATATTCCGAGGTACTGTGGAATAGGCAGGAAGATTTACACAGAAGGTACTAATAAATCATCCTCGCAATTCAAGATACAAGTAATCCTGTTAATGTACACAGATAAGTGTCTCTACGTAAAGGTACTCATGTAATGCATTCATGTAAACGTGTTCATGTATCATGTAAGTATATGTAAAGGTACTCATGTATCAGGTAATGTACGAGTATAGACTCATGAATGAACTGACTCTTATGTGACTCCTTGTAATAGACGTAATGTTTGATATCTTCAAATTATCCCTATGATAATCTACTGTAATATAACTAGTTGACCATGAAAGTTTACCCACTCTTACTACTCAAGGGTATGGGAAACTAAATGAAAGATGCAAACTATGACATCAATACATATATAAGAATATACGTGTATATGCATAGTTCAGTTCAAGAATGAAAAATGGTTTTGTAAGACATCTCATGGGTTTTGAACAATAAATAACAATGACTTGATGTCATTTGAATGCCCATTTCAAAAGTAAAACATTTGGTAACAATGTGCTTGTAGGATGTAAAACCATTTCATGCATCACATTTTGTAGCATGTGAAATCTGTTAAATGACAAACACAGTTATAAATACATATCAATGATTTAATAATATGTTTGTTTGTACTTGTATTCCCCCCCCCCATTAAAGCATTTAAAATCATTTAAAACATCGATCAGGGATATGAACTCACCTGTAGTTTGTGATTGGAATGAACTGAACGGTATCGGATTGCTAGGTGTCAAGCGAGGACTGGTGCACACACTACGATCCTAATGAACATATAATCACACATATATGCACACAATTAGACTTAAAAGACTAATTGATAATGTTTAAGACATCCTAGACATAGATAACACTTTATATAAGTGTTTTAAGCCGTAAGGACTTCATCTAAGCAATTGTGGGACGGGGTACTTGTGTTTAGGGTTCCCAAAGGACCCTACAAGAGAGTTTACTCTCCATAAGCCATCACACATGGAGTTTACGGTTGTAAACTCTTGAGTTTACAGCCGTAAACTCCCAAACATGTGTGTTTGGTGTGTTTTGAAGTCCAAAATGCTTTCTAGAATTATTCTAACCTAGTGGCTATGTTCTTGGAAGGGTTTAAGGCCTAGAAGTACTCCAAATAGGAGTTTACGGCCTAAAGGACATTTCCCCTTGGAGTTTACGGCTGTAAACTCCCTTGGGGTGTTTCCTTGGTTGCTTTCAAGCCTCTTGTACTAGTGGGATGTGTTCTAGACTTCTAATCCTAGCATATGAAGGCATTAGGCACCACTTAGTGCCCTTTTTAGGTCTAGGGCCTTAGGTGTCATGAAAACACCCTTTGTGATCATTTACATGGAGTTTACGGCCTAGGAGAGTTCTAGGCCGTAAACTCACTTTCATTTGTGTCCTTTGATGTGTTTAAGACCTTAAGCTACTTGGGAAAATAACCTAGATGCAAGCCTTAAAGTCCTTAAGTCCTCAAATCACCATTTAGGGCTATGAAATGGAGTTTACGGCCTAAGAGAGTTATGGGCCATAAACTCCCAATCTTGGGTGGTTTTGTGTGTTTTTTCATGTCCCTAACATGTATACCTAATGTTCTAAGACCTTATCCTAGCACCAATGTCGGTTTTTGGCTTTGTTTCGGGAGTTTACCGCCCAAGAACACCTTGGGGAGTAAACTCCTAGATCTCATGATTTAGCCATCTAAATCATGTTTTAAGCATCTAATATGTATTCTAACACTACTAGAAAGAGTTACTCACAATTTGGGATAAAAACCCGAAGATCTGTCAGAGAGAAAATGGCTTTTCTCTAGCTGGAATTGTGAATAATGAATTAATTAAATTCAGAAAACTATTTATAGTCCTGAAATATTTTTACAGAAAATATTTTTATTCTCGAACTTGGACTGTAACATTATGAAACTTGAGATGTCCAAATTTCACAAACTCAGGAGCATCCACTCTCCTGATATCTCCTAAAGTGTAAACCCTAATGTACACAAACTTATTCAGAAAAGTCCGAAAATCACTGAAATTGGTTTGGCTTCTATTGAATAGATATTGTTCGTACAAATGGAAATTTCGGGTTGTCACAGAAATAAATATTAGACGAACCATCTAGATAATTATTAGATAATCTTCATTAGTTACATCACTATTTGTAAGGTGCATACCAGTTATATGTAATCAAAACATGATAGGCCTTCGAATAAGTGACCTTAAATCCAAACTCACAAGGAACAAGGGTAAAACAAAAATTCATAGATTCTAAGTCTATGACATCCTAGTTACAGATAACCTTGGTGTATCCACTTAGCAACTATCGACCTAGTAATGAAGATCTTTTTAGTTCTCAAGTAAGTAATTATAGTAACACAAAATACTCCCATAGTATTTTAGACCTATGTTATGCTCTAATGTTCTCCTTGTGGTAGTGTTGGTAAGTTTTTAGAATTGTTGCCACATCACAACCATTCTTGGGCATGTGCTAATCACTCCTCGGACCAGCATAGTTGATCAGGCTATGTCACTCCCAAGACTGACCATACATCCCCGAGCTTACTTGTGAAATTCAACAATCGTAATACATTGGTTCTTGTCATTATGACACTGATTTTAGTATGAATGCAGGTATGTAAACTTAGTTAAATATTTTATTATTTAAAAGTCTCTTGGTCAGAGTATTTTAATCCCATTGTATTTATAGTTAGTATATCTTTTATGGGTTGATATACTTAGTTCACTATAAACAATGATCAGATACCAATCTGTAACACCCCAAAACCAAGAACGGCGGAAACGTTCTGGGGCGGAGGACGTCATGTAAAGTATCACAACAATGCAAAGTAGTAAACAAGCAACAACATCATCCATTGCATTAATAGTATAATTTTGATTACAATTGTTCTTTCATAGTATAAAACAGCATAATGAATACTCAAAAATAAGAGACGAGTCTTGACTGCTCCGTCTTCCCAAAACCTGGTCATCGTACCTGTCTATTGGTGACCTGAGAATACAAGTTATTTTGAAAGCGAGTATCAGCAATAAAGCTGGTGAATTCATAAGTATTTATGTGTCTTTGACTTGTAAAAACTGTATAGGAAAGACTTGTAAATGTTTGAAGACAAGTTTGTATCAATGAACATGTTTGTAACTAACTATAAACGTTTGAAAACCCTAAAAATCCCATATTTCCTACTAGTATAAAAAGTAGTCTTCTACCAAGACCCAACTGTTTTGAAAGTAGTCTTGTACCAAGACCCGACTGTTTTGAAAGTAGCCTTTTACCAACACCCGACTGTTTTGAAAGTATGCACCACTATAAAAGTGATGGTTTTTCCCCTGTATAAATATTATTATTATAAACTATCGTCTACCTCATCGTTTATGTGTATGTGTCACATTATAAAGGTGATAAGGAAAATAGTCTATCTATATTAAATATATTCTACCTTGTCGTTCATGCGAATGTCTCACAAAGTGAAGGTGAGAAGGAAAATAATATAACCATTTAAGTATTATCCTTTGGTACTAGGATAATCAAGGCAGAGTAACTTGTCGAATAGTATTAACCATAGATATCCGTCGATGTGCATTTTCCCGCTGTAGCTAACAGCTAGGGGTAGAATGGTTAGTTCTGAACTTATATAATAGTATCTACTCATATAATATGTAATAGTATCTCATCATATAGTATGTAATCGTATCTCTTTCTATAGTATGTAATAGTATCTATGTAATTGTATCCCTTCTAGTTGTATGTCTTGTAATTGTATGTATTACTATCTCTTCATATAATATGTAATGCATTCGTATTTCTGTAATTGTAACTCTTCATATAGTATGCAACGTATTAGTATAGACTCATGAATGAACTGACTCTTGTGCGATTCCTTTTAATTGGAATAGTAAGTAGTATCTCCTAACTATACCTACTTTGTTACTATTAATGTACGTGTATACTCGAAGGTATACCTTTACTACCCAAAGGTAATGAACTGACTGATAGAACTTTTATGACTATATAACAGTACAAAAGAAGTTTTGTAAAACCTTTGAAAAGTTTAATAACTAAGAAATGATGACTTGCTATCAATTTATAAAATGATTTAAAAGCAGTTTGTTTGATAAGACAGTTTCATAAAGAGTTTTAACATGTAAAAACGTTTGAAAAAGTCATTTGAAGTAATCTGTTTTTTAAAACAGCTAAAAGCGTAGTAAATCCATTTGTATGCTAGTTATTAATCACATGTGATTAATATAATAACTAACATGATTCAACTTGTATCCCCCCCCCCCCATATAATCATATATAAACATTTGCAAAAATTTAAATGGTTAATTAAGGGGTATGAACTCACCTGTAATGAGTGGTATGTTCGGAAGTGTTGGACATGGTGCTAGGAGTCAAGTGAAGACTTGAACACACACAATGATCCTAGTTAACAGATAATAGAAACATATATGTATCTAATTAGACACTTAACAACTAATTAATCAAGTTAAGACAACCTAGGACATGGAAACACTTTGAATCAAGTGATGTTGGTATCAAAGGTTTGCATCTAAGGGTTGTATGGTATGGCATTGGAGTTTATGGCCTAAGGACCACTCCTTATGGATTTTACGGCCCATGACTATTTCCCCATGAGTTTATGGTAGTAAACTCATGGTACTAAGTTCCAAATTATTTTTTGAGGTCTTACAAGTTATGATTGAGAATCCGATGATCAAGTCCAAACCTTGGGAAAGCATTAGGGGCACACTAACACTACCTTATAGAGTTCACGGCCTAAGGACCACTTCCTTAGGTGTTCACGGCCGTAAACGCTTATGGGGACTTGTTTTGATTGTTGTTTAAGGTCTTAAACACATCTAGGAAGGATCAACGTTATCATCCAAGGCTTAGGAAGGAGCTAGGGTCCATTTAGCCACCTTAAGAGGGGTTTACGGCCCAAGAACATTTTGGGCCGTAAACTCCTTTGTTCTTATGATTCTTGATGATTTTCAAGTGTTATTAAGATCATACTAAGCACACAAGAAGCTAGGGCAAGTGTAATTACAAGATAGAAGCTCGATTAGGTGTTTAAGGTCCAAGAACACTAGTGTGTGTTCTTGGTGTTCTTGGTGTTTTGAAGAACACTTGAAGATCTAGTTGAAAAGCAATAATGAATGGATGAAATGATGTATAAACACTAGGTGATAGGGTATAACAACAAATCAAGTCGAGAAACACTTACGTTTTCGGAAGATCGGGCGAAGAACGTGATAATAGTTGAGAGAGAACGGGGAGTAAACTTGAGGGTGGAAGTGAAAAATGAGGAGTTTGGGGAGTAAACTCATGCCTAAGGCATGAGTTCACGGCCACACAAGGGTTTACAGCCTAAAATCTAAAAGTTTGGCCGTGAACGCTTTATTAGGGTGCATTGGGTGGGTTTGCTACTTCAAGATCCGAGACGGTACTTCCTTTCCTTCGTTTGTTTGAAGAATAAATAATTATAACACTCAAACGGACTTTTAAATTGGCTAACAATTATAAAAAATGTAATTGAATTTTAATTGAAGTGATTGACTTTAGAGTTTGTACGAATGAAAATTCTGGGTTGTCACACTATCACAAGGGTGTGATCCTTGTAACTTTTACAAGGTGTGATCATTGTAATAATAACCAGTGGTATAAAACTAAGTCATACAGTCGTAGCTACAGACTCATGGTAGCATAACTTTAGAGGCATTAAACATTGTCGATATACAAGTATGAATGTTAAATATAAGTTTCCCAAAGACTTATACTCTATGTATAACAATCTAATAGGTATATTACTTGTATATTAAGTAGACCACTATACCTATCCTACTTACTCGTATAGAATTGAATTAGATTTATATGTAGCGGTTTTACTCGTATAGAATTGAAATAAGATTTATACGTAGCAACTTAGTTTGTAGGGAATTATAAACATTTATACTTATACTCTAGGTTCAAAGAATGTTTAGGTATAACACTTATTTGGTAAGTAAACCATTATACCTAGGATATATATACTAAATGTTTGAGAGTCAAAATGATACTTTTGAAACTATACTTTTTGAACATGGATAATATATTATTTTTATATGGTGTCAAAACCTGTGAACTCACCAACATAATGTTAACGTATTTTAAATTGCATGTGTTTTCAGGAAGTTGATAACTATGATACGAGAAATGATGTTACGCTGCCTGATGTTTCCGCTGACGGCCGAGGTGTGACACAGTCACACCCCCAAACCAAAACGGAGAAAATCGTTCGAGGGCAGATGACTTCATGTAATATCGTAACAGTTGAATAGATATTAAAGAAAGTAAAACAACCATCATATATATAATTTAAAATTTACATTGTTGAATGATACTTGTTTCAAAACAAATTACAATATGATGACAAAATGAGTTTTAAACTGACGCCTTAGCGTCACTTCTCCAAAAGCTGAAATTTACCTGTATTACTGAATCCTTGAGAAATACATGTAAATTTGAAAGAGTAGATCAGCGTTTAAGCTGGTGAGTTCATAAGTATTTGATGTCAATGTTTGTATAAATTTGTATGAAATTCGTTGTAGATGTTTGAAAACTCCTAGAAAATCCCATATTTCCTACTAGTATAAAAGTAGTCTTTTACCAAGACTCGACTGTTTTTTGAATGTTTGCTTCTAGAAATCCAATATTTTTCCATAAGTGTGTGGTAGTTTAAAAGTTTCAAAACTGTAAAGAAATAGTGTTTTTCAGGCCTAGAATAGTAGATTTATGTGTGTATAAAATCACTATGGCATTTGATAACCCTGTAAATCAACGTGTTTTTAGTACTCCATGTGAGTCTTATAACCATGCTATTGACCCAGAATGCATGTAACAACATTCTTCAGGCATTGGAATGTTATGACATTTGTCACCCCATACCTGCCGGTCTAACAGTAGCTAACAATTTAGGTGCGGGATTGTCAATCCCGTATAGATCTATACACAAGTATCACGTTCTCCCTACAAGAGATTATAATATATAATACAGTACTTTAAGTACATACTTGAAAGTACGTGAAGTTGAATGTCTCACAAAACTTAGTATCAAATAGATTTACATATGAAAAGTCCAATTATTCTTGTATATGAAAGTATTTCCTTGATATTGTACTTATTGTACGTAAAATCTCATGAATATCTAGTAAACTATACCTATTATAGTTTTTCCAGATGTGTGATTCGTTTGTATGAAAAACCCTAGTGTAGTGTCGACTTTGTATGTAAAGTATAACATTTGTAATAACATTATTGAACATTTATACTCAAAATATAAATAAATTGTTTGATATTTATATAACAACAGGTTTCATTCCAAAAGGACAAAGTGTTATCATGATACGTTGTATGAGAATGTTTTCATATGATAGTTATAAATCACATATGATTTATTATATAACAAAAGCATAGCAAAAGATTGATGTTTTTCACACGAGGAGAACCGTGTGTGTACTTGTATTCCCCCCCCCCCCCCCTTAAAAGTGTATAAAAGCATTTACAAAACATTTGAAAACGTGGTTATAGGGGTATGAACTCACCTAATAGATTAAAGAAGGTGAGACGAAAGTCGAGCAGAACTTCGATTTGAGAAAGCAGATTTCTCAAGATTCTCAGGAATTCTCAAGACCCTCGGGAGCGTAGAACTTCTATCAAGGCTTGAATATGGAACCGGAATGTCGGGATAATCTCGAGAGGATAGAAACGTGAAAATTGGGAGCGTTGGTGGTGAATTAGCAACCTTTGCCCGTCACCCTCGCACCCTTTATATAGGGGCTGGAAAAGATGCGAATGTGGTGCGTTTCTGCTGGGTACGCAGGGTGTTTCCCCAACACAAGGCATTCCCCTGAACGCAACGCGCTCCGAAGCTGAAGTACGTCATGTCTTATGAACCTCGGATGGGATGGCGAAGGGACAGGTCTACGAGCATGAATGTGGGGCGTTCCCTTAGGGAGTGCAGTGCGTTCCCTTAGGGAGTGCAGGGCGTTCACTTCAGACTTGTTGAGAGAAAAACTCTGAGACACACTTGAACAAAAGTTAAAACAATTATATAGCGGAATAGTTAGTCTCGAAGGATCTGTTAGCTCAACAATAATATTAAAAGTTAGAAGATAGTGAGTTAGATGTGGAAAGTAAAGAAACGTAAATGACAACAATTGTTATATCAAATATACACAAAAGCAAATTCATAACAAGGAATGCAATCAAACCAAGTTAGTAAGTGAGATCTAGCTTAGTGATTAAGTCACTAGTGACTTGCTCTACGAAGAGAGATGATGAAAGTAAGATAGAATGAGAATCTGAAGATGTGTATTGGAACTTAGTAAGAGATTCACACATACTGTAACAACCCGAAGTTGTTCATCGCCGAAAACCCATTCTACCCGTATAACTCGACGGAGATCGAAATGTCCCGATATCGTTTTTGGGTTTAGTTAACTAAAATTATATGTTTATTATCATTCAATGAGGGTCCAAATCATTTAGGAACACATGAATTTAGCCCAAAACATTTATTTCATAAGTTTTAGAAATATCCTCGTCGGGTGACGGAAACTCAATCGGGTGTGACCTAAAGCTTCGTTTAAGGCCGGTATCGGGTAGAATTCCACCGTGTCCAAGTTTTAGGAACTATATAAACATGTTTAACCTCTCATTTGAAGCTTTTTCCTTCTCTCTCTACTCTCTCTCTCTAACCTCTCTCCTAAATCCAAAGATTAAGGGTCCAAAACTCCATTTTAAGGCCTCAAATCCCTAAGGTACCTTCCTAGCCTTAATCTATAGCATATTTGGCTTCCAAATTTGACATTTAATCATGAAATAGGACATCATATGTGAGTTTACGGCCCAGGAGGCTGCCTAGGCCGTAAACACCATTTTGAAGAGTTTTAAGCCCTTAAACTCCTTCCTAAACTCATTTGGACTTTAGATATGGCTAAGGGACTTCAAGATATGGACTTAGAACATTTAAAACTTTGATTTTGAGTCATTTGAAGGATTTTACGGCCAAGGCATAAGCTTGGGCCGTAAACTCATGTAAATGGGGTTTTTCATGCCCTTAAACCCTTCCAAATCACTAGTATGACTTATATATGAATTATAGAACATTGGTTTTAGCATTTGGACACTTGAAACATGATTTTTGAGGAGTTTAGGTGAGTTTACGGCCAAGGTGTGTGCTTGGGCCGTAAACTCCCCAAAAACATGGCATAAATTCAATTCTAAGGTGTTAGAAAGCCATCCAACACCACCAAAAGCCTTGGAATAAATCATAGGACCAACCAAAAATAGTTTAAGGGCCTTAAACACATTATTTATGGGATTTTTAAGAGTTTACGGCCAAGGCTTGTTCTTGGGCCGTAAACTCTATGATTCATGGTGTTAGAATGCTAACTAAACACCCCTAAAGCCTTTAGATGAATTTTAGAAGCCCTTCTATGCAAGTTTTAGACCTTGAAACACCTTGTAGCACCCTATAGAAGAGTTTACGGCCATGAGGGGGGTCTCATAGGCCGTAAACTCCATAAAACCCCTCAAATGTCCCATAAAACTCATGTTAGGCCTTGAAATAATTCTATTAATCACATGTGATTTGTTCTAGCATCATTTGACACCATTTTCATGAGGATTAAGGAGTTCAAGGCCAGGAGCCTATGCTAGGCCGTAAACTCCCATAAGTTAATCATTTTGGTGATTTAAATCCATTCCAAGCATTTAGAACCAAACCTAGATACATTCCCTTAAGTGTTTCAAGCCATTTTTGACCTTAACTCACCCCACCATGAGTTTACGGCCGTAAACTCATGGGTAGAGGGTTATGAGGCCGTAAACTCCTTATGGAGTGTTCCTTTGATGTCCCAATTCATTATCCTAACTATATGTGTCCCTAAACGCCACCCGGGTCCCTCCAAACACTTGTATCAGAGTGTTTTCGCGACTTGAAGCAAGTGTCCCTAACATATAAATAAACTAAGTCCTAATTAGATACAAATGTGTATATTTACATTATAATTAGGAACCTCATGTATTTACAAGCCCCGGATCAACTCTTAGCGTCCAAATCGACACATTTTTCGTCCAGTGAGTTCATACCCCTACGCCTTTTTCACTGTTTTTAACTGTTTTCAGGGGGGAATACAAGCAAACCATAACTGTTTTCAAATCATAACATTTATGTGTTTCAAATAATACCTGGCAAACTTATAAACTCTTTTACTCCTTATGTATTATGCTGAGCATAAGGAATGATTTATCAATTTCAACTAAATGGATTTTAGTTAAGAAAATTACCAAACTAATCAAATTATTATGGGAATAATTTGGGGTTCTATAATTATCTGTATTAAGTTATTAGATAAACTATGTCTGATTCAGTTTATCTCCGTATCATTTGAATGTATTGCCAGATAAATTTCATAGTATGTAACTATTTTCACTGTATCAAGTCTTGAAATCTTTGTACGTTTGGTATCGTATGAGAATCCTGTGAATAGTTTAATACTAGCTTGTAAGATAGTCACTACCCTTTATGGATGATCAAGTAATTCCTCTCCGGAAGTGTAACCAGAGTCTCCTGGAGGGAGAGCGAGGAATTTGTGAATAGATCTATTCAGGACTGACAATCCCACACCTTAACTGCTAGCTACAATTAGGCGGGCACGCCTGGGGTGACAAATTCTGTATATCATTCGACGTCTGACTAACATCAAGGAGGTCTCGTTGTCGTATCAGCATGGTTACCCGACTCACAATACGTATAATATAAACTTATTCACAGCTAGGATTTCGTTTAGAATCTATATCTTGTTCGGGATGATAATCCCATGGTCCTGTATCTATATCTAGTTCGGGATGATAATCCCATGGTCTTGTATCTATATCTCGTTCGGGATGGTAATACCATGGTTTTATGTCTATATCTCGTTCGGCATGATAATCCCATGATCTTGTGTCTATATCTCGTTCGGGATGATAATCCCATGAATTTATCAATCTATCATATATCTAGTTTCGGGATAGTGATCCCATGGTTTTATCAAGCTATCTTATATCTACTGTCGGGATAGTGATCCCATGGTCTTTATCGAATTCTCTTATAACTGGTTCGGGATGTTAGTCCCAAGGTTTTCAAAATACTTTCTAACTACAGTTCGTCTAAATTATAGTTTTGTATAATAAACTATACTCTATGTTATTCAAATCAATCTTGCATTTAGGAAAATATGGGATTTTCCTGGGGTTAACTTATATCTTGTAACAGAACTATAACGAAAGATAACTTAACTATTATATATAAGAAAATATGGGATTTTCTTGGAATCACAAACCTTTTCGGAAAACTAAAGGAAACCGATACATTTTCACAAAACGAAACCACTTATGAACTCACCAGCTTTATGCTGATTTTCAAACTGCTTGTATTCTCAGGTCCAAGTTAGACAGGTACCCGACGATATCTTTTGGTGAAGACGGAGTGCTCCGAAGACTCGTCTCGTTTTGTTCATATGATATATGTATAACTTTTGTACAATTTACTTTTGAACCAAATGTAAACTTTCATATATATGTAATGTAATGGTTGTTTACTATGATTACTATGTACATTGGATTTGATACTCAACGTGGAGTCAACCCCGGGAATGTTTCCGCCTTTGGTTTTCAGGGTGTGACACATACATTCGTACTGAATACATTAGAAAAGATCTCTATTTATAGAGAAGATTACAACTCTAAAAGTAGCCATGCAAGGCATACTGGATATTAAAGTGTATTACAGAAAAGACAAAATAAGCTAAATAAATATATAGACGGTGGTGGATAAGATGTCTGAAAGAAGGATGGGTGTCTCCACGGCGAGTGGTCAATGGTCAGGAATCTGGTGGTGGTCAGAGTCGTCTTAAGTAGAAGACTCGTAATGATGGTATGGGCAGTTGAGAACTTCTGGTTGAAATATGGGTACAAGGTTGTCGAGTAGCCAACTCCCGGGTTGGGATGTGTATTCTCGCTTGGGTTTTGAGCAGTAGTGGAAAGGGTTTCGGAAGATCATCAGTGTGTTCTGAAGGGTTAGCGCCTTCCTTGTATTCCAATTGAGTGTTTGGATGCACTGAAGTTGCGCATCGAGTGATATAAGAAATTATTATGGGATTCAGAGGAAATGTATTGTTGTATGTGTATGGTGTTGGGAGTAATGGAATCAGTGGTAGAGGCAGGACATTTTGATGCTCTGTTAGGGTGTTCTGTGGTTTCCGCGTATAGCGTCCCGATTTCAGAGTTATTTAGAGTCTTGGGTTTAAGATGACTAGTGATGTATCATGTATCCACGGTTCCAGTGGGAGCCCTTCGTGTATTGTCATCAAGAGGGATTATTTAAGGAAGTGGATCTCTGCAGAGGTAGGTTCTGTGTTGTGGCAATTGCCGCCAGAGTCTGTAATGCATATCGGGGCAAGTGTGTGTGTAACTATCTTTGATAGTCTTCAGTGCATGAGTTAGTGAACATAGTGTGGCGTTATTATGAGAATGAGAGTATAGGGTGAAGCTACGGAGAGCCGTAGTATTCACCAGTCAAAGGGTGTTGTGATGCTACGGGGAGCCGTAGTACTCACAAGTCAGAGAGAGAGAGAGAGTCGTGATGCTATGAGGAGCCATAGTATTTGCCAGTCAGAGGGTGTTGTGATGCTACGGGGAGCCGTAGTACTCACAAGTCAGAGAGAGGGAGTCGTGGTACTACGGGGAGCCGTAGTACTTACTAGTTAGTTGGCGTTGTGATACTACGGAGGGTCGTAGTACTCACTAGTCAGAGGCTGTCGTAATGTTGCGGGAAGCCATAGTACCCACTAGACAACCAGAGAGTGTGATAATGGAGTGTTCTCTTATAAGTTCATGATGCAGAAGAGTTTTAGGATTGAGTAACCCTAGTGTTGAGTTTTTGGAGTGTAGTGGTTAAACCGGGGCGAGACTGGGTTCTCCGTCTCTGTCGGGAGGGTCAGCGAGGCACGTGGGAAAATATGTGCAACAGACGCCAGAGGTTAGAGCTGAGTCGATCTTCGATTGGATTGTATTTTTATGAGGAAAAGGGAATTTCGTGACTTGCGTGTCATTGGGCCGTGACAGTGGTCACGGGGAAGAAGTTAGTGAGATGTTTTGGATCATGTTATGTGTGACCTCTGGGGGTTCAGCTGAGGGGCTAAAAGCTGACCTGGTGCTCGGTATCGAAGATGAATACGAGAAATGAGATAGAGCTTACCATGGTGATGTCTGCAGACACGTCAGAGCGAGCGAACGATTCAGATGCTTGAGGATATGTTTCGGGCATGTGTATTAGATTTTGCGGGTAAATTGTGGCCCGTATTTGCCTTGGCAGAGTTTTCCTACAACGACAGCCATCAGTAGTGCATCCGTATGCCACCCTTTGAGTTGTTGTAGGGAAGGGGTATCGGACCCCATTTGCAAGGGAGAGATAGAGCAACGTGTGATGGGAAGTACAGAGATCATGCTTCAGACGTCAGAGCATATACAGTAGGTCGGGCAGAGGTTGTTGACCGCTCAGAGTCGCCAGAAGAGTTATGCGGACAGGCGTCGGTCCGAGCTCGAATTTTTGGTCCGTGACTTTGTACTCCTGAAGGTCTCTCCTTGGAAAGGAGTGATTCGATTCGGGAAGAAGGGCAAGTTGGGGCCCCGATATATTGGACCATTCCGAGTGATCGCGAGGGTAGGCTGGGTAGCCTATCGTTTGGATTTTTCCAGCAGAGTTGGGGCAGATTCACGACACTTTTCATGTGTCGCAACTGAGGAAATGTTTAGCCGATGAGTCGGCAGTGGTTCCATTAGAAGATATTCAGGTGGATGCGAGCATGAATTATGCTGAGAGACCAGTAGCAATCAGAGATCGGAAAATCCAGATTCTGAGGAACAAGGAGATACCCTTGGTTTTGGTTCAATGGCGGCATCGTAAGGGGTCCGAGATGACTTGGGAGCCGGAGCTTGAGATGCGTGAGCAGCACCCAGAGTTATTTTCAGAGCGAGACTTCGAGGGCGAAGTCTAGTTCTAGTGGGGGAGAATTGTAACAACCCGGATTCCCATGTATTATTTATTCTTCTTAATTTTTGGAGTTTTGTGAGGAGACTCGGCGAGTTGGAGCTCAAACTCGCCGAGTATGATCACAGTATGGGAAAGGGTTCGCGTTCGGACTCGGCGAGTCCAAAAGGTGGACTCGGTGAGTCAACACTGTTTAATGAAACCCTAAATTTTAGGGTATGAGACATATTTAAAAAGGCTTATGGCCGTCATTTGCGGCCACCAACCCCAGAGAGAACCCTAAAAGAGTCCTTGAGCGTTTTGTGAGAGAAAAGAGGAAGACCCTTGATGATTTGTGGGTGATTTTGCATATAGAAGAGGATCAAGGTAAGAGGAGACCAAAGAGGGTGCTAATCTAGTGATTCCTGAGTCCAGAGACTTCATTTGAGGTAACCATTCATTCCTTTCTCAGCCCTTGGTGTAAATCTTAGAGTTAGGGCTTCTTTGTGGAATGATTCATGGAGTAATTCGCCTCTTTTTGTGTTGATGCTTTAGATTTGGACCCAAAGAGGTCCAGAGACTCTTTTTCCTCAAGCTTTATGAGTGTTAATGGAGGCCATGAGCTTAGAATAGCGTTCTAGAGACCATATCATCAAATAAGGCCTTTGGACCTTTGGATGAGCACCAAGATTGTAACTTTACGTGATAAATGTGCTTGGAAGGACTGGATCTATAAGTTACTGGAACGGATCTGACCTCAGGAGTGAGTTTGAGTTCATGCATGGCTTAGACTCGCCGATTCCGAAGAACAGACTTGGCGAGTAGCATGAAGATTGTCCATAACCACTCAGCGAGTGGTCTTACCGAGTTAAGGGTTGACTCAGTGAGTCAGGGAGAGTCAGAGAGGGTTGACAGGTGGACTGAGTCAAGCTGGAACTCGCCGAGTTGTTCTTGAGGCTCGGCGAGTTGAGTCGTGGTGGCCCCACGATTCATGCTAGGTGGAACTCGTCGAGTCAAGGGAGTACTCGACGTGTCAAGAGAGGATCCTAGGGAGTCAGTGAACACGTATAGACTCGCCGAGTCGCTCTAGTGCACTCGCCGAGTCCGTTCAAAGTTGACCGTTGACCGTTGACCAGAGTTGACAGTGTCGACTTGATAGGGGTAGTCAACCTTAGTTTTGAAAGTGTTAATTAGAGATATATTGTGTTATAGGAGGATTATAGCTCGGAGGATCGAGCGCGAGTGATTTTCGGGATTTGCAAGTTATCGAGATACGCGAGGTGAGTCTTCTCACTATACTTTACCTTGAGTAGGTAAAAAGAGTTATGTGACAGAGTATTTGTATGCTATGTGTTGTACTGCATTATTTCTATGTGATTTATGTTGTGCATGTTTACAGAGTTAGAACCAGAAGGTTCACAGAGTTAGAACCAGAGGGTTCATAGAGTAGGGTCCATGGACCCACAAAGTTATAGCCTCAAGTGGCTAATATGTGTTATGTGTGTTATTTTGGGGAACTCACTAAGCTTCGTGCTTACAGTGTTTTGTGTTATGTGTTTCAGGTTTCTCTCAAGATCACGGGACGGCACCAGCTCGATTGTACACACCAGAGAAAGAGTCATGTTTTGGAGGATCCTGATTTACTATGCAAGTGAAAATGGAATTATGTTTTGTAATTTGATTATGAATGAGATTTTAAGCAAAGTGTTTTTAAGAATTAAACGATTATTTTTAAACGGAAAATTGTTTGAAATTTTCGGTGTTACATAAGACTTCGGATAACAGTTGGTGAAGAAGTTGCTCGACTGTTGTGGCTTGGGCGCTGCGGTAGCAAAAGTTCAAGAGGGTCACCTTTTTGATTCAACAATTTCCCCCTAAGTGACATCTTTAACTTGAATCAGCTATCAAGTTTAAGGAACTTGATCAGTATCCACCAAAACTTCCTGATGTTCTCTAACCAGTTGATTCTTCTTAGTATTTCAAACTTGACCTCTGCCGTTGTATGCTTGGATTTTTCAACTGCGTTGCGGCAGATCTCAAATTGTCTTCTGGTGAGGCGATGCATGGCAGTCATATGAATAAAGTATTTGAAGTTGTCAGTCTTCCTCTTGAAAATGACTCCCAGCTAAGGATAGTTGGTTGCGCCTAAGGACCTTTCTTCATAGCCTTCGGTAGGCATGGGTGTGGGGTCAAGTGGTGGCAGATCAGCAATCTTGGAGATGATAGGATGAATGTTTGCATCTATTTTTGCAAAGTCACAGAATGTTTCCTTAAGAAAGGTACTCGCCCTTTCAAGATCGATTTTTATCTTCGGATGCTTGTCAGACTTGTGCAAAAAGACCTTGGCGATGAGAAACACTTCTTCCGGGTTCATACACGGAAAGTCAGCCTGGGTGCGGGTGTACTCATGCTCCCTCCTGGTCAGAGTGTACTGGATGAACTCGGCCTTCATGAATTTTCTGATCTTGTAGTTCTTCACTGCAGATGGTTTATCATTGGACCATATATGTTCAACTAGAGAGGCATGCTTAGCATAGAATTGGCTAAGTCTCTCGAACTCCATAGGCAGTCTTTTGTCATCCGGAAGGTTGCGGTTAAACTGCTCAAATACAATGAAGTATCTGGCATTCAGTGAGATAGGGACATCCCAGTATCCATCTGAGGGGGGTTCCGCATATGTAAGATGAGGGACATAATCATCATCAAGAAGTCTTCTGTGAGGATTGATCCAAGAGTTTATCAAGGATTCATCCATCACAGTGTCGAATCTGCAGAGCCTCCATACTTCTTCAGCCAGCTTGGCTGCCTTCCAGTCTCATTTTCTCTAAGCAGTAGCAAGGGAATCATTAGAGCTCGGAGACGACATGTATTCCTCCAGATTTTTGAAGTGCGGGGGAGTTTTTGGTTTTTCAGAAGTATTATGGAGAGGGGAGTTGTGATGAGATGGTTGCAGTGAGAGTTGTGTTTCATGTTGTGATGATGGTTGTGGTGATGGTTGCGGTGTGGGAATTTTTTCAGTGGAGATTGGGGGCGTTTGATGATGTGAAGGGGATTGGTTGGAGCGATGGAATTCTTCACATCCCCCTCTTGAGTAGTTCAGACTTGGAGTCTCCTCAAGCCATTGAAGAAGGCCATCAACCTTGTCAAATACGGTATGAAATTGAGCTTCCAGTTGTTGGTTATTGGGGATGAAGAGATTGAATAGTAGTTGGTGAATCTCCTTTGTAATCTGAAGGATCTCCGGAACATGGATGTTGGAGGAGAGTAAGCGTTGCATTCTAGAGATAGTTGTTTGGAGAACGGAGATTGCTGACTCATAAGCAGTATGAGTTTCAGCAATCAACTTCTCAGATTGTGAAGCTTGATCCGCAATCGCTGTTTGAAGATCATTCTTAATGGTAGTAACCTCAGAGATGAGGTGTTCAGCAATAGCCATGAACTCCTTATGATCTACTTGACGATTGTTGTCAAGTGATCTGATCCCCATTTCAACTTTCAAGGAGATGCGCTCCGCAGCCAATCTCTCTCGTGTTTCAAGTCTTTCAATTATTTCCATCAGGGACTGTGGTCCCGTGTTGTCCTCTGGTTGTGGTTGATTAGGCTTGACCGTAGCTAAAATTTGGTCGACTTTAGCTTGAAGACTTAAAAACTCTTTTCTCGTGACAACGTGCTTCTTCTTCTTCTTCTTCTTCTCTTATGGCTTAGTTGTGGAGTGATGAGACCCACTGGATTCTTCGTCTTCATCAAACATCATCAAGTCTTCATCTGAAGGAGAGGGTTTTTTTACCTCTTGTGGTTCATCATCATCGAAGCCAAATATTGGAGTGGAGCTCACTTCAATTTCAGGTTCTTCATATTAAGAACGTGCAGCAGTTGGAGAAGGAGTAGCTTGATGAACATTCTGATCATCAGCTGCTTGTTGAGGTTGTTGAAAGTTGCCTGCCATTGCGGACATCCATTCTTGAATCTTCAGAATATTGGCTACGTTATTAGCATTGTTGATGGCATCTGCCCAATACTATGCTACAACTTGAATCTTTTGTTCTTTTAGCTGTTGTTGCTTCATCTGCTGATCCTTGCGAGCTTGAAATGCCCTACAAAAAGCGGCATACTTCTTGGCTTCAGCCTCGTTAGAGGGTTGATATCTGCTCCAAGAATCATTTAAGTCTTCTCCGTCAATTCCTGAAAAACACACCAAGGTGTCCCTTGGATTCACGGATCCATGCACATTTGTGCTCACCATGCCTAAACCACTTGTATGTAGTGTAAGCAGAGTAGGATTTCCTGAGCTTCATTGGTCTCCTAAACCCATAGTCAAGTTTGGCCCTGGCTCAGTTCTGGCAAAGGCTGAAGAGGTTCCTTGCGGATGGGACTGTGTTTGGAGTGTATGGGTGACGTTCAAGAGGATGGAGTTCAACTCCTCAGATGAAAAAATATGCAGTCAAGAAGCCTTCGAGACTTTAGGGCGAGAACCAGTAATATCCCTTTGGGAATGTACTGGAGGGGAGTCTCCTCTCTGTTGTGATTCAGACTCACTTTCTGACTCTAAAAGGAAAAGGATGGTGTTAACAAATTGATGTGCAGGCATCCCAAGGACTACCGGAGCCTGTGGAGAAGATGGGGTATCAGTCCCGTCATGCATTTGTCTAGTGGGATCAGCTTTCCTTTTCTTAAGGATAGAGATGGGTTGGTTGTCTTCTTTAGAGTCACTACCGGAATCATGGTGACTCGGTTCAGCTGTTATGATAATTGGTGGTGACCTTCTCTTCTTTGATGGTTTGGATGGTTTGGTGGCATCCTTCTTGGGAGTGCTGGCTTTCTTTGTGGTGTGGGGACCATGAAGAGATGAAACTTTATGTTTACGTCTCTGAGAGACGTTAAAAAGACTTGTAAAAGAAGGTACTGCGGTACCTTCAGGGTGTAAGGTTGTGGATGGAAGAGGCAAGGTAGGAAGGTATGGGTCAATACCTTCCGTAGCCTCAACGTGGTCTGAGACATCAACAGTCTCGAGACCAAGAGTACAAAGGATGTGGGTAGGGAGACTGTGGATGGAACCAAAAATAGTTTTATCAGAGGAAGGATTGTACCTTTTTAATTCTTTGGTGACGAAGAAATTATTGTCGTCACCCATGTCTATCTTGGCATCCGCATGCAGATCTGATATGCACAAGGACCAAAATCGAGCAAAAGTAAGCTCGAATGGGTTCTGCCTCGAACTCTCTTTTGGAATGTATTGGAGAAAATCATCCCATAAAATCTGACCGTAGTTCACATCACGGCCGGTGAAGATGCCCCAACCCAGTTCTAGGAGCTTTAATCCCATATTGTCTGTGCCTCCGGTTCTGTCGGACAGCCTGCGGATGAAAAAATGACAGACAAAATGCCATACTACAGGCAACTGATTCTTCTTGAACTCACCAATGCCCATTATCTTCTTCTGATAGCCCATTTGGTACATTGTAGTGGTGACATCCACCAGTTTGGTTTGCTGATCCAGAAACTTTGGATTGTTTCTTGGAAGCGCCAGATTTCACCATTGTTGAGTTTGAAATAGCTTAACAATTCAGAGAAAGGTTGAGGGTTTTGAGAGCGTAAAGGTTCCTTTGTGGAGAGGAAAAGGGTTTTATAGTGATTTGTAGGAGCGGGAAACGTTAAGGTTTTGACCTAGGTGAAATTGGGTAAAAAGAAAATGGTTTATCTGTGAAATAGGTATCTTTAATCTTAACCACATATTGACAAAAAGGGATAACGATTAAAATTAGGATTAACCAAAAGAACGCTACATTTAATGAAATGTCATATCACGTCTTGAGAACGTGTGGAGGGGGTGAGAAAAATCTGTTGGATAAAGTAGATGTTGTAACTGATAGGATGGTTTGGGTAATAGGAAGAGACATTTTAGAGGATTTGATTTGGAAAATCTTTTATTTTGTCATCATACCTAAAATAGGTCTGACACAAGGTTTTGGGAGAGAAGAATGTGACTGTTTCTCAAAGGAATGTTTTTATTTAATGTTTTATTTAATGAAGGATCATTAAATAGCACACTATGTTTTTTGTTATTTCTTTTCAAAAAAAGAATGAACCGTCTGGAAAGTAATTAATGTGACTGCGGGTGAACATATCATTGCGGATAATTTCTTTGATATTGTGGATGACTGCAATGAGAGAAACTTTCAGAATGTGATCTTTGATGAAGTGATACCGTAGTTCAATATGTTTAGTCTTGGAGTTTTGAATAAGATTATGAGAAATCGTTGTGGCACTTTCAGAGTCACAATAGATTGGTATCCGCAGCATTCTTTATCCATAGTCTAACAGTTTTGTCTTCATCCAAAGGACTTGGGAACAGTAGTTGGCTGCGGCCACGTATTCTACTTTTGTGGTAGATAATGAAACATAACTTTGTTTTCTTGAGGACCAGCTGACAAGTCTACCTCCTAAAAATTTAGATCCACCAGATGTACTTTTTCGATCAAGTTTGCATTCGACATGATCCACATCAGTAAACACTTGAAGACTAAAGTCATTGCCTACGGGGTACCATAGACCAAGAGATTTGCTTCTTTTTTGGTACCGAAGAATTTGTTTGGCTACAGTCATGTGTGACACTTTTGGGTCAGCCTAATACCTTGCACACACACTAGTTGCAAAGATAATGTCTGGTCGATTTGCGGTGAGATACATTAAAGAGCGAATGATACCTCTATAAGTCTTGTGATCCACAGATTCGCCAGAGGGATCAACAGAGATCTTATATCCGAAGGCCATAGGAACCATATCCGAAGAACAGTTGTCCATAGAGTATTTCTTCAGAAGTTCAGTGGTGTATTTCTCTTGATGAATGAATATCCCTTGCTAAATTTGTTTGACTTGAAGGCCTAGAAAGAAGTTAATCTCTCTATTCATGCTCATTTGAAATTTGTTTGTCATGAGCTTAGCAAATTCATCCACCATTCCTTGATCAAATGATCCGAAGATGATATCATCCACATATATTTGTACAAGCATAAGGTGAGACCCGTTTCGTTTTCTAAATAGTGTGGGATTAATCACTCCTCTTTTGTAGCCTGAAGAGACTAAGAATTCAGAAAGAGTCTCATACCAAGCTCTAGGGGCTTGCTTCAGACCGTAGACTGCTTTCTGAAGCTTGTAGCAGTGATCAGGGAACTCGATACGTTCAAAGTCGAGAGGTTGTTGAAGATAAACCTCTTCTTTCAATTCCCCATTAAGAAAAGCGCTCTTAACGTCCATTTGGTGTACTTTGATGTTTTTGTGGGAAGCATATGATAAGAAGATTCAGATTGCTTCCATTCTAGCCATTGGAGCATATGTTTCATCGTAGTCAACACCTTCCAGTTGACTATAGCCTTTAGCAACTAGTGTTGCCTTATTTATGATAACCGCACCAGATTCATTTAGCTTGTTCTTGAATACCCATCTTGTGCCAACAATAGTATGGCCTTGTGGGATGGGAACAAGTTGCCACACTTTGTTTCTTTCAAATTCATCCAGTTCTTCTTGCATTGCAAAAATCCAATCTGGTTCCAATAAAGCTTCATTGATAGATCGACGCTCGACTGCGGACATAATTGCTGCATAGTGACAATGGTCAGATAAATCTTTGGCAGATCGAGTTTGGATACCTGCGGATGGGTTGCCAATAATTTGGCTTGGTGGGTCAAAGGAATCTTTTCAATATCAGAGGTTTCTTCGGATGGGGAAGGAAGTTCCCCCTAGATTTGTGAACAGCCTGCTGAATCATCTTGACTTGTTGGAGCGAGAGAGACATTTTCTTTAGTTTGGAGAGGTTCCCCTTGGATTGGTGAAGGGTGTTCATCTGGAACCTGAGAAGCTTCCCTCTGGACTGCTAAAGGGTGTTCATCTGAATCCGAAGATACATTTGATGAAATTGATTTTCTGAGAGTGGAGCTTGAGCATCATCAAGTACTGGGACCTCAATGGTTGTAGTATGAACCGGAGTAGAGCTTTCCCCCTCAACAGGAGAGGTGAAAGTACTAAGAGATGCTACATCGGATAGAGATGGACCAGACACATCAGCATGTTGTTGTTGAGCAGTTGGTGATACCAGAATTTGGGATAGTTTTTCTGTTTCAACAGGATCGAAGAGATCATCATATTTTACTTCAATCAGATTTAGAGGTCCTAAAGAAACACGAATATCATTTTCCATGATGGCAGTGGTTTCCTTAAATGGAGGGGTGTTGTGGATGTAAGAGTCATCGAACTTTATATCAAAACTTTCAATGATTAGCCTTGTAAGTCTGATGAGAACCGATACGCAACCTTATTTGTGGAGTAACCAAGAAATATTCCTTCATCAGACTTCGGTGCAAATTTATTAAGTTGATATCAGTTGTTGATCATAAAACATCTACACCCAAAGATGTGAACGAAATGAACATTTGGCTTTTGGTTGTTGAGACCCTCATATGGTGTCTTGTTGAGGCATTTGCACACAATGCTTCGGTTCTGAACAAAGCATGCAGTGGCTACAGCTTCAGCCCAGAAGTAACGAGGAAGATGGGCGAAGTTGAGCATGGATCGGGCTGCTTCAACAAGGGTGTGGTTCCTTCGCTCAACAACACCATTTTGTTGAGGTGTATACAAAGCTGAAAAGTTATGTGAAATACCTTTTGACACCAAGAAGTTGTTGAGAGGATGATTGGTAAATTCAGTACCATTGTTACTGCGGATGCGTCTTACAAGAAGCTTTTTCTGAAGTTCTACTTCTTTGATGAAATTTATTAGAATCTGCGGTGTTTCGGATTTGAGTCTGAGAAAGAATAAACAAGTAAAGCGAGTGAATTCATCAACTATAACCAGTATATATTTTTTCTGATGAAGACTGGCTACAGTTGCTGGACCGTAGAGATCAATGTGGAGAAGTTCAAGTGGTTCGGATATGAAGGAGTCAATCACCATAGGGAGACTGGCTTTTGACTGTTTACCACATTCACAAGCAGCACATAGAGTGTCATTGATGAACTTAAGAATGGGTAGACCTATGACCAATTCTTCAGTGACTAAGGTGTTGATGTATTTGAAGTTGAGATGAGCAAGCTTGCGGTGCCATAACTAGCTAACTTCGGATACGACTTTAGAGAGAAAGCACAGTTGCGGTTTACCAATGATGAGAGAGACATCTAGAGGATACATGGTGCCTTCGGATCGTGACTTGATTAAGCAAGTGCTTCTATCACTTGTCATTATGTAACATAATTAACCATCAAACTCCACTCGATGGTCTGCCTTACATAGTTGACCAACACTTATGAGATTGTGTTTAAGGCTTTCTACATAGGCAACCTTCTGGATTGAGAAATTCCCCGTAGTGAGTACACCATAACCTCGTATGATGCCATTTGCATTTTTGCTGAATGTGACATTTCCACCATCTCATATAGGCCTGAAATCCCGAAGGTATTCTAACCTTCCGGTCATGTGCAAGGAGCAAGCACTGTCGATCAACCATTCTTCTTCTTGATCCTCCTTACACAAAGCCTACAGAAATTAAGTGGTTAATTTGGGAACCTAAGTGAGTTTGGAGCCCGGAGTCACATATGATGTGTTAATTGATGCATGATGTGAGGTGGCAGGGACAGGTTTTAAGTCAACTTTCAAGCCTAGTCCTGGGTGTTTGAAATTCTTTGGAGTTTTGTGAGATTGTGGATAGTTATGAGTTTTTTGGGAACGATGAGATTTGTCATGAGAGAGAATTTTTTGACATTGACATTGACACGTGAACTTTTTGTCATTTTCCCTGACATTTGACTTAGTATGTGGTTTTGAAGAGAAAGTATGCTTTTGTCGAGTCCGAGGATTGTGAGATTTGACCTTTTTGTTTGTGTGTCTTGAAAATGTGTTTTGTGCAGGTCTTGCAGGTGTGTAGACACGTGCAGACCTTTTGTGATGTGATTTCTTAAACTCTTGAGATGACCTTTTAAGTGCCAGAGTTGACAAAATTCCTTTCCATTTTTGAGATTTTGAAAGTGATATTGGAAGGGTTGTAGCAGGTAGAATACCTTTCTATTTTGGATCATCTAGTGAATAGATTTGAAAACCATTTGATCGAAAAGACTTATACTTAGAGTTGGATGTTTTTTGAGTATTATCAGTAACAGTGAACTCCTTCGTTTTTGTTTTCTTGGAAACAGTTTCCTTGAAATGATAATTTGAGAAAACAAGTTTTTCTGGACTTTTTGACTCTGGACATTTCACAAATTTCTTTTGTTTTCAGTGAATTTCTGGTTGCTTCCCATGGGAACAAAATTCTTCCTTCAAAACTCTTTTTTCTTCGGTCTTAGGAGAACCACATTAAGTGACATTTAATTGCGGTTTCCTTAAATCTTTTGAGGATTTTGAAAAAACAGTGACTCGATTCATCCGAACTGGAGAAGTCAGGACTTTGAGAACATTGAACAAATTCAAAATTTTCAATTGGTAATTCATGATTAATTGGTTCGATAGTCACATAAGTTTTGACTACGGTCTGCGGTGTAGTGCTTTGGACTACCGCAGAGTAAGTCTTAATGGACACTTCGGTGGGATATTTGATATTGGTTAAAGGGACGGATTGCAGTTCAGGTTTGCGGTTAGAAACACTGCGGTCAGGCTGCAAGGATGGGAAGTCTAAAGAGACTTCAAGACTTTCAATAAAAATTTCCTCATTGGCTACAGATGATGTCTAAGAATCTATGTTATCAATATGAGTAGGAAATTCAGGGAGAATTTCTTCTATAATGCAATTATTACTCAGATCATGGAGTTTACCAAAATGTGCTTGGATATCCTCAGGAAATGTTTTGTAATTAACCGGAAACAAGAAATTGTGGTATAGAGGGACATAGGGACGTTCCGGTGTGAACCAATGTGAGGAGTCCATTACGGTTGTGTAACCATTGGACCAACCCTAATTAAAGGTGTTATCAACATTCCCATTATTAACAAGATTCTCAATGGCCTCAATTTCATTAAACAACTTTTCAATTAACAGATTTAAGCGTACAATTTCACTCTGTGCTAAATCTCTCTAATTCAAGGCTATTTTTAGTTGTGTATCACTTAACATCCTAACATCTTTTTCTAGCATCAAGTCCTTCTCTAACATTTCCATTTTGAGTCTCTTATTGTCCAAACGTCCTCTAACATGGAACATCTCCTGCGAAGCGATGTTCTTCTCATCTAGGGCTTTATTGTAGTCTGTAAGGACGGCAACACAAGTGTCATTGAGTGTGTCTATGAAAGGTTAACAATCATGCATGTTGTAATTTAAAGTTTGAATCATAAGTTTTACCTGTTCCACAATGCTGAGAGTTCCATCTTTTGCCATATAGCAATGATTCTTCTTTAGATTTGTTGAGCCGTCTTCATCAGCAGTTGCTACCATACAGATCTTGCCTTTTCCTTTACTCAGATCATCTACATCTTCATTTCCTGATGACCACACTTGATGATTCCTTTTCACTTGAGCAACGTAGGCCTTTCCCTTTTCTTTGTCTTCCAGTTCTTGAGCCATTCTGAGATAGAAGGCTCTATTTTTCACTATATTTGCCTTGCAGTCCTTGGAAAAATGGTTTTCTTTGTTGCACTTGTGACATATAATAATGTCACTTTTGTCTTCTAATTAGGTACCGGAGTCAGTTGATTGGGATTGTGGTGGTACTTCTTTGGACTGTGTTTGCTGAGGCTGTGGTGGATGGAGAGGATTCTTGGTGGAACGGAAGTGATTGTTTTGAAAGTTGCGGTTGAAAGGTGGTCGATTTTATTGTTGGTTTTTGCGAAATGAAGGTGGTAAGCGATAGCATTTCTGACTGATAAGAGCGATGTCATTCTGAAACTCTTCTCCATCGTCATATTCTGATTCAGCTTCATATGACTGCGGTGGTGAGTCATACGAAGTCGGATAGGTTTGAGTGTGAGGTGATTGTGCTACTAATGCAAGTGGAGCTCCGAAGTCTGAGAAGTCCTTGAGTACCGTGGACTCTTGAGCTATCAACTCTCCATACATCTTATAGAGAGATAACGAGTGAATCTTCCTGTCACCTTGTACAATCATTTTGGCTGTTGTCCAGTGTCTTCCCAAGCCATTAAGGAACTGCATATTTGTTTCATGATTGCTGCAAATGGTACCCGCATTGATTTTTGTGACAATCAAGTTGAATCTCTTATATAAGTCTTCCAAACTTTCACTGGAGTGGGCTTTGAAGTTGTTGAATTCATTGAGTGTTGTAGTGAGCTTCTTGTCTTGAGCCTGCTCTGAACCTTCGTATAAGTTTTTGAGAACATCCCAAATCTCCTTTGCTGATTTGCAATTTATGATGATGTAGAAGTTGTCAGGAGCAACTCCACAAGAGATTTCATAAAAGGCAATAGCATCATTTTCCATCTTGTCTAGATAATCTTTGGTGGGACGGTTCAAAGCTGGTTGACCTCCTCCTAGCCTTGTTGTGGCTCCATCAGTTTGGACTGCTGTAAAGACTGGGAAATGGGGTCCTTCTTCTATGGATCTCCAGACATCTCTACCAAGTCGTATGATATATCTTTCCATCCTCTGAGACCAGTGATGATACTCATTTGCAACCAGTATTGGGGCTCAATTGGAACCACCAACACTGTTGAAGACATTCAGTGATAACGATTGTGCCATTTTGAAGATTTTTTTGTATAGAAATGAGCTTCAGTGGTATAGAAAGCTCTTCGACAAATCAGAGTTTCAATTTTCAAAAAGCAACCACTATGGCTCTGATACCAATTGTTGAGAGAAAAACTTTGAGACACACATGAACAAAAGTTAGAACAAATATATAGCGGAATAGTTAATCTCGAAGGATCTGTTAGCTCAACAATAATATTAAAAGTTTGAAGTTAGTGAGTCAGATGCGGAAAGTAAAGAAATGTAAATGACAAAAATTGTTATATCAAGTATACACAAAAGCAGATTCATAACACGGAATGCATTCAAACCAAGTTAGTAAGTGAGATCTAGCTTTGTGACTATGTCACTAGTGACTTGCTCTACGAAGAGAGATGATGAAAGTAAGAAGATTAGATAAGTAAGATAGAATGAGAATCTGAAGATGTATATTAGAATTTAGTAAGAGATTCATATATACATTCATACTGAATACATTAGAAAATATCTCTATTTATAGAGAAGATTACAACTCTAAGAGTAGCAATGCAAGGCATACTGGATATAAGAGTGTATTATACAAAAGACAAAATAAGCTAAGTAAATATATAGACTGTGGTGCAGAAGACTTCGGATAACAGTTGGTTAAGAAGTTGCTCGACTACGGTGGCTTGGGCGCTGCGGTAGCAAAAGTTCAAGAGGGTAACTTTTTTGATTCAACAAGATCAGCCTCGAAAGTTGTGCCCCAAACTTGTAAAATCTATAACTTTCGCGTACCAGCTCCATTTTCCACGTTCTTTATTTCCACGCGAAGTTGAGAATATACTCTACAACTCTCGTTTAGACACCGTCGGCAAATTTTCAGTTTATTTTTAATAATACATTTTTAACAGGCCGGGATTGGAAAAGTCCGTTAAAAATCAATAACTTCTTCATCTGATGTTCGTTTTCGTCAGTCTTTTTACCGTGGTACTACTACTGATGAGACCTTCGATTCTTGTTTAGGTTGCGTTGGCTAAAAGTCGCTTGATCTCTATTTCGAGTTTTTAGATGTCAACTATTGTATCCGAAACTTCGAAAAATCATAACTTTCTCATACGAAGTCAGATTTGGACGTTCTTTTTATGTTTGTTTAAGGTTTAATGATATCTACGACTCTCATTGAGATACCTAAGGTTAAAAGTATTTTATTAAAACTTCACATTTTACGTTTAACCGTATTCA
Source organism: Lactuca sativa (assembly GCF_002870075.4). Taxonomy (NCBI): domain Eukaryota; kingdom Viridiplantae; phylum Streptophyta; class Magnoliopsida; order Asterales; family Asteraceae; genus Lactuca; species Lactuca sativa. Next base: position 114,059,606 of record NC_056631.2, read on the forward strand.
TGGTTTTGCTGTGAATCTTAGGTTGGTCATAACTTCTTCGTTATAACTCGGATTTTAGTGTTCTTTATATTTCTGAAACCCTTGACACGATATCTATCATTTTTGAAATCCAATAAATACTTTTGAGCATTTTATTTTTTGACGATAATTTCATCATATCAAAAGAGATTACAACTCTTGACGTTTTAGGTTATTACATTGATTCGAAATATCGGGTTGTCACATTAGATGTCTATGCCCATAACTATTATTGGTATGTACTTGATCTGACAGTAGCATGGTCCATTTGGGTTGCATATCATCAGGACAATTTGTTAGGATGGACTTTTGAGAGAAGATGTTATATATGCTTTGTTAATATATTATAAGTTGTAATATATTAATATGAAATCATATGAGTTAATTAGTATTGATCACGAATTAATTTGGAGATTAATTTGGTGATCAAAAGAGACTAATTAAATCTATGGGGACTAATTTTGTTAATTAGTTATTTTTATATGTGTTGGGCTTATGATCCATGTTGTACCAAGTTTATGTAAGGATATATAAAGAGTTAGCCCACATGAACCATGGATCATTAGACCCATGGGTATGGATTTGGGTTATGGGTTATACCTATGACTCTTGGATTTCTCACGCATATAAATAGATGCTTCTAGCCCAAAAATCGAGACTTACTCTAGTCTTAGAGTTCATGGTGTTTTTTGGTGCATGGAGATTCTCTCTTAAGTTCATTCTTTGTCCATGATGTGTTGTGATTCCACTTGAGGCTTCCACACTATTAGGGCTATGCTCTTTAAGGCCAAATACATCAAGACTTCAAGCTCCATCAAAAGGTATGTTATCCTAACTAGTATTTTATATGGTTTATATCAAATGCATGCTAGTTGTAAGCTTAATACCATGGAAAAAATTTGCATGTATAATTAGTGAAAACATAGATCCAAGGTATTTAGGGTCGTATGTGCACCATAGGATGTTGTAGTATACTAACACCCAACAGTGGTATCAGATCCATGGGTTGTTTTCAATTATACTTGATGCAACTAGTTGGAAAAAACAATTTTTTTGCTATCTAGACACAGACACGATGAGTCCAGTGTGTGACTCGACGAGTCCATGAACAAATGCATCCGACTCGTCGAGTTTGTTCATGCACTCGACGAGTTGGACACCCTGACATCATATATGTCACACCCCAAAACCATAAACGATGGAAACGTTCTGAGGCGGAGGACGTCATGTAAAGTATCACAACAGTGTAAAGTAGTAAACAAGCAACAACATCATCAATTGCATTAATAGTAAGATTTCAGTCATGTGTGTTCTTTCATAGAATAAGACATGTAAATAAGTAATCAAAATAAAAGAAGAGTCTTGACTGCTCCATCTTCTAAAAACCTGGTCATCGTACCTGTCTACTGGTGACTTGAGAATACAAGTTATTTTGAAAGCGTAGATCAGCATTTAAGCTGGTGAATTCGTAAGTATTTTAATGTCATTGATTTGTAAAACTGTAAAGAAAAGACTTGTAAATGTTTAATGAATAATTTTGTATAAGTATGAAAACCCTATAAAATACCATATTTCCTACTAGTTTAAAATGTAGTCTTCTACCAAGACCCGACTGTTTTGAAGGTTCACTTCTCTGTATGAATGAAGGTTTTTCCCATGTACAACTATTATTATTAAAACATAGTCTACCACATCGTTTATGTGAATGTGTCACAAGCTAGAAGTAATAGGAAATTTATATAATCATTTAAATCGTATCCTTTTGTCTTAGGATAAACACGGCGTGGAAACTCGCCGAATAGACAACCATAGGCATCCGTCGATGTGCAGTTTCCCACTATAGCTAAATGTCGGGTGTAGAATGGCTAGTCTTGTATAGTATGTAGTTGTATCTCTTCATATAGTATGTAACAGTATCTCTTCATGTAGTATCTATTAGTATCTCTTCATATTGTGTGTAATAGTATCTCTTCATGTAGTATGTATTAGTATCTCTTCATATTATATGCAATAGTATCTCTTCATATAGTATGTATTAGTATCTCTTCATATAGTATGTATTATATTTGTATAGACTCATGAATGAACTGACTCTTGTGTGATTCCTTGTACTAGGAATAGTAAGTAGTATCTCCTAACTATGCCTATTATAGTTACTAGTAATATACGTGTATAACCGAAAGTATGCCTTTGCTACCCAAAGGTACTGAACTGACTAGTATAACTTTTATGTCTATATATGTATACATAATATATAACTAATATTTAGACGACATTCAGACAAATAACCGATACCCTAAGGCTACATCCAGACAAGGAAAAGGAATTAAAGTGAGGTAGCAGTCCTAAGTCCTTTAAACATTACTTATATAACTATACATATATAGGCATGCATTTGACAATATAAAATTTAAAAGAAGTTTTGTAAAACATTTGAAAAGTTTAATAATAAGAATTAATGACTTGGTGTCAATATAAAACAATTTGAAAGCAATTTGTTGACATAAACAGTTTAAAGTATAAGAAATCCTTTGTTTGAAACATAGTTTGAAATACCTGAAAAACTTTGTGTGAAACACAGTTGTAACAAAGTTTGAAAGGAAAGATATAGTATGTAAGACAGTTTGATAAAGAGTTTAACATGTAAAAACGTTTGAGAAAGTCATTTAGAAGTAGTATGCTTGGTAAAACAACTAAAAGCGTAGTAAATCCGTCTGTGTACTGGTTATTAATCACATGTGATTAATATAATAACTAGTATGATTCAACTTATATTCCCCCCCCCCCCCATAAAAGCATTTAAAGACATTTAAAAGGTTAATTAAGGGGTATGAACTCACATGTAGTGAGTGGATTGGATGGAAGTGTCAGACAAAGTGCTAGGTGTCAAGTGAAGACTTGAACACACACAACGATCCTAATAACATATAAGGACATATATATATATATATATATATATATATATATATATATATAGATATATAATTAGTGATTATAACACTAATTAGACAAGTATAAGCACCCTAGAACAAGTAAAACACTTTGATTCAAGTGTTATAAGAACTTAGGGTTGCATCTAAGGGTTGTAAGGCATTGCTATTGAGTTTATGGCCTAAGGACCACTCTCTTTGGAGTTTACTACCATGGGTTTACGGCCCCAAGGAGTTCATGGCCGTAAACTCATGGTCATAGATGTCTAACTGTGGGTTTGCAGGCTAGGGAAACTTGAGGGTATTTTGCTCTGCCCAAGGATGTGAAAGACCCACTCAATGGAGAGTGTTGAGGAGTTTACGGCGTAAGGACCATTCTCCATGAGTTTATGGCCGTAAGCTCATGGTATTATGTACCAAATTGAAGTTTAAGATCCCTAAAGTAGTCTCTATGCTTCGTCCGTATCTTATGCTTACAAGCTCTGTTTTAAACGTTATTTATATCCACACGTTGGTATTTACGAGTACTACAACTTTCATTTAGACCCCGTCGGCTAGTTCTTATTGTATCTCAGATTTACAAAACTGTATTCGAATTCGCCGCGCTCGAAAAGTAGAGACTAAGCTTCATCCATATCTTTCGCATACGAGCTTCATTTTCGATGTTATTTATATCCACATGTTGGTATTTATGAGTAATACAACTTTCATTTAGACACTCTTGGCTAATTCTCATTCTATCTCGGATTTACAAAACTGTATCGAATTCGCTGCACTCGAAGAGTAGAGACTAAGCTTCGTCCATATCTTTCGCATACGAGCTCCGTTTTCGACTGTCTTTTTATCTTTTAACTTCTATTAATGATATCTTCATTTATCGTTTAGATTATTTTGGCTGAAAATAGACCGATCTAAAATTCGAATTTCCAAGTTGTGCACTGTCATGCTAAATGTTAGAAAAATCATAACTTCCTCATACGAAGTCAGATTTTGGTGTTCTTTTTATGGACGATCTCATTTTAACATATTCTACGATTTTTTTTTAGATTACTAAGGCTAAAAATTCCTCCATCATAAATTCACTATTTACGTCTCCCGGTGTCGTGCCGATTTTGCCGTAAAACTTCGATGGACCATAACGTCTTCGTTATAACTCGGATTTTGGCGTTCTTTATATGTACGGAACCCTTGAGACGTATTCTACAACTTGGTTATGATTATTTATTCTAAATAATATTTTGTCGAAAAGTCGTTTTCGACCCCTATTATCTCTAAATTGACAAGCCCGGATTTACGGGCGTTACAATGCTTCTATGCTCTTTCTTACTACTAGAGTAGATAAGTAGGTCATTTATAAGGACAATGACGTACTGATCCAAGAAAGGATGGAATACCCTATTCATTAAGTCCATGAATATTGTGGGCGCATTGGTCTTATCCGAGTGGTATCACTACAAACTCGTACCGTCCGTATCGAGTTCGGAAGGCCGTCCTCGGGACATTCTCCTCTTACACTCGTAACTGGCGATACTCGGATCTCAAATCCATCTTCGAAAGGTAATCCGTTCCTTGTGGTTGGTCAGACAATGCATATATGCAAGGCAATGTGTAACGATCCCTAATGGAAATCTTGTTGAGGTCTCCATTAGTCGATGCGCATATTAACTAGTCCACCTTTCCTCTTGACGAACCAGACTGGAGTTCCTCAGGGTGAGAAGTTCTTGTTGGATAAGGTGTCTAAGTCCATAACTTATTTGGTATATGTGACATCCCCTAATTTCTCGGCCAGAAAAGACCGATTTAATTTATTCTTTTTCAAATAAAATCAGAGGAATCTTTTCAAAAGATGTTGCGGAATTAGTCCCCAAACAACATATGATAAAAGTTTATCAAAACCCTTCATTAAGAAGGTATATATTTTCCATATATATCAAAACCCCGGGATGTCATGTTCCGATACAGATCAAAAGCATAAACAAGACATTATAAGCCTTTCGATAGTTATTTAAAACTACTAGCCTATAATCCAAAAATCTCTCGTCGTCCTCCGACTATGCTCGGGGTCCACTACCTATAACATAAAAAGATGAGTGGGTCAGGCTTGGGAGCCTGGTGAGCATATAGGGTTTTCAACCCACAGTAATAATAAACTTATTAAGTTCACCAATCAACAATAACCCTGATTACCCATTCCCGTTATCCTTATTTACGTCCCTAAACACTTTTCACAAGGGACCTAGCTTAAAGAATATCATCGGGATGGACACTACTGCTAAGGGGTTTCCTCAGCCATACATGTCCTAAAGGCAACCATGAGGGGGATGGAGTACAGCGAATGAACACCCAATTTCATTAACACCTACAGGTTGCGGACCTGCTAATGTTTCCCACTAGACTGTCTAGAAAGTCTGTGGTCGTCATCCAAACTCCACTAGATGACTGGATCTCAAAACATATCGATGCCTCTCATCAATTTTATATTATCACACACCACTATCTACCCATGTTCTACCCAACATATTTGTATATAAAAATACTTATACAGTTTAAAAATTGTATAAAACATCAACTCAACAGTCACCTCAAATAAACAATTAATATATTTACACATAGTACGTATTATAAGGTAAATACTTCACATCTATGTGTAAAATGAAAGTGACTATACACTTACATGATTTGATGATAATCGGGCAGCAATTCGTTTCCTAAAACGATCGTTTCTAATAAAACCGGGAGTTTTATTGAGAAACCGGGCTCTACAAAGGTCGGGCTTCGAAACCGAAAAGATAAATTTTCTGGGCTTCTTGGGCACTTCGTGGAGTTTTCCGGGCTTTGGAATAAGTACCGGGGCTTCGGGGGATGTTAAGATGAAAGAAATATGGGTTTAGGGGCTAAAAATGACAAGATTCCAGAATATATCCGGGAGATATCGCACCCTTCTATTTATAGGGGCGAGGCTTCTGATCCAAGGGCTGAGAAGAGGCCACGCATCGCAGGGGATGGCTCGCACATGGTCTGCGAATGCGAGGGGCTCGTTGTCGCCTCCTGATTGGACCGCACTCTAGTCGAGGCTTCGGACGTGGCTCCTTCTGCGAGGCACGGACACGAGGAATGGAACACACGTCAGACCTCTAGTGGACTAGACTTCATATACGAGGGCAGGTGACACGTCTCGCCAGGTGGTTTCGGTGACTTAGCAGATTTCGGATACGTGGCACATGCGAGGCGAGGGTGACGTGGCACTTCCGGGTGAAGCTTATCTATGCGAAATTTCTCGAATTTTGTGCCAAAATCTTCTAAAATTCATAACTTTCGCATACGAGCTCTGTTTTTGACGTTCTTTATATGCACGCGTAGCTAAAATTACGCTCTACAACTTCTGTTTAGACTTCGTCGGCTAATTTTGAGTTTAGTTTTGATATTATTATTTTTAACAGACCGGGACAGGTAATCCGTTAAAAATTCATAACTTCTTCCTCTGATGTCCGTTTTCATCAGACTTTTTACCGTTGTCCTACTAATGACGAGACCTTCGATTCTCGTTTAGGTTGTGTCGGCTAAAAATCACTCGATCTAAAATTCGATTTTTTAACTGTCTACTGCTAAGCTGAAACTTTGAAAAATGATAACTTCCTCATACGAAGTCAGATTTGGGTGTTCTTTTTACCGAACTTCTCGGTTTAACGAATACTACGACTTTTGTTTAGATCACTAAGTCTAAAAAGTAGTTTATCACAAACTCACTTTTTACGACATTCAGCACCATGCCGGTTTTGTCGCGAAACTTCGACAGTTCATAACTTCTTCGTTATAACTCAGATTTTGGTATTCTTTATATCCTCGAAATCCTTGTTTCGACCACTACAACTTTATGTAAAGATATCGGGCTTATCTCCACTTTAATTTTGACGCTGATTTTTATTCTTAATTAATTAAACCCTATTAATTAAGCATAAAACACATAGAATTCACATAATTCCTTTTTTATTTCTTCAAAATGAATTACAAAGGTTAACCTAGATTATCACCTCAATATAAATGCCTAGGCTAGAAACACGAGTGTTACAATTCTCTCCCCCTTAGGATGATTCCGTCCCCGGAATCATATATCACCAAACAAATGCGGGTAGCGACTCATCAGGTCACTCTCCATTTCCCAAGTGAGATTTCGCCCATTTGTATGTTTCCAATGTACAAGCACTAAATCGACCATCTTGCTTCGCAACTTCTTAGTCTTACGGTCAACAATTGCCTCAGGTTCTTCAGTCAACCTCTTGTTTTCATCCAACCTTAACTCAGAAATCGGAATTATGTCGGGAACATCTCCCGTGACCTTTCTCAAATAGCACACATGACAGGTGTTATGAATACACTCCAGTTCTTCCGATAATTCTAGCTTGTAAGCTTGATTCCCAATCTTCTGAAGAACTTTGAACGGTCCAATAAACCTTGGACTCAACTTTCCTCGTTTCCCAAATCTTATAAGTCCCTTCCATGGTGAGACTTTAAGTAAAACCGAATCTCCAACTTCAACGGTTATCGGTTGTCTTTTCTTGTTAGCATAACTCTGTTCTCGATCTTGAGCAGCTAACATCCTTTCCCTTATCACTTTCAACTTTTCAGCAGTCTGATGGACTATTTCAGGTCCCATAAACTGCTTTTCCCCAGCTTCCGGCCAACATGACGGCGTTCGACACTTTTCTCCATACAAAGCGTGATAAGGTGCCATCTTAATGCTTGAGTGGAAACTATTATTATAGGAGAATTCTACTAGAGGTAAGTGTTCATCCCAATTACCTTGAAATTCTAGGGTACATGCTCTCAGCATATCCTCCAATGTTTGAATCGTTCGTACGCTCTGACCATCGGTTTGCGGATGGTAATTTGTACTCAAGCTCAACTTGCTACCCAATTCCTCTTGTAGACTCCTCCAAAACCTTGAGGTAAAACGACTGTCACGATCGGATACAATCGTTAACGGAACACCGTGAAGCCTCACAATTTCCTTCACATAAGAATTCGCAAGTTTATCCATAAACCATTTCTCTTTGGCTGCTATAAAATGCGTACTCTTAGTGAAGCGATCAACGACCACCCAAATCATGTCGTGACCGTTCTTTGTTTTGGGCAGTTTAGGCACAAAATCCATGGTGATGTCTTCCCATTTACCCATGGGTACAGGTAAAGGTTCTAAACTCCCATACGGTTTCTGATGTTGTGCCTTAACTCTAGCACAAGTTACACACTCGACCACATACTTAGCAACATCGAGCTTCATCGTTGGCCACCAATAATAGGGCTTTATTTCCCTATTCATTTTTGTATTGCCGGGATGAATCGAGTACATGGTCTTGTGAGCTTCTTCCATCAGAAGATCTCTTACTCCTCCCATCTTAGGTACCCAAATCGTATCTTGGAATACCTTCAACCCTAGGTTGTTTGTACCGAATACTAACGTTTTGCCCAAATGTTCTTCCTTTCGGTCATTTTTCTCTAAAGCTTCCTCTTGAGCTTTCTTTATACTTTCCACAATCATCTAGACAACTTTAATTCTCAACGCTCTTGGCCTTTCCTTTTCAAGGTTTACCTTCCGACTGAGAGCATGAGCAACAACATTTGCTTTACCAGGGTGGTAAAGTATCTCACAATCATAGTCTTTGAGTAACTCTAGCCAGGGTCGTTGCCTCCTGTTCAATTCCTTCTGATTAAAGAGATATTAGAGACTCTTATGATCAGCGAAAAGTTTTCATTTAGTACCATAAAGATAATACCTCCATATCTTTAAGGCAAATACTACTGCTGCTAACTCCAGATCATGAGTGGGGTAGTTCTTTTCATGCTCCTTCAATTGCCTCGATGCATACGCAATCACTTTATCCCTTTGGGTCGGAACACAACCTAACCCAACTCCAGATGCATCGCTATAAACTGCGCAGTCATTAACTCCTTCAGGTAATGAAAGAATCGATGCTTCACACAATCTCTTCTTCAACTTCTCAAAGGCTTCCTTATGCTTCTCATTCCAAGCATAAGTAGCTCCTTTGTGGGTCAAAGTTGTTAATGGAGTAGCAATCAAAGAAAAACCTTGGATAAACATTCGGTAATATCTAGCTAATCCTAAAAATCTTCGAATCTACGTAGGGCTTTTTGGTTGTTCCCACTTCATCATAGCTTCAATCTTTGTTGGGTCAACCATTATTCCTTCTTGGTTAACCACATGACCTAATAATTGGACTTCATGAATCCAAAATTCACATTTGGAGAACTTTCCATACAGCTTCTCCTTTTTAAGGACTTCTAGCACTTCACGCAGATGTTTTTCATGCTCCTACTTGCTTTTCGAATAAATCAAGATATCGTCTATGAATACTATCACATATTTATCAAGGAATGGTTTACAAACCCTATTCATCAAATCCATGAAAGCTGCTGGGGCATTGGTTAGTCCGAACGACATAACCAATAATTCATAGTGTCCATATCTTGTTCTAAACGTAGTCTTTTCGATATCCTTCTCTCTCACCTTATTTGATGGTATCCCGACCTAAGATCGATCTTCGAGAAATAGCTCGAACCCTGTAACTGGTCGAACAAGTCATCAATCCTCGGCAACGGGTACTTGTTCTTTACCGTCACTTTATTCAGCTCTCTGTAATCGATGCACATTCTCATGCTCCCGTCTTTCTTCTTTGCAAACAACATAGGGGCTCCCCAGGGCGATGAACTAGGTCGAATGAAACCTTTGTCCAATAAGTCTTGAAGTTGTGTCATAATTTCTTTCATCTTTGTTGGTGCTAATCGATACGGTGCTTTTGCTATCGGCGTCGTTCCTGGTAACAAGTCGATACAAAATTCTACTTGTCGATCAGGGGGCAATACAGGAAGATCTTTGGGAAAGACTTCTGGATAATCACACACCACCGGAATATTCTGCACCTCCTTATTTTCCTTCTTCGCATCAACCACGAACGCTAGGTATGATGTACATCCCTTGGCCAAACACTTTATGGCTTTCGATAGGGAAATGATTCCAGAATTTACTCTGCGTTTGTCTCCATACACCATAAACGTCTCTTTCCCTGGCGGGTTTACTTTACTATCTTCTTTCCACACAATATTTCGGCATCATTGACACTAAGCCAATCCATTCCTAAAACTATGTCGAATCCATTTAACTCGATAGGCAATAATTCCTCGTGGAACTTATTCCCATCCAAGTCAATGAGGATGTTTTTCATACGATGGCTAACAGGTATAAACTTGCCACTAGCAATCTCGACTAATAAAGCATTAACTAGACTATCTACAGGCAAAGCTACATTTCTAACAATCTTTGGGCAGACAATTTGTTTATGAGAAAGGTACCTGAAGCGACATTGACTTCTTCTTTTGCAGCTTCAAGTGTCATCTGAAAGGCTCTTGCCTTCAGCTTTGGTGGTAGATTGGGCTTTGCTGCATCCTTCCTCTTTGGACAGTATTTAAAAACATGCCCTACTTCATGGCACTCAAAACATACCCTCTTGTTGGACGGACACACGTTGGCATAATTCCCAATCTTCCCACATTTGAAGCAAGTCACCTCCTCACTACATTTCCCAGAGTGCTTTTCTTGCACTTCTCACACCATTTCACTTCACCTCCTCCTCCAAACTTCTTGGACTTAGAAAATTTGCTTTTCTTGTTAGAACCTGAAGTTCCTTCAAAATTTCTCTTTTCACCAACTTCTTCCCTCTCCAGACCCTTCTCTCTGATCTGAACCTCAACACTCTTAATAGCCCAGATGGCGGCTTTCAAAGTGGTTGCTTGCTTAACCATCGGACCAAAGTCCGCTGGTAATCCGAGGGAAAACTTGTTGACCTTAGAGAGTTCAGTTGGAACTAGATGAGGAACAAGCTTCATATTTTCCGTAAAACTAGCAGCGTATTCAGTAACACTCATCTTTCCCTTCTTTAAATTCTGGAACTCAATATTAATTTCCAGAAGATCCTGCTCAGATTAGTATTGCAATTTCAGTTGTACCACAAAATCTTCCCAAGACATCTTACTAGCTTCTCCCTTGGGCATCGAATCAGCTAGTAACTTCCACCAGCTAAACAACCAGACTTTAACAAAGGAATCGCAAGTGCGGTCTTTTGTTTGTTGTTGCACTCACAACTTTCGAACATCGTCTCCATTTCGGAGATCCAATTCCTGACTTCCACCGGTGTCGGACTTCCAGATAGACACGGTGGTTTAGATGCCATGAAATCTTTGTATTTGCACCCGCGCCCATCAACTCCTCCATCCTGGTTGTCTTGTCTAACTATCGGTGGGTTGGCTTGACCAAGAGTCCCACTATAGTTCCCTCCTACTGATTGCCCTTCATTCAATACGGGCTGTTCAATAGGTATCATAGTCTCTTCCCTATGTTGTTGTAGTAATCACCTTGTCTCCTCCATTTGGTGATCTAACATCATCTGGATTATTGCTTGTACCCCAGCCATCGTCATTGGCTCAGGTACTGCTCCTACAATAGGTACTTGCTCAACTACTTGAAGTTGAGGCTGTTGATCCCTGTTTCCGTTTGCATTTGCAGCTCCACTACGAGTTCTTGCCATTATCTATATACCAAATAAGACAAATTTAGGTCTTTATCCTTGTTAGACATTTTAATTCCCTTATCACTCCGAAACGTTTACATGTTAGTTCTAATCTCGTAATCACACGCTTAGAATCCTACACACATAAGATTTCCAGATCCGGTCGGCAGCAGACCATAGATCCGAACAAATAATGGCACACATGGCAAACACATAACATTTAGCACATAAGGGTATTTTAGGCATCTTTCCTAAAATAAACTAGTACTTGTCTCTAAAATATGGTAGGCACTCATCTCACAATCATCACTTAGCATTCTATGTTTAAGCCTAGAAATTCTATAATTTCTTAGTTCGCTTAAACTAATGCTCAGATACCAACTGTGACATCCCCTAATTTCTCGGCCAGAAAATACCGATTTAATTTATGAATTTTAAAATAAAATCAGAGGAATCTTTTCAAAAGATGTTGTGGAATTGGTCCCCAAACAACATATGATGAAAGATTATCAAAACCCTTCATTAAGAAGGTATATATTTTCCATATATATCAAAACCTCGGGATGTCATGTTCCGATACAGATCAAAAGCATAAACAAGACATTATAAGCCTTTCGACAGTTATTTACAACTACTGGCCTATACTCCAAAAATCTCTCGTCGTCCTCCGACGATGCTCGGGGTCCACTACCCGTAACATAAAAAGCTTAATGGGTTAGGCTTGGGAGCCTGGTGAGCATATAGGGTTTTCAACCCATAGTAATAATAAACTTATTAAGTTCACCAATCAATAATAACCCTGATTACCCATTCCCGTTATCCTCACTTTACGTCCTTAAACACTTTTCACAAGGGACCTATCCTAAAGAATATCATCGGGATGGACACTACTGCTAATTGGTTTCCACAACCATACATGTCCCAAAGGCAACCATGAGGGGGATGGAGAACAGCGAATGAACACCCAAGTTCATTGACACCTACAGGTTGCGGACCTGCTAATGTTTCCCATTGGACTGTCTAGAAAGTCCGTGGACGTCATCCAAACTCCACTAGATGAATGGATCTCAAAACACATCGAGGCCTCTCATCAATTTTATTTTATCACACATCACTATCTACCCATGTTCTACCCAACATATTTGTATATAAAAATACTTATACAATTTAAAACTTGTATAAAACATCAACTCAACAGTCACCTCAAATAAAAAATTAATATATTTACATATAGCACGTATTATAAGGTAAATACTCCATACCTATGTGTAAAATGAAAGTGACTATACACTCACATGATTTGATGATAATCGGGCAACAATTCGTTTCCTAAAACGATCGTTTCTAATAAAACCGAGAGTTTATTGAGAAATCGGGCTCTACAAAGGTCGGGCTTTGAAACCGAATAGATAAATTTTTCGGGCTTCTTGGGCACTTCGTGGAGTATTCCGGGCTTTGGAATAAGTATCGGGGCTTCGGGGGATGTTAAGATGAAAGAAATATGGGTTTAGGGGCTTAAAATGACAAGATTCCAAAGTATATCCGGGAGATCTCCCACCCTTCTATTTATAGGGGCGAGGCTTCTGATCCAAGGGCTGAGAAGAGGCCACGCATCGCAGATCCGAAGCTCGTAGGGGATGGCTCGCACATGGCTCGCACATGGTCTGCGCATGCAAGGGGCTCGCTATCGCCTCCTGATTGGACCGCGGTCTAGTCTAGGGATGTTATTCGGGTCGGAACCGAACCGAACGGACCCGAACCCGAATAAACTGAAAACCGAATAAGGGTAATTGTATGAACCGAAAACCGAACCAAATAAGCAATACGCGTTCGGTTCAGTTCGGGTATTATTCGGTCCGGTTCGGTTCCGACCTGAATAACCCAAATAACATGTACAAGATGATTAAGGAGTCGAAGAACCCGAATAACCCAAATAACTGAAATCACATTTACAAATAACATTAACAATGTGATTATAAATATTGTATTTTGTATGACTTTTGTAGCTTATGATAAACACAAATAACATGAATTAACTATTCTTGATATGTAAAATGTAAAATCCAACCACCATAATCTTAAGATATAGTTATTAAGCAACATATTAAACACTAAACATTAAACATCCAAAACACCCAAAAATCTATCTTTAAGTATATAAGTTAAACATTAAACATTACGTGGGTATTTTGGGTAACGATTGATAGAACACAAGACCGAATAAGCAATCGTGCAAGGGGGGAAAACGTGACTTTTCATATTCGGTTCGGTCCTTTTGGACCGAATAAGACCTTATTCGGGTAACCCGGACCGAATAAGCCTTATAAAGATACCCGAAAACCGAAACAAATTGCTTATACGAGTCTTACTCGGTTCGGTTCAGTTTGGTTCGGGTTTCTGGGCCAAATTCTCATCCCTAGTCTAGTCGAGGCTTCGGACGTGGCTCCTTCTGCGAGGCTCGGACATGAGGAATGGAACATGCGTCGGACCTCTAGTGGACTAGACTTCAGATACGAGGGCAGGCGACACGTCTCGCCAGGTGGCTTCGGTGACTTAGCAGATTTCGGATATGTGGCACATGCGAGGCGAGGGTGACGTGGCACTTCCGGGTGAAGCTTATCTATGCGAATTTGGTAGAAATCTAGGGTTTAATTAATTATGTGAATTCTATGTGTTTTATGCTTAATTAATAGGGTTTAATTAATTAAGAATAAAAATCAGCGTCAAAATTAAAGTGTTTAATAGGGTTTAATTACTCCTTTATATCGCATGAATTTGGTAGAAATCTAGCTTTGCCTGTAGATAGTCTAGTTAATGCTTTATTAGTCGAGATTGTGTATGGAGTATTTACCTTATAAAACACATAAAACACATAGAATCACATAATTCCTTTTTTATTTCTTCAAAATCAGTTACAAAGGTTAACCTAGACTATCACCTCAATATAAATGCCTAGGCTAGAAACACGAGTGTTACAGTATATACTTGACCCGACCTGGCATCGTCCATTTGGGTTGCACTTCACCCAAACAATTTATGGATAATATTATGAGAATTGTATACTTATGTTTTATTAATATATTATAAGTTATGATATATTAACATAAAGTCATGTTATTTAATTATGCTTTAATCTTAAATTAATTATGAATTGATTTAGTGATTAAAAGGAAGACTAATTAAATCATGGACTATTATATTTATATGGTGTGGGCTAACACTCATTTGGGAATGGGCTTAGCTTATATGGAAGTCCATGGATGATCCATCGAGCTTTTAACCCATGGATCCTTAGAAGAGGAAAAGACATGGGGTATTAGGGTTTACCCTAATCATCTACACTATATAAACAAGCCTATGGTGCATGAATTTACACCCTAGTGTGTGTGAGAAGTGGTGGCCGATTTCTAGTGCAAAGTATACACTTTCAAAAGTTTTCGAAGTTTGTGGTGATTTGTGATTTCCATTTGAGGCATTCACATTATTGGTGCTTGGCTCTCAAACTCCAAGGAATCAAAATTCATCAAAAGGTATGTAATTCATCTAGTTCTTTTATGTTTAAAAGTTCCCCATGCCATGCTAGATAAGTTATAAACCTTGGAAAACAATTTTGCATGTATTATAGACAAACATAGATCCAAGGTTTATTAGGGTTGCATGTACACTTAGGAAGTGTTAGAATGCTCAAAACCCAACAGTGGTATCAGAGTCTAGGCTTGTTTGGTTGATACTTGATGCAAAATAATGAAAAAAAGTCGATTTTCTTGTTGTCTGCATGATGAACTCGCCGAGTCCATGACCAAATTCATCCTACTCGTCGAGTAGGTTCGTGCACTCGATGAGTAGAAGCCTTAGAATGCAGATTTTCGACTTTTGCTGCTGGAAATGGACTAGAAACATTACCCTAAACTGTTTTGGTGTTTTAAAACTTGTTTTAGCTAGTGTAATGGTTGTTCTAATCCATTTACAATAGCTTATATCAAAATTTCGTGTTTTGCATGTGTTCATATAATTCTTGAAACTTTGATGATCATGTTCATGTTCTTATGAATTTAGAAGACGATAGGAATTAATTGGTGAATTGTTTAGGATTAATTCTTGATCATTTATGTGTTTTAATAAAGTCCATAATTTGTCCTCAAGTTATGGATATCCAAAGGCCACTTATTTTAAACACACATTTAAAACACATAAGTTACAAAAAAATGAAGAGTCCTCATTTTTATGAACCTTTAATTCATAAGTCATGAAATGAAAAGTTTTGAATAGTTACAAAACTTGCCCTCACGTTTTGGAATTTGTAAAGTTTCACACACTTTTGATAAACTTTAATTTCAACCCTTAGAGTTTTAATAGTTAAAATTCAAAACTAATACTATTTATAACATTAATGGTTAATTATTATATATATGTATAAGAATAAGTCGTTTTACCGTTAGTATGCCTCATTCACAAAGTCAGTCTATAAGGGGGTATAAGGTTGTTGCCTATAAAATAACAGCTTAATGGGTGTCCACTCTCACCCACCGCTTCCTTGATCGGTGGAGGGTCGTTAGCCGAACAGGTAGGACAACGACTTTAAATTCTCATTAAAAGTATAATGATTATTATAAAGTAACTAAATATTTTAATTCCCCATCTTAGTTACTTTAGGAACAATGTGAACATGGTGCTAGTCCATGGAATTCACACTTTGTAGCTTACTAGGTCGTTGGTGGAGCGTGTGTGGTTAACCGGCACACTTACTTGGACTAGTAAGGATCACGAAGGGTGACTTAAAGTTTGTCATAGATCAATGGAGCGTGTGCGGTTAACCGGCACATTGATTAGGTGATGATAATATTAAGGGTACCAAGTGAATTAGGATGGTTATTCACACCTTGTTTTGTGATCCTCGGCATCCCAGTCACAAAACTTGAAGGGCACAATCGAGATTGAAACATGCCATTGAAAGGTTAAATGAATCTCAAAAGAATCTAGGAATTTCAAATCCAATTAAAACCTACTAATTCATTTGGTTTATCATGGTGGAAATTGGTGAATCGTCATTCACCTACCTTTCAAATATGTTATTACTTAGATTACGATATCCCTCTTCTAAGTATAATATATTATGATTGGATCCTAGCCTTAATATTACATTTGGGTGTCTTATTAAGGACTCTATATATCTAATCTAAACTTGGTTTCTTCTTTAAGATGTCTTCCAACAACAATGCTTTGGGCTCTAACCCATCTGGCTCTTTCTCTCTCACGAATCTTTGTGGGAGAGTCATCTTTGATGGTTCCAACTTCATGGACTAGATTAGGAACATCAAGATGGTTACTCGTTATGAGGACAAGGAATACGTCCTTAATAAGGAGTTAAAGGAGCTTGATGAGTCCACTGCTACTCCTGAGGAGGTCTCTGAATTAAGAAGAAGAAGGAAAAAATCTAATGGAAATTGAAATGGTAAAGTTGGAACGTCCAACTCTAACCCCAAAGAAGAAGACTACTTTTGAGATGCCTCCTACAAGTGACCCTGATGAGGCCATTTGGTTCTACTACCAACAAAACAGAGAAAGGAAGTGTAGCTGTCGGAAATACACTGACAAATTAAAGAAGCACAAGGCCACATGTTGTGACACTTCATGTATGTATATGACTGCACTCTATAATACTTTAAATTCAAATAATTGCAACCTATACATAGGGTGTAGCACTCACATGTATGCTAATGTGAAGGGACTAATGGGAAGTAGAAAGTTAATGCATAGGGAGCTCAATCTAATCATAGGAAAGAAACATAAAATTGATGTAACGAAAGTTGGAGATTACGAGTTGATTCTTTTTACTGATGTTTCAATTAGATTGATAGATTGTAGAAAGGGAAAGATACATTATTACTTTTATGCATTGTATCGGGATGGTTTTGATTTTAAATTTTAAAATGGTTCAGTTTGGTTTTGTAAAACCCAAACTTGTCATGTATCAATCGATTTCACTATGATGGTGCGAACTCCCAATCAAGTGAATGATGCAAAAGATGATATGGAATAAGAACTCAAGATGAATCTTCAATGCACACTATATTCAATGATAATCTAGTACATAAGATTTGGATTACACTCGGTTTTTGTCTCTGTTTTTCTCTAGAACACGTTCTCGCCTGATGATAATCACACGTCTACACCTTTACACGCCTAATAATAGGCTATATATACCTAGACCTAAATAACAAAGCCCCAGCCCAAAACCCAAAAGCTTAACCGAAACCACATGTGATTTCGGTCCAAACACCACCGAATACATGTTCTTTTCGGTCCTAGACCGAGAACTCTAATATCTATGAAAACCAAAGTATAAACCACGATTTATAACCAAACGATCTCCCCTTGGTTTATATCTTTCTTCTTTCTTCATTCTTTTCTTTGATCTTGACTTTTAGCTTTAATCTTCGATTTCTTCACAACTTCAAGATGAACATATGAAATTATGCATGAATGACTTTGTCTTGAACAGTCAGACTTCTTTTTCAAAATTTGACTTCGAACGCACATTGGGAGTGGAAGCTTCTAGTAATGGCTCTTTAAAATCAGCACTTTCAGCTTTGAAATACTTCAGAGATAATTTCAGAGAGACTGATTCTTTCGGATCACATGAGCATGTTCATATATAGCAGCAAATTGATTGAGGAGGCATCAATGCAATTCGTCACATAACTTCAAATACAGCTTCACGCTGCTTCTGGGGTTGAAGGTTTGTATGTTGAAAAATAATCTTCACCTCTTTGTCCTTTGAATGAAAATTCTTTGTCGATCACAGTAGCTCTTGAATAGTCACCATGACTAAAAAGTCCATGTGGATCACAGAGTCATAAAAACCCTTCTCACCGTAGTTGTTCAAGGACCCAACCTAGGCTCAGATGGAGACTACTCGCAGTATCTGTGTGAACACGGAGGAACGCACTACTATTTGGTGAGTATTGGAGAACTACTCATGGCTATTTTTTATGTTAGCCCCTGCTATCCTTGATCAAAGATCTCAATACAGTTTTTCAATTTAACAAGTTAATTTGGCCCTTAGCAGGATGTTCAGCGATATCTATTTCCCGGATGGGTAAATCGCCCATGACAGTTCTTAGGTAAAGATAACTTACAAGACCAATTTTGACAATCTATACAGTTTCAGACATTTAATTTCTTAAATACGACAATTCTTCGAAAGAAACTGCCTAACTGATAGTTTGTATAGTTTCATGCCTTCAATTCCTTTTCAAGTTTCATCTCCTTTCTTAGAATATTATGATACATGCTGACACAATCTCCTTGGATCTCTTCTTCTTCTTAATTTTCTTTTTAAGACAAACAAAATTTTGAGATAAAAACAAAATAAAAATAAACTTAGCACATAATAAAACAACTAAGAATAAAAATCAACTTAAAATACGCTCAAAACAATGAAAATATTTTTAATTTTTGAATTTTGTAGTTTTTTTTTAATTTTATGCTTTTTGTTTGGTTTTTTTAATTCCGCCCCTTAAATTTTTGCATAGATGAAAAATATGAGCAAATTTAACAAAAAACAAAAATAGGATAAATTAAAACAAATACATTTTAATAACTAAATTTATAACTTTTGGAATCAAAAGTTGTCAAGCAATTTAATGACATTTAGTGGCACAAAACCTGCATGTAAGACTCTAGTCAATCACCAATATTATGATTGATGGGATTAAAACAACTTTTAATCTATGAAGATCGATTAGATCTTGAACAAGTATATGAATATGAAACAGCAAGAACGCAATAAAAATAACAAAGTAGAACGCAATATTAAGAACAAAACAGCTTGAATCAATCGTGTCGAATGATTAAATAAAATCCTTAGAAGAGCTCGATTAAGAACATCAACTGTAAAGGATTAGAAGATTACAAGAACGATTACAGGAAATATAATACTCTTGATGAATCGCTAAATCGATAATCTCTGCAATCTTAAATCTGAAATCTTAACCTAATATGCATGCAAGCATTTAACTTATATACAATACATAAAAGGCTCACGGTTGGACAGGCCCAAACCGGAGAATACAAGGCTAATCTAACGATCCCAAAAGACGCAACATCAAAACTATCTTCAGCCCAACAATCTCCCCCTTTGCGTCAATTTTGGAGCGAGACTTTCACTTCTTACTTGGGCCGGCAGCTGAAGCTGGTACCTTCTTCTTCACGGTACTAAACAGACACTTGGTTATTGAGAGGATGGTCTGTCTAAACCGGATGTACCAATTGATCATATCATTGAAGTACTTGATGTCATCAGCCGAATTGTCCTTACACCGCTTGATGATTGATAAGACGTGTTCCAAGCAAGCTGTGGTGTAAAGGTGCTTGTCAGCTAAAACGAATAGACATTTCTGTCCTTCGGCTCTGGTGAACATCACTGAGTTTCGCCTCGGATCTATCTTACCCATTTGCATTGTGTTTAGATCACTGGCCGATCCCACTGGTGCTACTTTCGGTTTCTTCTTGAAAACAATGGCGACCTCCTGATCCATTTGGGCAACCTCCATGATGTAGCAAGCCAACATCCTTTTGACATGGTCCAAGATGGGACCATATTCGGCTTCGTTTGTCAGCAGGATATTGTACAAGACTATCTAGTCATGAGGATCCAGATTCGGCAGATCCGCCAGGGTGATGATGTGAGCAGTTCTTGCTGATCCTCGGATAAGCTTGAACTTGACATTTGTAAATTTCCCCACGGCAAAAGGCTTCGGCACCCAAACATTAACAATCTTCTGGGCGCTCCATGTAAGGTATTGAGGGCGAGCGGCCTCCAGGTAGAAGTCAATGAGCTCCTTGTCAAGCTCATCGTTCGGATGCGGGACTTCAAAGATGTTAGAGAAGGCGTGGAAGATGAACGCCTTTCGAGTCAGCGGCATATCGAACTGCGAATCGATAGTGTTGTTGCAGTCGAACGATATCACCGGCTCGAGCCATAGTATGCTTGGAGTTTCTATGGCCTCTTTTATCAAACGATCCCTGGTCCAGGCAGGGAAGAGCAACTTTCGGCTCTCAAGGAGATCGTGGGCTTCTTTTTGCTTTCGTTCGACTTCTTCAGCCTCACGCGCCACACGACTGGCATCATCTTCAGCATTGCGACTGTTTTTCCGTTTCAACATGTCAGCAATGGTCTCCTTGTCTTCATTTTCATCTTCATCTTCATCTCCTCCCTCTGCTATGTTTTTGCCCTTGTTCTTCACACCCGAACCCGAGGCATGACCAGTTGGGGGTGGTTCAGTTGTGTGAGTAGCTTTGGAGCAAGGAGGTGGTTTCGATCCTTTCTTCTCATCTCCCCCTTGTTTCGGAATGGACACGAAACTCGGTAGGCCTTCAATCTTGCTTAAAAGGTCCATGGCCGGGGAGAGCTTTTCAGCGAGGGTACGCCTCACTGAGTGGTTAAGGATGGGGTCGTGTGCTTCCAGGATGTTTGAGAGAGCGGCGTGGACATCCGAAACACACGTCTTTATGACCTCCCTCTCGGATCGAAGAGCTTCCAATTGTTCTTGAGAGTTGGAAAGTTGTGTGCTCTTGACCTTTAGGGCGGTTGTTTTACTCGCCAAAACGTCCATCAGAGAGTTTTCTGCCGCAAGATCTTCTTGTAACTTTGCCAGGTGGGCATCGATCGAGGCACGGAGTGCCGAGTTGTCGTCGCTAAGAGTTTGTCTGAGAGTAGCGAACGAAGTTAACTCCGTCGAGACGAACTTGGCCAATTGCTGAACAATCGGTTCCAGAGTTGTCTTTGTGGCATCGGCGCTTTCCTGCAAGGACTTCAGCAGGTCAGAAGCGTCGGAGAATAGTTTATCGACTTTTTCGGTCGCTACCTCATAGGCTCGGGTGGAGGCGTCTATCGCAGCAGTTGCTGAGGCCACTGAATCATGTTGAGCTCTGGAGAAGGCATCAACTATCTTCTGAAGGGCAGCTTCAGACAAGGATGACTGCTGGTTGGAAGAAGAGGCGAGAAGTTGATCAATCTTCTCGTTAAGCTCACGAAGATGCTTCTTTGTCACTGGAGCATCATCCTCCTCATCACTCTGAACTTGAAACGGACTATAGTAGACCGAGTCAAAATTCATGTGATCACCACCAAGGTATTGATCGTCGCCATCGGAGGCGTCTTCTGGAGATTGAGGTGGTGGTGAAGTTGGGGGTGTTATGGGTTTGGTTGGTTGAGGTTGAGTGGGTGGGGGGTTAGTTTCGGGTGGTGGTTGTGTTTCGGTTTGAGGAGGTTCGGTTACTGGAGGGGTTTCAGTGACGGGTGGTGTTTCGGTTGATGTGGTGAATATGGATGGAGGTATAGGGATGGAGGTTGGTGGAATAGTGGGGTTTATGGTGGGAATGGAAATAGGTATTGTGGGTGGAGGTGAAGGAACTGGAGATTGATGAAGTTCCATCTCCGGGGTTGGGGAACGAGGGGGTGTGTTGCCTCGTTGAGGAGATTCGTCTCCTTGTGATCCCTCAGAGTCCGAACTCCCACCTTCGGATTCGCTTGAAGAGGAGGGAATAAGGAGCTTTAGCTTCGGTTGGGTTTTCCTCCTTTTCGGTTGTGGGGACGGAGCAGCCTTCTGTTGTTTTTGCTTTTTGGGAGAAGGTCCCTTTGGAGCTTTGGACACTTGCTTCCCCTTGTCTGCCTTTTTGCCCCTGGCCACCGGTTTATCGGCATCATGAATTGATCGCAGCATGTCCGGTGTCAGTTCCCTCGGACCAGTTTGGCGAAACTCTTTGATCGTCCTGATCAGTCTGCTATCGGCGGGCACATCAGCATACATCGACTCCGGGATAGAGCCAATGAATGAGAACTTTGATGCATCGGATACGATGATCTTCTTGGTATGAAACGTACCAATAGAAGACATCGGTGCACCGTCGGCTGTTGGAACGTTAAACTTGTCCATGGCCCATCTTGTGATCAAGATCCAGAACCGGGCCAGCGACACCTCGGAGTGTCGGGAAGAGGAAGAGAGGCTCTGAATCAATTGTTGCCAAAGGACAAACCCATAGTCCAAATTTATCCCGTTGTACACCCCATACATAATCGATAGGAAAAGACGACTGGCCCAGTCCGATCCTGAGCTCCTCTCTGACAGTCCCTTGAAGAGAACTGTAAATAATCCATTCCACTGAGGCGGTAGGCAGGACTTCTTGAACTTGGCGACGGAGGTGAGAACCTCGGTGTAGCCCATGTTGTAAAACATGTTGTACAACATACCAACCGGAATCGTCTCCGGGTGAACTCGCGACGGGTCAGCAGCAAACCCTAACATCGTGCAGAAACGGGGGCGAGAAATCGACGTCTTGTGTTCTGCCAATTCGAAGAATACCCTGTCGACAGCCTTGTCGTAGTAAGCTGTCGCGTAGACCTGAGATAAGGCCACCATTGGCACCGTTTCAATCCGTGACAGTGCAGGAGCAAGCTGGGAGTACTTGAGACACTCGATGACCGGCGACATGTAGGAGTCATACGCCAGTGGATTCAGATCAATGACCAGGCATTGCTGAGGTCGGATGCGAAGAATCTGAGAAGTTGCATGAACAGATGAAGATTCAGCCATTGTTGCATGTGTGGAGAAGAAGATGACCGGGAGAGAGTTTGGAAATATTTTTTCTAGTAGGTGATAGGAGAGAGAAAAATTGTTTCAAATCTCTTATGGAAATACGAAGCGGGTTTTTGGAGTGACTGATTGGTGACAGTTGGGACGTGCGATGATCACGTAGGAGAGAGAGTGTCAGATTCCTAGGATCACGCCGCCCAATAAGCGCCGGTTCAGAGAGAGGAACCGTTTCCATTTCCACACGTGCCATTAATGTCAGATGGATGACGCTTCAATATCGCACACGCGTCCATAAGTGTCAGAAAAAGCGCGGCCGTTTCAAATTCACGCGCCCTCCTTTTTACCGTCGTTTGAATTACTATCCATTTAACTTCCGCCGAGTCAGCAACTTTTTGTCTTATCCCCTTTTAAACAGCTGTTATCAATTAAAGACCCACGTGGCTAATTTTTGACCACAACTTCATTTGTAACCATCCAGTAATTATCCAGCCTGTAAAATAGTTAGTAACGGAATTTTTGAAAATCAAGGATTTTCGTGCAAGGAGTGTAAAAGATAAAGAAATAAAGCAACTCTTTTTAGGATGATCTGTGATGTGAATAATGACACGAAATTGATGATCCCGGGCACGAATCTCTTCCTTCAAGGTCAAGAGAGACCCCAAAGTGTTAGTGTGGAATCCCGTTGAATTACGATCAAACATTTATTAATAAATGTTGAAAGGTTTCTTTTAATAAGGCTAATTAAGGGTGGCTTCGCTTTGATGCAACAATTCAATTCTTGATATAAGAACGAATGTGAACAAAGTACTTGTGAGACCAGTGTAGTCTGTTGAACAAGTAGGTTGGAGTTGATTTTGTAGTGGCTTGGATTATTATGAAATCTCAAATAAAAATTTAAAACTGGATCCCCTGGGAAGAAATGTTATGGTGTGTAACAATTTCATTGGAATCACGCAAAAAGAAAAAAAATGAGATTCCATGCAGGTACATTCGTCCATTCATTGGTGAAAACTTGATCAATTTAATTAGTCACCGTCAATTCGTTGGTATTGAATTTTGGGTTTCACTCAGCTCGTAGTGGCACAAAACTAAGATCATAAACACAGATGTTGTGTAACCATAAACCTCAGTGGTAGATTTTGAGAGTCTCAAGGGTTACAGTGATGAAACGAATGTAATGGAGAAGTGTAGTGGGGATGGTGAAAGAAAACATAGTACCTCTGCTGCGAAAATAAGGACCAAGCAGGAGACTCTGAACTCATGTGAGAAGAGAGTGAGGTAGCTCACGATTAGAATAAATGAGTTAGCCTTATTGGGAAGACAAGGTTTGTGTTTACCAGGTCATGAAGGCTATTATTCAAAATCTTATGAGGCTTGGGACACATACAGCAGCATGCTTCTAGGGACACTTAAGTAAGCCATCAAATATATATCCCCATAAGCGAATGAGCACACGAAAATAAATATTTTTGAAGTTTTGATATTTAAAATGTTAAAAAAAAATAAAAAAAATAAAACAAAATAAGACTAAACAAAAATTGAAAAGATGGAAAAGAAAAAAAATACGATTAAAAAAAAACTTGGAAAAAGATTGAAAAACCGAACCCGAACGTTCGGTTGGTTTCGGTTGTAGAAAATTTTGAAAAACCGAGCCCGAACCTTCGGTTGATTTCGGTACCACAAAATTTTGAAAAACCGAACCCGAACCTTCAGTTGGTTTCGGTTCCACAAAATTTTGAAAAACCAAACCCGAACCTTCTGGAGGTTTCGGTTTTGGAAAATTTTGAAGAAACCAAGGAGTTTAGATAAGCCATTTGGAAAAACTTTTTACACACAGAAAAACAAATTTTGCACAAGAAATATACAACACAGAAAAACTACCTTTGAAGTAATGAGCGAGTGAGATGGTTGAACCGAACCCGAACGTTCGGTTGGTTTCGCTTCTTACGTTTGAGGTTGAGAGGTAGTGTGAGGAACTGACTCTGATTCCATCATTCCTAGCCCTTGCAATATTTTATTAAACGATGCTTCTGGAAGAGCTTTGGTAAAGACGTCAGCCAGTTGATCAGTGGTTCTTACGAAGTGAACTTCGACATTTCCATCTTCCACATGATCTTTGATGAAGTGATACCTCAGTGCTATATGTTTGGTTTTGGAGTGTTGCACTGGGTTATGACATATCCTAATTGCACTTTCAGAGTCACAATATAGAGGGATCTTCTTCATATTGAGTCCATAGTCACGAAGTTGACTCTGGATCCAAATCACTTGGGATGTGCAGGATGCAGCGGCAATGTATTCCGCTTCGGCAGTAGACAGCGACACACACGTTTGTTTCTTGGATTGCCAGCTGACCAACTTCCCATCAAGAAATTGACAGCCACCAGTTGTGCTTTTGCGGTCGAGTCCACATCCTCCAAGGTCAGCATCAGAATATGCTTGAACGAAGAAGCCTGAATTGGATGGATACCATAGACCTAAGGAGGCGGTTCGCTTGAGATAGCGTAGGATGTTCTTCACTGCCAGCATGTGAGGTTTGCGTGGGTTAGCCTGAAATCGAGCACAATAACACACAAAAAACATGATATCAGGCCTGCTAGCAGTTAGATACATTAACGAGCCTATCATTTGACGATAGAGGGTGATATCGACAGCCGGTTTATCTAGTGAAGGGGTAAGTTTGGTGCCGAATGCCATTGGGACTTTGACTTTTGAGTCTCCCATCATTCCAAACTTTGCTAGGAGAGTCTTCGTGTAAGCTTCCTGATTGATAAAGATGCCTTCGGGTCCCTGTCTTATATTTAAACCAAGGAAAAAGTTAATAGGACCCATTGAGCTCATTTCAAACTTAGTCTCCATCAACTTTCGGAATTCAGCTGTTAAGCTGGGATTCGTGGAGCCAAAAATGATGTCATCGACATAAATTTGAACTATCATAAGGTGGTTACCTTCCTTTTTGCGAAAGAAGGTTGGGTCAACCGAACCTTGTTTGAATTTGGACATCTTTAAAAATTTTGTAAGCATTTCATACCAGGCTCTCGGAGCTTGTTTGAGGCCGTACACAGCTTTATCCAGAATATAGCAATGATTTGGATATTTTTCGTTCACGAACCCAAGAGGTTGCTCCACATACACAGTTTCTTCGAGTTCTCCATTGAGAAATGCACATTTGACGTCCATTTGAAAAACCTCAAATTTTTTGTGAGCAGCATAGGCCAGAAATATTCTAACCTATTCTAGCCTAGCTACTGGAGCGAACGTCTCTTCGTAATCTATTCCTTCCTCCTGACAGTATCCCTTGACCACCAGACGAGCCTTGTTCCTTATGACATTACCTTCCTTGTCCATTTTGTTTCTAAAAATCCATTTAAGACCAACAACCGAAGCATCTGGAGGAGTTGGAATGAGGCGCCAGACTTTGTTCCTTTCAAACTCGTTCAGTTCATCTTGCATTGCTTGAACCCAATCAGAGTGATCGAGGGCAGTGTTCACTGTCTTCGGTTCAACTTTTGATACGAATGAGTTAAACATACAAAACTCAACCTTTGAGAATAAGGATGTTTGTTTTGCCTTCAGTTGAGATCGGGTCAGAACCTTTTCAGATACATCACCAACTACTTGAGAGATAGGATGATCTCTGGTCCATTTGGTAAGAGGAGGGTAATTTGGATCGAAGGTTGGATCTAGTTCAGCGTTGATCATCTCTTCTGGCTCAGATTGGCTATCGAAATCAAGCGTCATATCATCATGCTCTCCCTTAATTGATGAGTCTTGAGAAACATGAGGTTTAGAGGTTTCTTGTGGTGCTGGATTTTCAGGTGTTGAAGCATCTTCCTTTGGAGGGACATCTTCGGTTGGAGAGGTACCTTCGGTTGGAGTAGTAGATCTTGGCTCCCCCTGGACTTGTGAGCTTGGCTCCCCCTCGACTGAAGCATTGTTGGTTGGAGATTCAACAGTAGGCATTTCTCCTTCATGCATTCTTCTGGCAGCATCTTCGACAATCTGCTTCATATGATCTATTTTGTTGTCAGCTGCACCTGCTTCTGAGAGAGAATCTTTTTCCGGTTCGTCAAAGAGTTCCAGAAAATTTTCGTACAAATTGGCGATCGAGATTGTGACTTGGCTAGTTTGAGGAAAGACTTCCCTGGCAGTGTCATCTATGGCCTGTAGCTTCTTGACATAGCTATCATCGAAGGTCACATAGTATGTCTCTTCAATCCTCCTTGAACGTTTGTTGAGGACCCTGTACGCCTTGGATGTGAGTAAGTAACCCAGAAATATTCCTTCGTCGGCTTTCACATCAAACTTGTTGCGGTGTTCTTTAGAGTTAAAGATGAAACACCTTGAGCCAAACACGTGGAAAAATTTCACATTGGGCTTCCTGTTGTTTAATATCTCATACGGTGTGAGTGTGAAGCGCTTGTTGAGATAGGACCTGTTTTGTGTATAACAAGCAGCAGAAATAGCGTCAGCCCAAAAATAAAGAGGTAAGGAAGCGAAACTTAACATAGTTCGGGCAGCTTCACACAGAGATCGGTTTCGTCTTTCGACTATTCCGTTCTGCTGTGGTGTGTATGGAGCTGAGAAATTATGACTAATTCCCTTTTCTGCAAGAAAATCTTCAAACTCCCTGTTCTTGAATTCGAGACCATTGTCGCTCCTGATGTTACGAACGACCTTCTTGAGCTGGACTTCAATTTGCTTGATAAACACTTTCAGCTTTTGAGTCGCTTCAGATTTGAGCTTTAGAAAGAACACCCATGTAAATCGTGAAAAGTCATCAACGATAACAAGAATATACTTGCTACCACCGATGCTTTCTATAGATGAAGGACCACACAAATCGATATGAAGCAATTCGAGTGGTTCAACAACTTTTGTGTTGATTACAGATGGGTGACTTTGACGACTCTTCTTTCCCATTTCGCATGCAGCACACAAATGTTCTCTGTCGAACTTGAGCAATGGAAGACCCCTAACATGACCTCCAGTGACAAGTCGGTTGATATCTTTGAAATTGAGATGAGAGAGTCTTCTGTGCCACAACCAGCTTTCGTCGGATTGAGCTTTTGATAGCAGACATATGGTTGGGTTTCCTTTGATGGGTTTCATGTTCAGAGGAAACATTTCACCCTTTCGCTCTGACTTCAGGATCACTTTCTTTGTCTTTTTCTCTATGATTTCAGAACCTTCATCATCGAATGAAACTTTGAGACCTGTACCTCCAACAAGCTGAGATACACTGATGAGGTTGTGTTGAAGTCCTTCCACATAGGCCACCTTCCTTATGGTAAAATCACCATTTGTTATCATCCCATATCCCTTTATGGTGCCGAAGGAGTTATTTCCAAACTTAACGTTGCCACCATTTGCAAGAGATCTGTATTCCCTGAGCTCCTCTTTCCTCCCTGTCATGTGACGTGAGCAGCCACTGTCGATGTACCATTCTTCATCAAACTGCTCGTCACTTATAACCTGCAAAAATTAAGCAGATTTAGGAACCCAAAGTTTCTTGGGTCCATGTGAGCTTTTCATGGGAATGGGAATAGTAAGAGAGATGTCAACTAGATATGTTCGTTTTATTAGAGTTGTTTCATCTTTCTTTTTAATGGTAAAAACTTTTATTTTGTTAGGATTAGGTGCGTTCGGTTTGGACTCTGGTTTGGATTCATCCACCTTCTGCTTTCCCTTCTGTTCAGCTGAAGAAGTAGGTTTTTGAGAGCATGCGTGATTAGCTTTAGAGCAAGATGGAGATGAATGAGTGGAAGTAGATGAACGAGAAGAATTAGAGCGAGATAAGTTGGATGGGGAGGACTTCCTGGCTGATGACTCTAGGTGACCCTTTTGCTTTTGATCATTGGAGGGGCTAACCTTCGAGTCTTATTCTCTTTTGACTTCAGGACCGAACCTCTGCGTTCGGTTGGAGTTGTTCTTGGAACCGAACCTTTGGTTTCGGTTGAAATCCTTTTCAGAACCGAACCTTTGCCTTCGGTTGGTATCTTCTCGTGAACCGAACCTTGGCTTTCGGTTGTTGGAACTTTTAGGCTTTCTTACAGGATTGTTTTCATACTTTAGATTCTTGTCTTTGTGTGAATAGTATGCATTCTGGGAGTGCCAGAATTGTTTCCTTTCAGAAAGGTTTTTCCTGTATCTTTGGTTTCTTTCTATCTTCTTATCCCTCATCTGCTTAGGTTGATGATGAACGTTCGCTTTCGTTTTTGTTGTCACCTTGGCTGGTTCCTTTTGAACTTCAGGAGTTTTTCTTTGAGCAGAGGGAGCAGAGGGAATATCTGAAGAAGATTCAGTTTGCCCTGAGGAAGTGGAAGGAGTATCTGGTGAAGTTTCGCTTCGAGCTGTTGGTGTTGAAGGAATGTCTTCTTTTGCTGAACGATCAACCTCTTGAGGAATATCTTTTATACCACTTGTGCTTGGTTCACTGAAATTATCAGGTTTATTCAAGGGTTCAGGTATGTACCTCCCTTTTCTCATCCAGGAGGTTCTTTCAGATATGCCAACGGTTTCGTTTCCATTATCAATAGGAGCTTCCCAGAAGAACTCATCACAGCCATCAGCATTGTCTTCGTTAACAATAGCCGTGAGTTCAGCTGTTTGATGTTCGGTTACTCCAGTTACCTTGTATACCTGATTCGGAGTGGTCCTAACCTTTTGATAAACAACAGCTTTTTCTACTAGTTTCGGGGACTTTTGTTGGGACAATCTAGCAAATTCCACAGAGTTTTCAGAAAAAAGATTTGTGTGGTTTTCAGTTTCATTTTTAACAAATTCTGAGCAGTCAACCGTATCCTCTACAGAAATTTCACTCATGTTTTCGTCCTCGTTAAGCTCAGATGCATTTTCAACATCGATTTTATTTTCTGAGCTTATGTTGGCGTTTAGAGAGTCAAACTTTTGTATGGTTTCGGTTCTCAGTTTAAGTCTGTCATTTTCGTCCAAAAGATTTTTGAGCATGTCCTTGTGGTCTTTGGATTTGATGAAGGACTCAATTTTGTCCAGTCCAATCATATAGGTTGGGTTGACATCATCAGACGATATCACACTCTCACAATTGTAGGCTTCGGCATCGATTTCATCCTCCTTAAATTCTAGGAAGGGCAAAATCATGCGATGGATCTTTTTGCCTATCTCACAGTCCAAGTGAAGTTGAGTAATATTGGAATATAAACGTTTAGCTATTAAACAAAAAACATTTCGTTGTTTTAACAATTTCAAATTGTCTCTCTGCAAATAAATGTTTTCGTCTTTAACTTTAACTAATTCCGACTCTTTTAACTCAATCCACATACGCCGCTCCTCACTCTTCGACGCCACCCTGCTTAATTGATCAGTTAGGTTAGAATTGGTGACTCGAGTTTGAGTTAAGCTACTATCTAAATGAGAAATTCTTGTATTAACAATTTTTAATTCTTTCTCATATGAGGATGATGGTACTTTAGATGAAATAAAAACAGATTGTACCTTCTTTATCAGTTCATCAAGCTCATTGAACTGCTGGCTGAGTGGTTTGGCCGTAAAGCACATATCCTCCTGCACCTTCGGTCCATTGCTTCCTCCATCGGTATTGTATCCCCTCATTTGAGATACTCCAGACACCATGAAGCATTTTCCACCACTGCTTTCCTCCTTAGCCATATAAGCCTTTCCATGAGTAGACTTCCTCACTTCTTCGTGTTCTGAGTCAGTAGACCAAACTTCTGTGCTACCGAACTCATCGTCATTAATCGAACCCTGCACAATAAGAGCATTAATAGAAGGATTAGCGGTAGACTTCTTCTTTCTCAACTCATCCAATCTCTTCTGCAGCACGGCTTCCTCATCTTTTCCGTCGTCCTTTTCAGCCATCTTCTTAAGAACACAGTCCTTAGCGTAGTGGTTCTTGCCTCCACAGTAGAAACAGCTTACTCCGGAATCGCCATCTGCCTTCGGTTCCTTCTTGAGCTCCTCAGCCTTCGGTTCATTGTTTGCCTTTTCAGAGCTGTAACTCCCCTGCCAGTTTCGGTTTTTGTTGCTGGGGAATCTCTTCTTTATGAATCTCTTGGGATTGGATACCATCATGGCATAATCCTCAGTTGTGAGGTCATACTCTTCCAAGTTGAGCTCTTCATCCTCCATCACAGCTTTACTTTTAGATAGGAGGGCCAACGAACCAAGACTAGAAACAACATTCTTCTCTTGAACCACAATCTTCTCTTGGGACTTTAGAATACCCACCAGTTTCGCCAAAGAGTATGATTTAAACTGTTCATGGGCTTTGCCTGTGGAAACTACTGCTCTCCGTTCAGATCTCAGTCCGTTCAAGAAAGTAACCTTTTGTTCGATGAGCTTCCTTTCAATGTCGTGTTTGATCATCTTGCTGAGAAGATGATTGAAACGATCAAACGTCTGGGTCACAGTTTCTTCGGCCCCTTGCCTGAACTCTCCAAACTCAGATAGAAGCAAGGTTTGGATTGAATGTTCAAGATCTTCGTCTGTGGAATACAGTTCGTGAAGTCTATCCCATACTTCCTTCGCCGTAGTGCATGAGCTGACCAGTCTGAATGTGTCGGACTGAAGGGCGAACCTGATCAACCTTAGCGCCTTAATATTGCACTGTAATTTGTCTTTTTCATCTTGCGCAATATTCGTCACGTCCTTAAGCAGATCATTGTACTCTTTTTGCGTCTTAATGATTCTGGATGTCGCAGAATGAGAAAACGGTCCATTGATGATGGCTTCCCATAAGAGATAACCATTTTCCTCCGATCCAATCACGTAATCTTCAAAATGATGCGCCCATACTTCATAGTCATGGGTGTATAAGATTGGAATCTTTGTCGTCAAACCGATGCTGTTGGAAATATTAATAGGGTTTGATTGCGTTGCGTCCATTATGATCGTAAAAACCTGTTCAAAGATCAGACTTGTAATAAAGCAGATTTGGGCAAAACAATAAATACTAAGATACGTCAATTAAGATGACGGCTCAATAAATATCGATGATTGCGGAAAACCCTAATTGAAATCTTTTTCACAGAAAAGATGTGTATCGATTACACAGCCTCCTGCTCTGATACCAATTGATGGGATTAAAACAACTTTTAATCTATGAAGATCGATTAGATCTTGAACAAGTATATGAATATGAAACAGCAAGAACGCAATAAAAATAACAAAGTAGAACGCGATATTAAGAACAAAACAGCTTGAATCAATCGTGTCGAATGATTAAATAAAATCCTTAGAAGAGCTCGATTAAGAACATCAACTGTAAAGGATTAGAAGATTACAAGAACGATTACAGGAAATATAATACTCTTGATGAATCGCTAAATCGATAATCTCTGCAATCATAAATCTGAAATCTTAACCTAATATGCATGCAAGCATTTAACTTATATACAATACATAAAAGGCTCACGGTTGGACAGGCCCAAACCGGAGAATACAAGGCTAATCTAACGAGCCCAAAAGACGCAACATCAAAACTATCTTCAGCCCAACAATGATCCACTTAAACACAAAGGATATTTGTAAGTTGGAAAGATTATAAGTGACAAGACATTGCAATTTTATTCCTAAATAGAACATTTAGTTGACGACGACCAAGGATATTGTTGTCCACTTAAATTCAGCAGCAAGATCTACAGTCAACCTTTAGTCATGAACCAATTCACTTTTAAGAACACTAGAATGTGTTCCCCACTTCACAACATCCCTAGCAATCAAGGAATTCCAAAGTGGTCTTTACTTTAGGTTGTATCCCAAGTCGGATCTCTTCCAATCACGCAGAGGGACAACATATGACTAACATAGATAGATGGTTAGAGAGATAGAAGGGTCCATATGTTGTGTCCCAGGACGGATCTCTTCCAATCACGTAGAGGGGACTATATATGACTGACATATATAGATAGAGAAATGATGCATAGAAATAAAGATGCATATGTTGTGTCCCAGGTCGGATCTTTCGATCACGCAAAGAGGGCAATATATGACATACTTAGAGGATAAAAAAATAAACAATTTCACACCGGCCTACTTTAGCAGAACCCCCCAGTCACCCTATCAGCACCGGAATTAAGGACATAAGTTCGTACATCGAAGAAGTGTTGAGCCACAGTTGTAGATGATGAGTAGCTTTAATGTATCTCGCATGCTCCCTTGTTTATCTCAATGCTAAATCATTCCAAGTGTCATATGGTCAGTTCAAATGAAACTATTTAAGTCCCGATGAGTTAACATTATCAAGTCCTCTCATTGTCAACAGTGTCTAGTCCTTTCATTTTGAATGCTTCATGCCTACTAGCACATTGAACACAAAGTCTGATGAATTCAGCTTCAGTGCATTACACGTATTTTTTATTGCCATTTAGCACTAGACTTCATATCACTTCCCAGTAACACTTACAAAAGAAGACATATTTTTTAATATTTTTTATTTGTCCCCCTTAATTTGTGCAAGAGGGAGAAAGGAAATAAAATTAATGCGTAAATTTAAACAAACAAAGATAAGAAACCAAAACGAGTCATTTTAAGAAAAATCAGAAGAATCGAGAAGAAAAATAATCAAACCGTAATTTAGTAATTGAAGTTGCATCCAGATGATCTGAGAACAACACGCAGAGACAATAACGTTTTTAAACCCAACTGTGTTTCAATTCCAGAACAAAGTTAACATATTCAGAATTCATCACTCCATTAGATATGATCCCCATTTGTTCTCCTTTCTTTCTTCCTTCCCGCAATGGACACATACCCTGAATTAAAGTTCTGAGTGTTGTGCATTTGAGATATGTTTGCTGTCATGTGCCTGGAACAGCCACTATCAATAGACTGAAGTTTGAAAATATTCCTTCATAGCTGCTCCTATATAGAGTGTGGGATTAGTTTACTTTTGGAACCCATTCCATTTTGAAATTGGATTTAATATTTCCATCTACATAAAGAACTCTTTCCCATGACATATCTTGTTTATTAGATAATAAACATAAAGAAGTTACCAGACTTTTGTACGATTCAGAAATTTGACCTTTGGGAACCCATTGGTAATTAGGTTTAAGCCTTTTAATGTTTAACCTAATGTGTGCTTCACCACTTGATTTTTAGTTGGAACTAACTTTTGATTTAGATTTGAATCTCAAGTGTGAGCTAGAAGATGATCCTTGAGATGAAAGTGATGTTACCGATTTCGGTTTGGCTGAACCATCTCTCGAATTAGACTTATTGTCGGACAGGCCATGTTGGTCCTTCGGAGTCTGATATTTTTCCTTTTTAGCATTCTGATCACCATTACGTGAACGTGACCTCGAAGGATTTCTGTTGGAAGATCTCCTCCTTGGCACATTTTGCCAACTTTGTTCATAGTAGGGAACATATGAACGATGTGGACAATTTCTAGCAATGTGACCGGGATCCGACAATTAAAACTAGTATGTCTTTTCAAATAAATAAGATTGTGACTTGGTCCTTGTCCAAAAAATTGTTTCATGGGACTTCTACAAGTACAAGCACGTGAACATTTGTCATACTGTTTAACAGATATTTGTGGCTTGGATTTTTCAATAGTCGGAATATCAGCATCACAAGTTATTAAATCACTTTCAGTAGAACTAGAATTATTTTGGTTCTTCCCATCTTGCACTGCGACCTTATCTGCACATGAAGTAAAAGCATTAGTATCATTCACATTATCATCATTTACTGTCTCAACTACAATGGGTTTGCCATACTGTAGATGTGCTTCCTTTACCATTTCTTCCTTATTTAAAGGAGTATATGACTGACATAGATAGATAGAAAAATGATGCATAGAAAAAGAGATGCGTATGTTGTGTCCCATGTCGGATCTTCCGATCACGCAAAGGGGGCAACATATGACTGACATAGAGGATAAAAAAATAAACAATTTCACACCGGCCTACTTTAGCAGAACCCCCCATTCGCCCTATCAGCACCGGAATTAAGGACATAAGTCCGTACATCAAAGAAGTGTTGAGCCACAATTTTAGATGATGAGTAGTTTTAATGTATCTCGCATGCTCCCTTGTTTATCTCACTGCTCAATCTATCCAAGCGTCGTCTGGTCAATCCATATGAAACTATCTAAGTCTCGATGAGTTAACACTGTCAAGTCCTCTCATTTTCAACAGTGTCTAGCTCTTTCATTTTGAATCCTTTGTGCCTACTAGCACATTGAACACAAAGTCTGAACAATTCAGCTTCAGTGCATTACACGTATTTTAGATTGCCCTTTAGAACTAGATTTCATATCACTTCTCAGTAACACTTACAAAAGAAGACATATTTTTTATTTCTTTTTTTTATTATTTCTCCCCCTTAATTTGTGCAAGAGGGTGAAAGGAAATAAAATGAATGCGTAAATTTAAACAAACAAAGATAAGAAACCTAAACGAATCATTTTAAGAAAAATCAGAAGAATCGAGAAGATAAAATCAAACCGTAATTTATTAATTGAAGTTGCATCCAGATGATCTGAGAACAGCACGCAGAGACAACAACATTTTTAGACTCAGTTGTGCTTCAATTCCGGAATGAAGTTAACATATTCAGAATTTCATCACTCCATTAGAAATGATCCCCATTTGTTATCCTTTCTTTCTTCTTTCCCGCAATGGACACATACCATCAGTTAAAGTTCTGAATGTTGTGCATTTGAGATATGTTTTTTGTCATGTGCCTAGAACAGCCACTATCAACAGACCGAAGTCTAAAAATGTTCCTTCATAGCTGCTCCCACATAGAGTGCGCGATTAGTTGACTTTTGGAACTCATTCCATTTTGAAACTAGATTTACCATTACCATCTATATAAAGAACTCTTTCCCATGACATATCTTGTTTATTAGATAAGAAACATGAAAAAGTTACCGGACTTTTGGACGATTCATAAATTTGACCTTTGGGAACCCATTGCTAATGGGTTTTAAGCCTTTTAATGTTAAACCTAATGGGTGCTTCTATTGGATAAGGTGTCTAAGTCCATAACTATTCCAGGTATGTACTTGACCCGGTTTGGCATGGTCCATTTGGGTTGCATGGCCTCATGCATTTGGATAGATTAAATGTGAGAAATAACACTTGTGGTTTCTTAATATATTATAAGTTCTAATATATTAATAGTATTATTTAATTAGTATTGATCAATAATTAATTTAGAATTAATTAAGTGATCAAAACATGACTAATTAAATATATGGGTGGATTATGTAAATCATCCATAACTTGTATAGTGGGCTAAATGCTCCATGGATTATAAAGTTCGACTAAGGTCCATAGGATGCTCCATGGGAGTTACAAACCCATGGTCACAGAAATGAAGAGCCATGTTACATTAGGGTTTACGTGGTGTAACCCTAATTGTAACACATTATATAAAGGATATGAAGCTCACCAAATTTGGTACTAGAAGCAAGATAGAGAGGGCAAGCCGATTTTGAAAGTGTTCTAGATTCTCTCAAAGTTATTCCAAAGCACTTGGTGTTGTGTGAAACATTTGAGGCATCACACTTGGGGTGCTAGGCTCTCAAGGTTTTCAAGGAATAAAATCAACTACAAGGTATGTAATTCTAGCCATCTTTTATGTTAAAAGTTCCCCATGTATGCTAGATAGGTTTATGAACCTTGGAAATCATATTTTGCATGTATTTTAGACAAACATAGATCCAAGGTTTTCTAGGGTTGCATGTACACTTAGGGGTGTTAGAATGCTCATAGCCCATCACCTTCACCACTTGATTTTGAGTTAGAACTACCTTTTGATTTAGATTTTGTATCTCAAGTGTGAGCTAGAAGATGATCCTAGAGATGAATGCAACCTTACTGATTTCGATTTGGGTGAACCATCTCTCGATTTAGACTTCTTGTCCAACAGGCCCTTTTGGTCCTTGAGAGTCTGATATTTGTCCTTTTTAGCATTCCGATCACCATTGCGTGAACATGACCACGAAGGATTTATTTTGGAAGATCTCCTCCTTGGCACATTCTGCCAACCTTGTTCATAGTAGGGAACATATGAACGATATAGGCAATTTCTACCAATGTGACCGGGAAACCGACAATTAAAACTAGTATGTCCTTTCAAATAAATAAGATTGTGACTTGGTCCTTGTCCAAAAAAAATTGTTTCACGGAACTTCTACAAGTACAAGCACATGAACATTTATCAAACTGTTTAACAGATATTTGTGGCTTGGATTTTTCAACAGTCGGAATATCAGCATCACAAGTTTTTAAATCATTTTCAGCAGAACTAGAATTATTTTGGTTCTGCTTATTCCCATCTTGCATTGCGACCTTATCTGCACATGAATTAGAAGCATCAATATCATTCACATTATTATAATTTACTATCTCAACTACAGTAGGTTTGCCATACTATAGGTGTGCTTCCCTTGCCATTTCTTCTTTAGTTAAAGGAGTATAAGTATAGTTATTATTGAATGGAAGGGGAACACTTTCATACCTTAGACCCTTTTTGTCATTCCATCTAAGTTGCTTTTCAATCGTTGTCTCAACTTTGTTACTTGACACATCAAACTTCTTAAAATTAAAATCTGCATTTTTAAACTTAATTTCAATGTGTCAAGCTCAGCAGTTAGACTGGCAATCTTTTCTTGAGCATAGTCATAGTGTTCACATTCTATGTTGTATTCTTCCTTAATTCTTTTTAAATCTTTTGTTTGGGCCTCTAATTTTTCTTCTAATGGTTTTTGGGTCTTTCTGGGAGTGTATCATTCATATGTAAGGTCTTGAATTTCCCTAATTAATAATTCATGTTGATCGCGATAATGTTTAATTTTATCATTATAGGCTTGAGTGCAGAAAGTTTCACTTACCTCTTTTGTATTGTTGAAAGAACTCATTATTTACCAACTAAAATAGATCTGATTGCTTAGCGATGAAAAATTCCCTTTGACTTGAAACCTCGAAAATCAAACTTTTTGTCCAAAGAATAACCTTGGCCGAGAACAAAAGTTTCTGGACCGAGTATGAAGCTTCAAGACCAAAAACGAGGGTATTTGACAAGTTTTATGTAGCATATGCTCATCCATATTTTGATAATGACTTGTTGACTAGTGAGGGGGATGGAAACTCGATGGAACAATTTGGTTCCTATCAAGTCCAATATCCTCTTATCGCAGTTTCCTTTGCTGAGCATTTCGATTTTCAAAGTAGGGAGGGCTATCGTGTAGGGGTATTGCTATTGTGGCCATTTTGTGTCCGGTGTGTTCGGTTTCGGTGGTTTATTGATTATATCTTCGCAGTGTGCTTGCATTTGGTTGAGCATTGGTGTATGATTGCCATTTGGTGGGGAGTTTAGGTTTCTTCTTCGATTACGTTACAATCTCTTATGGCTTGGGCAGATTCGGCTCACTTTGTTACTGGCCAACACAAAGCATTTGATGCGGTGATGATGACAGCTTTTGGAAAATGTGGAATTTTAGAAATTTCATTATTTTTAGGGCAGACATTCCTAAGAAAATTTCTATTTTTTGATTTCAAGTAGGTATAAGAAAACTAAGTTATCTTGGATGTATTGGCTGCAGAATCGAAGTTTAGCTTATACTTTATAGTAATGGTTTTTTAACCACCTTTTTGTTGGTTCTTTAATTAAATCCGGTTGTTTGAAAAAAAAAAGTAAAATAAAGAAATTGTTGACATGACATACAAACTTTCCAGAATATTGAAAATATTTACATAACATGTATCTATCCTAAAAAAATTCAAAGCAGTTATTATAATTTTAGTAAGTAGAATAATTTATTATATTTATCAAATAGAAATGGAAATACATAACACATCGCCTCAACCAAATAACACGGTAGAAAAAGAAACAAAAAACCCTACATTTATTCTTGTCTTAGGCGTTGTCTTCCTATAAATTTAGACATTGTGATTACAACTCATAGTGTAACATACCAACAAACCTAATCAAGATTTTGGTGCAGTTAATTAGGAATTCTATTGTTAATTGCACGTGTTTCTACCTTGAACCACGGTTGTTCACCACCTACACCATTTGTTTTTGCATGTGGTCTGACATGGCATAAAATTAATGGCATCATTATTATCATTTTTTGCGAGTAATTTGTATGATACTGAAAATGTAAACACTACAAGAAAAAAAAAAAAGTTTATCATTTGAACATTATTTATTGTAAAACATTAGGCCAACCGGTATACCATCGATAAACCCAGTCGTTGTCTATGTGACCACGGAAAACGGCCGTGTACAACAGCCTAGCCGTTCATAGTCATCCGTTTTCGTGGTGGTTTGTGGTGGGAAGGACGAAGGGCAACGCCCAATCGTATTCCTCTTCTCTCTCTTGTTTCTCTCTCTTCGTTTTCAATGGAGAGTATTCACGTGGGGGTCGGAAGGTTTGTGGTTGCCCAAACGGCTGATGTGGAAGCTCTCCACGACGATTGTCATGGTGGAGAGTATAGCAGATGGTCTTATAGTAAAAAAAAAAACATTAATTCAATTGAAATGCAATGTTATAAAAAATTGACAAACATTTTTTATATCATGATTTACATCAAACATTTTCGATTAATATATAATATTTTCAACAAGATTTGCCACAAATATATTTTTACACAATTTTTTACTTTCTTATTTGTGAAATTCATTTAAAAATTATTGACAAAGATTTTATAGCACACCATTACGACAAAAATTTTGTACCTGATGACGTTTGACATTTTTTACGACACATTTGTAAGTCATGATTTGATTTTTTCTTAAAATTATTTTGTTTTGGTAAATGTACCAATATTTAAAATAAATTTCCATATAATGAATCATAATACAAATTAAAATATTCTCTCTCTCTCTCTCTCTCTCTCTCTCTCTCTCCTCTCTCTCTCTCTCTCTCTCTCTCTCTCTCTCTCTCTCTCTCTCTCTCTCTCCTCTCTCTCTCTCTCTCTCTCTCTCTCTCTCTCTCTCTCTCTCTCTCTCTCTCTCTCTCTCTCTCTCTCTCTCTTATATATATATATATATATATATATATATATATATATATATATATATATATATATATATATATATATATATATATATATATATATATATATATATATATATATATATAAAAGGTTAACAGAGAATGATTATTAATAAAGTTATAAAGATACCAAAAAAGCAATCTAAAGCGTCAAAATTTTAAACGATCAACAGCAAAATGAAAGGTTGTAAACTTTTAAAATTGACGAACATGTACAGCATTATAACAAAACTCGATTCCTTTTTTCGTTTAATTTTTTTTAGGTCATATTTTTATCGAAAAAAAAACGAATATACAAATATTCATGATTTTTCATGCTCTTTTCATAGAAATTCATATTCATATACAAAAAATGAATTTGTTTTTTTTTTTTTTTTTAAATCACTTCATTCTTTTTATTTTTTAAAAGTTTAGTTATATTTTTTTATTGAAAACTTTAATAAATATATCAAAATTCATAATTTTTTTTGTTTTATTTAAACATAGATTCATATTGATGTTGGAAAAAAAAATGAGTTCACATTGTGAATCTGCTGAGTGCCTAGATTTACATTGTAAATTTGAACAAATTCATAATGTGAATAATAGTAAATGAGATTGATATTGTGAATGTTAAAATTAAAATATTTCTACTAATCAAGTTTTTTTTAATCCATGTTAGTGTTTTTTTTATAATAGAGGACAAAATATTGATGTGAATAATAAGATAACAAAAAATTGATGTGAATAATAGAGGACAAAAAATTGAATGTTTTGTATAATTAGTTTTTTTAGATAAAAATAAACTTAAATATTATAAAAGAAACAACAAAACGAAGTTCATTTTTTTTTCGAAAAAAAAAACGTTGTTTTTTATATATTAACATTGATCTCCACGGAAAAAGAATGAAAAATCGTGAATAACGGTATATTCGGTTTTTCTTTATTAATAAAAAACGTGGCTAAAAAAAATTAAGCCAAAAAAAAGAGGTGTGTTTTTTTTGTAAAGAGTTGGTTTTATAGTATATAATCCGGTGTATGTGCGTCTAATATACAAATATATATCTATTTCCTTGGCCGTTGATCGCTTCAAGTTTCTACGTTCACGATTTTGCTTCCTTGTTAATAATTGGTTCTTTGGTTAATTATGGTTCTCTATTGAACCTCATTATATATATATATATACACACAATGAGGTTCAATAAAG
Source organism: Lactuca sativa (assembly GCF_002870075.4). Lineage (NCBI taxonomy): Eukaryota > Viridiplantae > Streptophyta > Magnoliopsida > Asterales > Asteraceae > Lactuca > Lactuca sativa. The sequence continues at coordinate 114,100,939 of NC_056631.2, forward strand.
AACCATGATTAACTAAAAAACCAATTTTTTTTCAACATTTTAAGCTTGTTTTATTATTAAAAAAAAATAAAAATATAGAAATTTATAACTTTTTATTATTTTTCCTATGATATCAAAATAATAAAAAAATCGTCAAATTCACAGTGTGAATCTATGCAGATTCAAAGTGTGAATCTAAATTCACACGGTTATTCGAAAAATATATAACTTATTTTTTAACATTCACAATGTAAATTTGTTAATTTAGATATTTTTAGTTTTTTTCTGGATAAACAATAAGCTCTAAAGTTTGAAAAAAAATTGATTCCTTAGAGAACCAATAATTATTATTCTATATATATATATATATATATATATATATATATATATATATATATATATATATATATATATATATATATATATATATATATATATATAAACATATACATATATATTAGCCATTTATTAGCGTTAAGTGATGACTACGAATAATTTGTTTTAAAATTTTGTTTATAGAAGCGATTAATTTTTTTACTTGAATAGGTTACTATATTAAACCGTTATTAATAAAATTCTTCTTACCAAAAACGAAATCAGTAAGAATCAAAATTAAATGTTAGGAGACATGATTAATTGTGTTATTTTAATCGTGCAACATTTCTTTGTATATCACATTTGATGTATATTCACTGACGTTGAATGTTAATCAAACTTTGCGAATAATTTTTGTATTGACATGTGATATCCATTTAGATAATGTTATATAAATTTGATAATACGAGAAAACTAATTTTGGAATATAAATACATATAGATAATCATGGTTTATCAATAGTTATTTTAGGGTGAATGACATTTTTTCCATATTAATGGTTAGTGTCTTAGTTGTTTAAAAAAAATGTTTTGACATTTGAATAAATAGTATTTGACTGGGTCCAAAAATTTTAAACCAAAGCAAAAATTTTAAACCAAAACATAAAATCATAAACCGAAGTGAATTGAAAAGGTAATTTGTCAATTTATAGAATATCAATAGATTTTAGAATAAATCTTTCAAATAAAATAACATAACATTTTAGCAAATAAGAATCGTAATAAATATAAATAAAAGTATACGGTCATGAACAAAGAAATATAACAAATTATATCATACCGTAACTATTTTTTCATAAAAAGACAATTTTTAAATGCTATCATCGGTTGTTTCCATCTATGTATTTATTATTTATTGATTGAATATTCTATAATAAATCATATAAGCTTTATACGTTTGAATTTGTATTCGATTACCATTCGTATTTTATTTGTTTAATTATTCAGACACATACATAAATACAAAAAAAAATGATTATCTTTAAGTATTAATTAGAAATTTAAAACATATCTATCCTAATAAATAAGAATGATTTTGTCACATGTCCTTCTCTCATTCAATTTGCCACATGTCATTTTATCATAATTTAGAGATATATTTATTTCCACTTGTCATTTATTTCACTTTGCATTTCTAATATATTATTAATTAGTTTCCATAAATTAAACCTACCATAATGATATTAATTATAAATTTTAAATTTTAAATTTCAATTTCAATTTCAAATAAATTTACAATTTAAACCTTTGTATTTAACATTTTGTTATAATTAACCTGTTTAGTATACGGGTCTGATAACTAAACAATAATTTTAATTTATTTTATTTTTTGCATGTTTTTTTTCTCATAGTTTTTATTTATTTCAAATTTCAAATTCAAATAAATTTCTCATTTAATCGTTTATATTTAACATTTTGTTTTTATCAACCCGTATAATATACGAGTTTCACAACTAGTATGTAATATGTGTGAATTTTTTTTAAAAAGCCAGTCAATTATTCAGGGTCAATTCCTTGGTGTATGATGCCTAGGGTGACACTGATAATAGCGCCCATTTTTTTTTACCGTCGGTACATACAAAACAGACTTAAGGATATTAGAATCATATTTCCTTGTAAACAGTTGGACTTGTAACATTTAAAAAAAAATCTAGTCTTTTTTTTGGAAACAATGAAATCATATAATGTTTAAAAAGTCTCCCTATCTAATAAAAGAGTAGCACATTTGTCACATGTCAATCAATTAGAGATTCACATTAATTAGTTGCCACTTGTCATTCTAAGATTTTTCCTCATTAATTAAATTTCCACTAATTCACTCCTCCATTTTACACATATCAAACCCGTCAATAAAAACTTTATTTGTAATATCTATTGCCTAATTTATTAAATTATTAATTTTTTTTATCATTGCTCAATAATTACCTTCTAATTTAATTAAAATTATTTTTACATTTCTAATCTGTGGTGCCCACGAGTTATAAACTAGTTTCATAATATACACATATCAAGCCTAATTCCTAAGATCATATAATATTTAAGAGATTCCATCATTTTACATGTATGAAGCTTGATTCCTAAGGAAGTTAATATATATAAAAACTCTTTAGAGTGTGTTTGACTAAGCTTATGAAAAATTATAAACACTTTTCGACTTAAGTTTATAGCTTATAAGCTGATAAGTTAGGAGTGTCTTATTTATGGAGTTTTGATTTACTATCGGTATGACACTGGTATAAGTTATTTCTATCCAAACACCATCTTAAGTTTATATCGGTGTAAAACTGATAATAAGATAAAAATGAGTTTAAATAAGCTTAGCGAAATACACCCTTACTATCATTTTTAAAATAATTTTTTCATAAAAGTTACATTCAAAATGCGAACATTCTTACAATTACAACTGTTACTTTGTTATTTTGCATTTAACCCAAATAAAGTAGTATCTACTTATTTTCTAAATAAATTCCCAAGATTTTCATTAGAGTGTGATCCTTAGGGTTTAGGGTTTAAGGTTTAGGGTTTAGAGCTTAAAGAGTGTTTTGGTGGCTATTTTAGAGAGCATTCAAGAAGGAGAAGGCGGTGATCAAGTTTTGGGTGCCATTGAGCTTCTAGATCCTGCATTTAGTTCATCTTGAGGAACTTCTGGAGGTAAAAAGCCATAATTTTGTCATCTTTTTTGTTAGTTTGAGATAGGGTTTTATTATGAAGTCCCTTTTTGGTTATTTATACCCTTTCTTATGAGCTGAGCAACTCCAGAGACCAGGATTGTTAGATCTAAGCTCTTTGAGAATGTTTGATGCATAAAGGTGCCATCATGAAAGTTGTTTTGAGACCATGCATATGTTCGAGGTCTTAAATGGGGTCTTAATGGGAACGATGAAGTATTGGGGTCCCTTATGGTATGCATGAGCATAAAGTTGCCAACTTCATGCCACAGGAAATCTTAATGAACTCAGATCTGATGTTTGACGTTGAAATCCCAAGTATTAAGCACTTAATGGCCGTTGGTGCATATTATGCTTGTACGTCGGCCGTAATATCGTGTACGCTGCACGTACAACCACGGGGATCAGTACGCTAAGCGTACTAGAGTTGTTTGTTGGGCGTAGGCACCTCAGATGGGTTTGGGCTTCGTGTGGACTTGCGAGCTTATTGGGCCTGGTCCCATTTAGAGTTAGAGGTCTGTTATTCTGTTTTAGGCCATAGTTGTATTGCTAGATTAGTGTCTAAGTCCATAACTATATTTGGTATGTACTTGACCCGATTGGCATGGTTCATTTGGGTTGCATGGCATCATGCATTTGGATAGACTAAAATGAGAGAAATAACACTTAAGGTTTATTAATATATTATAAGTTTTAATATATTAATAAGAATATTTAATTAGTATTGATCAAGAATTAATTTGGAATTAATTAAGTGATCAAAATGACACTAATTAAATATATGGGTTGATTGTGTAAATCATCCATACTTATATAGCGCGCTAATGCTACATGGTGTTTTTGTAACCATGGATCATGAAAATGAAAGGCCATCACAATTAGGGTTTGTAATAACTCATGTCAAATAAAAATATATAATGCATATAATCAGATTATATATAAAAAAATGATTACTTCAAAATTTATTGGGTTAATTAGATGCAAATTATGGGATATTATGTCTAGATACCACCATCCTCGATTAGACCATAAATTCGAGCAACTGAGGGGATAGTAACTAATGAAACCTTAGGCAATATATAGGGCTCGAGATTTCTGGTGGAATCCCCACTGGAATTGCAAGAAACAACTGAGATTTGAAAGAGAAATCGGATGTGGAAGTTCTTGAAGAGTTTTGGAGTTTTCTCTTGAAATTAAGGTATGATTATTCGATGTAGTTGCTTAGATAGATTATGATGCATGCCCAATGTATTTTGGTTCAACCTCTTATCTCAATTTGATCAAATCAGTAGCAATTTAACATGGATTTTAGGAAAACGTTGTTTTACAATTATCTATTTAATCTATCTGTTTTAGGGTGTAATTTCGACCTTTGCTGATGGGTGGTTGTTAGTCAGTAATGGAGATAAATAATAGTGATTTTATTAAATGATTTGACATCATATTGAAGAAAAAATTAAAGCTCCGTTTATTTAAAAATGGCAGAAAACGAGTGTCTCTTGGGTGAGCAAGGACATGCTTGGGTGTTTGACTTTATCGAATGGGTCAAACATCAAAACCATTAAGTTTTCTTTTATTTATCTAAATTTTTATGTACACTGAAAAGGTATGGCTAGGGGCCCAGAGTTAGAATTCCAATTTATGTGTTTACTTGAGTTCAAAAATAAGGGCATAGCATTTTATCCAACTAATGGGGAAATACAGTTCACACCCGTAACTTTTAGTTTTATATTTTATTATTATTATTGTTGTTTTGTTTTGGCTATAATCAAAAGAAAGGAATAATTGCAAATCTAGCCCCTAAGTTTTATATCCAGTTCAATTAAAGTTATAGATTCAAAATATTTGACTTTAGCTCATGGCTTTTGTATTTTAAGTTTGAAGGCATATTTATTTTATAGATTTTACGAAAGGCTCTTTCAAATATTTTAGCATTGAGTTTTCATTATTTTAGAATATTATTTCTAAAAGGAAATAACAATATCTAAGAATTTACTCAAAATGTTGATACAAAAAAGGTAATTATCATTTATAATTATTATTAGTCGGTTGATTGAGACGTATGGATGGTTGAAACAAAATGATGGTTTATAATTATTATTAGTTGGTTGATTGAGACCGTGGGGTGCACCAGTATTGTTGGTTAAGAAAAAGGATGAGACAATGTGAACGTGCATTGACTACATGGAGTTAAACAAGGCGACTATAAAGAATCGGTATCCGTTACCGAGAATTGATGATCTATTCGATCAACTTCAGGGGGAAAGTTACTTCTCAAAGATCGATTTGCGGTCGGGGTATCACCAACTGAAAGTCAGGGAAGAAGATGTGTCAAAGACAACCTTTCTAAGTAGGTATGGTCATTACGAGTTTCTAGTAATGCCATTTGGTTTGACCAATGCACCAGCTGCGTTCATAGATCAAATGAACCAGGTGTGTAAGCCATACCTAGACTAGTTTGTAATTATATTTATCGATGACATCTTGATACACTCTAAAAGTAAGGCAGGCCATGAGCAACATCTGCGGCTATGTTGGGTCGTATTTTTTGTTGCGTCTATTGGGCTCGTTAGCTAGTCCAATATATATCTCCGGTATGGGCCTGTCCATCCGTGAGTTTTGTAGGGTTTAGTATATATAGATGCTTGCATGCATCCTAGAACGAGAGGATGATTAGTAACGATTAGAGTATTATTGTTCAGCAGATTTATCGTTCTTGTTTTTGTAACCCTAGAATCCTCTATAGTGGAAGTTCTTAGTCGAGCTCTGCTGAGGATCGAGTAATCTAATCATTCGACACATCTTGACTCATACTTGTGTTTTGTTCACTGTTTTTACGTTCATCGAATACCTGTTACAAAGATCTAATCGATCAAAGAGTTAATTAATAACTCATCAATTGGTATCAGAGCAGGAGGCTGTGTAATTCATACACATCTTTTCTGTGAAAGAGTTTGCGATTAGGGTTATTCCTCATTAACTAATATTTATTGAGCCGTCACTCCATTATTGACGTAACTCAACATTTATTTGTTTGCCCTAATATTAAATATTACAAGTATGATCTTTCAAACAGGTTAAAAACGATCAAGCATGGACGAGTCACAATCTAATCCCATCAACATCTCTAACAGCATTGGATCGACGACGAAGATTCCTATCCTTTACACCCAAGATTACGAAGTCTGGGCACATCACTTTGAAGATTATGTCATCGGATCGGAAGACAATGGATACCTTATTTGGGAAGCAATCGTTTCTGGACCATTTGCTCACTCTGGAACGTTAAAAATCATTAAAACTCAGAAGGAGTACAATGATCTGTTAAAGGACGTAAAGGATATTGCTCAAGACGAAAAGGAAAAGTTTCAATGCAACATTAAAGCATTGAGACTGATTCGATTCGCTCTGCAATCAGATACATTCAGGCTAGTGAGTTCATGCAGCACTGCTAAAGAAATATGGGATAGGCTGCGAGAGCTATATTCTACAGATGAAGATTTGGAGCATTCTATTCAGACCTTGCTTTTGTCTGAGTTTGGTGAATTGAAGCAGAATTCAGATGAAACTGTTACTCAGACGTTCGATCACTTCAATCATCTTCTTAGCAAGATGATCAAACACGATATAGAAAGGAAGCTGATTGAGCAAAAAGTAACCTTTTTGAATGGCCTTAGATCCGAGTGGAGAGCGGTTGTGTCCACTGTTAAAGCTCATGAGAAATTTAAATCCTATTCGTTGGCAAAGTTGGTGGGGATTTTGAAATCCCAATAAAAGATTATTTTACAAGAGAAAAATGTTGTCTCCAGTTTAGGGTGCTTGCCACTCTTGTCCAAAAGCAAAAGTGTGGTAGAAGATGAAGATCTCAATTTAGAAGACTATGATCTTACTTCTGAAGACTATGCAATGATGGTATCGAATCCAAAGAGGTTCATTAAGAAAAGGTTCCCTACCAATAAGAACCGAAATTGGTAGGGAAGCTACAGTTCTGAAAAGGTCAAGGAGGAACCGAAGACAGACGAACCAAAGAAAGAGGCGAAAGTTGAAAGAGATTCAGGTGTGAACTGCTACTACTGTGGAGGAAAGAACCACTATGCCAAAGACTGCGTTCTAAAGAAAATGGAAAAGAAGGATGAGGAAAAAGATGAAGAGGCCTTGTTGATGAAAAAGTTGGAAGAGATCAAGAGAAAGAAAGCTACTGCTAACCCTTCAATGAATGCTTTAATTGTACAGGGTTCGGCAGCGGATGATGAGTTCGGTGGCATGCAGGTCTGGTCAACCGACTCAGATGATGATGAGGTCAGGAAGCCATCTCATGGAAAGGCATACATTGCAAGAGGTGAAGAAGCGGCGGGAAGTGCTTGATGGTGACAGATGTATCTCAAATAAGGGGATACAATACGGATGGTGGGAATGAGGACACCAAGGAGCGAGAGGACCTATGCTTCACAGCAAAACCTCTCAGCGTGCAGTTCAATGAGCTTGATGAATTAATCAAGAAGGTACAATCCGTTTTTGTTTCATTTAAAGTCCCATAAAATTCGTATGAAAAAGAATTAAAAAGCTTAAATTCAAGAATCTCAAATCTAGATAGCAGTTTAACTCAACACACGGGTCACCAATTCTAACCTAACTGACCAAATAAGCAGGGTGTCTTCCAAGAGTGAGGAACGGAGGATGTGGATAGAGCTGAAGGAGTCGGAGCTGATTAAAACCAAATATGAAAACATTTATTTGCGAAGAGACAATTTAAAACTTTTGAAACAAAGAAATGTCTTTTGTTTAATTGCTAAACGTCTTTATGCTAACATCACTTAACTTCACTTGAACTGTGAAATAGGGCAGAAAATTCATCGCATGATTTTACCCTTCCTTGAATTTAAGGAAGATGAAATCAACACTGAAGCATATAATTGTGAAAGTGTAGTTTTGTTTGATGATGTGAATCCGACGTATATGTATGGTCTGGACAAAATCGAATCTTTTATAAAGTCCAAGGACCATAAGGACATGTTGAAAAACCTTTTGGATGAAAACGATTAACTGAAACTAAAGACCGAAACCATACAAAAGTTTGACTCATTGAATGCCAACTTAAGCTCAGAAAATAAAATTGATGTTGAAAACGCATCTGAGCTCAATGAGGATGATGATATGAGTGAAATTTCTGTAGAGGATGAAGTCGACTGTTCTGAGTTTGTCAAGAGCGAACCCGAAAACCACAAAAATCTTATTTCTGAAAATTCTGTGGAGTTTGCTCGTTTGTCCCAAAATAAGTCCCCGATTCTAGAAGAAAAGGTAGTTGTGTACCAAAAGGTGAGAACAACACCAAATCAGGTGTATAAGGTCACAGGAGTAACCGAACATCAGACAACCGAACTCACCGCCATTGTAAAAGAAGATAATGCAGATGGTTGTGATGAATTTTTCTGGTCTGCTCCTATAGATAATGCTGATGAAACTGTTGGTCTGTCAGAGCGAACGTCCTGGAAAACCAAAGGCAGATATGTGCCAGAGCCACTAAACAAGCCTGGCAACTTCGATGTGCCAAGTACCAGTGGTACAAAAGAAGTTCCTATAGAAGAAGTCACTCCTTCAAGCGAAACATCATTAGTTAAAAGTGAACCGGTTGACAGGAAGCAAAAGCAAAAAGCCAACATCCACAGACAGCCGAAGCAAGTGAAGGATCAAAAGAAGCAAAGGAATCTGAGATACAAAAAAAATCTCTCAGAGCGGAAACAGTTCTGGCGATCTCAAAACGCCCATTTTTCTGATCATGACAGAAATTTAGAGAAAAGAGAAGACAGACCGCAAGAAAGGAATAACAACCAAAGGGAAAGGTTCGGTTCAGAGAACACCAGCTACCGAAAGCATAGGTTTGGTTTCGAGAGCAAAAGCTGCCAAGGTTCAAGGTTCGGTCCCACTAATGACCAAAAACAAAAGGGCCACCTAGAACGTCAAGTCAAGAAAACTTCTCAGTCTAAATTCTCTCATTCTAATTCTTCTCAACCCCATTCTAAATCTAATTTTGTTCAAACTCAAAATGCAAAATCTTCAACAGATTTGAAAGGAAAATCGAAGGTTTCCTCAGTTAAGAATGATCAAAAGCATTCCAAGGCCCAAACGCCTGAACCTGAATCCAAACCGACTGTAACAAATCCCAACAAAATTAAAGTTTTCACCATTAAGAAGAAAGATGAAACAACTTTAATAAAAAGAACATATCTAGTTGACATTTCTCTTACTATTCCTGTTCCTGTGAAAGGCTCACGTGGACCCAAGAAACTTTGGGTTCCTAAATCTGCTTGATTTTTGCAGGTAATCAGTGACAATCAGTTCGATGAAGAATGGTATATTGACAGTGGCTGCTCACGTCACATAACCGAAAGGAAGGAAGAGCTGAGGGAATTCCGATCTCTTCCAAACGGCGGGAATGTCAAGTTCGGGAACAACTCATACGGCACGATAAAAGGTTATGGGATGATAACAAATGGAGACTTCACGATTAGAAAAGTTGCATACGTTGAAGGACTACAGCATAACCTCATCAGTGTATCACAGCTTGTTGGAGGTACCGGTCTTAAAGTTTCATTTGATGATGAGGGTTCGGAAATAATAGAGAAGAAAACAAAAAGAGTGATTCTCAAATCAGAGCGCAAAGGCGAAATGTTTCCTCTCAATCTCAAACCTATCAAAGGAAATCCAACTATCTGTCTATTATCCAAAGCACATTCTGACGAAAGCTGGCTGTGGCACCAAAGGCTCTCCCATCTCAATTTCAAGGATATCAGCAAACTTGTCACGGGAGGTCATGTTCGGGGTCTTCCATTGCTCAAGTTCGATCGAGAACATTTGTGTGCTGCATGTGAAATGGGGAAGCAGAGTCGTCAAAGTCACCCATCCATAATCAACACTAAAGTCGTTGAACCACTTGAGTTAATTCACATTGACTTATGTGGACCATCTTCTATCGAAAGCATTGGCGGTAGCAAGTATATTCTTGTTATTGTTGATGAATTTTCACGCTTTACATGGGTGTTCTTTCTGAAGCACAAATCTGAGGCAACTCTCAAGCTAAAGATGTTTATCAAGCAGGTTGAAGTGCAGGTGAGGAAAGTCGTTCGCAACATCAGAAGCGACAATGGGTTGGAGTTCAAGAATAAAGAATTTGAAGACATTTTAGCAGAAAAAGGAACCAGTCACAACTTCTCAGCTCCCTACACCCCTCAACAAAACGGAATTGTCGAAAGACGAAATCGATCTTTGTGTGAGGCGGCCCGAACCATGCTAAGTTTCGCTTCTCTACCTCTATATTTCTGGGCTGATGCTATTGCTGCAGCATGTTTTACGCAGAACAGATCCTATCTCAATAAGCGTTTCACTCTTACTCCTTATGAGATCATCAACAACAGAAAGCCAAATGTCAAATTCTTCCACGTATTCGGCTCTCGATGCTTTATCTTCAATTCTAAAGATCATCGTAACAAGTTCGACGTTAAAGCCGATGAAGGAATTTTTCTGGGATACTCTCTTACTTTGAAAGCATATAGGGTTTTAAACAAGCGTTCGAGGAAGATTGAAGAAACGTATTATGTGACTTTCGATGACAGCTATGTCAAGAAGCTGAAGGCCACGAAAGAATCAGTTGGAGAAATCTTTTCTCAAACAGGCCAAGTCACAGCCTCGATTGAAAATTTGTTTGAGTAATTTGTGGAGTTATTCAATGAACCGGAGAAGGCTACTCTTTCAGAAGCCAATGCAGCAGACAACAAAGTTGACCATCTGAAGCAAATCGTCGATGACGCTGCCAAACGACTGGGTGAAGGAGAATCAGTTCTAAATGAATCTTCTTAGCACGGTGCTTCAGTTGAGGGGGAGAATCCATCTTCATCAAAACTGCCAAGTTCACAGGTTGAGGGGGAGAACTCTTCTCCAGCTGCACCCGAAAGTACTGTAGCTCCCGAAAGCTCAAATGCACCCGAAAACTCTACTGCACCCGAAGGTACTGTTGCTACCGAAAGCCCAAATGCTCCCGAAACTCCTGTAGCACTAGAAAGTCAAGATACCCCTGAAAGCTCATCAGTCGAGGGGGAGAATGCTGATATGTTTTATGATGATGACAGTCAATCTGAATCAGAAGAGATGGTAAAATGCTGAATTGGATCCATCCTATGATCTGAATTACCCTCCTCTTGTCAAATGGACCAGAGATCATCCTGTTTCACAGGTAGTGGGAAATGTCTCTGAAAAGGTCCTGACTCGATCTCAACTGAAGGCAAAGCAAGCATCTTTGTTCTCAAAAGTAGAGTTCTCCATGTTTAACTCTTTCGTCTCAAAAGTTGAACCGAAGACAGTAAATACTGCTCTTGATCACTCTGATTGGGTTCAAGCTATGCAAGACGAACTTAATGAGTTCGAAAGAAATAAAGTTTAGCGCCTCATTCCAACTCCTCAAGATGCCTCGTTTGTTGGTCTCAAATGGGTCTTTAGGAATAAAATGGACAAGGAAGGCAATGTAATAAGAAACAAAGCTCGTCTGGTTGTGAAAGGATACTGCCAGGAGCAAGGAATCGATTATGAGGAAACTTTTGCTCCTGTAGCTAGGCTGGAATCTGTTCGAATATTTCTTACCTATGCTGCACACAAGAACTTTGAGGTCTACCAAATGGACGTGACGTGCGCATTTCTAAATGGAGAACGTGAAGAAACGGTGTACGTGGAGCAACCTCCGGGATTCGTGAATGAAAAGTACCCCAATCACTGCTATATTCTGGACAAAGCGGTATACGGACTGAAACAAGCACCTAGAGCCTGGTATTAAACGCTAACCAAGTTTTTAAAGATGTCCAAATTCAAACAAGGTTCGGTTGACCCAACCTTCTTTTGTAAGAAGGAAGGTAACCACATTATGATTGTTCCAATTTATGTCGATGATATCATCTTCGGCTCAACGAATCCTAGCTTAACGGCTGAATTCAGAAAGCTGATGGAGACTAAATTTGAAATGCGCTCAATGGTTCCTATTAGCTTTTTCCTTGGCTTAAATATTAGACAGGGACCCGAAGGCATCTTTATTAACCAGGAAGCTTACACCAAGACTCTCCTTGCTAAATTCGGCATGATGGGAGACTCAAAGGTTAAAGTTCCAATGGCGTTCGGCACCAAGCTCACTCCATCCTTGGACAAGCCAGCAGTCGATATTACGCTATATTGCCAGATGATCGGTTCTCTAATGTACCTTACTGCTAGCAGGCCTGATATAATGTTTTCTGTTTGCTACCGTGCTAGATTTCAGGCGAATCCTCGTGAACCTCATATGCTTGCAGTGAAGAACATTCTCCGGTATCTGAAACGAACTACCTCTCTCGCCTTATGGTATCCATCAAAATCAGGTTTCTTCGTTCAAGCCTAGTCAGATACAGACCTTGGAGGTTCTGGACTAGACAGGAAAAGCACCACTGGAGGTTGCCAATTCCTTGATGGGAAGTTGGTTAGCTGGCAATCAAAGAAACAGACTTGTGTATCTCTGTCTACAGCTGAAGCAGAATACATCGCAGCTGCCTCCTGTACATCTCAAGTGATTTGGATCCAAAGCCAACTCCGGGACTATGGAATCAATATGAAAAAGATCCCACTATATTGCGACTCTGAAAGTGCAATTAGGATCTGTCATAACCCAGTGCAACACTCCAAGACTAAGCACATAGCACTGAGGTATCACTTCATTAAGGATCATGTGGAAGATGGGAACGTCGAAATTCATTTTGTTCGAACCACTAATCAACTGGCTGACATCTTCACCAAAGCTCTTCCTGAAGCTTCTTTCAACAAAATTCTACAAGGGCTTGGAATGATGGAATCGGACTCAGTACCAAAAATTACCTCTCAAGATCAAACGTAAGTAGCGAAATAGACCGAACGTTCGGGTTCGGGTCTTGATCTGGTGTGCCGAAATAGACCGAACGCTCAGGTTCGGTTACAAAATTTTTCTCACCCGAAATAGACCGAACGCTCGGGTTCGGTTCCAAAGTTTTCTCAACCGAAATAAACCAAACGCTCGGGTTCGGTTCCAACATTTTTTTTGTATAAATTTTTTATGTCTTATTTATTTCGATCAAAAATTCCAAATTTTTTTTTTCGTAAATTCAAAAACTAAAATATTTTTTTATTTTGGCTTTTATATTTTTTTATTTTATTATTTTATTATTATTTTATTTTATTTATTTCATTGTGGTTAACTTATTTCACTAGCTAAGTGTCCCTAGAAGCATGCTGCTGTATGTGACCAAAGCCTCATCTGATTCTGAATAAAAGCCTTACTGACTTGGTACAAACAAACCCTGTCTTCCCAATTATGCTCTCATATTTATTCTAATCGTGAGCTACCTAACTCTCTTCTCACATGAGATAAGAGTTTTCTGCTTAGTCCTATTTTTCATAGCAGAGGTACTTTGGGTTTCTTTACACCACCTACATCATTTTTCTCCGTCTCACTCGTTTCACAAACGTAACCCTTGAGACTCTTAGACATTACCACTGAGGTTTATGGTTGCACAATTTCTATTTTCATGATCTTAGCTTCGTGTTAGTACGTGCTAAGTGAAACCCACAATTCAATACCTACTATGCATTGACGGTGAACAATTAACTTGCTCTAGCTTTCACTAATGAATTGACGAACTTATCCATGGGAGTACAACATGAAATCTCTATTTTTCTTTTGAGTGATTCCTATGAAATTGTTAAATCCAATAACAATTCATCCCTTGGGATCTAGTTTTAATTTTTTTTGAGATTTCACGTACATTAGTTTACCTTGCCACTTAAATTATCTCCAACCTACTTGTTCAAACAGACTACACTGCTCTCACAAGTACTTCGTTCGATTTCTATCTTATATCAAGATCAGAAATTATGAATCGAAGCGAAAGCCACCTCATAAGCCTAATTAAAAGAAGCCTTTCAACATTTCTTAATAAGTGTCTGATCATTATTCAACGGGAAACCACACAAACACTTTAAAGTCTCTCTTGACTTTGAAGGAAGAGATTCGTGCCCGGGATCCACTGTTTCGTGTCTTTATTGACATCACATAATCCCTCAAAAGTGTTGCTTTATTTCTTTTTCTTTTACACACTCAGCACGAAAATCTTTTTGATTTTCCAAAATTCTGGTTTCATTAATTCTAAGGAATTTAAATTGGGTTGGCTGTTATCAAAAGTTGTGGTTAATATTGATCCACGTGGCGATTTATTTTAAAGATGCTGTTTCACTCTAAAGGGATAAGATGACGAAATATTGACTCAGGAGGGAGTCCAATCGATTTGATTTCAAACGGCGCAACAGGGAAAAGCGTGCGAATAGGAACCATTTCATCTCCAAATGGCGCCTGATGGGAAGGCGTGTAATTAGGGACTGACACTCTCTCTCCTACGTGATCATTGTCAAACCCAACTGTCACGCGTCAATCACCTCTGAAAAACCCTTCGTTTTTCAATTGAAAATTTGGGAAAGATGTTTCTCTCTCCTTTATCCACAGTATAAAAGGTAATGTGATCCACCGTTTACCTCTTTACTGCACCTAAATTCTCAGAAAGCAAGAAATTCCTCTAAACCTCTATTGTTCATCATCTCTCCCACTTTCATCTCAACAATGGCGGATTCTTCATCTGTTCACGCGACCTCTCACATCTTGCATATTCGTCCCCCAGCAGAGCTTGATCATTGATCTCACTCCTCAGGCGTATGACGCTTTCATGTTTCCCATCATCGAATGCCTGAAGTTCTCGCCAATCGCTCCTACTCTTACCAGGGCTGAAATTGTTCCAATGGAGTTCCTATCACAAATCTTTGCCACGGCTCACTACGACAAGGTCGTCGACAGGATTTTCTTCGATGTCTTTGAGCACAAGGCGTCGATTTCCAAACAGAGGTTCTGTACGCTGTTAGGGTTTGCCCCTGATTCTTCGAGGGTTAATCCGGAAACCATTCCAACGGGTCATCTGTCTAACATGTTCTACAACATGGGGTACACTGAGGTGCTCACTACTGTCACGAAATTCAAGAAGTCGTGCCTGCCCCCTCAGTGGAATGGAATGTTCACTGTTCTTTCCAAGGGCTTATCTGAACGAAGTGCTGGATCCGATGGGGCAAGTCGTTTATTTCTCTCCATCGTCTACGGGATCTACAATGGCATCAACATGGACTACGGGTCGGTCCTATGGCAACAACTCATTCAGAGTCTCTCTTCGACTTCTCGACACTCAGAGATTTCTTATGCCCGATTCTGGACTATTGTCACGAAATGGGTAATGGACAAGTACCACGTTCCCATTGTCGCTGGTGCTCCAATGTCTTCGATTGGTACTTTCCATACCACGAAGATCATTGTGTCGGATGCTTCGAAATTTCCCTTCAACGGGTGTATCTTGGAAACGATGTATGGTGATGTTCCTGCTGATAGCCGGATCATTCAAATGTATAAGGAGTTCAGACGTTCTGGTCTGAGGGATCTTACTCCAGAGATGCTGAAATCAATTCATGACGCTGACAAGCCTACTCCTAGAGGCAAGAAAGCTGATAAGCGAAAACAGGTGGCAAAGGGAGCAAAAGGCCCATCTCCCAAGAAAAGGAAACCCACTAAGGCTGCTCAGTCTCCACCGCAGAAGAGGAGAAAAACCCAACCGCGACGAAAGTTGATTATCGCTTCATCCTCAAGCGAATCTGAGGACGAGGGTTCTGATTCGGATGGATCTCAACATGGCAACACTCCACCACGTTCGCCTACCCTAGAGATACATATTTCTACTTCTCCTATCTCTTCTCCACCCGTTACAATTCCTATTTCTATTCCCCCCATAACCTCCACCACTCAAATACCACCTACTTCCATCCCAATACCACCACCAATCTTTACCGAAGAAACAACCACCACCACTGCAGATGTTAGAACCAACGTATATGATACGGGGGTTCATACTGACAAAAACCACCTCAGTACCCGAACCCACACCAACAACCGAACACACCACCCAACCCGAAACTACTACTACTACCGAGCCTACAGTTTCACCACCACCATCTTCTCCTGCTCATGCTTCAGAGGAAGAAGAACCACTCCTTGGCAGGGAGAATATGACTTTTGATTCGGTCTACTATAGTCCGTTTCATGTTCAAAGTGACGACGATGACGATGCTCTTGTCACAAAGACACATCTCAAGGAGCTACATGACAAAATTAATTCGCTCATCGCTTCGTCTTCCTCATCTCAGTCCTCCATATCTGAAGCTGCAATTCAGAAAATTGTTGAGGCTTTTTCCAAAGCTCATCAAGTTTCCCTTGATTCCGCCACTGCAGCCATAGATGCCTCAACCAAAGCTTGTGAGGCAGCGACCGAAAAAGTCGATAAACTATTCACTGATGCTTCTTTCTTGTTGAAATCTTTACAGGAAAGTGCTGAAGCCACCAAGACTACGCTGGAACCCATTATCAACCAGTTGGCTACATCAGTCGCTTCTGAGCTGAAGTCGTTCGCTTCGCTTCGTCAAACCATCTCTGACGACAACTCAGCTTTTAGAATCTCCATTGAGGAGCGTCTCTCCAAGCTTCAAGAAGACTTAGCTGCCGAGAACTCTCTCATGGATGCTCTCGCAAGGAAGACTACCGCTCTGAAGGTCAAGAGTACTCAACTCTCCAACTGTCAACAGGAGATTGACTCTCTTCAATCTGAAATAGAGGTGGTTAGATCGTGTGTTTCAGATGTCCACTCTACTATCTCCAACATCCTTGAAGCACATGACCCAATCATCAATTATTTAGTACGCCGTACCCTTGCAGAGAAGCTCGCTCCCGCCCTTTCTCTACTCAGCAAAATTGAGGGGCTCCTTGATTTCGTGTCCATTCCGAAACAAGGGGGAGAAAAAGAACAAGTGTCTCAACCACCTCCTACTTCAGCAACTCACACAACCGAACCTCCTCCAGTAGGCCAAGCCTCCGATTCTGGTGTGAAAGACAAAGGCAAAAATATTGCTGAGGAGAGTGATGATGATGATAAAGAGACAATTGCCGACCTTCTGAAGCGTCAAGGTCGAGATAAAGAGGCTGACATCAGTGCTCGTGTGGATAGAGAGGCTGAAGAAGGCGAAAGAATACAGAAAGAAGCCCATGACCTTCTTGAGAGCAGGAAAACTCTTTTTCCTCCGTGGACTCTTGAGAGGCTGATTAAAGAAGCCATTGACACACCAAGTATCTTGTGGCTAGAACCTGTGATCTCTTTAGATCGTTCTAACACTGTCGACTCACAGTTCGACATGCCACTGACCCGAATGGCGTTTGTTTTTCATGCCTTTGACAACATTGCAGAGTTCCTTCATCCTCATCCACAGGTTGATCGGGACTTAATCGAATTTTATCTGAAGGCCGCTCAACCCCAATACCAGACTTGGAGCGCTCAGAAAATTGTCAATGTTCGGGTCCTGAAGCCGTACAAGGAAGGCAACTTCACCAACGTTCGGTTCAAGGTACTAATGGGATCTGCCAAAGCCAAACATGCCATCTCACTTGCATATCTTCCCAACCTTAATCCCCATGATTGGATTATCTTGCACAACATCCTTCTTACAAACGAAGCTGAATATGGTCCGATCATCGACCATTTTAAGAGGATGCTTGTATGCTATATCATTGAAGTTGCTTTGATGGATCAGGAGATTGCGAGCGTATTTAAGAAGAAGCCTACCATATCTCTTGTTGGCTCTGCCAGTGATCTCAACATGATGCAGATGGGCAAGATTGACCCAAAGAGAAACTCCATCATGTTTACTAGGAACGAATGACAGAAATGCCTTTTCTCCTTAGCAGACAAACATCTCTACACCACTGCATGTTTGGAACACGTTTTAGGGATCATCCATCGATGCAAGCAGAACACAACGGATGATATCAAGTACTTTGATGATATGATTCAATGGTACATTCGGTTTAGACAGACTATCCTTGCTCTTATCACACGTCTATTTGATACCGTAAAGAAGGCTCCTGCTGCTGGCCCAAGCAAGAAGAAGAAGTAGTCTCGCTCCAATTTGACGCAAAGGGGGAGATTGTTGGGTCGTATTTTGTGCTGCGTCTATTGGGCTCGTTAGCTAGTCCAATATATATCTCCGGTATGGGCCTGTCCATCCGTGAGTTTTGTAGGGTTTAGTATATATAGATGCTTGCATGCATCCTAGAACGAGAGGACGATTAGTAACGATTAGAGTATTATTGTTCAGCAAATTTATCGTTCTTGTTTTTGTAACCCTAGAATCCTCTACAGTGGAAGTTGTTAGTCGAGCTCTG
Source organism: Lactuca sativa (assembly GCF_002870075.4). NCBI lineage: Eukaryota > Viridiplantae > Streptophyta > Magnoliopsida > Asterales > Asteraceae > Lactuca > Lactuca sativa. Next base: position 114,119,298 of record NC_056631.2, read on the forward strand.
CTGAGGATCGAGTAATCTAATCATTCGACACACCTTGATTCATACTTGTGTTTTGTTCACTGTTTTTACGTTCATCGCATACCTGTTACAAAGATCTAATCGATCAAAGAATTAATTAATAACTCATCAGGCTAACACTTAGTTTATTGAGGAAATAAAAATTATTTGCCAAATTTTCGAAGTGCGAGCTTTGGCTTCGGGAAGTCCAGTTTTTGGGCCATGATGTAAACAAACATGGTATCATGGTGGACCCAGAAAAGATTGAGGCGATTGAAAAGTGGGAACCACCAAGGACCCCATTAGAAGTTCGAAGTTTTCTTGGGTTGGCAGAATACTATAGAAGGTTTATACAAGACTTCCCATGCATAGCTGCACCGCTAACTACCCTAACAAGGAAAAATGTGAAGTTCGAATGGAAGCCTGAGCAAGATAATGCCTTTAACGTCTTAAAGGAAAAGCTTAGCAGTGCACCAGTATTATCTTTACCAGAAGGCAATGATGGCATTGTTGTTTATAGTGATGCATCCATGTTAGGATTGGGGTGTGTTTTGATGCAAAACGGTAAGGTGATTCCTTATGCCTCATCAAAGTTAATGTCACACCCCGAAAACCGAAGGCGGAAACATTTCCGGGGTTGATTCCACGTTGAGTATCAAATCCAATGCACATAGTAAGTAAAGTAGAACAACCATTACATTACATAATAAAGTTTTAGAATTGTTTCAAAAGTAACATTTGTACTGTTGTGATACATAGTATCTATAGACAAAAGAAACGGATCTTCATGTACTCCATCTTCTGATCAAAAGAAATCTCCGGGTACCTGTTCTAACGTTGACCTGAGAACACAAGCGGTTTGAAAATCAGCATAAAGCTGGTGAGTTCATAAGTAGTTTTGTGTTGTGAAAATGTTTATGTTTCCTTTCCGTTTCTGAAAATGTATCAGTGTATTCCCAGGAAAGTCCCATACTTTCCTTAATAGTTAGTTATTGTAAAAGGTGTGATGATATACAATTGGTTACACTTTTCTGATTATGTGAATGTTACCCAGGAATGCCCCATGCTTTCCTGTGTTTTGGTTTCTAATGTAAAGGATGTTTTCTGTCAAACCTGGTTATGTACAGAGTTTTTCCCTAGGAAGGTTCCATACCTTCCTGAATGTTGGTTATTGTTTGTAAAAGATGTAAAATGTAGTATATGGTTCATTATTACTGTAAGTAAATCTTTGTTATCCTAATTGCGAGTTCCATAACCATACTAAAGACTGAACCTGTGGCAATAAGTAGTCCACAATTCTCATGACTTTCGTCACCCTTGAACCATTTCAGTTCGGCTGTAGCTAGCAGCCAGGTGTGGGGTGGTCAACCCCGTATAGATCTATACACTCAAGTCACGCTCTCTAAATTCCAGAGATTCTGGTTACGGGTGTAGTCCTCCACTCGCTTATCTCTGTGGAGTGTTCGTCGAGGACGTGTCTCCAATCATACGGAATAACAAATTTACTAGTAATAATGGAATAATCCTCCATTCGCGTATCTCTGTGGAATGTTACCGAGGACAAGACAGTGTACGAATTATATTGTTCATGTGTTATAATGTCATTCTTTTAACTGATAAAATGTGGAAACCATTTGTGAAATATATATATATATATATATATATATATATATATATATATATATATATATATATATATATATATATATATATATATATATATAACATAACCATTTATAAAATCCATTTCACAAATAAATGTTTAAGTGAACTGTATGATCTACTGGTTATCAGTTACGTATATCAGTATTAAAAGCATAAGAAATGTGAAACACACACACGAAAAATAAGTTTTGAGTACAAGAAAACCCTTGTACTTTGCTTGTGTTCCCCCCTGAAAACAGTGCAAAAACAGTGAAAAAGGTAGGGGTATGAACTCACCGGACTCGGAAACGTGTCGGATTTGAATGCTAGACGTTGGTTCGGGGTTTGATTATTCACGATGACCCTATGTAAAATGAAATAATGTCCATATATATACAATTAGGGATACATTCTCTAATCATATGGAACATTACACTCCAATGAGGTTAAACACCTTAAAATGAGCGTTTGGAGTGACCCGGGTGGCGTTTAAGGACTTGTAATGGCACTAGGGACTTGGGACATGAGTTTTCTCCCCATAAGTAAACATTTTAAAGAGTTCACAACAATGGAACACCCACATACATGAGTTTACGGTCGTAAACTCATGTGGGTGAGGTTTTGGTGTTTTAAGGACTCAAATGGACTTAGGGATTGCTAGGAATGATTATCTAGACACCTTGGAACACTTGGAATGGATTTAAAACATTTAAAGTATGAGTTTACGGCCTTAAACTCACCAAGGCTAAGAAAAATTGATTTGAGCTATTTAGGGCAATCACATGTGATTCAAACTAATTTTCTAAGCATTGTTATGAATTTAGAACATCAATTAAGACATTTATTGGAGTTTACGGCCTAGAGGTATGTTCTAAGGCCGTAAACTCTCCTTTACAATTGAACAAAGTAGTTTTTGGTGCTTAAAACAATCACATGTGATTCTAGAAATTTACACAAGACATTTGAGTGTGTTTAATGCCTCATAAACATTGTTTTATGAGTTTACGGCCAAGAATATGTTCTTAGGCCGTAAACTCCCATAAATCATACTTTTTTTGTGTTTTAATCCTTTAAACCATTTTTAGATGCATCTAGATTTTACCACAAAGCCATATATTGAGTTTGGAAGCATTTGAACATGTTTAAAGGCCTTAAATCACTCTTTTAGAGGAGTTTACGGCCCAAGAGAGTGTCTTGGCCGTAAACTCTTCTTTGTTACACAAAAATCAAGTTTAAAGTGTTCCAAGTCTAGATTAGCAAGTCCAAGGTTCATGTCTAAGTCTCAACTAGGTTTTGGAAGGGTTAATTGGCTTAAATATCCCTTGTATATGAGTTTACGGCCCAAGAATATTCCTTGGCCGTAAACTCACTTTTGTCCCTCTAAATCCATGTTCTACATGATATAATTTCCTCCCTTTAAGCCCTTAAGTCATATCTAGTGTCCAACTATGCAAAGGAAGGGTTTTAGGGCTTAAAAACCCTTGAAATATGAGTTTACGGCCCATGAATATTATATGGCCGTAAACTCATGAATGTTAGGCCTAATTCATGTCTTAAACTCGAAATTGGATGTCAAATATGTTATAGGTTAAGGCTAGGAAGGTACCTTAGAGATTAGAAGCCTTAATTTGAGTTTTGATCCCTTAAACTTGGATTAGGAGAGAGGTGGGAAATGTTTAGTGATAATTTGGCCAAAGGCTTCAAATGGAGTCTTAAACATGTTTATATAATGTTCGGGAATTGGACACGATAGAATTCTACCCGATACCGACGTTAATTGAGGTTTTTGGTCGTACCCGATTGATTTACCGTAACCCGATATGGTAGTTTCTAGAAATATTCTGATCACTAAAGTTGGGTGTTTAAAATGATTTCTAATATATTAAGACACCTATTAAGTCATTCTAAGTGAATATAAATTAATGACCTAATAAAATGGCGAATATTGGGAACTAAATTGAGAATGACGTTTGGTTGATCGAATCGAGTTACAAGTTGTGGTACAGGAATTTACATGATATTGCAGGTTGTTACATTATCCCCCCGTTAGAGGGAATTTCGTCCCTAAATTCAAAGTTTAAAACACAAGACAAGATACAAATCACGGATTAGAAAAGAGTTGTGGATATTTTTGTTTAATCAAGTCTTCTCGCTCCTAAGTGAACTCCGGTCCTCGCTTGGCATTCCAGCGAACCTTCACCAACGGGATGCGACTCTGTTTCGTACGTTTGACTTCTCGATCCATAATTTCGATTGGTTCCTCCACAAAGTTAAGGTTTTCATCGATCTCAATCTCGTCTAAGGGGATTGTTAGGGTTTCATCGGATAGGCACTTTTTGAGATTTGAAACATGGAAGACAGGATGAATGTTACTGAGTTCGTGAGGTAAATGAAGCTTATAAGCTACCGGACCAACTCTGGCGATGATTTCAAAAGGTACAATGTACCTCGGATTGAGTTTCCCACGTTTACCGAAACGTACAGTGCCTTTCCAGGGCGAGACTTTTAACAGAACACGATCTCCAACCTGGAATTCTAGTGGTTTCCGACGATTATCAGCGTAACTCTTTTGACGATCGCGCGAGGCCTTTAGTCGTTCACGGATTTGGATAATTTTCTCAGTGGTTTCACGGATGATTTCAGGACCGGTGAGTGCACTGTCGGGGACTCGACTCTTTGCTAATTGTGTATCTCCTACCTCGGCCCAGCACATAGGGGATCTGCACTTGCGATCGTATAGGGCTTCGAACGGGGCAGCCCTAATGCTGGTGTGGTAACTGTTGTTTTATGAGAATTCGATCAATGGTAGATGTGCGTCCCACGACTTTCCAAAATCAATGACACATGCCCTAAGCATGTCCTCCATAGTTTGGATTGTTCTCTCGCTTTGACCGTCAGTCTGAGGATGGTATGCCGTGCTCATGTCTAGTTGGGTTCCAAGGGCTTTCTGAAGGGATTGCCAGAATCTGGAAGTAAACCTGCTATCTCGATCAGAGATAATGGATACAGGTACACCGTGTAGACGCACTAACTCTTGGATGTAGATTCGCGCAAGTCTTTCCATCTTGTATGATTCTTTAATTGGAATGAAGTGAGCGGATTTTGTCAAACGATCAACAATCACCCAAATGGTATCATACCCATTCAAGCACTTGGGTAGTTTGGTGATGAAGTCCATGGTAATCATCTCCCATTTCCACTCGGGAATCTCGGGTTGTTGAAGCAGACCTGAAGGTTTCTGATGTTCAACTTTGACTTTGGCGCAAGTCAAGCACTTGCCCACGAATGTGGCTGTCTCAGCTTTCATGTTTGGCCACCAATATTGTTTCTTGAGATCTAAGTACATCTTGTCAGAGCCCGGGTGAACAGAGTATTTGGTTCTATGTGCTTCCTCTATGACTAACTCTCTTAATCCTCCAGACTTGGGAATCCAGATTCGATCCATAAAACACTGGACTCCGTCACTTCTGACCTCAAGTTTCTTTTCCATCCCTCTCAAAGCTTCAGTTGTCATGTTCTCCGATTTCAGGGCTTCAAGTTGAGCTTCTCGGATTTGCATGGGTAGAATAGAATGGATGGTTATCGACTGACTCTTCACTTTGTTGCTGGTATTCTCCTTTCGGCTAAGGGCATCTGCTACCACATTGGCCTTGCCGGGATGGTAGCGGATTTCACACTCATAATCACTGAGTAGCTCTACCCATCGCCTTTGTCTCATGTTCAGGTCTTTTTGGTCAAAGATATGTTGTAGGCTCTTATGATCAGTAAGGTTCGTGCACTTGGTTCCGTAAAGGTAATGCCTCCAAATCTTCAATGCAAAAACTACAGCTCCAAGCTCCAAGTCGTGTGTGGTATAGTTGACCTCGTGTGTTTTCAACTGTCTAGATGCATAAGCAATCACTTTTCCTCTCTGCATAAGCACACAACCTAAACCTTGAGTAGACGCATCGCAGAAGACAACAAAGTCCTCTGTTCCTTCGGGTAAGGATAGGACAGGCGCGCTGCACAGAGCTTTCTTCAACGTTTGAAATGCGGTCTCTTGCTTATCACCCCAACAAAAGGGTACACCTTTCTGTGTTAGAGTGGTTAGAGGTTTGGCGATTCGGGAAAAGTTTTGGATGAACCTTCGATAATAGCCAGCGAGACCCAAGAATTTTCGGATTTCTGTGGGTGTCTTCGGTGCTGACCAATTCTCTATTGCCTTAATCTTGGAAGGATCAACATGAATACCCTCCTCACTTATCACATGACCAAGGAAAATTACCTTCCGTATCCAAAACTCACATTTTGAAAACTTTGCGTATAGCTTTTCGGATCTAAGGGTTTCCAATACTAGCCTCAAGTGTTGTTTGTGGTCTTCTTCGCTTCGAGAGTAAACGAGGATGTCGTCAATGAACACGATGACGAATTTGTCTAAGAAGGGACGGCACACCCGGTTCATAAGGTCCATGAACACTGCCGGTGCATTGGTTAGACCGAATGGCATCACTACGAACTCGTAGTGTCCATATCGAGTCCTGAAAGCTGTTTTGGGCACATCATTTTCATGAACTCGCAACTGATGATACCCTGACCGAAGGTCTATCTTAGAGAAGTAACTGGCTCCCTGGAGTTGATCGAAAAGGTCATCTATACGAGGAAGAGGATATCGGTTTTTGACAGTCAACTTGTTTAATTCACGATAATCTATACACATTCGAAAGGATCCATCCTTCTGCTTGACAAACAAAACCGGAGCTCCCCAGGGTGAGGAACTCGGCCTAATGAATCCTTTGCTAAGCGATTCGTTAAGTTGACTGGATAGCTCCTGCATCTCTGCCGGAGCTAAGCGATACGGAGACTTCGCTACAGGAGTAGCCCCAGGAATTAGGTCAATACGAAACTCGACCTGACGCTCGGGACGGATTCCTGGAAGCTCTTCAGGAAACACATCAGGAAAATTGCAGACCTCGGGAATGCTCGCGAGGTTTTTAACTTCTTGATTTTCGTTGATTACGTGAGCCAAGAATGCAACATACTCCTTACGCAGGAGTTTCTGAGCTTTGAGGCAGGAGATGATACGAAGATTGGAACCGAGTTTATCGCCATAGATCACTAGAGTTTGACCAGAAGGAAGGTTAAGACGGATGGCTTTTTCGAAGCAAAGGATATCTGCATGATTGGGGCTCAACCAATCCATGCCAATAATGACATCAAAGCTCTTTATAGATACGGGCATAAGATCGATAGGAAACGAATGGTCGTTTAAGGTAAGAACGCAATCTACGAATAATTCACTCGCACTCTCTTTCTCTCCGTTTGCCATTTCGACGGTAAATATTTCGGTTAGAGGTTGGGAATTATGTTTTAGGTTATGTTCGAATGCATGATTAACAAAACTTCTTTCAGCGCCCGAATCGAAAAGAATATTAGCATACGAGTTGTCGAGAAGAAACGTACCCGAGACAACATTGGGATCGGCAACTGCTTCTTCTCGTCCCATACCAAGGACCCTTCCTGTGTTGCCAGCAGTATTCTTCTTGGGGCAATTCCTTTTAAAGTGTCCGACCTCACCACAGTTATAACAGGCTTGACCAACGCCTGTTCCAGATGATTGATTTGATGATTGAGTCGGAGCTTTGCAGTATCGAACAGTGTGTCCCTTCTTTCCACAATTGGTACAGGATAGTTCTCGACAGGGACCAGGATTGTGGTGATACTTGCATTTTTCACAAAGAGGGAGGTTACCAACATATCGGCTGGTAGGAGTTGAGGCTGTGGATCCCATGACAGAAACTGCAGTAACAGGAGTAACAGTAGCAGCATGGACTGCTACTGTCTGTTGTTTCTTGGAAGATCCTTGAGAAGATTGACCCTTCTTTTTCTTCCAGAATTTCCTCTTTTCACCACTCCTTTGAGTCGGCTCAGAAGTGGTAGTGATTTCCTTAATGTCGTCGCTGTGATCAATCAGAATTTGAGCTAAAGTCTTGGCACTATCGTAAGTATTCGGACGAGCAGCCAAAACATGACTCTTTGTCGGTTGAGATAATCCCCAAATGAACCTTTCGATCTTTTTGTTTTCAGGAGTGACTAATCCCGGACAGAGAAGTGCGAGATCATCGAATCGGGAAGTATACGCAGCAATGTCAGAACCTTTCATCTTCAAATTCCAAAGCTCGTGCTCTAATTTTTGCATTTCACCACGGGGGCAGTACTCAGCAAGGAGAAGTTCTTTCATGGCTTCCCAGCCCATGGCATTTGCTACAGGTAAGGTCAGAGATTTGACTCGGCCATTCCACCAAGTCAAGGCTTTATCTTCGAAGGTACAAGCCGCAAACTTAACTTTATCAGACTCTGCACAAGCACAGATTTCGAAGATGGATTCGATTTTCTCGAACCATCGGGATAAGGAAATGACACCTCCAGTGCCATTAAAGGATGTTGGTTTCGCGTTCATGAAATCCTTATAAGAATTTCCTCTTTGGTGTCCCTGACTACCTTCAGGGTTTTGGGATTGAGAACCACCTCCTGAACCATTAGAGTTCATTTGCGACATAGCTGCTACCATTGCAGCGGTCATCATCGTTTGGAGTGATGCTAGGTCAAACTGGAGAGGGGGTGGCGGCGAAGAGGGATTTTCATTGTTCTTTGAGCTGGGTCTTTTTCTTGGAGGCATCTTGATCTAAAAAGATCAGGAAAGAGAGGATCATAAGTCCTCTGAATTGAATCAAGAGATATGGGACAGAAGATATCTCTTCAAGGCAATTATAGCATCATACTAAGCGATAAAGCAAAAAGGAATTATTAAGATAGAACATTTTATCACTAGAATAACGCGTATACCAGAATTCCTACAATGGATCGGCTCGAGAAATACTCCCATAGTATTTCATGGTTTACTGCAGCGACGATTTGTTGTTTGGGATATTGGGTAAGTTTTTAGGCTTGCCGTATATTACAGTCACTCCCAAGCACATGTTGGCCGTGTCTCGAATGAATATAGTTGGCCAGGCTATATTGACCCTAGACACGACTACATAACTGCCCAGGTTTAACTGCAATACACAACACCTATTTACTTATGTTTTGTTCTACTTATTGATACGAATCTTGACGGTTCGGTATACTTGTATATTTTTGAAAATACTTATAGTCTGAAGATACTTTTACTTCAGAGCACTTAGGCCCTTTAGTGTTTATAGTTTTTATACCATGTAAGGTTTGGTATACTTTATTCACTATAAACAAGGGCTCTGATACCAATCTGTCACACCCCGAAAACCGAAGGCGGAAACATTTCCGGGGTTGATTCCACGTTGAGTATCAAATCCAATGCACATAGTAAGTAAAGTAGAACAACCATTACATTATATAATAAAGTTTTACAGTTGTTTCAAAAGTAAAGTTTGTACTGTTGTGATACATAGTATCTATAGACAAAAGAAACGGATCTTCATGTACTCCATCTTCTGATCAAAAGAAATCTCCGGGTACCTGTTCTAACGTTGACCTGAGAACACAAGCGGTTTGAAAATCAACATAAAGCTGGTGAGTTCATAAGTAGTTTTGTTTTGTGAAAATGTTTATGTTTCCTTTCTGTTTCTGAAAATGTATCAGTGTATTCCCAGGAAAGTCCCATACTTTCCTGAATAGTTAGTTATTGTAAAAGGTGTGATGATATACAATTGGTTACACTTTTCTGATTATGTGAATGTTACCCAGGAATGCCCCATGCTTTCCTGTGTTTTGGTTTCTAATGTAAAGGATGTTTTCTGTCAAACCTAGTTATGTACAGAGTTTTTCCCCAGGAAGGTCCCATACCTTCCTGAATGTTGGTTATTGTTTGTAAAAGATGTAAAATGTAGTATATGGTTCATTATTACTGTAAGTAAATCTTTGTTATCCTAATTGCGAGTTCCATAACCATACTAAAGACTGAACCTGTGGCAATAAGTAGTCCATAATTCTCATGACTTTCGTCACCCTTGAACCATTTCAGTTCGGCTGTAGCTAGCAGCCAGGTGTGGGGTGGTCAACCCCGTATAGATCTATACACTCAAGTCACGCTCTCTAAATTCCAGAGATTCTGGTTATGGGTGTAGTCCTCCACTCGCGTATCTCTGTGGAGTGTTCGTCGAGGACGTGTCTCCAATCATACGGAATAACAAATTTACTAGTAATAATGGAATAATCCTCCATTCGCGTATCTCTGTGGAATGTTACCGAGGACAAGACAGTGTACGAATTATATTGTTCATGTGTTATAATGTCATGCTTTTAACTGATAAAATGTGGAAACCATTTGTGAAATATATATATAACATAACCATTTATAAAATCCATTTCACAAATAAATGTGTAAGTGAACTGTATGATCTACTGGTTATCAGTTACGTATATCAGTATTAAAAGCATAAGAAATGTGAAACACACACACGAAAAATAAGTTTTGAGTACAAGAAAACCCTTGTACTTTGCTTGTGTTCCCCCCTGAAAACAGTGCAAAAACAGTGAAAAAGGTAGGGGTATGAACTCACCGGACTCGGAAACGTGTCGGATTTGAATGCTAGACGTTGGTTCGGGGTTTGATTATTCGCGATGACCCTATGTAAAATGAAATAATGTCCATATATATACAATTAGGGATACATTCTCTAATCATATGGAACATTACACTCCAATGAGGTTAAACACCATAAAATGAGCGTTTGGAGTGACCCGGGTGGCGTTTAAGGACTTGTAATGGCACTAGGGACTTGGGACATGAGTTTTCTCCCCATAAGTAAACATTTTAAAGAGTTCACAACAATGGAACACCCACATACATGAGTTTACGGTCGTAAACTCATGTGGGTGAGGTTTTGGTGTTTTAAGGACTCAAATGGACTTAGGGATTGCTAGGAATGATTATCTAGACACCTTGGAACACTTGGAATGGATTTAAAACATTTAAAGCATGAGTTTACGGCCACACTCATAGAGTTTACGGCCGTAAACTCACCAAGGCTAAGAAAAATTGATTTGAGCTATTTAGGGCAATCACATGTGATTCAAACTAATTTTCTAAGCATTGTTATGAATTTAGAACATCAATTAAGACATTTATTGGAGTTTACGGCCTAGAGGTATGTTCTAAGGCCGTAAACTCTCCTTTACAATTGAACAAAGTAGTTTTTGGTGCTTAAAACAATCACATGTGATTCTAGAAATTTACACAAGACATTTGAGTGTGTTTAATGCCTCATAAACATTGTTTTATGAGTTTACGGCCAAGAATATGTTCTTAGGCCGTAAACTCCCATAAATCATACTTTTGTTGTGTTTTGATCCTTTAAACCATTTTTAGATGCATCTAGATTTTACCACAAAGCCATATATTGAGTTTGGAAGCATTTGAACATGTTTAAAGGCCTTAAATCACTCTTTTAGAGGAGTTTACGGCCCAAGAGAGTGTCTTGGCCGTAAACTCTTCTTTGTTACACAAAAATCAAGTTTAAAGTGTTCCAAGTCTAGATTAGCAAGTCCAAGGTTCATGTCTAAGTCTCAACTAGGTTTTGGAAGGGTTAATTGGCTTAAATATCCCTTGTATATGAGCTTACGGCCCAAGAATGTTCCTTGGTCGTAAACTCACTTTTGTCCCTCTAAATCCATGTTCTACATGATATAATTTCTTCCCTTTAAGCCCTTAAGTCATATCTAGTGTCCAACTATGCAAAGGAAGGGTTTTAGGGCTTAAAAACCCTTGAAATATGAGTTTACGGCCCATGAATATTCTATGGCCGTAAACTCATGAATGTTAGGCCTAATTCATGTCTTAAACTCGAAATTGGATGTCAAATATGTTATAGGTTAAGGCTAGGAAGGTACCTTAGAGATTATAAGCCTTAATTTGAGTTTTGATCCCTTAAACTTGGATTAGGAGAGAGGTGGGAAATGTTTAGTGATAATTTGGCCAAAGGCTTCAAATGGAGTCTTAAACATGTTTATATAATGTTCGGGAATTGGACACGATAGAATTCTACCCGATACCGACGTTAATTGAGGTTTTTGGTCGTACCCGATTGATTTACCGTAACCCGATATGGTAGTTTCTAGAAATATTCTGATCACTAAAGTTGGGTGTTTAAAATGATTTCTAATATATTAAGACACCTATTAAGTCATTTTAAGTCAATATAAATTAATGACCTAATAAAATGGCGAATATTGGGAACTAAATTGAGAATGACGTTTGGTTGATCGAATCGAGTTACAAGTTGTGGTACAGGAATTTACATGATATTTCGGGTTGTTACAGTTAAAGGTTCACGAGCGTAAATACCCAACGCATGATATGAAGTTGGCTGTAGTAGTGTTCACTTTAAAGATTTGGAGACACTATTTGTATAGGACAAGGTATCAGATCTTCACTATTCACAAGAGTCTGAAATACTTGTTTGATCAGAAGGATTTGAACATGAGACAACAACGGTGGATGGAGCTATTAAAAGATTTTGATTGTGAGATATTGTACCATCCAGGGAAGGCAAATGTTGTAGCTGATGCACTAAGTCGTAAGGAAAGAGGAGAACCACCTAAGATTCGAATGATGAAGATTAGGGTAACCACCAGCTTAATTGATGATTTGAGAAAGAGTCAGGAGGAAGCCTCGAAGGAAGAGAAGTGGAAAAGTGAAGGAGTGGTAGGAGTAATACAATCATTAGAAAAGGATAGCCATGGGTTGAAGTGCTTCCAAAGAAGAGTTTGGGTACCACGAGTGGGTGATGTGCGTAACTTACTTCTCAAGGAAGCGCACATATCGAGGTACTCAATCTATCTAGGAACAAACAAGATGTATCAAGACCTACAAAAATCTTACTGGTGGCCAGGTATGAAAAAGGATATAGCCTATTTTGTTGAAAGGTCTTTGACGTGCTTGAAGGTGAAGGCTGAACACCAAAGGCCTTATGGTCAGTTACAGTCAATGGAGATTCCAGTATGGAAATGGGATCACATCTCGATGGGCTTTGTGACTAAGTTACCAAGGATACCGAAAGGTTATGACGCGATTTAAGTAGTTGTGGATAGATTAACCAAATCGGCGCACTTCCTTCCGATTACGGAGACGTACCCGTTGGAAAGGCTAGCTAAATTATACATTTTGACGAAATAGTGAAACTGCACGGAGTTCCATTATCTATTGTTTCAGATCGGGATAGTCGCTTTACATCGACATTTTAGGGTAACTTCCACTGAGAATGGGTACTCAAGTGAAGTTGAGCACAACATACCATCCACAAACAGATGGGTAAAGTGAACGGACAATATAGACATTGGAGGATATGTTACAGTCTTGTGTTATTGATTTTGGAGGGTCATGGGAAACACATTTGTCGCTAATTAAGTTTGCATACAACAATAGCTATCACGCAAATATAAAAGTCGCACCATATGAAGCTCTATATGGTAGGAAGTGTAGAACCCCATTATGCTGGAATGAGGTGGGGGAGAAACAATTGGCTGGACCTGAACTTGTTCAACAAACTACCCATAAAATCCAGGCGATTAGGGATAACATTAAGGTTGCTCAGGACCGACAAAAAAGTTATGCAGATAAGCGGAGAAAGCCAAAAGTGTTCCAGGTTGGTGACAAAGTTACGTTAAAAGTGATGGGTTTTAGCCATAAGAACATCCTATGTGCTCATACAAACCCTAATGCTTGGATCTAGGTTTCTCTATTGTACATGCAATTCATCCAAGACTATAAACCCTAGATCTAGTATATGATAATCAATATAACATATGAATTAGGGTTTAGATCATACCTTGATTGTTATGTAGCAATAACAATCTCAAATCCTCCTTGTATTGACTTTAGAAAGCTTAGAGTCACAAATGTCACTCCTCTAAAGGGTCACAAACACCAAGAGCAAGAGGATGAAGAAGAGAAGAGAAGGAGGCTGCCCAAAACGTGTGGAAACCTTAATTATTTAGTTCACCACGTTTTTGGGGCATAAGGGTTCTTTAAATAGTGAGGCTATTAGGGTTGTCTAATAAGGAAACCCTAATTTGGATGCTTAAGCCCTAAGCAACCCATGGACTCCTTTCCTTAAAGGCCTAGGACGATTTCTAATGGGTTTCCCCATAGAATTCGTCCACCCCTTTAATATGGATTCCAATAGCTCAATATTCAACTATCATACAATTGACAATTCTAGTCCCTTAATTTAATTAATGTCTTTTAGCCACAAACTTAATTCTTATTAATTATTGACTGATATTAATTAAACAATATGATTACTCCTTTAATATATTATTCTCATAATATATTAATAAATCATATTTAATCCTTTCTCTTCATAATTCATCCTATGAAGTTGCTTTGGTGAAGGCAACCTAAAAGGACCATGCACCATCGGGTCAAGTACATACCAAAATAGTTATGGACTTAGACACTAATCTAATAGTCTCCCACTTGGATAAGTCTAATAACTATTATGCGTATGACTTCAGATCCTGATCTGCAATTGTAGCTTTCCAAAGTCGTTGTCAACTCTGATCTTATCAGATACGCGTGTCCTTAAGATAAGGGATCATATATTCATCCATTCTAGATATTGTATAGACTGAGACATGGATCTAAATTAATCTCTCTGTCTATGTGCTGTTTCCCAAATTCAGATTTATGATGACTGACAACAGACTACAATTTGTACACATCAAATTAGTCCCGGCTTGGCCAAGCGCTTAGGTGCCATCACTAAATCATCGAGGGGCCTACAGAAATCGTTTTTATCCTACTTTGGATAAAAGGAACAGATAAACTTTGACTCAATGCTCGCTTCCACTTACTCACTGAATTACACACAACAATATGTTTTATAACACCAAGTTACTTGTGCGTTTAGATATTATCAATGTGCAACCGACTCGCAAGATACAACTCCCACATCTTGGTTTCAAGAATATAAGATATTATCGTCTCACCAATCACTTGTGATAAAATCCATGAAGTGATCCAAGTGAGCGTTGGTTTAATCCAATGCTCAAATCATATTCATAAGCACTCATGAACGTTGCAGCAAACATTTGCTTATGTCTAATGCTCTTTAGACAATCCACACACCAATTCACGATAGTCTTTATTCATATCTACTTCCAACATATGAACGACTGTGGCCCGTTCGAATAATTTAACTGTTCTAAACCAATTTAAATTATTCAGGAAGTCAAAACATGCAAAGTGAAACACAAGAATAATACTAATCCCATATGGCCTCAAACCTTTCAGTATAAATAAAACACATTTTATTTATCACCATATCGATTACTCATTATTTGTTGTTTCGGGTAATTAACTTCTTACTTGAATTATTACTACACTTGTCCCATGCTCTTAGCATGCACACAATGTTTACCTATGGTTCTTACTTTTTGAAATAGATCAAATGAACACATTACCAATCATACTCATTTCACAAACCCAATCTTTTCACAAGTGAAAGAATATCAAATTCTTGCCACTTATGAAATATGTTAGATTCTAATATTTTATGCAATGATCCTTTCACAATGACTATTGCCAATGAAATTATAAAGTCCTCTATCGGAGATTGTTGCAAGACAATTCCATATATGTGATGTCTCTCACTCAAAGTACATTCCTTTGAACATCCTTTTGCATAAAATTTCTAATCTAGACATAGATTCTCATTATCCAACTCCCAATATGGAAACGATTCCATATTTTCCATATGACAACTTATTCTAAATAGAATCTTTTCTATTCATAATAATGTCGATATGGTCCATCCAATATCATACTTCCAACTACTCACAAGCGACCAATCCTCGGCGAACTTTGGATTGTCCTTTGATAGTTGTTCAATTATCTTAAACAAAACCGATTCTTGTCCTTTTCCCTCTAAATGCGCTAGACATTTGGAAAATTTTAGAATGGTCAAATATTATAGCATTTGCAATCAATCCTATACCCGAAGCATATGGGACACGATGCATAATGTCTTACATGAAGATTTGATACTTTATCAATCTTCTGCCATAATATTTTATGTGCTA
This sequence comes from Lactuca sativa, assembly GCF_002870075.4. Taxonomy (NCBI): domain Eukaryota; kingdom Viridiplantae; phylum Streptophyta; class Magnoliopsida; order Asterales; family Asteraceae; genus Lactuca; species Lactuca sativa. The sequence continues at coordinate 114,134,976 of NC_056631.2, forward strand.
CGTTCTCACAATTCGAACTATGAAGAGGAATGTCGTAATCATCATCGAAATTTAAGAACGCACTATGTATCATTGACTAATTTATTAACATTGCACAACCTAAGCCTTTAGATTTGAAATGAAGCATAATATTCTCTCCCTTAATTATAGCAAAACAACTATTCAACTCTTACAACTTTGCAAAGTATGACTCTTGTTTTTCTATAATTAATATTGCTAACTTGCAATACTTGCCTTAATAATCATACAACCACAACGTTTATTCTCCCACTATCACGATGATTATTATAAACATAACACTTATGATCCCACTAGCTTCGACATGTATTTAGAAACAACTTAACTTTCAGAAAAACAATGCCTATTGAATTTCTTTAAGTTCATATTTCTAATACCCAAGGCTTTGATAATCTTTTATCAAGGCTTCTTGAACTTATACACCTTTGACTTAGATAGCTCATATGTGTGTCTTAAACAATTAAGACTAATTTCCAAATCTCACAATTTGAATCATGGAAAGGGATACCGTAACCATAATTGAATTCGAGATTCTAATTTTCACAATCACCATCTTCTTAAAATCTCTCTTAGTGAAAGCATTTCCTCACAGTCATTTTCATGAAGGAGGGAATCTTATGACACTTAGATTTTAATGGTGTATGTGTTCCTATCCATGTGAATTTGTTAAAACCAAGGTTTGCGACAAATCCAAACTCATATGGACCGAACCTTCTCAATCTTGATTTCTTGCCTTATGGTAACATGGCTGTCCACCACGTCTTCCAAGTAGTTAAGCAATACACCCTTTCCTATCAATGTACTTTTTATTGATCAAGGTCCTTGCCTTTTATGCATTCAAATGAGAACTCATAGTAATCACATGCATAATTAACTCAATTGGAACGGCACGGAAACAAGATAATGTCAACACGATAGGTTGTAAACCTTAACTCGTGTGCTAGTGATGATTGATAAGGTTTATTCTTGATTAGTTCTTAAACTTTTTCAAGACCATTAAGACTCTCACTGATTCCTTGACATATAAGATTCTCTTTTCAATAAACATTTCTCGACAAACAAATATCCATGAGTTAGTGTAGCTTTTATCAAGACAAAACACTTCACAAAATTGGTCCTAGTTGGTCTTTGTCTTATCCAAGACATCACAACTTTCCAATTTCAAATGTGCGAGAATAAGAAAAACCTTTTTCTAAATTCTACATTTGATGAATGTTATAAACCTTCTTAAGACTTTTCACTCAATATAACAATCTTAACTTTAAGACTTGTTTTGGAACGAAGTATGATTGACTTTCTGATTTAATCATTTCTTCAATTCTTGTTTCCACTTCTTAGACATACAATTGTACTAAGATTTACTTAGAGGATTAATTGAGTTACGGTTCTTAATCATTAAGACATAGCATAAAAGGTACTCTCCCTTCTTCTTAGAATAGAGAAACTTTTATCTTTCTGCCTACTTGATTCTTCTTATTCGTTATGCTATTGATTTAAACCTTTCAATCAATTCATAATTACACTTAATATTGTAAGTATAATCACATTTACTAAACTTTTAGTAAATCATGACGAATATCTTTGTTATTCTTGTGGTGCACTTGATCAACACAAAACTTTGTGTACTTGATCTCCTAGTCCTTCACTTGACACTTTGTCAACGAATTAGTCTAATTTCCAAATATGAAATTTCTCATTCATCGTGCAACCAATGCATGATTCCAAGTTTCTGTCCAATTGAACCTTGGGTGATGAGAAACTCTCCCTATTTGGTAAATTCTTGACATGTCCACAAACAACATAATTGAGAATCACATCCACTCGTTGTAGAAATATACGAACATCAATTTTTCATAACGATTTCATTGCAAGGAAATAAATAAATAAATAAATAAATAAGCCAAACCAAAATTTATTTTATTCATAAAAGTAGCAAAAAACATTTGTCCTAACAATGCAAAATGAACTAAAAAACTATGTAGTCAAACATTCCTAACAATTCTATCATAACTTTCTAAGCTCAAAATCTAATCTTCAAATCCATGCGATCGAGATCCATTTCTTCGTGATTAGACTTATCTTGCTCTTTCATCAAGCTTTCTCTCTTTTCACTGATCATGCAAAACATTCAAATGTAATCTTATCACATCAAGTATAAAGAATCAACGAATAGGAACTTAATGGAGTTAGATAGTGGCTTTTACCTGAAGCACAACCATACTCTTTGACTCTCCCATCTTCTGGACTCTTCAGGCTCTTAGGACAGACTCGTATCCAACGCCCTTTCTCTTGGCAGAAAATGCAGGTCGTTTCTCCTAGAACGTACTCGGAAGCATGGTTAGTTGACTTTCCCAACAAATATGCTCAATTGCTTTCCAAAATCATTTCTGATTCAGCAGCAATGAGCATGTAAGTTAGGTCAATGAGGTTATCGTCATGATCCATCATATAATACTTTTTTTTGAACTCATTATATGATTTAGGAAGTGACTGCAGAACCCAGTTCACAGCCAACTTATCAGGGAATGACGCACCCAACATTATCAACCTATCGATGTGTGATTTCATTCCTAGAACGTGGGCACACACGAGTTTACCATCTTCATGTTTCATTCCCAATAGGGCCTTAGTGACGTTGAACCTTTCAATTCTTCGATCTTGTGGGTTTGGGAGAACAACGGGAGGAGGAGGAGGAAGTGAAGCATGATTTCTTGTTCCTCGATCGAATCGAGGAATATCATCTTCATGTGGAATGCTTGTTCCACGGGAATTGGGAAGACCATAGTTGTCGTACCTTGACATCTACAAAACGGGAGAAAAACAAATTCAAGTTAGTTGATTGATTGAGTCCTTAATAAATCACCCAAATGAGATATTAAGGCTAGGACCCAACACAATACGCTACAACCTAGAAAATGGATGCCGTAATCTAGTTGCAGAATATTTCAAGGTAAGTGAATGACGATTCACTAATTTCCAACATGAAAAACGAAAAAGAAATTTAAGTTTTAATTTTATGAAAACTCCTAGATCCTATGAGATTCATTAAACATTTCAATGGCATGTTTAAATCTTGATATCCCCTCTAGTTTGTGACTGGGATGCCGAGGATCACAAAGCTGATGTGATTAACCATGCAAACTTACATGGTGCCCTCAGATGTTATAGTCACCTATTCGATGTGCCGGTAAACCACACACGCTCCACCGAACTATGACAAACATTGAGTCACCCTTTGCTACCTTTGCCTAGAACCATTTAGTGTGCCGGTAAACCACACACGCTCCACTAACTTCTTTGCAAGGGCACAAAGTGTAATTTCATGGAATTGCATCAATTCACTTTTGCCTAAGTAACTAAGATTGGGAATTTGAAAAACATTTAGTTACTTTTGTACTTTATTATACTTATAATGGAAGGTTTCTGTCATATCCTACCCGTTCGGCTAACGACCCTCCACTAGTCAAGAGTGCGGTGGGTAAGAGTGGATACCCATTCAATCGCCATTTTATAGGCAATTTCCTTAAACACCCCTTATAGACCAGCTTCGTGAATGAGGCATACTAACGGTAAGACTGACTTTTACTCATACATATATATAATATTAGACTTTTAATGTTATATATATAGTATAGGGTGTATTTTACACTTTTAAAATATTATGTGGTCAAATTTAACAATTATACTTTTAATTCAATTAAATTGTAAACCAAAACTTTATGGATTTATTAAACCTCTTTTAATTATACACCTTAATTAATTAATAAAACCATAAGGGTGTGATATGAACTTTTCAAAAACATCACTAGGGTTTTAGAATTTAACATTCCTAAATTAAACTTTTAATCAACTTTTAAATTCCAAAACTTGAGGGCAGGTTTTGAAACATTTCAAAACATTAGAGTTTAGAATTTAAATATACATCAAATTAAACTTTTAATCAAAATTTAAATTCCAACACTTGAGGGCAAGTTTTGAAAACTTTTCAAAACATTAGGGTTTCAACTATTTAAATTTCAAAATAAAAACTTTTGAGTTCAAATTTAAAATATAAAACCTAAAGGGGAAAAATTGAAACTTTTCATAACACAAGGATCAATTAACAAATAATATAAATTAGACAATTAATTTCATCATTATCTATATTTGACCTAATTTGAATTTCTTGCAAAATAAGTTACCCAATTAATACAAATAATCAAACTTTATCATATAATGAATTTATTATCTAATCAATTGGTAATTATCTTTTGCTTAATCAAGGATATACTCATAAATATGTATAAAATCAAATTTTAATGATCTAAAACAGATAAGGCAAGTATCCATGAGAAAAACAGCAAGAAATCCCGAAATCCCCTCTTTCTGACGCTCGAACTCGCCAAGTACCACACTAGACTCGCCGAGTTGAGGCCTACTCGCCGAGTACACTGTGGTACTCGCCGAGTTCATCAGGCATGGACCTCAAAACTTGATTTTGCAACTTGAACAAACATACAAGGCATCAATATAATAGAAACCAATCAAGGCTCTGATACCACTGATGGGTTTTAGCCATCAGAACATCCTATGTGCTCATACAAACCCTAATGCTTGTATCTAGGTTTCTCTATTGTACATGCAATTCATCCAAGACTATAAACCCTAGATCTAGTATATGATAATCAATATAACATATGAATTAGGGTTTAGATCATACCTTGATTGTTATGTAGCAATAACAATCTAAAATCCTCCTTGTATTGACTTTAGAAAGCTTAGAGTCACAAATGTCACTCCTCTAATGGTTCACAAACACCAAGAGCAAGAGGATGAAGAAGAGAAGAGAAGGAGGCTGCCCAAAACATGTGGAAACCTTAATCAATTAGTTCACCACGTTTTTGGGGCATAAGGGTTCCTTAAATAGTGAGGTTATTAGGGTTGTCTAACAAGGAAACCCTAATTTGGATGCTTAAGCCCTAAGCAACCCCTGAACTCCTTTCCTTAAAGGCCTAGGACGATTTCTAATGGGTTTCCCCATAGAATTCGTCCACCCCTTTAATATTGAGTCCATTAGCTCAATATTCAACTATCATACAATTGACAGTTCTAGTCCCTTAATTCAATTAATGTCTTTTAGCCACAAACTTAATTCTTATTAATTCTTGACTAATATTAATTAAACAATATGATTACTCCTTTAATATATTATTCTCATAATATATTAATAAATCATATTTAATCCTTTCTCTTCATAATTCATCCTTTCAAGTTGCTTTGGTGAAGGCAACCGAAAAAGACCATGCACCATCGGGTCAAGTACACACCAAAATAGTTATGGACTTAGACCCTAATCCAACAAAAAGTGTCCCCATGGAAGGATGTTGGGCGTTTTGTTAAGCGAGGGAAGTTAAGTCCTCGCTAGGTTGGACCCTTTATAATTAAGGAAGGAGTTGGGGAAGTAGCCTATCGATTGGAGCTACCAAGGGAAATGCAGGGCTATCATAGCACGTTCCATGTCTCTAATCTAAAGAAGTGTCTAGCGGATGTCGCCATGGAAGTGCCACTTCAAGAAATTAAGGTTGGCGAGAAGCTACGATATACAGAAGAACCCGTCGCAATTATAGATCGAAAAGTCTGAAAGTTAAGAAATATGGAGATACCACTGGTGAAAGTTTGGTGGAAATATCATAAAGGTTTAGATGCAACATGGGAGACCGAGCGAGATATGAAAACTAAATACCCTCATTTGTTTGCTTAATTAATAATTTTGAAGACAGAATTTTTCCAAGAGGGGAAGTTTGTAATAACTCATGTCAAATAAAAATGTATAATGTATATAATCAGATTATATATAAAAAAATGATTACTTAAAAATTTATTAGGTTAATTAGATGCAAATTATGAGATATTATGTCCAGAAACTGCCATCCTTGATTAGACCATAAATTCGAGCAACTGAGGGGATAGTAACTGATGAAATTTCGACCGCCATCCATCTGTTTTAAGGTGTAATTTCGACCTTTGCTAATGGGTGTTTGTTAGTAAATAATGGAGATAAATAATAGTGATTTTATTAAATGGTTTGATATCATATTGAAGACAAAATTAAAACTTTGTTTTATTTAAAAATGGCAAAAAACGAGTGTCTCTTGTGTGAGGAAGGAGATGCTTGGGTGTTTGACATTATCGGATGGGTCAAACATCAAAACCATTAAGTTTCCTTTTATTTATCTAAATTTTTATGTGTTTACTTGAGTTAAAAAATAAGGGTGTAGCATTTTATCCAACTAATGGGGAAATACAGTTCACACCCGTAACTTTTAGTTTTATATTTTATTATTATTATTATTGTTTTGTTTTGGCTATAATCAAAAGAAAGGAAGAATTGCAAATCTAGCCCCTATGTTTTATATCCAGTTCAATTAACGTTATAGATTCAAAATATTTGACTTTAGCATATAGTAAGTAAAGTAAAACAACCATTACATTACATTATAAAGTTTTACAGTTGTTTCAAAAGTAAAGTTTGTACAGTTGTAATACATAGTATATATAGACAAAATGAAACGGGTCTTCATCTACTCCATCTTCTGATCAAAAGAAATCTTCGGGTACCTGTTCTAACGCTGAACTGAGAACACAAGCGGTTTGAAAATCAGCATAAAGCTGGTGAGTTCATAAGTGGTTTTTGTTAGTGAACATGATTCGAGTTTCCTTTCCGTTTCTGAAATGTCGTATGTACCAAGAAAATCCCATATTTTCTTAATAGTTAGTTATTGATTCACAAATGAAAGGTATGATAAGTTTGTACATTGAAAACATGTTTATTCATGTGAAAATGTATAGTTGGTTATCTGACTGATTAAACTGATATGTTTGCTTATCATGTGTTACCAGGAAAGTCCCATACTTTCCTTATTGTGTATTACAAATTGTAAAAGATGTAATGTTATCCAGTTTGTTACTCTTTCTAGTTAGGTAAGTGTTACCCAGAAAAGCCCCATGCTTTCCTGCATGTTGGTTTGAAATGTAAACAATGTAAAGATGTGAAAGATGCAATTGTGATTGGTTTCCATGTTTTCCCCAGGAAAGTCCCGTACTTTCCTAAATGTTGGTTACAGTGTTGTCAAAGATGTGAAAGATGTAAAAGATGTATAGAGTGATTCGTTATTACTATAAGTAAATCTCTGTTATCCTAATTGCGAGTTCCATAACCATACAATAGACTACAACCTGTGGCAATAAGTAGTCCACATGTGGCAATAAGTCGTCCACATACTTATGACTTTCGTCACTCTTGAACCATTTCGGTTCGGCTGTAGCTAGCAGCCAGGTGTGGGGTAGTCAGCCCCGTATAGATCTATACACTCAAGTCACGCTCTCTAAATACCAGAGATTCTGGTTATGGGTGTAGTCCTCCACTCGCGTACCTTGGTGGAGTGTTCTCCAAGGACGTGTCTCTAATTATACAGGATTAACAAATTTACTAGTAATAATAGAATAGTCCTCCACTCGCGTATATATGTGGAGTGTTACCGAGGACAAAACAGTGTACAGGTATTATATTCAAATGTCTTATGTAATTCTTTTAACTGATAAATTGTGGAAAATCATTTGTGAAATATATGTAAAACATAACAGTTTAAAGACCTAATTCACAAATATATGTTACGTGATCTGCATGTTCAAATGGTTATCAGTTGGGGTAATCAGTAACAAAAGCATATGAATTAATAAACACACATCTGAAAACATGTTTTGAGTACAAGAATTCCCTTGTACTTTGCTTGTGTCCCCCCCTAAAAACAGTGAAAACAGTGAAAAAGGGTAGGGGTATGAACTCACCGGACTCGGAAACGTGTCGGTTTTGAATGCTAGACGTTGGTTCGGGGAATGATTACTCGCGATGACCCTATGTAAAATGAAATAAGGTCCATATATGTAAAATTAGGGATATATTCACTAATCATATGGAACATTACACTCCAATGAGGTCAAACACCTTAAAATGAGCGTTTGGAGTCACCCGGGTGGCGTTTAAGGACTTGTAAAGGCACTAGGGACTTGGGACTTGAGTTTACTCTCCATAAGTAAATATTTAAATGAGTTTACAACCACAAAACACACACATACATGAGTTTAAGGCCGTAAACTCATGTGGGTGTGGTTTTTGGTGTTAAAATGGCTTAAATGGCTTTCATGGACATGGGAAATGATTCTAGGCTTTGTTCTAAATGCATGGAATGGATTGAAATCACTAAAATGATTAATTTTATGGGAGTTTACGGCCTAGCATAGGCTCCTGGCCATAAACTCCTTAATCCTTATGAAAATGATGCTAAATGTTGTTAAAACCAATCACATGTGATTCTAAAAATTCCCACAAGCCTAGAAATGAGTTTGCAAGTGACATATAAGGGATTTATGGAGTTTACGGCCCATGAAACCCCCTTCATGGCCATAAACTCTAATATGACAAGCTACAATGTGTTTCAAGGCCTGAAACTAGCATAGAATGGCTTCTAAAATTCATCTAAAGGCTGTAGGGGTGTTTAGTTTGCATTCTAACACCAAAGATTTTGGTGTTTACGGCCCAAGAACAGGTCTTGGCCGTAAACTCTTAGAAACCCCATAAAAGATGTGTTTAAGGCCTTCAAAGTATTTTTGGTTGGTCCCTTAATTTATTCCAAAGCTTTTGGTGGTGTTGGATGGCTTTCTAACACCTTAGAATTGGTTTTATGTCAAGTTTTGGGGAGTTTACGGCCGAAGCACTATCCTTGGCCGTAAACTTATCTAAGTCCCCCAAAAATCATGTTTCAAGTGTCCAATTGCTAATACCAAGGTCCTATAATTCATATCTAAGCCATAGAGGTGATTTGGAAGGGTTTAAGGGCATGAAAAACCCCATTAACATGAGTTTACGGCCTAAGCTTATGCCTTGGCCGTAAACTCCTTCAAAGTCCTCAAAATCAAAGATTTACATGTTCTAAGTCCATATCTTGAAGTCCCTTAGTCATATCTAAAGTCCAATTGAGTTTTGGAAGGAGTTTAAGAGCTTAAAACTCCATAAAATGGAGTTTACGGCCCAAGCTTGCTCCTTGGCCGTAAACTCATGTTCTTGACCCCAAAACTCAATTAATTCATCAATTTGAAGGCTAAAGATGATGAATAACATGCTAGAGAGGTTACCTTAAAGATTTGAAGCCTTAAACTTGTGATTTGGACCTTAATTCTAGCTTGGAGGAGAGAGGTTGTAAGAGTTTAGTGTGAATTTGGCCAAAGGCTTCAAATGGAGTCTAAATCATGTTTATATAGTGTTCGGGAATTGGACACGATAGAATTCTACCCGATACCGACGTTAAATGAGGTTTTTGGTCGTACCCGATTGAGTTACCGTAACCCGATATGGTAATTTCTAGAAATATTCTGATCACTAAAGTTGGGTGTTAAAATGATTTCTAAATGTATTAAGACACCCATTAAGTCATTTTAAATGTATACTAATAAATGACTTAATTATACGGAAGATCGTAAATCAAATTTGGAATGACGATTGGTTGTGCGAGTTGAACTACAAAAGAGTTACAATAATTTATACGGAAATTTCGGGTTGTTACATTATCCCCCTGTTAGAGAGAATTTCGTCCCGAAATTCAAAGTTTAAAACATAAGACAAGATACAAATCATGGATTAGAAAAGAGTTGTGGATATTTTTGTTTAATCGAATCTTCTCGCTCCCAAGTGAACTCTGGTCCTTGCTTGGCATTCCAGCGAACCTTCACCAACGGGATACGACTCTGTTTCGTACGTTTGATTTCTCGATCCATGATTTCGATTGGTTCCTCCACAAAGTTAAGGTTTTCATTGATTTCGATCTCGTCTAATGGAATCGTTAGGGTTTCATCGGATAGGCACTTTTTGAGATTTGAAACATGGAAGACAGGATGAATGTTACTGAGTTCATGAGGTAAATGAAGTTTATAGGCAACTGGACCGATCCTGGAGAGAATCTCAAAGGGTCTAATGTACCTTGGATTAAGTTTCCCACGTTTACCAAGGGGTTTCATCGTACAGTGGCTTTCCAGGGCGAGACTTTTAACAGAACCCGATCTCCAACCTGGAATTCAAGGGGTTTCCGACGATTATCAGCGTAACTCTTTTGACGATCACGTGAGGCTTTCAGTCGGTTACGGATTTGAATGATCTTTTCGGTGGTTTCGCGGATGATTTCAGGACCAGTGAGAGCACTATCGGGAATTCGATTCCTGGCTAACTGTGTATCCCCCACCTCGGCCCAGCACAGAGGGGATCTGCACTTACGACCGTATAGGGCTTCGAATGGAGCAGCCCTAATGCTGGTGTGGTAACTGTTGTTGTACGAGAATTCGATCAAGGATAGATGAGTGTCCCACGATTTTCCAAAGTCAATGACACATGCCCTAAGCATGTCTTCCAGGGTTTGAATTGTTCTTTCACTTTGTCCATCGGTCTGAGGATGATATGCCGTGCTCATATCTTGTTTGGTTCCAAGGGCTTTCTGAAGGGATTGCCAGAATCTGGAGGTAAACCTGCTATCTCGATCAGAGATAATGGATACAGGTACTCCGTGTAGACGTACTACTTCCTGGATGTAGATTTGCGCAAGTCTTTCCATCTTGTATGATTCTTTAATTGGAATGAAGTGAGCGGATTTTGTCAAATGATCGACAATTACCCAAATGGTATCGTACCCACTAGAACACTTGGGTAGTTTGGTGATGAAGTCCATGGTAATCATCTCCCATTTCCACTCGGGGATTTCGGGTTGTTGAAGCAGACCTGAAGGTTTCTGATGTTCGACTTTGACTTTGGCGCAAGTCAAGCACTTGCTCACGAATGTAGCTATCTCAGCTTTCATGTTTGGCCACCAATATTGTTTCTTGAGATCCAAGTACATCTTATCAGAACCTGGGTGAACAGAATATTTAGTTTTGTGCGCTTCTTCCATGACTATTTCTCTGAATCCTCCGGATTTGGGAATCCAGATTCGATTCATGAAACAGTGAACTCCGTCACCTCTGATCTCAAGTTTCTTTTCCATCCCTCTCAAAGCTTCAGTTGTCATGTTCTCAGATTTCAGGGCTTCAAAATGAGCTTCTCGTATTTGCACAGGTAGGTTGGAATGGATGGTCATCGTCTGGTTCTTTACTTTGTGGCCTGTACTATCCTTTTGACTAAGGGCATCTGCTACCACGTTGGCTTTGCCGGGGTGGTAACGGATTTCACACTCATAATCACTGAGTAATTCTACCCATCACCGTTGCCTCATGTTTAAGTCTTTTTGATTAAAGATGTGTTGAAGGCTCTTGTGATCAGTGAAGATTGTGCACTTGGTTCCGTAGAGATAATGTCTCCAAATCTTTAATGCAAAGACTACAGCTCCTAGTTCCAACTCGTGTGTAGTATAGTTGACCTCGTGTGCTTTCAATTGCCTTGAGGCGTAAGCAATCACCTTTCCTCTTTGCATAAGCACACAGCCTAAACCTTGATTAGACGCATCACAGTAGACGACGAAATCCTCTGTCCCTTCAGGCAGAGACAGAACAGGCGCGCTACATAAGGCTTTCTTCAACATTTGAAACGCAGTTTCTTGTTTATCACTCCAATAAAAGGGTACACCTTTCTGTGTCAGAGTGGTTAAAGGTTTGGCGATTTTGGAAAAATTTTGAATGAATCGTCGATAGTAGCCGGCGAGACCCAAGAATTGACGAATTTCTGTGGGTGTTTTTGGTGCCGACCAATTCTCTATTGCTTTGATCTTGGAAGGATCTACATGAATACCTTCCCCACTTACCACGTGACCGAGGAAAGTTACCTTCCATATCCAGAATTCACATTTGGAAAATTTCGCGTATAGTTTTTCGGATCCGAGGGTCTCCAACACTAGCCTCAAGTGTTGTTTGTGGTTTTCTTCGCTTCGGGAGTAAACGAGGATGTCGTCAATGAACACTATGATGAATTTATCTAAGAAGGGACGGCACACCCGGTTCATAAGGTCCATGAACACAGCCGGTGCATTGGTTAGACCGAAGGGCATCACTACGAACTCGTAATGTCCATACCGAGTCCTAAAAGCTGTTTTGGGCACATCACTTTCATGAACTCGCAACTGATGGTACCCTGACCGAAGGTCTATCTTAGAAAAGTAGCTGGCTCCCTGAAGTTGATCGAAGAGGTCATCTATACGTGGAAGAGGATATCGGTTCTTAACGGTCAATTTGTTCAGTTCACGATAGTCGATACACATCCGAAAGGATCCATCTTTCTTCTTGACAAACAGAACCGGAGCTCCCTAGGGTGAGGAACTCGGCCTAATGAATCCTTTACTTAGCAACACATTGAGTTGACTAGATAACTCCTGCATTTCTTCCGGAGCTAGTTGATACGGAGATTTTGCTACAGGAGTAGCTCCAGGAATTAGGTCAATGCGGAACTCGACCTGACGTTCGGGAGGAATTCCTGGAAGCTCTTCAGGGAACACATCGGGAAAATTGCAGACCTCGGGGATGCTCGCGAGGTCTTTAACTTCTTGATTCTTGTTGATCACATGAGCTAAGAATGCAATGCACTCCTTTCGAAGGAGCTTTCGAGCTTTGATGCAAGAGATGATATGAAGATTGGAACTGGGTTTATCGCCATAGATTACCAGAGTTTGATCCGAAGGAAAATTGAGACGGATAGCTTTTTCGTAACAAAGAATGTCAGCATGATTGGGACTCAACCAATCCATGCCAATGATAACATCAAAGCTCTTAATGGAAACGGGCATGAGATCTATAGGAAATGAGTGATCGTTTAAGGTAAGCGTACAACCTATGAATATATCGTTATCACGTTCTTTCTCACCGTTAGCCATCTCGACGGTAAACGTTTCAGTTAATGGTTGGGGATTTGGTTTTAGATTATGTTTGAATGCATGACTAACAAAACTCCTTTCAGCACCCGAATCGAAAAGTATACTAGCATATGAGTTGTCGAGAAGGAACGTACCCGAAACAACAGTGGGATCAGCAACCGCTTCCTCTCGTCCCATGGTTAGAATCCTTCTAGTGTTATCAGCGGTTGACTTCTTGGGACAGTTCCTTTTGAAATGCCCAACTTCTCCACAGTTGTAGCAGGCTTGACTAACACCTACTCCCGATGATTGGTTGGCTGATTGGGTAGGAGTTCTGCAGAATCGAACCGTGTGCCCTTTCTTACCACAGCTGGTGCAAGACAATTCTCGGCAAGGACCAGGATGATGATGGTATTTACACTTGTCGCACAGGGGAAGGTTACCAGCATATTTACTGGTAGGAGTTGAAGCTGTGGATCCCATGACAGAAACTGCAGTAACAGGAGTAACAGTAGCAGCATGGACTGCTACCGTCTGTTGTTTCTTGGAAGATCCTTGAGAAAATTGACCCTTCTTCTTTTTCCAGAATTTCCTCTTTTCACCACTCCTTTGAGTCGGTTCAGAAGTGGTAGTGATTTCCTTAACGTCGTCGCTGTGACCAATCAGAATTTGAGCCAAAGTCTTGGCACTATCATAAGTATTCGGACGAGCAGCCAAAACATGACTCTTTGTCGGTTGAGATAATCCCCAAACGAACCTTTCGATCTTTTTGTTTTCAGGAGTGACTAATCCCGGGCAGAGAAGTGCGAGGTCATCAAATCGGGAAGTATACGCAGCAACGTCATAACCCTTCATCTTTAAGTTCCAAAGCTCGTGTTCTAATTTTTGCATTTCGCCACGGGGGCAGTACTCAGCAATGAGAAGTTCTTTCATGGCCTCCCAGCCCATGGCATTGGCTACAAATAAGGTCAGAGATTTGACTCGGCCATTCCACCAAGTCAAGGCTTTATCCTCGAAGGTACAAGCCGCAAATTTAACTTTATCAGACTCTGCACAAGCACAGATTTCGAAGATGGATTCGATTTTCTCGAACCATCTGGATAAGGATATGACACCTCCAGTGCCATTAAAGGAAGTTGGTTTTGCGTTCATGAAATCCTTATAAGAATTTCCTCTTTGGTGCCCCTGACTACCTTCAGGCTTTTGAGATTGAGAACCACCTCCTAAACTATTAGAGTTCATTTGCGACATAGCTGCTACCATTGCAGCTGTCATCATCGTCTGGAGTGATGCTAGGTCAAACTGGGGAGGGGGTGGCGGTGAAGAGGGATTATCGTTGTTCTTTGAGCTGGGTCTTTTTCTTGGAGGCATCTTGATCTAAAAAGATCAGGAAAAAGAGGATCATAAGTCCTCTGAATTGAATCAAGAGATATGGGACAGGAGATATCTCATCAAGGCAAATATAGTATCATACTAAGCGAATAAGCAGAAAGGAGTTATATATATAGAACATTTTATCGCAAGAGTAATAATCAAGGATTAACGCGTATACAAGAATTTCTACAAAGGAACGACTCAAGAAATACTCCCATAGTATTTCATGGTTTGCCGCAGCGATGATTTGTTGTTTGGGATATTGGGTAAGTTTTAGGCATGCCGCATATTACAGTCACTCCCAAGCACATGTTGGCCGTGTCTCGAATGAATATAGTTGGCCAGGCTATATTGACCCTAGACACGACTACATAACTGCCCAGGTTTAACCATAGTACACAACACCCAATTACTTATGTTTGGTTCTACTTGTAGTTACGGATAGAGACGATTCGGTATACTTGTATACTTTTTGAAAATACTTATAGTTTGAAGATACTTTTAATTCAGAGCACTTAGGCCCTTTAGTGTTTATAGTTTTATACCATGTAAGGTTTGGTATACTTCATTCACTATAAACAAGGGCTCTGATACCAATCTGTCACACCCCAAAAACCAAAGGCAGAAACGTTCCCGGGGTTGACTCCACGTTGAGTATCAAATCCAATGCATATAGTAAGTAAAGTAAAACAACCATTACATTACATTATAAAGTTTTACAGTTGTTTCAAAAGTAAATTTTGTACAGTTGTAATACATAGTATATATAGACAAAATGAAACGGGTCTTCATGTACTCCATCTTCTGATCAAAAGAAATCTTCGGGTACCTGTTCTAACGCTGACCTGAGAACACAAGCGGTTTGAAAATCAGCATAAAGCTGGTGATTTCATAAGTGGTTTTTGTTAGTGAACATGATTCGAGTTTCCTTTCCGTTTCTGAAATGTCGTATGTACCAAGAAAATCCCATATTTTCTTAATAGTTAGTTATTGATTCACAAATGAAAGGTATGATAAGTTTGTACATTGAAAACATGTTTATTCATGTGAAAATGTATAGTTGGTTATCTGACTGATTAAATTGATCTGTTTGCTTATCATGTGTTACCAGGAAAGTCCCATACTTTCCTTATTGTGTACTACAAATTGTAAAAGATGTAATGTTATCCAGTTTGTTACTCTTTCTAGTTAGGTAAGTGTTACCCAGAAAAGCCCCATGCTTTCCTGCATGTTGGTTTCAAATGTAAACGATGTAAAGATGTGAAAGATGCAATTGTGATTGGTTTCCATGTTTTCCCCAGGTAAGTCCCGTACTTTCCTAAATGTTGGTTACAGTGTTGTGAAAGATGTGAAAGATGTAAAAGATGTATTATCCTAATTGCGAGTTCCATAACCATACAATAGACTAAAACCTGTGGCAATAAGTAGTCCACATGTGGCAATAAGTCGTCCATATACTTATGACTTTCGTCACCCTTGAACCATTTCGGTTCGGCTGTAGCTTGCAGCCAGGTGTGGGGTAGTCAGCCCCGTATAGATCTATACACTCAAGTCACGCTCTCTAAATACCAGAGATTCTGGTTATGGGTGTAGTCCTCCACTCGCGTACCTTGGTGGAGTGTTCTCCAAGGACGTGTCTCCAATTATACAGGATTAACAAATTTACTAGTAATAATAGAATAGTCCTCCACTCGCGTACATATGTGGAGTGTTACCGAGGACAAAACAGTGTAAAGGTATTATATTCAAATGTATTAAGTAATGCTTTTAACTGATAAATTGTGGAAAATCATTTGTGAAATACATGTAAAACATAACAGTTTAAAGACCTAATTCACAAATATATGTTACGTGATCTGCATGTTCAAATGGTTATCAGTTGGGGTAATCAGTAACAAAAGCATATGAATTAATAAACACACATCTGAAAACATGTTTTGAGTACAAGAATTCCCTTGTACTTTGCTTGTGTTCCCCCCCTAAAAACAGTGAAAACAGTGAAAAAGGGTAGGGGTATGAACTCACCGGACTCGGAAACGTGTCGGTTTTGAATGCTAGACGTTGGTTCGGAGTTTGATTACTCGCGATGACCCCATGTAAAATGAAATAAGGTCCATATATATACAATTAGGGATATATTCACTAATCATATGGAACATTACACTCCAATGAGGTCAAACACCTTAAAATGAGCGTTTGGAGTGACCCGGGTGGCGTTTAAGGACTTGTAAAGGCACTAGGGACTGGACTTGAGTTTACTCTCCATAAGTAAATATTTAAATGAGTTTACAACCACAAAACACACACATACATGAGTTTACAGCCATAAACTCATGTGGGTGTGGTTTTGGGTGTTAAAATGGCTTAAATGGCTTTCATGGACATGGGAAATGATTCTAGGCTTTGTTCTAAATGCGTGGAATGGATTGAAATCACTAAAATGATTAATTTTATGGGAGTTTACGGCCTAGCATAGTCTCCTGGCCGTAAACTCCTTAATCCTTATGAAAATGATGCTAAATGTTGTTAAAACCAATCACATGTGATTCTAAAAATTCCCACAAGCCTAGAAATGAGTTTGCAAGTGACATATAAGGGATTTATGGAGTTTACGGCCCATGAAACCCCCTTCATGGCTGTAAACTCTAATATGACAAGCTACAATGTGTTTCAAGGCCTGAAACTAGCATAGAATGGCTTCTAAAATTCATCTAAAGGCTGTAGGGGTGTTTAGTTTGCATTCTAACACCAAAGATTTTGGAGTTTACGGCCCAAGAACAGGTCTTGGCCGTAAACTCTTAGAAACCCCATAAAAGATGTGTTTAAGGCCTTCAAAGTATTTTTGGTTGGTCCCTTAATTTATTCCAAAGCTTTTGGTGGTGTTGGATGGCTTTCTAACACCTTAGAATTGGTTTTATGTCAAGTTTTGGGGAGTTTAGGGCCCAAGCACTATCCTTGGCCGTAAACTCATCTATGTCCCCCAAAAATCGTGTTTCAAGTGTCCAATTGCTAATACCAAGGTCCTATAATTCATATCTAAGCCATAGAGGTGATTTGGAAGGGTTTAAGGGCATGAAAAACCCCATTAACATGAGTTTACGGCCTAAGCTTATGCCTTGGCCGTAAAATCCTTCAAAGTCCTCAAAATCAAAGATTTACATGTTCTAAGTCCATATCTTGAAGTCCCTTAGTCATATCTAAAGTCCAATTGAGTTTTGGAAGGAGTTTAAGAGCTTAAAACCCATAAAATGGAGTTTACGGCCCAAGCTTGCTCCTTGGCCATAAACTCATGTTCTTGACCCCAAAACTCAATTAAGTCATCAATTTGAAGGCTAAAGATGATGAATAACATGCTAGAGAGGTTACCTTAAAGATTTGAAGCCTTAAACTTGTGATTTGGACCTTAATTCTAGCTTGGAGGAGAGAGGTTGTAAGAGTTTAGTGTGAATTTGGCCAAAGGCTTCAAATGGAGTCTAAATCATGTTTATATAGTGTTCGGGAATTGGACACGATAGAATTCTACCCGATACCGACGTTAAATGAGGTTTTTGGTCGTACCCGATTGAGTTACCGTAACCCGATATGGTAATTTCTAGAAATATTCTGATCACTAAAGTTGGGTGTTAAAATGATTTCTAAATGTATTAAGACACCCATTAAGTCATTTTAAATGTATACTAATAAATGACTTAATTATACGGAAGATCGTAAATCAAATTTGGAATGACGATTGGTTGTGCGAGTTGAACTACAAAAGAGTTACAATAATTTATACGGAAATTTCGGGTTGTTACATATTAGTCGGTTGATTGAGACGTATGGATGGTTGAAACAAAATGATTGTTTATAATTATTATTAGTCGGTTGATTGAGACCGTGGGGTGCACCAGTATTGTTGGTTAAGAAAAAGGATGAGACAATGCGAATGTGCATTGACTACATGGAGTTAAACAAGGTGACTATAAAGAATCGGTATCCGTTACCGAGAATTGATGATCTATTCGATCAACTGCAGGGGGAAAGTTACTTCTCAAAGATCGATTTGCGGTCGGGGTATCACCAACTGAAAGTCAGGGAAGAAGATGTGTCAAAGACAACCTTTCGAACTAGGTATGGTCATTACGAGTTTCTAATAATGCCATTTGGTTTGACCAATGCAGCAGCTACGTTCATGGATCAAATGAACCAGGTGTGTAAGCCATACCAAGACAAGTTTGTAATTGTATTTATCGATGACATCTTGATACACTCTAAAAGTAAGGCGGGCCATGAGCAACATCTGTGGCTAACACTTAGTTTATTGAGGAAATAAAAATTATTTGCCAAATTTTCGAAGTGCGAGTTTTGGCTTCGGGAAGTCCTGTTTTTGGGCCATGATGTAAACGAACATGGTATCAAGGTGGACCCAGAAAAGATTGAGGAGATTGAAAAGTGGGAACCACCAAGGACCCCATTAGAAGTTCAAAGTTTTCTTGGGTTGGCAGGATACTATAGAAGGTTTATACAAGACTTCACACGCATACCTGCACCGCTAACTACCCTGACAAGGAAAAATGTGAAGTTCGAATGGAAGCGTGAGCAAGATAATGCCTTTAACATCTTAAAGGAAAAGTTTAGCAGTGCACCAGTATTATCTTTACCAGAAGTCAATGATGGCTTTGTTGTTTATAGTGATTCTTCCATGTTAGGATTGGGGTGTGTTTTGATGCAAAACGGTAAGGTGATTTCTTATGCCTCACGACAGTTAAACATTTATGAGCATAAATACCCAACGCATGATATGGAGTTGGCTGCAGTAGTGTTCACTTTAAAGATTTGGAGACACTATTTGTATGGGACAAGGTATCAGATCTTCACTGATCACAAGAGTATGGAATACTTGTTTGATCAGAAGGATTTGAACATGAGACAACAACAGTGGATGGAGTTATTAAAAGATTATGATTGTGAGATATTGTACCATCCAGGGAAGGCAAATGTTGTAGCTGATGCACTAAGTCGTAAGGAAAGAGGAGAACCACCTAAGATTCGAATGATGAAGATTAGGGTAACCACCAACTTACTAGATGATTTGAGAAAGAGTCAGGAGGAAACCTCGAAGGAAGAGAAGTGGAAAAGTGAAGGAGTGGTAGGAGTAATACAATCATTAGAAAAGGATAGCCATGGGTTGAAGTGCTTCCAAGGAAGAGTTTGGGTAACACGAGTGGGTGATGTGCGTAACTTACTTCTCAAGGAAGCGCACATGTCGAGGTACTCAATCTATATGGGAACAAACAAGATGTATCAAGACCTATGAAAATCTTACTGGTGGCCAGGTATGAAAAAGTATATAGCCTATTTTGTTGAAAGGTGTTTGACGTGCTTGAAGGTGAAGGCTGAACACCAAAGGCCTTATGGTCAGTTACAGTCAATGGAGATTCCAGTATGGAAATGGGATCACGTCACGATGGGCTTTGTGACTAAGTTACCAAGGATACCGAAAGGTTATGACGTGATTTAAGTAGTTGTGGATAGATTAACCAAATCGGCGTACTTCCTTCCGATTACGGAGACGTACCCGTTGGAAAGGCTAGCTAAATTATATGTTGACGAGATAGTGAAACTGCACGGAGTTCCATTATCTATTGTACTCGAGTGAAGTTGAGCACGACATACCATCCGCAAACAGATGGGTAAAGTGAACGGACAATATAGACATTGGAGGATATGTTACGATCTTGTGTTATTGATTTTGGAGGGTCATGGGAAACACATTTGTCGCTAATTAAGTTTGCATACAACAATAGCTATCACGCAAATATAAAAGTCGCACCATATGAAGCTCTATATGGTAGGAAGTGTAGAACCCCATTATGCTGGAATGAGGTGGGGGAGAAACAATTGGCTGGACCTGAACTTGTTCAACAAACTACCCATAAAATCCAAGCGATTAGGGATAACATTAAGGTTGCTCAGGACCGTCAGAAAAGTTATGCAGATAAGCGGAAAAATCCAAAAGTGTTCAAGGTTGGTGATAAAGTTATGTTAAAAGTGTCCCCATGGAAGGGTGTTCTGCGTTTTGTTAAGCGAGGGAAGTTAAGTCCTCACTAGTTTGGACCCTTTATAATTAAGGAACGAGTTGGGGAAGTAGCCTATCGATTGTAGCTACCAAGGGAAATGCAGGGCTATCATAGCATGTTCCATGTCTCTAATCTAAAGAATTGTCTAGCGGATGTCGCCATGGAAGTGCCACTTCAAGAAATTAAGGTTGGCGAGAAGCTACGATATATAGAAGAACCCGTCGCAATTATAGATCGAGAAGTCAGAAAGTTAAGAAATGTGGAGATAGCACTGGTGAAAGTTTTGTGGAAATATTATAAAGGTTCAGATGCAACATGAGAGACCGAGCGAGATATGAAAACTATATACCCTCATTTGTTTGCTTAATTAATAATTTCGAGGACAGAATTTTTCCAAGAGGGGAAGTTTGTAATAACTCATGTCAAATAAAAATGTATATTGTATATAATCAGATTATATATAAAAAAATGATTACTTCAAAATTTATTAGGTTAATTTGATGCAAATTATGAGATATTATGTCTAGAAACCGCCATCCTTGATTAGACCATAAATTCGAGCAACAGAGGGGATAGTAACTGATGAAACCTTAGGTAATATATAGAGCTCGATATTTCTGTTGGAAACCCCACTGGAATTGCAAGTAACGACTGAGATTTGATGGAGAAATCAGGTGTGGAAGTTTTTGAAGAGTTTTGGAGTTTTCTCTTGAAATTAAGGTATGATTATCCGATTTAAGCTTGATATAGTTGCTAAGATTGATTATTATGCATGCCCAACTTATTTTGGTTCAACCTCTTATCTCAATTTGCTCAAATCAGTAGCAATTTAACTTGAATTTCAGGAAAACGTTCTTTTACAATTATCTATTTAATCCATCTGTTTAAGGTGTAATTTCGACCTTTGCTAATGGGTGGTTGTTAGTCAATAATGGAGATAAATAATAGTGATTTTATTAAATGGTTTGATATCATATTGAAGACAAAATTAAAACTCTGTTTTATTTAAAAATGGCAAAAAACGAGTGTCTCTTGTGTGAGGAAGGAGATGCTTGTGTGTTTGACTTTATCGAATGGGTCAAACATCAAAACCATTAAGTTTCCTTTTATTTATCTAAATTTTTATGTACACTAAAAAGGTATGGCTAGGGGCCCAGAGTTAGAATTCCAATTTATGTGTTTACTTGAGTTAAAAAAAAAGGGTGTATAGGGAAATACAGTTCACACCCTAACTTTTAGTTTTATATTTTATTATTATTATTATTATTGTTTTGTTTTGGCTATAATCAAAAGAAAGCAAGAATTGCAAATCTAGCCCCTAAGTTTTATATCTGGTTCAATTAAAGTTACAGATTCAAAATATTTTGACTTTAGCTCATGGCTTGTGTATTTTATATTTGAACGCATATTTATTTTATAGAGTTTACGAAAGGCTCTTTCAAATATTTTAGCATTAAGTTTTCATTATTTTAGAATATTATTTCTAAAAGGAAATAACAATATCTAAGAATTTATCCAAAAGGTTGATACAAAAAAAAGGTAATTATCGTTTATAATTATTGTTAGTCGGTTGATTGAGATGTATGGATGGTTGAACCAAAATGATCGCATGTGAAGTTTTTTTAGATAATAGCCTTAGAAAAAATATGTTGGTTAAATGTAGGGTGCGTGTAGCGTGACAAACTTTGGTTAAGACCTATCGCCAACAAGGTGAGTTTCGTGTGAATTTTGTGGTTGCTTGCATGAAAAATTGATTCTGAATAATTTGCAATTACATGTTACTGTTGTTATTACTATGAATATTTATGTGAATTTTTATGAATTTTTTCATATAAAAGGGTGAAAATGGTGGGTGACAAATATTTAGGGAACATGTGTATTAACTACACGGTCTTATTAGTAGTCGTCGTACAGGGTGTCAGTACGCGGCGGAGAGTTTACGCTCTGATTGATAAGCCATAAGCATATTTGTTGTGCTCGACGGAGGGACTTGTTCCCTGAAAATGACAGTAGTTCCCTAATATGTCACCAATGGTGGTAAGAAATGAAATGAATTATATTTGATAAATTGTCGCATTTGTTTTTATTTTATTGACGTCAATATCCACGAACTCACTAGGCCTAGGCTTATCCATTAGAATCTTTAAATGCACGCAACCCATGAAATAATGTAGCGAGTGGCAGCGGGAATGGGAAGGATAAAGCTCAGACTTGAAGATGGTGACAAGCCTTGAGGAGGACATAACGCACCAAGTGTTTACTTAATTTCTATTTGCTTCCGTTATTTTTATTAATAATGAAATTAGTATTTTAATTTTCGAATTTTAGAAGTTTTGAGACTATGTTAAGTTAACATTGGTATTTGAAATTTGGGGCGTTACATAACCCTAATTGTGACACACCATATAAGCATCTTATTCTTCCCAAAAATTGGCCACTATGAAGGAATGGTGAGGGCTAGCCGATTTCATGATGTGTCTCATTTCTCTCAAGTTATTCTAAGTGTATTTGGTGTTGTGTGAACCATTTGAGGTTTCACACTTGGGGCACTAGGTTCTTAAGCTCCATGGAATCAAGCTACATCAAAAGGGTATGTATTCTATCTAGTTTTGTTATACTAGTAGTTATGATTGAATGCTAGATAGGGTAATACCTTGGAATATTCATATTTGTACGTATAATAGAGAAAACGTAGATCCAAGGTATTTAGGGTTGCATGTACACTTAGGAGTGTTAAAATGCTCATAACCCAACATGTATTTGTTGGGACTTGTTAGGGTATGTGGTCCATTAATAGCTTTTGTCTTAGATCCTAGGCCTATTAGTAAAGGAAAGACTTTTGGGCCACCATGGAAGGACTTAGGCTTAAGTGTTTGGACTCTTTCACTTGGTTGAATTATAATCCTAATTTAGGGTTATTTGTCCCATTGCTCGGTGTGAGGATTCGGACTGATAGGCGAGCATCTATTATGTTCAACAGACTGAGGTGAGTCTTCTCACTACACCCATGGGTCGAAGCCCATTACTTTTTATGAGATGTTTAGTAATTTAGTATGCAATAGTTTGCTAATTGACATGTGTAGACTTATGTGAAGACCATGGGGGAAGCGCATGACACTTGGCAAGACCATGGGGGGAGCCCATGTGTAATGCCTAGTTCTTGGTATGCATTTAACTCATTAATTTATTTATTTTGAAAGGGTAACTTGACAAGTTGGTGGCCTTAACTCGTCGAGTAGAGGGCAGATTATGTGTGGGGTTTAAGCTACATACTTGACGAGTCAAGAGCGCTCGACTCAAAGAGTAGATCGGCTAGAGTGAAAACCAAATTTCGGGGTTTTGCACCCTATTTAAGCTCCTTAACCCCCACCCCTTGGCCTCATTTCAAGCTTCCCTGTCCCAAATCCAAATCCACGAAACCCTAGAGTGTTACTTAAGAGTGTGAGCCATTTTTAGTGATCTTTGTGTATTTTTGAAGCTTGTGGAAAAGAAGTTGATAGAAGGCTCAAGAAAGGAAGAGTAGATCCAGAAGATACACGCCATTTACTACATTTTCTGGTAATCAAGTTTCTATCTTGGCTATTAGTTCATTAGATCTATTTATGTCCATCTTTATGAGGGTTTTTGATCCAAGATTTATAGCTTTTGGAGAATGATCGACCCAAGTGGGTATTCTTCTAGATCTAGGACCTAGAGGGGTTGAAATGACATAAAGGTGCAAACTTTATTCCATTGGAGCTCCCATGCAAGCCTTAAAATGTCATATTGGCCTTTTAGCCCCAAAAGGCCATGCATGTGGAAAAGGTGGGAAATTTACGTTTCCATTTAGTGTTAGGAGTGTAGATATAAGGTTGTAAGCTTTGTTTGGGTGAAAGGATGGTATAAGGACAAAGTTCTAGGTCCCAAGGAATTAGGGTTTGAGCTAAATCCTTTAAGAAGAGGTATTAATGGGTAAAGTTAGAAACATTACTCTTAAAAAGGTATTTTAAGGGTTTTTCTGAACTGTGAAGCTTAGATCTGAAGTGTAGGGGCTTAATCCATTAGGATATCCCAAATAGACAGGGGAACTCGGTGAGTCCAGAAAGGGACTCAACGAGTTGAGTCGGGTTGTCCCGACGAATGTTAGTATGTTTCCAGACTACAGTCCAATGTCGGGCAGGGCCCAAGAAATGTTTAAATGTTAATGATATATGCTTAGGTTATGTATAATAACTGATTGTGTTTACATGTATTCCGTGATGTTCTCGATCTTTGGCGAGGCTTGATGTTGAGCGTGGCTCGATGCCGAATACGGTTTGATGCCAGGAAAGTCAATGTCGAGCTTAACTCGATGTAGCAGGGGCGGGGCCCAATATATATATTTATGTGATACGTGTATTGTATGTGGTAGCTTGGGGATACTCACTAAGCTTCATACTTATAGTTTTTAGTTTTGGTTTCAGGTACTTCAACTAGCAAAGGGAAGAGCTCTGGATGACTATATGGCACACACCACAATTTTAGCCTGGGATGAGTCACTCTGATATTTGATATGGTTTTGATACATTGATAGATATTATGTTATTTTGAGTTACACGATTTATGTGTTTTATACGATATTGGTATTCATGTTTCAATTATTAATGATTTTAAAATGAAAATTTTGGACCGTATTTATGGGATGTTTCAAGTTGGTATCACAGCCTTGGTTTGAGGGATTCGGTCACACTTTCGGGTGTGTTTGAACTCAAACTAAGGAATTGGTATAGAAATTTTCAAAAGGAAAACTTTTTTATAAAAATGATTTTGAGAAAAAGAAAATAATTTTAGAAAAAGCAAAAGGAACTTCGAAAAAGAGAAAAGGGTATGGTGCATGCAATCAGCCGAGCTCTAGTAAGTACTCCCAAATTACCCATACTAGTTTATGCTATATGTGTATGAGCCTTTTCAGAACTGCATGCAAGATTAGGACTAAGGATCTAGGAAGGATGCCTTATGTGCCTGTTATATATGTAACAACTTTATGAACTGCATGTTAGTACAAATTAGTCAGGGATAGTGTGAATGAGATATGATTGATTATGTTTACTTAATGCTCAAATGCTGCCTGCTTTGCGCTTTTAAGAGTTTTAGTTGTCTTTTACTAACTAGTAAATGAATATGTTAAGTTACATACTGCGAGGACTAAATAATTTTAGAAGGTTAGGTCTAGCTCTATTTTGCAGTTCTTGCTTGAGTCCAACCGTTGTAGGGAGGATCTCTCATTAAAAGAATTATCTAGTCTGAGTAATATGTAATGGTATTCGCAAGCTAGTTAGGGGGAGGCAACAGGGACTTCTTATGCAGCTAATGGCGGAGAGTGGGATGGTGATTAGATGTGGAAGGGACTTGGTGGAGTCAAGGCAATTCTTGAGGAAAGTACGAATAAATGTGGAAGGTAGTATGGGCCCGTACTACTAAAAGAAGAGGATATGTACACGAGTCAAGGAAGGCTAAGATGAATCCAAGGAACTTGTAGAATGTGAGATCCCTTGAGTTATGATGGGTACATTGATGTTTGTTATGGTGTAGTTTTTAGTATGGTGACGCTACGCACTTGGCCAGTTGGCACTTTAGGCATTGGTGAGGGATCAGGCTCGAGCTTTGGAGTTGGGCAGCTAGATTAGCAAACGAGGGAGTTCATCTCGTCTGAGTTCATGTGCAGTATTCTAGAGACTCATGTGATCTTTGGCACGATCAAGGAGGATATTATAGAGCTTTTGGATGAGAGGCTGAGTGCATTCCGCACTGAGGTGGCGACCATGATGGGGTCATGGACACTGACTTTCAGGAAGTTCAAGCCCTGTGGAGCTCCCAAATATCATGGGATCGAGACCCCATTGCTAGCAGTAGATGGTTGGGTGATGTCGCGAATGCGTTCTGTACGATAACATGTCCTGAGGGGGACAAGCTCCGACTTGCATCCTGTCTTCTGAAGGACAGGGCAGATGATTGGTGGGAGGAGGTCGGATGAGCCATTGGAGATGATACAGTTCCAAATGCTATGACCTGGAGTGATTTCTTAGCCAGGTTCAGGGCCGAGTTTGTACCTGTGATTGAGGTGCAGCAACTTGCGAGGGAGTTCCAAGATCTTGAGCAGACGATAGAGACAGTGGTAGTAATCACCGCCAAGTTTAGGGAGAGGGCCCTTCTCGTTCCGCAGTACGGGGCAGGGGAGGAGATGAAAAAGGCCTGGTATCACGAGATGTTGTGGAGTGATATTCGCTACTTTGTGAGCCGCTCCAACCGCAAGACGCTAGAGGACATGATTGCTAGCGCTCGAGAGAGGGAGTTACATTTGGAGATGGAGAAGAAGAGGAAACCAAATGGGGTTCAGACAGGCAGTCCGAGCAAGAAGCCTAAGTTATCAGACCACATATTGAGGATCCAACATGGTCGCAACCAGTGCGGAAAGCTGCACGAGGGGGCATGCAGGGCGGGGAGTTTGGGCTGCTTCATGTGTGGCCGAACTGGTCACATGAGCGGGGATTTCACAACTACCACCACCACAAAAATTTCAGATCTGATTTGCTTTAAGTGCATTCAAAGGGGCTACAAGAAGGCCCAATGTTTGAGTCTAGCAGTCGCAGGACAGGTGGAGGCACCCGCTCCTGCCACATTGAGGATTAAAGATGGTCGTTAGGGCCGAGTAGAGGCGCCTATGGCTAAGAGCAGTGCTTTCCAGCTTACTACAGAGGAGGAACGTATGCCTCCCAATGTTGTGAAAGGTATGTATTCTATCCTTATCTCTTTATTTGTATTGATTATTGCTGATGTTTACTTCTTTGTTTATAGGATCTTTCTTAGTGAAAGGTATATCAGCTTTGGCATTGTTTGATTCGGGTGCAACCCGATATTTTGTGTCACTCGTGCTTAGCAAGTGATTCGTTGGAGCTCCGAGGGAGCTGGATTGCCCACTGGATGTGGAGACGGTAGATGATATGTGTATATATATATATATATATATATATATATATATATTTATACATTATATCTTAATATTTTAGCCTTTATTATTCCCTTTTAGAACTAAAAAGTACTTATAATGCTTTGAATTATGATTTGCAACTATTAGTTGTCAATAGAGCGCAAAAGAAAAGACTGGAGCGGAATTAGGACTTCGAAGCTAAAAGAAAGAAAAAATGTTGGAGGAGCCGATTACGCCCAACGTAATTGACATGTACACCTAGCGTAATGGCAAAACAAGGGTTACGCCCAGCGTAATCTATAAGTACGCTCCGCGTAACTATTGCATCCGGATAACCGGCCTCTTCGCGATAAGTTTCTGAGTACGCCCAGCATAACCGACTTACGCCCAGCGTACGTAAGTCGGTTTCAAGGGCTATAAAAGCGAATATTAGCTAATCAGAGAAGGGGATTCGGCTTCTAACCTAATTTAGTCGATAATTAACTTCTTTTAAGCCGTTTTGAGGGTCTAGAAGGCGGCCGGAAGGCCGTTAAGCTAACGGGGGCGAAGATCGGAAGGATTGGAGAGCGGATACAAGTTGGTAATCATATGGGTTGTTAACGTGACCATGTTTAGCATTCCATTGTGATACTATTATAAGTCTAGAAATAGCGAATGCAAAACTAGGATTAACTTGGAAATAAGTAAGTTAATGCGTGAGCCTTGTTTGATGACCATCAACAAGAGGTTAATTGAATGACCAATTTGATTAACTATTATTACAAGTCCTGCTCGATACGAATTGAACACTAGGAAGCATGTTAGTTTAATCAACTGATCATTGTTTGAATTGACTTGTTTGCTAAAGGATTAGTTATAGTGAACGCAAATCTAATCATTTTAGGAATCAGTGAACATGAATAAATGAATTTGTGTATGCAATTGTCTATGTTTTTAAGGTGTAATTCATCTAAACCAAAGTACCAGAAGAGATTTGCTTTCTTGTTAGTTTATCGAGATTTGTTAATTAATTGTTCGTTCGAGATTCAATAACCATTTCTTTATTCCTTTCGTGTATCTTCTAACTTATAATCAAATATTTTAAATTAATTCACCACCGTTCCCTGTGATCGACACCCGACTTACCCAAGCTATACTATAATCTGACTAGGTACACTGCCTATAAGTGCATAGTTAGTTTAAGTTTGTTAGGTTATAAATATTAAAATTAGTGGGTACTTTCGTGCACATCAAGTTTTTGGCGCCGTTGCCGGGGAACAATTTGTTATTAATTTAGTTTATTTGATTATTCGTTATTTATTTTTAATTTTTAGTTTTATTTTTATTTTCGATGATACCATTTCATTTGTCGGGAAGGTTCTTGTTGTTATTCGTAGGAATTTGGGATCATACACATCGCTTGGTTTTTCTTTTTGCATGGGTTTCGAGAATGCAACCGATTAGGGAATTCTTGACCTGCATGGCCTACTACTTTGTTGATTTGTCCAACTCAATCCATGAGGCGTAGTATAGCAAGGCGTATTGTGGTGGTTAAGTAGAAGACCGAGCTCTTGCTGTTCTTGTCTAGTTAGGTGACTTCTTGTTCTACTTCTAGTTAAAGGTGCGAAGAAAACAAATGAAATATTCTAATGGGTCCCGAAAGTTGTTGTTTTCACAAACCAATTCTTGCGTGCAAGGGTTTTAATCAACCGTTGTTGTTTGATCTCGATAAAAAACAAGTGATCATGATGTCACATTTTTAAAAAAAAAAATATGTCACTCGTTGGAAAGTCATGGCTGTTGTTCAAGCAATTTAAAAAAAAATTATGAAAGTTCCCAAAATTTATTAAATGGAAAAAGGAATTTCAAATAAGGAAAAGGAAAATATTCCAGTTAAATTACGCCCAGCGTAATTAAAATTACGCCAAGCGTACTCGACTGTGATCGCGGATGTCTCTTTCTCGGCATTGGAGGTACGCCCCGCGTACATGTGGATTTACGCCCAACGTAAATCGACGACAGGTTATATCTTTTTACCCTTTGACTGTTTGTTATTCTTTCAAAATCCTCTTCCTTCGCATACGCTGTGACGGCCAAGTTCTTCACAAGATCTCCGATTTTTCTTCTTTTCTTGTAAAATTGACACAAAGGTATGTTATTCGGATACTCTATGTCTTTGATTTGTGTTTAAATCAGTGAAATTTGTTGCATATTGCCTTTTTCGAATTCTAGGGTTCATCTATTTCTTGAATGGGGGGCCGATTTCACAGTTGTATGTTTGATTATGGCATAAATAAGGCCGATTTCGGTCAATAGACTAAATCCTAGGACTTAATTTTGCCTTAATCCCGGGCAATAGCCATCGATTCGTCTTTATGGGTTTACGCCTAGCGTTCGCTAGACGAAAACCTTCGATTGATGGACTGCCCTGCACATTTCATGGTATAATGCTGTTGAGAGAGTGATATGGCTTAGGGCAGTGACGGATAGGTTCAGATACGATTTCGTTGGACGTATGCCTAAGTAGTTTGCCCATATTTTGACTACCCTTCATGATTCTCTTGTAAATTTATGTTGACTGTTTATTATGACCTTAGAACAAGCAGGGGACACCGGGACAGTTTCGAGAATCTGGACGTATGCCCAGCGTATGCTGGATGTACGCCCAACGTACAGTCCATGACCAACACCATTATTTTTCATTCTAAATATGTTAATGCTGTGAATATTTTGTTTGGTTTTGTGTTGGTATTTATTTGTGCAGATTATGGCCCGAAGAACTTAAAGGACCAATCCACCTGAGGACATGACCGATCACTGTTTCTTACAATTTCCGCAAACTCTAAACGATGCAACCCGGGCTAGATATCTCAACAATCTGAGTCTGCTGCTCACTAAGGAGATCGACATAGTACCATCATTCGACTGGGATTGGCGACCCAGACTGGACTTGTTGCGCTGATCCAGGACTTTTTGCAATACACGCACTCGGACGCGAGTGGAGTGCATTTTTTCGTATGTCAGGGATGGGCAAGAATGTTCAGGATCCAGGAGCCTGTGTATCGGGAACTTTTGCTGGAGTTTTATGCTACAGTTTCCTATGACCCTAGGAAGACACCCGATGATAGGACAGTCTTTTCCTTCAGACTGGGAGGTGTGAGTCGGGAGTGCAGTGTCATTGAGCTCGCCACTCGAGTTGGGATATATACAGCGGACGAGACGAGGAGTGTCCACTTCCTGGAATTCCTTGCTAATTGTCTCACGGGCCGGCCAGATGACTATAATGAAAACACTTTTTGGGCCGAGATTACAGGGGGAGTATACACGACATCTACTGCATGGGGGAGGATGATTCGGTCTACCACATATAGATTGCTGCACCGTTTGATTTCCATATCTCTCACCTGAACCTTCCAGTTGCTTCAGTCGCGTATTTGGGTAGGAGGGCCAGGGGGCTTCGGGAGGATAGCCCGATTTCTGGGGGGGGGGGGCATTTTATCACGCGATTAGCTCGACCACATCAGTTGTTGATGCATCAGATTACGAGATCGATGGTGTTTCATGATATGAGGCCGATGAGCCTTCAGTTATTAGAGCCGATGCGTGTACTTGAGCGTAGCCAAGATGGTGTCTTGTGGGTACAACCAGATGACATGGCGGACGAGGAGGGTCCAGTTGAGCCACAGTCACAACAAGCCCAGTGACATAGACCTGCTCCTCGGGGAGCGCAGCAGGGACCTGAGCTGGAAATTGATATACGTTATCTGCTCAGCGCATGGACGAGGGATTTCAGAGCCTGGGGGAGCGCGTTGCACACATGGAGAGACAACAGTAGTGGTATGGTGATGTGTTGACCGCATTGTTTGCCCACCAGGGGTTTCAGTACTCGGTTCCTTTCCCTCCACCAATCCAGTCACGACTTGATGGAGCCGGTACTTCTGAGACACAACAGCGTGATGACGGAGATGACGAGTTATTTTGTTATCCTTTTCATTTCTATTTTTATTTTTGTGTTATTTTTAGTTTATTTTTGTGTTGCTTAGTATAAGCATTTAGTTACTTTGTACTTCATTATACTTATAATGGAAGGTTTCTCTCGTATCCTACCCGTTCGGCTAACGACCCTCCACTAGTCAAGTATGCGGTGGGTAAGAGTGGATACCCATTCAATCGCCATTTTATAGGCAATTTCCTTAAACACCCCTTGTAGACCAGCTTCGTGAATGAGGCCTACTAACGGTAAGACTGACTGTTTACTCATACATATATAATACTAGACTTTTAATGTTATATATAGTATAGGGTGTATTTTACACTTTTAAAATACTAGGTGGTTTAACTTAGTAAATGATACTTTTAATTTAATTAAATGTAAACCAAAAACTTTATGGGTTTATCAAATCACTTTTAATTATACACTTTAATTAATTAATAAAACCATAAAGGGGGGATTTGAACCTTTTCAAATTATTAGGGTTTTAGAATTTAACATTTCAAAATTAAACTTTTAATCAACTTTTAAATTCCAAAACTTGAGGGCAAGTTTTGAAACATTTCAAAACATTAGGGATCAAATAACAAATAATTCAAATTAAACAATTGATTTCATAATTATCTATATTTTACCTAATCTTATTTTAGTCACTAGATAATTACCAAATAATTTGAAATAATCCATATTTATCATATAAACAACCAATATTTAAAAGATTTGAAATTATCTATTGTTTTGGCAAGGATAATCACTAATTTAAGATAAAAATCGGATTTTTAACTTCAAAAACGAGTTAGGCATTAAATCCAAGTCAAAACAACAGCTAAAACCCAAAAATCCCTCTGTCTGACCCCTAGACTCGCCGAGTCAGGGACTGGACTCGCCGAGTCAGGTCGAGCAAAGGCCAAAAAATCGTTTTTCAGTAAATAATTCAACATAGCATCACATACAACTGAAACCAATCAAGTCTCTGATACCACTGATGGGTTTTAGACATAAGAACAATCCTATGTGCTCATACAAACCCTAATGCTTGGATCTAGGTTTCTCTATTGTACATGCTTTGAATCCAAGACTAATAAACTTAGATCTAACATATTATAAACTGAATTAGGGTATATAGAATTACCTTTGATTGTTGTATAGCAATAACAATCAATTCCTTGCTTGGATTGGCTTCAAAAGCTTAGTGCCTCAAGTGCGGAACCTCTAATGGAGTCACAAACACCATATACAACTTGGATGAAGAGGAGAAGAAAGGAGGCTGCCAAAAACCGACAAGAAACCCTAGAGAATCAGTTGTCCACGTTTTTGGGGCCTAAGGGGTCCTTTATATACTTGTGTGGGTTGCTAGGGTTTCAGTCAAAACCCTAATGGACAGCTTAAACTCTAAGCAGCCCATGGAACCTTCTGGATAAGGCCATGGACGAAAATATGATGGGCTCCCATCATAATTTCGTTCACCCCTTTTTCCTTTAGCATTCCTTAGCCCAATAACTCAATTATCCAATAATTACAGTCCAGTCCCCTAAATTTAATTAATCTCTTTTAGCCACAAAATTAATTATCAATTAATTCTTGACTAATGTTAATTAACCAATATGATTTCTCCTTTAATATATTACTCTCATAATATATTACTAAATCATACTTAAACCTCTTTCTCCTTAATTCATCCTACATATTTCTATGGTGAAGGCAACCCAAAAGGACCATGCTCATAATCGGGTCAAGTACATACCAAAATAGTTATGGACTTAGAAACTAATCCACCAGTTCTTAATTCATCCTACATATTGCTATGGTGAAGGATCGCTTGTGAGTAGTTAGAAGTATGGTATTGGATGGACCATATCGGCATTATTATGAATAGATAAGATTCTATTAAAAATGAGTTGTCATTTGGCAAATATGGAAATGTTTCCATATTGGAAGTTGGATGTTGAGAGTCTATGTCTAGATTAGAATGGTAAAATATTATAGCATTTGCAATCGATCCTATACCCGAAGTGTATGGGACACGATGCATAATGTCTTACATAAAGATATGATACTTTACCAATCTTTTGCCATAGTATTTCATGTGTCATGTTCTCACAATTTGAACTATGAAGAGGGATGTCGTAATCATAATCGAAATTTGAGAACACACAATGTATCCTTTGACTGAAACGAAGTATAATATTCTCTCCCTTAATTATAGAAAAACAACTTTTCAACCCATTCAACTTTGCAAATTGAATCTTTGTCTTTCTATAATTAATATGGCTAACTTGCAATACTTGCCATAATAATCATTCAATCATAACACTTATGCTCCCACTATCATGATGATTATTACCATATAAGCATAACACTTATGCTCCCACTAGCTTTGACATGTATTCAGAAAACAAATGAACTTCTAGAAAAACATGCCTATTGAATTTCTGAGATTCATATTTCTAATATCAGATGCTTCGATAAGCCTTTGTCTAAGCTTATTAAACTTATACACCTTTGCATTAGATAGCTCATATGTGTGCTTAAACAATTTAGAACTTATGTTACTAAGTTCCAAATGTTCAAACTAATTGCCAAATCTCACAATTCGAACTATGGAAAGGGATGCCGTAACCATAATCGAAATTGAGAATACAATTTTCACAATTTCTATCTTCTTAAGATCTCTCTTAGTGAAAGCATTTCCTCACAGTCATTTTCATAAAGGAGGGAATCTTATGACACTTAGATTTTATGATGTATGAGTTCCTATCCATGTGAATTTGCCAAAACCAAAGTTTGCTACAAATCCAAACTCATATAGACCGAACTTTCTTAATCTTGATTTCTTGCCTTATGGTAACACAAGTGCCCACCATGTCTTCCATGTAGTTTAGTAACTTGTCCTTACATATCAATGTACTTTCCATTGACTAAGGCTCTAGTATGCATTCAAATGAGAACTCATAGAACTCACATACATAATTAACTCAATTGGAATGGCATAGAAACAAAATAATGTCAGCACGATAGGTTGTAAACCTCAAGTCGTTTGCTAGTGATGATCAATAAGGTTTATTCTTGATTTATTCTTGAAACCTTTCAAGACCATTAAGACTCCCACTGACTCCTTGATATATAAGATTCTCTCGTCAAGAAACATTTCTTGACAAAGCAAATATTCAAGAGTTAGTGTAGTTCTTATCAAGACAAAACACTTCACATAATTGGTCCTAGTTGGTCTTTGTCTTATCCAAGACAACACAACTTACCAATTTCAAATGTGCAAGAATAAGAATTTTTTTTTAAATTCCACATTTGATGAGTGTTATAAACCTACTTATGACTTTATATTGGAACGAAGTATGATTGACTTCTTGATTTACCCATTTCTACAATTCTCGATTCCTCTTTTTAGACATGCAATTACACTAAGACTCACTTAGAGGATCAATTGAGACATGGTTCTTAATCATTAAGACTTATCATAAAACATAATAAAAGGTACTCTCCCTTCTTCTTATAATGGAGAAACTTTTATCTTTCTGCCTACTTGATTCTTCTTTATTCGTTCTACTATTCATTGAAACTCTTTCAATCAACTTAGAATTACACTTAGTCTTGTAAGTATAATCATATTTACTAAACTTTAGTAAATCATGACGAATATCTTTGTCACTCTTGTGGTGGACTTGATCAACGCACAACCTAGTGTACTTGATCTTCCTAGTCCTTCAATTGACACTTTGTCAAAGAATTAGTCTAAGTTTCCCAAATGTGAAAGTTTTTCATTCATCATACAATACACATTGCACGATTCCAAGTTTCTGTCCAATTGAAACTTGGGCGATGAGAAACTCTCCCTATTTGGTAAACTTTTGACACTTCCACAAATAACACAATTAAGAATCAAATCCATTATTGCTAATAATAGAAACATTCAAACATCAATTTTCATACATGTCGTTGCAAGGATAAATAAATAAGATAAAGTCAAAATTCATTTTATTGCGGAAAAAAAAAATTTGTCCTTACAATTCAATTCAATTGAAAAACTATGCTATTACATATTTCTTAACAATCTATTCTAACTCCAAGTAGTAGCTCAAGAATCCAATCTTCAAGTAATGCGATCGAAATCCATTTCTTCACAATTAGAGTCAGCTTACTTCTTCCCTTAAGCTTCCTCTCTTTTCTTCGATCCTACAAAACATCAAAATGTAATCTTATCACATCATGTATTAAGAATCTAGAATGGGAACTTAAAAGAGCTAGTTAATGGATTTTACCTGAAGTAGAGCCATACGTCTTGACTCTCCCATCTCTTAGATCTCTCAGGTAAATAGGGCAGCTTCGTCTCCAATGCCCCTTCCGTTGGCAATAAAAGCAAATAGACTCCTTTGGCACAGCACATCGGACAATCACAGACTCAGTTCTTTCTGGACTTCCAATGTTGCTAGTGTCCATTGAAGTTTGGGAGTTTGATTCACCAGACAAATTTGCTTGATTAGCACGCCAAATCATTGCTGATTCAGTAGCTATAAGCAAATAGGTGAGATCAAATAGGGTAACGTCGTGGTCCATCATATAGTACTCTCTAACAAACTCACTATATGATTCAGGAAGTGACTGAAGAACCTAGTCAACAGCCAACTCACTTGAAATCTCAACACCTAACATGTTCAACCTATCAATGTGTGACTTCATCTCTAAGACGTGTGCACACATAGGTTTCCCATCTTCGTGTTTACTTGCCAAAAGGGCTTGAGTGAGCTTGAACTTTTCAAGTCTTTGAACTTGTGGGTCAGGGAGAACGATTGGAGGAGGTGGAGGAAGTGAAGCATGACTCTCATTTCCTTGATCGTATCTCGGAACGTCATCTTCATTTGGAAAGCTTGTTCCAAAGCATTTGGGAAGACCATTGTAAGATTCAGACATCTACAAAATGGGAGAAAATTCAAGTTATGTTGATTAGAATTGTTGATGTAACACCTAAATGAAACATCAGGCTAGGATCCAACACAATACTCTACAACCTAGAAAAGGGATGCCGTAATCTAGTTGCAAAATATTTGAAGGTAGGTAAATGACGATTTACCAATTTCCACCGTGGAGAAACGAAAAGGAAGATTAAGTTTTAAATGAATTGAAACTCCTAGATCTTTTGAGATTCATTGAACTTTTGAATGGCATGTTTAATCTCGATTATGCCCTACTATTTGTGACTGGGATGCTGAGGATCACAAACAAGGTGTGAATAACCATACGAATCACATGGTGCACCCAATGCTACTATCACCTAATCAATGTGTCGGTTAACCACACACGCTCCATTGATCTATGACAAACATCGAGTCACCCTTCGCTACCAATGTCATCCCCAAATTAGTGTGCTGGTTAACCACACATGCTCCACTAACGTTTGACAGGGGTACGAAGTGTAATTCTATGGATTAGCATACAATTTCACATTTTTCCTAAAGTAACTATGATTTGGGAATTTGAAAAAAGCATTTAGTTACTTTGTACTTCATTATACTTATAATGGAAGGTTTTTGTCCTATCCTACCCGTTCGGCTAATGACCCTCCACTAGTCAAGTGTGCGGTGGGTAAGAGTGGATACCTATTCAATCGCCATTTTATAGGTAATTTCCTTAAACACCCCTTATAGACCAGCTTCGTGAATGAGGCCTACTAACGGTAAGACTGACTGTTTACTCATATATAATACTAGACTTTTAATGTTATATATAGTATAGGGTGTATTTTACACTTTTAAAATACTA
The DNA here is from genome assembly GCF_002870075.4 of Lactuca sativa. Lineage (NCBI taxonomy): Eukaryota > Viridiplantae > Streptophyta > Magnoliopsida > Asterales > Asteraceae > Lactuca > Lactuca sativa. Next base: position 114,171,972 of record NC_056631.2, read on the forward strand.
GGTGGTTTAACTTAGTAAATTATACTTTTAATTTAATTAAATGTAAACCAAAAACTTTATGGGTTTATTAAATCACTTTTAATTATGCACTTTAATTAATTAACACAACCATAAGGGTGTGATTTGAACTTTTCCAAGTTACTAGGGTTTTAGAATTTAACCTTTCAAAAATTAAACTTTTAATCAACTTTTAAATTCCAAAACTTGAGGGCAAGTTTTTGAAACATTTCAAAACATTAGGGATCTAATAACAAATAATTCAAATTAAATAATTAATTTCATAATTATCTACATTTGACCTAATCTTATTTTAGTCATTAGATAATTACCAAATAACTTTAAATAATTCATATTTATCATATAAACAACCAATATTTAAAAGATTTGAAATTATCTATTGTTTTGGCAAGGATAAACATTTAATTAAGATAAAATTCGGATTTTAACTTCAAAAACCGAATTAAGCATCAAGTCCAAGTCAAAACAGCAGCCAAAACCCGAAAATCCCTCTGCCTGACGAACTGACTTGCCGAGTCAGACCTGGACTCGTCGAGTAAGGGTCAACTCGCCGAGTCCAAATACTGACTCGCCGAGTTGAGTCGGGCAGGGGCCAAAAACTCGATTTTCATCAAATAAATCAGTTAAGCATCACATACAACTGAAACCAATCAACGCTCTGATACCACTGATGGGTTTTATGCATAAGAACAATCCTATGTGCTCATACAAACCCTAATGCTTGGATCTAGGTTTCTCTATTGAACATGCTTTGAATCCAAGACTAATAAACTTAGATCTAACATATTATAAACTAAATTAGGGTTTAGAGAATTACCTTTGATTGTTATATAGCAATAACAATCAACTCCTTGCTTGGATTGGCCTTAGAAAACTTAGTGCCTCAAGTGTTGCACCTCTAATGGAGTCACAAACACCATATGCAACTTGGATGAAGAGGAGAAGAAAAGAGGCTGCCCAAAAACGACTGGAAACCCTAGAGAATCAGTTGTCCACGTTTTTGGAGCCTAAGAGGTCCTTTATATACTTGTGTGGGCTGCTAGGGTTTCAGTCAAAACCCTAATGGACAACTTAAACTCTAAGCAGCCCATGGAACCTTCTGGATAAGGCCATGGACGAAAATATGATGGGCTCCCATCATAATTTCGTTCACCCCTTGTTCCTTTAGCATTTCTTAGCCTAATAACTCAATTATCCAATAATTGCAGTTCAGTCCCCTAAATTTAGTTAATCTCTTTTAGCCACAAAATTAATTATCAATTAATTCTTGACTAATATTAATTAAACAATATGATTTCTCCTTTAATATATTATTCTTATAATATATTAATAAATCATATTTAAACCTTTCTCTCCTTAATTCATCCTACATATTGCTATGGTGAAGGCAACCCAAAAGGACCATGCTCATAATCGGGTCAAGTACATACCAAAATAGTTATGGACTTAGACACTAATCCAACAGAAGTATCATCCTGGCTGCCACAACAGGGTTGACACTTTCCTATGTTGTGGGGGAGGTTTCATCACGAGAAGAGGTTGTCATTCTTGACGAGAGGACGTGGTCGACACTTTCCCACGTCATGGTTACTATACATTGCATTTGTTTGCAATCGTTTGCACCACATTTTCGAAGTCGGCATTCTTGATTGTATTTATCGGCAAATTTAGAAGCAGCAGTTCCAGTTTTCAATCTTTCAACAATATTTGGAGCAACTTGTAGCGGCCCCATTCAATCTCGCCACAACTACCCTAGGGGAGTCTGTTCCTTTTTCTTCCTTTTTATGTGCTTAATTAGTTTTATGCATACAATGAGGAAATTGTATGAAATAAGTGTGGGGTAGGGGGTCGGTAAAAGTAAAATAAAAAAACTTGAAATAATAGTTTAATTTCGAAAAATCTGGTGATAATTTAATTTTTTTGCTAATATTGTATGAGATGATCCGATGAGAACTCAAATGTTTAGTTGAGCCAATACACATTATAGTGCATTTGTGGCCTCCCTTATTTTAGTGAAATCATGGAACAAAAACACAAACTCGCTTAGTTTGAGGGATGCAATATGTTTAACATCGTGTACAAGAAATGTATCCAGGAAAATTATTATCGTTAACCAATAAAGGTTGAAGTTGAGCGCCCCTGCTTAAGCATGTAGGGTTTTGAGTGAAAAAAGTGAGGTACATGTAAAAAAAAGAAAAAGAGAATTGCAAGAAAAGTTTGAAGAATTTTGGAGCAACTAAAGTGAAGATCAAAAGAACAAATTTCCAAGAGTTCAAAAATTGAAGATACCAGAAATCAAATCAAACACGGTGGTGAATTCAAAGAAATCAAAGATTAAATTATCAAGGGAGTGAAGAATTCAAAAGAGCTCCATAGTGGTATCATAAATTGTAATTCTAGATTATGTATGCTTGGGTTGCTCAACCAAAAACACCTTGAGGTTAGGAGGTTTTCTGCGGATGGATTCGGAGGGATGCATAAAATGAGCATTGTTCGAAAGAAGTGGGCGAGTGTTTATGAAGATTGTGAGTATTTAAAGTATGGGGGGTACTTTAGGAAAATTTTAGACACAAATGCATGCGTTGCGGTCTTGACATAATGACTAAGTTTAAAATGGATTGTTTAGTGCGATATTGGTAAAATAAAAGTAAATTTGCTTGGGGGCAAGCAAAGGCTAAGTGTAGGGCATTTTGATATGTGCATTTTAATATATATTTTTATACATTATATCTTAATATTTTAGCCTTTATTATTCCCTTTTAGAACTAAAAAGTAATTATAATGATTTGAATTATGATTTGCAGCTATTAGTTGTCAATAGAGCGCAAAAGAAAAGACTGGAGCGGAATTAGGACTTCGAAGCTAAAAGAAAGAAAAAATGTTGGAAGAGCCGATTACGCCCAGCGTAATTGACATGTACACTTAGCTTAATGGCAAAAAAAGGGTTATGCCCATCGTAATCTATAAGTACTCCCTGCGTAACTGTTGCATCCGGATAACCTATTCGCGATAAGTTTCTGAGTGTGCCCAGCGTAATCCGACTTACGCCCATCGTACGTAAGTCGGTTCCAAGGGCTATAAAAAGCGACTATCAGCTAACTAGAGAGGGGGAGTCGACTTCTAACCTAACTGAGTCGATAATTAACTTCTGTTAAGCCATTTTGAGGGTCTAGAAGGCGGCCGGAAGGCCATTAAGCTAACGGGAGCGAAGATCGGAAGGATTGGAGAGCGGATACATGTCGGTAATCATATGGGTTGTTAATGTGACCATGTTTAGCATTCCATTATGATACTATTATGTGTTTAGTTTCTGATTCAAGTGTAAAAACCTTTTACTTTGTGTTTATGATTGAATGAAACCTTGATTATTGGACTAATTGCCATATTGAATTGTTTGTTTATGTTTAATTTATCTTGCCAAGCTTGTTAAAAGATCCTTATGTGTTAATGATAATCATTTGCTGTTAATTGTCAAGTAAATTAAGTTGTATGAACATCTGCTTGATTGCTTGTGTCTTATGACTTTGATGACCATCAAGATTATAAGTCTAGAAATAGAGAATGCGAAACTAGGATTAACTTGGAAATAAGTAAGTTAATTTGTGAGCCTTTTTTGATGACCATCAACAAGAGGTTAATTGAATGACCAATTTGATTAACTATTATTACAAGTCCTGCTCGATAGGAACTGAACACTAGGAAGCATGTTAGTTTAATCAACTGATCACTGTTTGAATTGACTTGTTTGCTAAAGGATTAGTTATAGTGAACACGAATCTAATCAATTTAGGAATCAGTGAACATGAATAAATGAATTTGTGTATGCAATTGTCTATGTTTTTAAGGTGTAATTCATCTAAACCAAAGTACCTGAAGAGATTTGCTTTCCTGTTAGTTTATCGAGATTTGTTAATTAATTGTTCGTTCGAGATTCAATAACCATTTCTTTATTCCTTTCGTGTAGCTTGTAACTTATAATCAAATATTTTAAATTAATTCACCACCGTTCCCTGTGATCGACACCCGACTTACCCAAGCTATACTATAATCTGACTAGGTACATTGCCTATAAGTGCATAGCTAGTTTAAGTTTGTTAGGTTATAAATATTAAAATTAGTGGGTACTTTCATGCACGTTAGCAGATGACAGGACCGTCAGGGTTGCAAGGGTTCACAGAGGATGTACATTATTCCCCTGCGAGGGATTAAGGTTATAGTGGGTATGGATTGGTTGAACCCCAATAGGGATAGTGATCGATTGCAAGCAGCAGGTAGTAAGGGTTCAGACTCCTGGTGGGGGAGGACTAGTGATCCAGTGCGAGAGGCGACAACACGTACATGTTGTCTATTCAGCAACGAGGGCGAGGCATCACCTTCAGTAGGGTGGCATATGTTATGGATAGCCAGGATAATGGCAAGTTGATAGTCGATGATATACCAGTCATGCGAGAGTAACCAGATGTATTCCTAGAGGATTTGCCTAGGATACCTCAGGAGAGGCTGGTTGAGTTAAGCATTAACTTAGTCCCTGGTGCGGCACCGATAGCCAAGGCACCATATGCTTTGGCTCCTCCCGAGATGGAGGAGTTGTCTACACAGCTGCAAGAGGTGCTAAACAAGGGATTTATTAGGCCGAGTAGTTCGCTGTGGGGAGCCCTGATCCTATTTTTAATGAAGAAGGACGGGTCACATCGCATGTATATAGACTACCGGGAGTTGAATAAGGTAACTGTGAAGAACCGTTACCCCCTCCCGAGGATTGATGATTTGTTTAACCAGCAATAGGGTGCATCTTGGTTCTCCAAGATTGATCTGAGATCGGGTTACCATATGCGAGTTAGGGATGAGGATGTGCAGAAGAGAGCTTTTAGGACGCGTTATGGTAATTATGAGTTTGTGGTGATGCCGTTTGGTCTCACCAATGCTCCAACCGCGTTCATGGACCTTATGAACCGCGTGAACAGACCGATGCTGGATCGGTCTGTAATAGTCTTCATTGATGAAATCTTGGTTTACTCTAAGACTCAGGAGCAACATGAGGAGCACGCGAGGGAGGTGCTGGAGACGCTGAAGGGGAGAGACTTTTTGCAAAGTTCTCCAAGTGTGAGTTTTGGTTGCGCGAGGTGCAGTTCCTTGGGCATCTTGTCAACCAGAAGGATATTCTGGTCGATCCGGCCAAGATAGGGGCCGTGATGCAGTGGGAGGTTCCGAGGTCTCCAACTGAAGATTCATCCAGTAGGTTATTACCGAAGATTCATCTAGCATTTCTCTAAGATCGCTGTTCCTCTGACCCGAAGTAGGTGACATTCTGCTGGGGGCCAGAGCAGTAGGCAGCCTTTGAGACCCTCAGACAGCAGTTATGTGAGGCACCGATTATAACCTTGCCAGAGGGAGTTGATGACTTCATAGATTACTATGATGCATCGATCACAAGCATGGGAGCAATTTTGATGCAGCGAGGTGATGTGATAGCTTATGCTTCGAGGCAGCTGAAGCCTCACGAGGCTAACTGTCCGACGCATGATTTAGAGTTGGGGGCTGTGGTGTTCGCCCTCAAGATTTGGCGGCCTTACCTCTGTGGGGTCCATTGTACCATTTACACGAACAACAAGATTCTGAGATACCTTATGGATCATCTAAATCTGAACATGAGGCAGGGTCGGTGGTCAGATGTGGTGAAGGACTACGATTGTGAGATCCTTTACCACCCAGGAAAGGCAAAATTGGTGGCTGCTGACCTGAGCTGCAAGGCAGTAGCGGCCCCGATTCGAGACATCTGTCTGAGGATGACAATGATTACTCCATTGCTGGAGCAGACTCAAGAGGCACATGTTGAGGGCCTAAAGGAGGAGTGACGGAAGTGCAAGCGGATCGTAGGCTAGGTGGCCTCCTTTAATTACGACAAATAGGGATTGTTGACCCTGCACTGGGAGGGTGTAGGTATCATACTGGGGCAGAGTATGGGAGATCCTGATGGATAAGGCCCACAAGTCTAGGTTCTCCATCCATCCCAGTGCGACGAAGATTTATAGAGATCTTTATCCTGATTACTGGTGGCCCTACATCAAGCGGGATGTAGCATGGTACGTGGAGAGATGTTTGACCTGTAGGAAGGCCACAGCAGAGTACCAGAGGCCCTACGGCAAGATGCAGTCGTTAGACATCCCCATGTGGAAATGGGAAGATATCACTATGGATTTCATCACTAAGCTTCCCAGGACCTCTCGTGGAGTTGATTCGATATGGGTCATCATGGATCGGTTGACCAAGAGTGCTCATTTTATCCCGATCTAGGAGAGTATATCGGCTGAGAAGCTGGCTGAGATTTATGTGTGGGAGATAAGAGTACGACATGGAGTGCCTGTCTCAGTGGTGTCAGACCAAGATGTCCGTTTCACTTCTATATTCTGGCAGCGGTTTCATGATAAGATGGGTACTCGTCTCCACTTCAGCAATGCTTTCCACCCAGACGGATGGACAGAGCGAGAGGATGATACAAACTCTCGAGGACATGCTACGTGAATGAGTTTCGGATTTCGGTGGCAGTTGGGATACATATCTTCCGTTAGCGGAATTTTCGTATAACAATAGTTACCATGCCAGCATAGACCGACCTCCCTTTGAGATGCTCTATGGGAGGAAGAGTAGGACCCCAGTCTGTTGGGGCAATTTTGCTCAAAGATTCATAGGGAGTACTAAGGTAGTATACAAGACTACAGAGCAGATCCAACAGGTCTGGAGCAGGCTCCAGACTGCTTAGAGTCGGAAGAAGAGTTATGCCGACACGCGGTGTTCAGACATGGAGTTTCAGGTGGGCAATATGCTCCTCTTGAAGGTGTTAACTTGGAAAGGTGTCATTCGATTCCGGAAGCAGGGTAAGCTAGGTTCCAGATACATTGGTCCTTTCAGGGTTATAAGTCGGTGTGCAAGGTGGTGTATCGATTGGATCTTCCAGTAGAGCTCAGCCAGATCCACAAGACTTTTCGTGTTTCCTAGTTGCGGAAGTGCTTAGTTGACGATTCAACGATTGTGCCCTTGGAGGATATTCAGGTTGACGACAGCTTGAACTACAGTGAGAGACCATTGGCGATTCTGGATTGCAAGACGCGAACCTTGAGGAACAAGGTTGTTCAGCTAGTGAAGGTGTAGTGGCAGCACCGCAAGGGTTCTTAGTGGACTTGGGAGCCCGAGGAGGAGATGCGGGAGCACTACCTAGAGTTGTTTTCAGATGCAGCAGACTTCGAGGACGAAGTCTAAGAAATGTGAGGCAGAATTTTAACGCCTGGTTCCGGGTATACATTTAACTTAGTAATTTATTTATTTTGAAAGGGTAACTAAACGAGATGGTGGGCCTAACTCGTAAAGTAGAGGGTAGATTACGTGCGGGGATTAAGCTACCTACTCGACGCGTAAATAGCCCTCGACTCAACGAGTAGATCGCCCCGAGTGAAACCCTAATTTCGGGGTTTTACACCATATTTAAGCTCCTTAACCCCCACCCCTTGGCCTGATTTCCCATCTCCTTTTCCCAAACCGTAATCCACGAAACCCTAGAATGTTATTTGAGAGTGTGAGCCATTTTTAGTGATCTTTGTGTATTTTTAAAGCTTGTGGAAGAAGAAGAAGATTGAGGGCTCAAGAAGGGAATAGTAGATCCAGAAGATACACGCCATTTACTATGTTTTCTGGTAATCAAGTTTCTATATTGGCTATTAGTTCATTATATCTATTTATATCCATCTTTAGGAGGGGTTTTGATCCAAGAATTACAGCTTTTGGAGAATGATCGGCCGAAGTGGGTATTCTTCAAGATCTAGTACCTAGAGGGGCTAAAATGACATAGAAGTGCAAAATTTATGCCATTGGATCCCCCATGCAAGCCTTAAATTGTCATATTGGCCTTTTTATTCCCAAAAGGCCATGCATGTGGAAATGGTGGAAACTTTACATGTCCATTTAGTGCTAGGAGTGTAGATCTGAGGTTGTAAGCATTATTTGGGTGTAAGGATGGCATAAGGACCAAGTTCTAGGTCCTAAGGAATTAGGGTTTTAGCTAAATCCTTTAAGAAGAGGTATTAATGGCTAAGGTTAGAAACTTTACCCTTAAAAAGGCATTGTAAGGGTTTTTCTGAAGTGTGAAGCTTAGATATGAAGTGTAGGGGCTTAATCCATTAAGATAGCCCAAACAGATTGGGGAACTCGGCGAGTCCAGAAAGGGACTCGACGAGTTGAGTCGGGTTGTCCCGATTCTAAGCCAGATAGAACTCAACGACTCTGTAAAGGGACTCGACGAGATGACTTGGTTGATCACGAGTCTGAGTAGTATGGGAACTCGTCGAGTTAGGAGGTAACTCGACGAGTTGAGTCGAATGGGAGTTGACCTTGATTTTGACTTTGACCAGGACGTTGACCTTGAACAGGGGTAAAATGGTTATTTTACCCTAAGAAGGATTATCATATTTTGATTAAGTGTTATATTGAAATTTATAGCCGAGATTCGTTGGAGCAGCCGTCGGAGATTCCTCGCACGAGATTTCTGTGACAACCCAAAATTTATTCCGTCGTTATAACCCGTTTCCGTTAATACAATATTCTATTTTATAAAAAGTTCCATTAATTTGGGGTCGGAAAATCAATAAATGTTTTATTTTATTTGCATTTTATGATTATTATCGTCGTAATGAAATAAATAAAAACACGTAAATCATCTTTCCATTTAGTTGGAAAAGTTTATTTTTAATTACGACCATTTAACCGGGTAAAACTTTAAAACCTCGTTAACCATAAGTATCGGGTAGTCGTATACTGGGTACAACACTCAAGCCCTATATAAGGGTGAGTGGACACTCCTTTGGACTTTTGACCAACACTAGACACTCTTTCTCTCTCTACTCTCTCTCCTCAAGGTCGTTTTTCTCCAAAAACTGCAAGTATCCGCCTCCAAAACATAAGTTCCCTTACCCTAACTTGTTCTAAACATCATTACTTGTTGTTATAGCTCAAAAATCATTCAAGAAAGCCAAAGCAAAGGAGTTTACGGCCTAAGAACCTCCTTAGGCCGTAAACCCCTCAAAAGGTGCCAGACATGCCCAAATTCACCCCTTTAGGCTTAGAAACTAATTTTGGATTTCACCTAGAAGTGTTTGTGTCATGAATCAACATGTTTGAGGGCTTGAAAGAGGGTTTACGGCCCAAGCATATGCTTAGACCGTAAACTCCCTCTAAACATGCAAATCAAGCCCAAAACCTTTCCAAACCACATTTTAGGCTTAGATATGACTTAGGGACTTACTATTTCAAAATTGGAACACCTAAATCTTTTCATTTGAAGGGTAAACAAGAGTTTATGGCCCAAGCATATGCTTAGACCGTAAGCTCCCTTAAAACATGCCAAATGAACCTTTAACCCCTAAAAAGCCTTATACCCTCACTAGAACATGTTAGGAAAGAGCCAAGGACCTCAAAATCGAAGATTGGAGGGTGCCCAAGAGTTCACGGCCTAAGACATGGGGCTTACGTCCGTAAACTCCCAAGGAGTGGTCCTAGGACCATAAACTCCAAGGGAGTACTCTTTTGGAACCTTAAACACCCCTATAACCTTGTATATTGCCTTAGAATCACTTCTAGAACCACAAGAGGCTTGAAATCACTCAATTACACTCCTCCCCTGAGTTTACGGCCGTAAACTCATGGGGGAGGTGGTCTCCCAGCCGTAAACTCACCAAAGGTGGGTTTGTGAGGATTAAACTCCATAGTGAGGCCTAAAACTCCTTCCTTGCAATCCTTTAGCCTTCTAACACTCAACCATAGAGATTCTATTCACATTAGGATGTCTATATGTGTTTAATTAGAGTTTAAATCACTAATTACTTGTAAACATATGTCTTCATATGTTACTAGGGTCATAAAGGGTGTACAAGTCTTAACTTGACACCAAACGCTCATTCGACACTTCCACCCGATCGACTCACTGTACGTGAGTTCATACCCCTTAATGAACCTTTTTAAATGATTTTACATGTTTTAGGGTGGGATACAAGTATAATGCTACAAGTTTTATTATCAAATCATATGTGATTCACAATTTACCATCAAAAAGGGACTTTTCTATACTTTTAGCTACTTACCAATAAAACTGTTTTAATTAATTATCAAATGCATTTTTAAGATTAAATTGTTGTTAAATTATTTTCAAAACTGTGTTTAAACTAATTTTCTTTTATATTGTATCTACACTGATATATTTATATTAGTAAGACTGGAAGGACTTAGGACCGATAGCTCGCCTTATTTCCATTTCTTGTTTGATGTGGTCTTAGAGTATTTGTTGTCCATCCGACTGTCGTTGATTTCTTAGTTATATATCATATATATTTATGTTAGATATGAAAGTCTTCATCATATACAATACCTTTCTTATTCAAAGGCATGAAATCATACACTCTAGTTGACTATAATAGGTATAGTTAAGACTACTGCTTGTTACCTCTACTACTACTATACTCACTATAACTGCTATTATTACAAGTTAATGCATGTATAAGAAAACACTCTATGTACTATACTAAAAGTCTACTATACTATAATACAAGAGAATACACTAATCCATAGTATAACACGCTATCCCTCTATAAGGCACTCTATCGCGCTTACACCATGTGACTAGGGCTTCTCGGAAGGAAAGCAACACTACATGTATAGATCTATACAAGACGGACGCTATTACATCCCGAGTGTTAACTACAGTCTGAGCCTACCGGCCCAGGGATGGCACTACATCACTACACTATGTATGACCGGGAAGGTCATCAGGCTCTCTATTAACATACAGTTGGTTACATGAAGGGTTACACCTATATCCAAATTAATACACTAAGACTTAAAGTCTAAGCTAATATTCCGAAGTAAATAAGTATCTATTACTAACTGAAGTTGCACCGCTACTACTGTTAGCAGGCATAACATTTCTTCAGCTATGTTACTGAAACGAGATTTATTACTGTACTTTTATAACTGAAGGTTTCAATGATAATACTTTTACACACTCAAGGATTTAACTTACAAATGTACATTTCTAGAAAACATAGGATTTTCTAGGGATTTCTACTACTCACAAACATATGTTTTAGTTTTTATATTACATGTTCGTAAAACTCTTTTACATAAACAACGACACTAAATTCTTATGAACTCATCAGCTTTATGCTGATACTCGTTTTCAACATAACTTGTATCCTCAGGTCAAAGATAGACAGGTACTGGTGCAGCTTTTGGAGAAGATGGAGCACATACAAGACCCATCTTTTATTTTGTTATACTTTTGGTGTCTATTAAACTTTACAGAACACGTTTGTAATTAAACTTACTACATAAATGCAATGGTTGTTGTCGCTTGTTTTTACTATTATGCAATTGTTATGATATTGTACATGACGTCCTCCACCCCAGAACATATTCCGCCGTTTTCGGTTTTGGGGTGTGACAGATTGGTATCAGAGCATTGTTGATAGTCAATCAAGTATATCAACCTATAAAAGATATACGGACTATAAACACTTCGGGACTAAAACACTCTGACCAAGAATATATACTTATAAATACTAAAATATTTAATTAAGTATATATATATATATATATATATATATATATATATATATATATACATTCACCACTACAAAAGGGTCAGTATCATACTAGAACAGAACAAAAGTATTAAGATTGTTGAACAGCACAATTAAGCTTAGAGACATATAGTCACATCTGGGGGATGTAGCCTGATCAACTTCATTTTTTCAAGAGTGACTAGTATGTGCCTAAGAGTGACTGTGGTGTTGCAACAAGTCTAAAAACTTCCCAACACTACCACAAGAACGTTAGAACAAGAATACTACAGGAGCATTCTGCATTCTGCTAACTACATATGTGATAACTAAAAGGTTCGTTACTGGTAGGACAATAGTTGCTAAGTGGATACACCACAGTTACATGTGACTAGGGCACTATAGACTCAGAATATGTGGCCTTTGCTACATTTCCTCTTCTTGTTTGATTGGGGATCTGAAGTTAGGGTTACTTATTCGAAGGACTATCTTGCTTCGGTTACATGTAATTGGTATGCACTACGCAAGTATTGGGTCGACTAATAACAATCCATCTTATAAGTATCCTAGATGATCACCCGATCCCTTTGGATGATCACCATGCAGAAGGCTTCTCGGACAGCTCCAGCTCCGAGCCAGAGGTTAACAACCTACCCCCTGTAGCTCCAAACCCCAACCCCCGTCCGACATTTCAAGGTCCCACTCCCATGTGGGAAATAACCTTGAACCGATGGAGCGAGGAGCAGGGTCAGCCTTTACCTTACCATGGAGACCGAAGCTTCTACAACATAAGCGAGGGAGGATCAGCGGACCGTGTTCTGCCCATCATGGTCCGAAGGATTGCCAAGAACGTCGAGCAAGGTCAAGCAACCATTGGCCAAGTTGTAGAAGTGGATGCCAACTCTAATCTCAACACTGTTCGTATCCGCCAACTAGAAGAAGCTATGGATAGGAAGAGGAGGACCCACGAGACTCTGCAGCAATAGCTAGCTGCATCCCGAGCCGAACTTAGGGAACTCCAAGCATGTCAGAGGGCTCATGAACGACATCTTCAGGAAGTTATGCGCCAACTAGCTGATCTGAGGGTTCGCCCAATGGGTACCCGTCGCCAATAGAAGATGTCGAAACATCTCACTCTTTTGTTTAAGGACTAGCCTTTTATTTTCTATGCTCAGTACATCACTTGTCTGTATACATTCCTTACTTTGAAAGTACTCTAATTAGGCCTCTAGACTGCCAACATTTTCCTTATGGTTGGATGTAAGACCTACTGTTAGGTCACTTTTCTAGAACTTGTATTACATCATTAATACCAGTAAATTGGCAGTTAACTACTTTATTGCTACAACTCTCTCTCTGATTATCGGGCTATGTTGATTTATTCCATGAAACACTCTTATTATACTTGAAATAGACTCTTACTGTTGTCATCATCTCTATGAAATTTCAGTGAAAGATGCCTCCTCGCAAGCGCTCACACATAGGAATGCCAGTGACTCAAACTCCACCTCCACCACCTCCTCCACAGTTCGATCCAGTGCTGTTTCAAACAGCTGTGACGGCAGCCATGACCCAAATGAATTCTGGCGATGCTAGTGGAGCTGGAATGGGCACCAACTCCAGACATGGTGAAATCCATCCACGTGCACAGGGGTGTACTTATAAAGATTTCATGAACTGTAAACCAACACTTTTCAATGGGACCGGTGGAATCCTTGCTTTGTCCTAATGGATCGAAAGAGCCTAAGCCGTCTTTGAAATGTGCTCGTGTCCCGAAGAAATCAAAATCAAGCTCGTTGCTGCCACCTTCACCGAAAGGGCCCGGACATGGTGGAATGGACATGTCAATTCACTCTCTTTAGTAATAGCCAATGCCATGGTCCGGGACACACTAAAGGACTTACTAAGATATGAGTACTGCCCTAGAGGGGAGGTACAGAAGCTTGAAGAGGTACTCTGGAACCTCAAGATGAAGAGGACAGACATAGTGGCTTATACGGCCAGGTTCTGCGACCTGGTAGCTATGTGCCCTAACATGATCCCTTCTGAGAGCAAGAAAATTGAGCGATACATCTGGGTTTTAGTGCCCCGTATCAAGGAAATGTTCTATCTTCACATCCTGCAACCTTCGACGGCGCCAAGGAGTTGGCCCACAGGTTGATTGATCATGAAACTCTTTCCACTCCAGCAACAACAACCACAACTGCCACTACACTACCCAAATCAACCGACAAAAAGAGGAAGAGTTGGGATCAGAAGAAGGGAAAGAAAACTTAAACTTCCTCCAAAGACCAGCAAATCGTGGCTGGCCATGCTGCCACCAATCTTGCTACCCCTGTACCAGCAAAAACCTATGTTGGGAACCTGCCTAAGTGCCCAAGTTCCCCTTCCATCACAATGGCCCCTGCCGTGAATTGCAATGCACCAACTACGGCCGGAAGGGCCATACTGTCTGGTTTTGCAGATCCTAACCCAAACGTATCTCTCAAGTCCCCAGTTCGGGAGTAAGCCAGGCCTGCTATGGTTGCGGTGAAGCGGGCCATTTCAAGAAAAACTGTCCGAAGGCTGGGAACACGGGAGGAACAGGAAGACTACTCGCTATTGGCAACAATGAAGCAGTAGCAGATCCCGCAGTAGTCATGGGTACGTTCCTTCTCAACAACTCTTATGCTCGTGTCTTATTCAATAGTGGTGCAGAAAGAAGCTTCATAAACCAAAACTTTAAAGACTTACTTAAGCAATCCCCACAACCACTAAAAGAAACATTCGTCGTAGAAATGGCTAACGGAAAGACAGAAAGCTCTAACAAAATTTACGTAGGTTGTACCCTCACGTTAGACGATCATTCATTCCCGATCGATTTCTTACCAGTCTCGATCAAAAGTTTCGATGTCATTATTGGCATGGACCAGTTGAGTCTTCATCGTGCTGATATTCTATGCTTCGACAAAGCCATCCGCCTAAATCTATCGAATGATGAAACTCTGTTGATCTACGGAGACAAACTCGGTACGAGCCTTCGTATCATCTCAAGCATTCAAGCCCAGAAACACTTGCGTAAGGAAGCGAGATCTAAAATACATCCCTGTTGTATGCGATTACCCAGACGTCTTTCCAGAGGACCTTTCAGGTTTACCTCCCAAACGTCAGGTTGAGTTCAGAATCGACCTAGTCCTAGGAGCTACCCCTGTAGCTAAGTCGCCCTATCGTTTAGCGCCTGCAGAGATGCAAGAACTGTCCGGTCAAATTAACGAGCTGCTCAGCAAGGGCTTTATAAGACCGAACTTCTCACCCTGGGGAGCTCCGGTCTTGTTCGTGAAGAAGAAAGACGGATCGTTCCATATGTGCATTGATTATAGGGAGCTCAACAAACTCACGGTCAAATATCGTTACCCTCTTCGCCGTATAGACGACCTATTCGACCAACTGCAAGGGGCGAGTTACTTTTCCAAGATTGATCTTAGTTCTGGGTATCACCAGTTACGAGTGCTTGAGGAGGATGTTCCGAAGACAGCCTTCCAAACTCGTTACGGGCACTACGAATTCGTAGTGATGCCCTTTGGACTGACTAACGCACTCGCAGTGTTCATGGACTTGATGAATAGGGTATGTTGTCCATACTTAGATCAATTCGTCATTGTCTTTATTGATGACATACTTGTCTACTCTCGGAGTGAGGAAGGACACAGGAATCATCTACGATGAGTCCTAGAAACCCTATGATCGGAGAAGTTATACGCGAAGTTCTCTAAGTGCGAATTTTGGATCCAAAGATTCGAATTCTTAGGACACGTGGTTAGTGAGGAAGGAATCCGTGTGGACCCACTCAGATTAAAGCTATCGAGAACTGGTCAGCACCGAAGACGCCTACAAAAATTCATCAATTTCTAGGCCATGCTGGCTACTACCGTAGATTCATTTAGAACTTCTCTCGGATTGAGAAACCTCTCACCACATTGACACAGAAAGGCATGACGTTTGACTAGGAAGAGAAACAGGAGAAGGCATTCCAGACCCTGAAGCGAGCTCTATGCACCGCACTGGTATTATCCCTTCCCGAAGGGTCAGAAGATTTTGTTGTATGTTGCGATGCATCGAATCAAGGGCTCGGTTGTGTCTTAATGCAACGAGGTAAGGTCATCGCCTATGCCTTAAGGCAGCTGAAGACGCATGAGGTTAACTACACCACTCATGACCTTGAGTTAGGGGCGGTTGTATTCGCTCTAAAGATCTGGAGACATTACATGTATGGAACGAAGAGCATAATATACACTGACCATAAAACCCTCCAACACACACTGAACCAGAAGTAACTCAATATGAGACAACAACGGTGGGTCGAACTACTTATAGATTCCGACTGCGAAATTCGTTATCACCCGGGAAAAGCCAATGTAGTAGCAGACGCCCTAAGTAGAAAAGAGTATCCTGGTCGAAAGGTCAAGTCGTTAACAATGACTATCCATTCGCATCTATCCACACAGATTGACGAGGCTCAGCTCAAAGCTTTAAAGCCTGAGAATGTGGCGGGAGAATCCTTACGAGGAATGGATAAGAACTTGGAGGTCAAGGGTGACGGAGCCTATTATCTCATGGACCGAATCTGGACACCGCGTCATAGGTGGGTTCAGAGACTTGGTCATGAAGGAAGCACACAACACTCGATACTTCATTCACCCAGGTTCAGATAAGATGTATCTGCATCTCAAAAAGCTATACTGGTGGCCTAACATGAAAGCAGATTGCTACCTTCGTGACTAAATACCTTACTTGCGCCAAGGTCAAAGTCGAATACCAGAAGCCATCAGGTCTTCTCCAACAACTGGAGATACCAGAATGGAAGTGGGAGCAGATCACTATGGATTTCATAACTAAGCTACCCAAGACAACGGGTGGGCTAGATACCATATTGGTCATCGTCGACAGATTGACCAAGTCCGCACACTTCCTACGGATCAAAGAAACAGACAAGATGGAGAAACTCACAAGAACATACATTAAGGACATAGTACGGTTGCATGGTGTCCCTATATCTATTATCTCTGATAGGGATAGTAGGTTTACTTCGAGATTTTGGGCAATCACTGCAAAATGCATTAGGGACGAGGCTGGACATGAGTACAGCCTACCATCCGCAGATTGACAGACAAAGTGAGAGGACGATCCAAACCTTAGAGGATATGTTGCGAGCCTGTGTGATTGACTTTGGTAAAGCGTGGGATACACACTTACCCCTTGTGGAGTTTTCCTACAACAATAGTTATCATACGAGCATCAAGGCAGCTCCATTTGAAGCCCTCTACGACCAGAAGTGCAGATCTCCTCTGTGCTGGGCTGAGGTGGATGACACTCATTTAGCTAAAGGACGAGTTCCTGACAACACTCTCACGGGTCCGGAGATCATTCGAGAAATGACCGAAAAGATTGTACAGATTCGCGAACGATTAAAAGCTGCTAGGGATCGATAGAAAAGCTACGCAGACAAACGAAGAAAACCTTTGAAATTCCAGGTGGGAGACCGAGCCCTTTTGGAAGTCTCACCCTGGAAGGGCACGATACGCTTTGGAAAGCAAGGAAAGCTGAACCCAAGGTATATAGGGCCTTTCGAGATTTCCTTGCCTGAATTGGCCCCGTAGCTTACAAACTCAACTTACCCCGCTAGCTAAGTAACCTACATCCTACCTTCCATGTCTCAAACTTGAAGAAATTCCGGTCCGACGAGACTCTCGTAATCCCACTCGACGAGATCGAAGTCAATGAGAGCCTCAACTTCGTGGAAGAGCCTGCGGAGATTATGGACCGGGAGGTCAAACGAATGAAACAAAGCCGCATCCCACTTGTGAAGGTTCGATGGAACGCCAAACGAGGACCAGAGTTCACTTGTGCGAGGATCAAATGAAACTCAAATATGCCCATCTCTTTTCTTAGTAATACTGTAATAACTTAACTACTTGAATTCTAAATTTCAGGACGAAATTTCCTTAACGGGGGGATGATGTGACAATCCAAAATTTATTCCGTCGTTATAACTTGTTTCCGTGAATAGAATAGTCTATTTTATAAAAAGTTCCGTTAATTTGGGGTCGACAAATCAAGAAATGGTTTATTTTATTTGCATTTTATGATTATTATCATCGTAATGAAAGAAATAAAAACACGTAAATTATCTTTCCATTTAGTTGGAAAAGTTTATTTTTAATTACGACCATTTAACCGGGTAAAACTTTAAAACTTCGTTAAACATAAGTATCGAGTAGTCGTATACCGGGTACAACACTCAAGCCCTATATAAGGGTGAGTGGACACTCCTTTCGACTTTTTACCAACACTAGACACTCTTTCTCTCTCTAGTCTCTTTCCTCAAGGTGGTTTTTCTCCAAAAACCGCAAGTTTCAGCCTCCAAAACGTAACTTCCCTTACCCTAACTTGTTCTAGACATCATTGCTTGTTGTTATAGCTCAAAAATCATTCAGGAAATCCAAAGAAAAGGAGTTTGTGGCCTAAGAACCTCCTTAGGCCGTAAACCCCTCAAAAGGTGCCAAACATGCCCAAATTCACCCCTTTAGGCTTAGAAACTAATTTTGGATTTAACCTAGAAGTGTTTGAGTCATGAATCAACAAGTTTGAGGGCTTGAAAGAGGGTTTACGGCCCAAGCATATGCTTAGACCGTAAACTCCCTCTAAACATGCAAATCAAGCCCAAAACCTTTCCAAACCACATTTTAGGCTTAGATATGACTTAGGGACTTTCTATTTCGGACTTGGAACACCTAAATCTTTTCATTTGAAGGGTAAACAATAGTTTACGGCCCAAGGATATGCTTAGACCGTAAACTCCCTTAAAACATGCCAAATGAACCTTTAACCCCCTAAAAAGCCTTATACCCTCACTAGAACTTGTTAAGAAAGAGCAAGGACCTCAAAATCGAAGATTGGAGGGTGCCAAAGAGTTCACGGCCTATGCCATGGGTCATACAACCGTAAACTCCCAAGGAGTAGTCCTAGGACCGTAAACTCCAAGGGAGTACTCTTTTGGAACCTTAAACACCCCTATAACCTTGTATATTGCCTTAGAATCACTTCTAGAACCACAAGAGGCTTGAAATCACTCAATTACACTCCTCCCATGAGTTTACGGCGATAAACTCATGGGGGAGGTGGTCTCCCAGCCGTAAACTCACCAAAGGTGGGTTTGTGAGGAGTAAACTCCATAGTGAGGCTTAAAACTCTTCCCTTGCTATCATTTAGCCTTCTAACACTCAACCATAGAGCTTCTATTCACATTAGGATGTCTATATGTGTTTAATTAGAGTTTAAATCACTAATTACTTGTAAACATATGTCTTCATATGTTACTAGGGTCATAAAGGGTGTACAAGTCTTTACTTGACACCAAACGCTCATTCGACACTTCCACCCGATGTACTCATTGTAGGTATAATGCTACAATTTTTATTATCAAATCATATGTGATTCACGATTTACCATCAAAAAGGGACTTTTCTATACTTTTAGCTACTTACCAATAAAACTGTTTTAATTAATTATCAAGTGCATTTTTAAGATTAAATTGTTGTTAAATTATTTTCAAAACTATGTTTAAACTACTTTTCTTTTAAATTATCTACACTAATATATTTATATAAGTAAGACTTGAAGGACTTAGGACCGATAGCTCGCCTTATTTCCTGTTCTTGTTTGATGTGGTCTTAGGGTATCTGTTGTCCGTCCGATTGTCGTTGATTTCATAGTTATATATCATATATATATATATATATATATATATATATATATATATATATATATATATATATATATATTTGTGTTACATATGAAAGTCTTCATCTTATACAATACCTTTGTTATTCAAATGCATGAAATCATACACTCTAGTTGACTATAATAGGTATATTTAAGAGTACTGCTCGTTACCTCTATTACTACTATACTCACTATAACTGCTATTATTACAAGTTAATGCATGTATAAGAAAACACTTTATGTCCTACACTAAAAGTCTACTATACTATAATACAGGTGAATACACTAATCCAGAGTATAAAACACTATCCCTCTATAAGGCACTCTACCGCGCTTACACCATGTGACCAGGGCTTCTCGGAAGGAAAGCAACACTACATGTATAGATCTATATAGGACGGACGCTATTACATCCCGACTGTTAACTACAGTCCGAGCCGACCAGGCCCAGGGGTGGCACTACATCACTACACTACGTATGACCGGGAAGGTTATCGGGCTCTCTATTATCATACAGTTGGTTACATGAAGGGTTACACCAATATCCAAATTAATACACTAAGACTTAAAGTCTAAGCTAATATCCCAAAGTAAATAAGTATCTATTACTAACTGAACTTGCACCACTACTATTGTTAGCATGAACAACATTTCTTTAGCTATGTTACTCAAATGAGATTTATTATTGTACTTTTATAACTGAAGGTTTCAATGATAATACTTTTTCACACTCAAGGATTTAACTTTAAAATGTACATTTCTAGAAAATATAGGATTTTCTAGGGATTTCTACTACTCAAAAACATAAGTTTCAGTTTTTAAATTACATATTCATAAAACTCTTTTACACAAACAACGACACTAAATTCTTGTGAACTCACCAGCTTTATGCTGATACTCATTTTCAAAATAACTTGTATCCTCAGGTCAAAGATAGACAGGTACTGGTGCAGCTTTTGGAGAAGATGGAGCACATACAAGACCCATCTTTTATTTTGTTATACTTTTGGTGTCTATTAAACTTTACAGAACATGTTTGTAATTAAACTTACTATATAAATGCAATGGTTGTTGTCGCTTGTTTTTACAATTATGCAATTCTTATGATACTGTACATGACGTCCTCCACCCAGAACGTATTCCGCCGTTCTCGGTTTTGGGGTGTGACAATTTTACAATTAGCATACGAGGTTAGTTTCTGCTAGTATGAAGAGGTCTAAGGCACCAACGCCGACCCGTTGAGTTAGTAGTAGTTCCGGACCACGGTTCGATGCTGGGCGGGTCACGATATAGGTTTATATGCTTTTTGAGATTTCGATATGATATTGGGATGGTCCTGAGAAATTTTGTATACTTTATGTCTTTGTGATTCTTGTGTGTGTTTGTACTTATATGTATCTGGACTTTGGTCCGATGTCGGGGCAGTCCCAAGGAATGTTAGTATGTTTCCGGACTATAGTCTGATGTCGGGCGGGGCCCAAGGAATGTTTTAATATTAATGACATATGCTTCGGTTAAGTGTACAATTTGATTGTGCTCATATGTATTCCAAGATGTGCTCGATGTTGGGCGAGGCGCGATACCGACCAAGGCTCGATGCTGGGCGGGGCCCGATGTCGGGAAAGCCGATGCCGAGCTTGACTCGATGTAGCAAGGGCGGAGCCCAAGATATGTTTATGTGATATGTGTATGTTATGTGGTAGTTTGGGGAGACTCACTAAGGTTCGTGCTTATAGTTTTTAGTTTTGGTTTCGAATACTTCAGCTAGCAAATGGAAGAGCATTTGATGACTGCATAGCACACACCTCAGTTTTAGCTTGGGATGAGTCACTCTGATAATTTATAAGATTTTGATACATTGACAGATATTATGTTGTTTTGAGTTACACGATTTATGGGTTTTATATGAAGATTGGTATTCATGTTTCCTTTATTAATGATTTTAAAATGAAAATTTTGGACTGTATTTATGGGATGTTTCACTATGGCTCTAGGATACAAGACCATAGGGGTAGACCATGGCATTCAAATGAATACAATGGAGGGAGTCCATGGAAAAATTATATATATGTGTACATGGATTATTTGGTTATGTGTTTCATGTGTTTTGAGGAACTCACTAAGTGTGTTATTATAGTTTTGTTAGGTGTTTTAGGTACTTCTGGTTTAAAGGGCAAGGGCCCGACTTGATGGTGTAGTGTGCACTCTCCAGTATTTTTGCACTTAGTATTTGGATACTCTAATCTTTTAAACAATTTGGTTATGTAATGGGATTTTTGGAAAAAATGTGGTTGATATTTCTAATTATCTAGTGAAAAAATTTCTGTGAAATTTGGGTTGTTACAAGTTGGTATCAGAGCCTTGGTTTGAGGGATTCTGGCACACTATCAGGTGTGTCAGAACTCAAACTGAAGAAATAGTAAACCCTTTTACAAAAAGTAACCAAAAGTTAAAAATTCTCTTGAAAGTGGTTTTCGTAAATAAAAGGAGAGAGTGCATTGTGTGTAATCGACCGAGCTCAAGTAAGTGTTCCCAATGTACTAGCCATGCTATAGTTATATTTGGAAAGTGATGTTGAATTGATTACTTTCTATGTGTATGCTTTCAAATTGTATATGTCTACGATTGTATAGCCCGAGAATGATGAATATTGCCTTATTCTTGTTCCTTGTTTGGTTGTGGTTTAGGTTAGAAGCTTATTTGATAGTCTATGTGTATAACTTGCATGCATAGGGTAACTTGTTATGATTGGCTTATGTTTCTAGTTCAGTAGGTATTGAGAAATTCTAGAATAGTCTAGGATCTGAGTTGGTGTTGTGTTTTGTGGGTTATGATTTGTGGTTGAGTGAATTAGGGGTATCAGGTATGGCCTTGGGGAACGTACATGTAGGTGTGGAAACTAGTATTGGGCTCGTACTATTGAAAGTACAGGATTTGTACCCGAAACAATGTCAGACCTGGAAGCTCTAAGGTGTCCAGTGAGGAGGAATCCCTTTCAAATTCCTTATCATTTTTTTTATCATGTGTTACTTTTCAGTTGAGGATGGTGATGATCATGCAAGGTTTGGCTTCAGGATCAGGATTAGGATTAGGTTTAGGCTAATGTGTAGAGCCCATTGATGAGAGGCCGGGTCATCATATCGTGGCTGACATTACTCATGGCATCCTTGACGCTACCCTAGTAATCTTTGGTATTGTCAAGGAGGGCATCATGAAGGTCATGGAGGAGCGGCTCAGGTTCTTTTGAGCCAAGATTGATGCAGGCCAGATTGGGACCCGTGCTCCCTCGTTTCGGGAGTTTAAGGAGTGTTGTGTGCCTGAGTTCTTTGGGGTCAGGGATCCTATCACTAGTCGACACTAGGTGGCGGACATGGAGAATGCCCATCGCACAAGCTTTTTCCCTGAGGCGGAAAATGTGGGGTTTGCATCTTGTATGTCGAGGGATCAAGCACAAGACTGGTAGGAGGAGGTTACCCGCTAAGTGGGATCAGCAGGTGTGCCTGAGATGACTTGGGAGGAGTTTGTGAGGAGGTTTAATTAAGAGTTTGCACCGACCAATTTTCAGGATAGCGCACTATTGGTTCCGCAATACGCTGTGGATGAGGAGATGAAGAAGACGAGATATCATTCCATGTTGAGGGATGATATCGATGAATTTTTGAGCTTTTCGAGGTGCAAGACCCTGAATGACATGGTGGAGGAGGCCCAGGAATGGGAAATTGAGTTTCAGCTCCGAACGTAGCGGAAGCCAGAGCAGGTTCAGACAACATTCAGTCAGGCTAAGAATCCTAGAACCTTTGATCCTCCCAACAAGGGGCATCCGGGCCCTGGCCGATGTGCCATGTGCGGTAAGTCGCACGGTGGAGCCTATCGAGCAGCATGCTCGACATGTTTTGGATGTGGCCACTCGGGCCACATGAGCAGGGATTCCCCCAAGAAGGGCTTGATTTGTTTCCAATGCAACCAGACCGGTCATAAAAAGGCCAATTCTCCGAGGTTGATTAGTGAAGGAGGAGCAGTGGCGGTACCTGCGCCCACCACAACGAGGATTACTAATGGCCGCCCGATCAAGGCGGAAGCTCCTGCGATGTTGAGCTGCCTATTTCAGCTGAATATAGAGGAGGCCCGAGCAGCGTCAAATCTCTTGACTGGTATGTGATCTATTTCTATCTTATTATTTTATTATTTATGATTATGTGGTTATGATCTTGTATAGGGAACTTTTTGGTCAATGGTTTGTCAGCTTATATTTTTTTTTTTGATTTAGGGGCTACCCGATCATTTGTATCTCTTGCGCTCAACAAGAAGTTTCGAGATTCTCCGGGGACTATGGATTCCCCATTAGAGGTGGAGAGTGCGGATAATCGTATAGTGAGCGCTGCAAGGGTATTTCGGAGTATTGTTCTGAATATGTTTGGGAAGAGGTTTCTTATTCTTTTGGTTTAGATTGCTTTGAGAGGATTGAAGGTGATCATCATGATAGATTGGTTGGGGCCTAATGGGGCCATGATAGATTGTGAGCGTCAGTTGGTGAAGGTTCGAACTAGTTATCCATGGGGAGGGAGCCTCGCATGGGCCAACTCTATATTTGGATGCGAGAGCTAGGAGACTCCTTTATCACGGTTGTGCTGGGTTTTTGGCTTATTTCTCGGACACGAGGGTTGAGGCCATGCCAGAGATGAGTAGAGTAGCTATCGTGCGAGATTTTCTTGACATATTTGCAGAGGAGTTGCATGGGGTGCCTCCCGAGAGGCAAGTGGAGTTTCGTATTGATTTGGTTCCTAGTGCGACTCTGGTAGCCAAGGCGTCATATCGTCTAGCTTCGCCTGAGATGCAAGATTTATCTACGCAGCTTCAGGAGCTGCTAGACAGGGGATCATTCTTCTAAGTAGTTTCCCATGGGGAGCACCAATCCTGTTCGTGAAAAATAAGGATGGGTCACACAGGATGTATATTGATTATCGAGAGCTAAACAAGCAACCGGTGAAGAACTGTTATCCGCTTACGAGGACTGATGATTTATTTGATCAGCTTCATGGTGCATCTTGGTTTTCCAAGATTGATCTTCGGTCAGGGTATCATCAGATTAGGATCAGGGATGAGCACATACCAAAGTCGACATTCAGAACTCGTTATGGTCATTACGAATTTGTGGTGATGCCATTTGGGCTTACCAATGCTCCAACGACACTTATGGATCACATGAATCGAGTTTGTAGACCGATGTTGGATTGGGTTGTGATCGTTTTCATTGATGATATCTTCGTCTATTCTAAGACCAAGGAGCAGCGTGAGCAGCATTTGAGGGAGGTGATGGGGACCTTGAGGAGGGAGAGGCTTTATGCCAAATTCCCCAAATGCGAGTTTTGGTTGCGTGAGGTGCAGTTTGTAGGGCACATCATCAACCAAAAGGGTACTTTGGTAGACCTGGCCAAGATTGAGGCAGTAGTGTGTTGGGAGTTTCCGAAGAATGCATCTAAGATCCGAAGTTTCTTGGGTCTAGCAGGGTACTATCGGAGATTCATCCAGGACTTCTCCAAGATTGTCGTACCTCTGACTCGGTTGACCAAGAAAAGTGTGACCTTTCGGTGGGACCTGGATCAGCAATTGGCTTTCAAGACCTTGAGATAGAAAATTATGTGAGGCCCCGATTCTAGCGTTACCCCAGGGATTGGATGATTTTGTAATGTATTGTGACGCTGCTATTTTAGGTTTGTGAGTTGTTCTGATGCAGAGGGAGCATGTGATTACTTACGCCTCGAGGCAGCTGAAGCTGCATGAGGCGGATTACCTCACTCATGATTTGGAATTGGGGGCGTTAGTGTTTTCCCTCAAGATTTAGAGGCATTATTTATATGGAGTTCGATGCACCATTTTCACCGATCACAAGAGTTTGAAAATTTGATGGATCCACAGAATATGAATATGAGACAGAGGAGATGGTTAGATGTGGTAAAATATTATGACTAGAGATTCTATATCATCTCGGGAAGGCCAATGTGATGACCGATGCTTTGAGTCGCAAGGTAACTAGTGTTCCGATCTGAGATGTTCGTATGAGGATAACAGTCACCTCACCTTTGATGGATATGATCAAAGAAGCATAGGTGGAGGGGATGAAAAAAGGAGAAATAGAAGATTGAGCAGATTTGGGGGCAAATTCCATTGTTTGTTCGAGACAGCCGGGGGTTATTGACTTAGTGTGGCAGATTTTGGGTTCCGACATTTGGGGGAGTGAGGCGAAAGATCTTGGAGGAGTTGCACAAGTCCAACTTTTCTATCTATCTGGCATCCATGAAGATATACCGATACCTGAGATTGAGCTATTGGTGGTCTTGCATGAAGTGGGAAGTTGCATGGTTTGTTGAGTGGTGTTTGACCTACAGGAAGGTCAAAGCCGAACATCAGAGGCCTCACGGCAAGGTTCGGCTGCTACCTATTCCCATGTGGAAATGGGAGGAGATCACCATGTATTTTATCATAAAGTTACCTATGACAGCATGGGTTGTGGATTCCATTTTGGTTATTGTGGACACGTTGACCAAAAGTACGCATTTTATTTCGATTTCCGAGAGTATATCTAGTGAGAAATTAGTCAATATATATATGCGGGAGGTGGTGGTCAGGCACAGAGTGCCGGTATCTGTGGTCTTGGACCGTGATGTTTGTTTCCCCTCCAAATTCTAGAGGAAGTTTTATGAGGAGTGGAGTACTCAGTCGCTTTTCAGCACTGCTTACCACCCGCAGACAGACGGTCAGAGTGAGTGGATGATCCAGACCGTCGAAGATATGTTGCGGGCATGTGTATTGGATTTTGGAGGGAATTAGGATACTTACCTTCCTCTAGCATAATTCTCATACAATAATAGTTATCATGATATTATTGATCGACCCCCATTCGAGATGTTGTATGGTCAGAGGTGTACGACTCCAGTTTGTTGGGGTGAGGTTGGGCATTGAGTCATGGGAAGCACGAAAGTGGTGCGGAACACCACTGAATTGATTCAGCAGGTGCATTATAGAATGAGGGTTGCACAAAACCGGCAGAAAAGCTGTGCTGACCGGCATCAATCAAATCTCAAGTTCCAAGTGGGAGATTTTCTATTGCTGAAGGTGTCACCTTGGATGGGTGTCATTCTGTTTCGGAAGAGGGGCAAGTTGGGGCCCCGATTCATTGGTCCATTCAGCATTTCTTTCTGAGTTGGCAGGATTGCTTATCGGTTGGACCTCCTATATGAGCTCAGTTAGATCCATAACAGCTTCCACGTGTCTCACTCCGAAAGTGTTTTGTAGACGAGGCTGCCGTTATTTCTCTGGATGATATTTAGGTGGATAAGAGCTTGAATTATCTAGAGAAGCCCATTGCAGTTTTGGATAGAAAAACTAAACTCTTCGTAACAAGGTGGTGAAGCTAGTGAACGTGCAATGGCAGCACCAAAATGGATCCGAATGGACTTAGGAGCCGGAGGACGAGATGCGAGAGCATTACCCGAATCTATTCGCGACAACGAACTTCGAGGAAGAAGTTTAGTTTCAGTGGGGTAGAGTTGTAACACTCCTATCCAAGTATTCCATTGTCTACCTTCGAGTATTTTCATTTTTGCTAAAAGGGCCCTTTTGTAAAATGGGCATACATTTGGTATGCTTAGCGTACGTGAGAGTTGTGCATCGGGTGCCTGAAGCTCGTATGATGGGCGTACGAGCAGGTACGCTGGGCGTACGTGGCAGGTGGCTAAAACCCTAATTTGTTGACTTGCACTCTATTTAAACAACCTTATATCATTTGGACCAAACCATAATCAGCCTCCATAGCCTCATTTTTTCCCTTAACACTAGATTTTCATGAGAGTGTGATCCTTGAGCTTAAAGAGTGTTTTGATGGCCATTTTAGACAGCATTCAAGAAGGAGATGTAGAGTCTAAGAGTTGTAAAAGTCGAAGTGTTTGTTTAGTTTCGCATGTTAGTTATTTTACTAAGTCACATTTTGTGCGAAGTGTATTGCTATAGACTTAGTATATTTTTTGTTCACTCAGGTTGCCTATAAATAGGGACTAAGGTTAAAAGTAGAAGAAGCTTGTCACGAGTATTCATTCTGCTTAATACTTTGTAATCAGTTCTTCATCAATATAAGATCTGATTAATATTTACTCTCGGTGGTCATACTTTTCATTCATTCAATCATGATTGTTTTCTAAATCTCGATAACAATTCTCATCAGTTGCTATCAGAGCAGGATTCAAACTGCATTTCTCTGATTTTCATTTTAGAATCATTTGTTTTTTTGAGTAGTAACTTTACTCAAAATTTTCCGCGCATTTTGTTTTTGAAAATCACTCTTGATCTTCAGATTTGAATCAATTCTGCATTTGAATTGTTTAGTCGAGTGATCGATTAGCAATCTATGATCAATTCGTTTATTCAATTCACAAATTCATCTGGTTTTTCAAGCTTTCTAAAAATTTCTAGTGTTCATCAATGGCGAACTTCAACATGAATACCATGACTTCCTTCTCTCACTTACTCGGTTCTTCAACCAAAATTCCGATGTTAATCCCTGAATACTATGATTAGTGGGCCGATAGGATGGAGGATAACTTAAATGGAATCGATGAAGAACTTTGGAATTGTATCAAAGGAACAGTTCAAGCTCCTACAAATGTTCAACCAATTGGACCATTTGCTACAATTGCTGAAGTTGCTGAACAACAAAACCGCTTGAAGAAGAACGAAAAGAGATGCATGAGGGAACTAAGAGGTGCTTTGCCTCCTATGGTTTACAATTACATTCGTAGTTGTAAAACAGTCAAGGAAATTTAGTTTACTTTGAAAGAGAAGTATCAAGGTAGCGAAAAGATGAAGATCAACTATGTGAAGCAATGTCTTCTTGAACTTAAGGAATTCAGACAAAAGGATGCTGAAACTCTTGAAAGCTACTATGATCGTCTGAATGAGCTTGTTTATCGCTGCAATAGGTATGGAATCACAAGATCTCTCATGGAATTCAATCTAACATTCATCATGGCCTTCGCAAGGAATGGAGAAGTGTGAGTATGATGATAAAGAATCAACAAAGTTTTGATACAACTAGCTTGAATGATCTCTACAACCAGCTGAAAACACATGAAAGTGAAGTTTCAGAAATGTTTGAAGAATCAAAACAAAGTCTAGGAGGACCTTTGGCTTTGGTTTCAAAGATTTCAGAAGTTGAAATTAATGAAACAGATGGTTTAGAGAATGAAGGTTTCTTAATGAACTCTGATGATGAAGCTGTGGCATTTTACTCAAACAACAGAGTTAAGAAATTTTTCAAAAAGGCTTTCAATCCAAAAGGAAAGGCAAATGATGCGAAGAGTGGTGTCGCAAAAGCTGGAGGTGAGGAGAAGAAGAAGTTGGAGAAGAATGATGAAAAGCAAAAAGATGCGAAGGATGTGAAGAAACTGAAAGGTGATTCTGGAATCTATTGTCACTACTGCAATGGTGCAAATCACTTCGCAACTGTTTTCATGTTGCGAAAGAAAGAGGAGAAAAAGAGCAAAGTTAAAGATGAAGCCTACTATTCGGAAAAGATTGAAGAGTTGCATGCAAAGACGAAAAGAATGTCAGTAGTTGCAAAAGGAGAGTCTGATGAAGAAGAGAGTGGAACATATCAGATCTGGTCTTCAGGATCTGATGATGAAGAAATGAGGCATCCAACTCATGGTGCAATGTTCGCAAGCTTTGAAGAAAGTTGCGAAGAGAATGTTGCAGGACGATGCTTTGTGTCTAAATCCACAGACAAATCTCCAATAACTACCAAGGTACGTGCTATTCTTGAATCTTTTAATATTCCTTTATCTGCTTATGATGCTGAAATTACTTCATTTGATGATATTGTGGCTAATTTTGATTCTGCTATTGTGTCTGCTAGTACTGAAGCTCAAAAATTAAATATGCAACTAGTTGAGACACGGAGAGAATTAGTGTAAGGTCAAACCTTGAAATATGATGATGTTTGAAATTAATCTTTTAGCATCAGCATATATCTCAGCATCAGCATCAGCATTTCAATAGCTCAGTGTATATAGCATTATTCAGTGCATTGTAACAGATCTTGTATTTATCTTGTTTCCATAGTTAGCGTATATTAGTTTGCTTTATATCCCTGATTTGTAGGGATTGTCTAGAATAGTATTATATATTGTTATGTATCAGTTTGTGTACTTTTTACGCCTTTCACAAACCCTAGTAGCCGCTTTGTGCACACGATAATCTCTTTGTGAGATTATCATTCTTAGTGAAAGCTTTTCTTTGTGAAACCTTATTGTTCTTATTTACAGTCATTGTTTGATAAATCGATTGATCTAAGGTCTTTTCAACTGGTATCAGAGCAGGTTTCTTTTATCAAACAAATGGCTTCATCTTCTTCTTTGTCAAACTCATCAAATCATCCTTCTGCTAAAATTCCTCCTTTTGATGAAACAAATTTTGCTATGTGGAAAATAAAGGCTCTATATGCTTTAGAGTCGGTAGATGAAGACATGTTGGACATCATCAAAAAGGGTCCATATGTTCCGATGTATCAGCCTCTAAAAAACAATGTTCCTGATGGTGCTATGAAGAAAACACCTAGAGAAAACTGGACGGCAGATAACAAAAGAAAAAATGGTCTAGCTGTTCGTGCTCGGGCTGCAATCAGCTACGCTTTGCCATACAATATCTTTGGGCTGGTTCAGAATTGCATCTCAGCAAACAAGATGATGGATACATTGACTGTATCTTTTGAAGGAACTGAAGAAGTCAAGGCTACTCAAATAAATGACCTAAATAGAAGGTATGAACATTTTTTTGCAAAGAAAGGTGAAACCTTGACTCAAACCTTTAACAGGTTCAATACTCTTGTTAATGATCTGCGGAGACTAGATCAGTTGAAGCATCAAACTGTTTTAGTGCAGAAGTTTTTGGATTCTCTGGGTGCAGGTTGGGAGAACCATGTTGATGTGCTGAAAAACAGTGAGAAGATCAACACTATGGACTTACAAAGTCTCTATGGAAACCTACGATACTATGAGGAATCCAAGCTTCAGAGAAAGGAGCTGATGAAGGATTCTCAGCGTGAATAATCTGTAGCTTTATTCTAAAAAAAAAAGCAAGTGTCAGAGTTAGACACTGAAAACCACTCAGACACTGATTCTTCTAAAAGTGACATTGATGATCTCGAAAAGGTTGTGGCTAGTGCGACTTTGATTGTAAACACTTTTGAGAAATCAGGCCGAAACTTCTCAAAGTTTCAGAAGAAGATGGGTGGAAAATTTTCAAAAAGATAAGACGCTAATAAAAAGCATGGTACTGATAAGAAAGGGAAAACTTAGTGCTTTAACTGTGGGAGCGCTGATCATTTTGCAAAAGAATGCAAACAAAGAACTCAAAGCTCGGATGAATACTGGAAGCAGAAGTACAACAAGCTGGTTGAGAAACTGAAAGCAGAGAACTTGGAACATAAAGTTCTTGTTGCTGAAGAAGAAAAATGGAAGACTGATGAGGAGTCGTCAGATGATGAAGTTAAGTGTCTGATGGTCAAGATAGAAGACACTGACGATTGTGAAAACAACACAAGTACATTTGATGTTGATATGTCTGATGCAGTTGAAAATTCCAGGAAGCACAACACTGACTCTCCTTCAATGTATCAGGTTAAAAACTTTGTTTCCTATTCAATAAATGAAAAAATCAAAATGTTTGAGTATTTGGGTGTTCTTAATTCTAAGAAGAATCAAACAATAAGGGATTTGCAAAATCAACTTGATCTTCTTAAAACTGAAATATCCATGAAAAATAACATTAATGACTCCACTCAGGAAAATCTTAGAATCACTAGTTTGTCAAACTCATCTTTGTCTGCTGAAATTGATAATGTTAAAGATCGTTTGATCAAAGAACAAATTGTTCTTCAAATTTGGGCACAATCTCACAAAAATGCTAATTATATTATTTCTGCTCAAATTCCACATTCATGTGAGAAAATTCTTGGGGGTAACTTTGCAGAAGCTGAAAAGGTTTTTAAATCACAAGAAAAAGAATCTGAATTTTATTCCATGAATTAGGTGAAAAACAACTTCAAAAACAAGTTTGTCAGTAACTCTTTTATTAATCAGAGTCTAATTGATGAATACTGTGTTACTAACTCTAATGGTGTCACTAAGTGCGATGTTGAAATTACCGGAATTGATCCAACATCTTACCCTACACATCTTGTGAGACCAACTCCTCTCACAGAGAATATTATTGCATTCCCTATCTCAAATGGAGTGTTTCACGCTGTTCATGAACAACTTAAACATTTTCCTGATTGCAATGCTTCTGTGAACATGTCCAAATCAGATACTGATGTCAGTTCCACATCTGTCACTGATCATATTTTATCTTCCACTGAATTTAGTTGTGATTCAATGATAAACAAAGGGACTCAAAGTTTACTTGTTGAATCTTACAAGTCTAAATGTGTTAAGTCTAGAAATATGCTCACCAAGAAGAACTTTGGTACTAGAGTTTGTTACAGATGTGGTGATACCTCTCATAAGATCAGTGAATGCTCATTTGATGAAACATCTTTAAGAGCTGATAACATTAAAGTTAAAAATGAAAAATGGACTCTTAAGTCAAATTCTTTAAAATGTCTTCCTAAAGAGTGTTATAACTTATTATCAAATAACTTTGTGAATGACCCATCTTTGAATGGGTCAGTATGTTCTAACTAGTTTCTCAGCACTGCAGGGTCAGGAACATCTTTGGTACTTAGATAGTGGATGCTCAAGACATATGACAGGATCCAAGTCTATCCTGGAAGATTATGTAGAGAAAACTGGTCCTGCAGTAACATACGGAGAAAATGGAAAGGGATTCACAAAAGGATATGGAAATATCAAGTGCAATAACGTGGTCTTTGAAAATGTTTCATATGTAAAGGGTCTCAAACACAATCTTATCTCCATCAGCCAATTGTGTGATGCTGACTATGAAGTTCACTTTACAAAGAAGGAAGGAAGAGTTGTCTACACTGACAAGAACATCGTACTTTCAGCAAGTAGAAAAGATGATATATATGTTCTTGATATGTTCTCAAGTGACAAGGCGCTGATGCAATGTTTCTTTACAAAGTCTCAAACCAATCTCAGCTGGATTTGGCATAAAAGGTTCTCTCATTTGAAATTTAAGAATCTATCCAAAATATCCAATCAAGATCTAGTTAGAGGTCTCTCAAAATTCAGCGTTGTAAAAGACAAGATGTGCTCAGCATGTGAACAAGGAAAACAAACCAAGTCATCATTCAAACCCAAGTCATGTTCTAGCATATATGTTCCTCTCAGTAATAACTCGCCAGCGTCAAATCCATTGGAATCAGTTTCAGCTCCTGTACATCGAGATCACCCTGTTGATCAAATTATTGGGAATCTTCATGATGGTGTCCGAACCAGATCTCTTGTATCTAATAATTTCTGTATGTATGTTAACTTTGTTTCAATGATCTTACTTGACAAGATACACTCAGCTCTTCAAGACGCTGACTGGATTAAAGCCATGCAAGATGAGCTGAATGAGTTTGAAAGGTACAAGGTTTGGACTCTTGTTCCCAGACCATCAGGAAAGACCATCACCGGAACACGCTGGGTCTATCGCAACAAGGTTGATAAAGATGGCATCATTATTTGCAACAAAGCAAGTCTTGTTGCTCAAGGGTTCACTCAAATCGAATCCATCGACTACGGGGAAACCTTTGCTCCAGTTGCTCGCATTGAAGCAATCAGACTGTTTCTCGCATACGCATCCTACATGAATTTCATTGTTTATCAGATGGATGTGAAGATAGCATTCCTTCATGGTGTGCTAGAAGAAGAAGTATTCCTTAGTCAGCCCCCAGGCTTTGTTGACAAAGATCACCCGGATTATGTATACGGACTAGATAAAGCTGTTTATGGACTGAAGCAAGCTCCTAGGGCTTGGTATGAGACGCTGACATCGTATCTCCTTGAAAATGGATACAGACGAGGAGCAATTGACAACACTCTCTTCATCAAAAACAAAGGCACATACATGATTCTTGTTCAAATTTATGTCGATGACATCATATTTGGCTCTCCAAATGAGAAGCTGAGCAAGGAATTTGCAGAGATCATGTCTCAAAGGTTCGAAATGAGCATGATCGGGAAGATGACCTTTTTCTTAGGTCTTGAAGTTTAGCAACAAAGATCAGGTATCTCTATTTACCAAAGTAAATATATTTCTGACTTGCTCGTTAAGTATTCTCTCAGTGACTGCACACCAGCCTCTACTCCTGTGTCCAAGACTGATAAAATGCACGCTGATCCAACTGGCACTGATGTCAATCACTCTCTTTATCGAGGAATGATTGGATCTCTTATGTATCTCACTGCAAGTCGTCCTTATATCATGTTTGGAACTATTCTCTGTGCTCGATTCCAAGCTAATCCAAAGGAGTCTCATCTCATGGCCGTCAAACGTATTTTTCGATACTTGAAGGGGACTCAGAACTCAGCACTGTGGTATCCTCACGACTCAGCATTTGAACTTTTTGGATACACTGATTCAGACTATGGAGGATGCAACTTAGACGAAAAGAGTATGTTAGGTGGATATCATTTCCTTGGAAATCATCTCATTAGCTGGTCTAGCAAAAAGCAAACATCAATAGCCATCTCGACTGCAGAAGTTGAGTATGTTGCTGCTGGAAGATGTTGTGCTCAGCTCTTATGGATTCAAAATCAGCTTCTAGATTATGGGATCAAGTTCTCCAAGACTCCCATATACTGTGATAACACCACTGCCATTCAGATCACACAAAACCCTGTTCAGCACTCAAAGACAAAGCATATCGAAATCAGACATCACTTCATCATAGATAATGTTGAGAAGGGTAAGGTTGTTCTTGAACATGTCAATACTTCAGAACAAGTAGCTGATATCTTCACCAAGGCACTGGATTCTCAAACAACTGCTTACATTATTGGAGCACTTGGAATGATCTCTTTGTAATTTATTTTGCTAATGTTTGCTATTGTCTTATAAGTTGATGTACTTTTCGCTGATGATGACATGCTGATGATTTTTCACACTGAGTCCTTGGTTTGATCTCTTATCTCTCTCTCTCTCTTCTTCAAATCTTCTAAACTAAAGTTGAATGATTCACTGTATTAAACCATAAACTGATAACAACTTGAAACTCTTTGCCGATGGTTAGATCAAAGCACCAAGATCTATCACACGCAACTATCTCTTCTTACCAATCTTTCACTGATTTTGTGATTCAGTGTGACAAAACACGCGCTGATGAGAGTCCAACAGGCTTTGCCGATGGTTAGAC
The DNA here is from genome assembly GCF_002870075.4 of Lactuca sativa. Classification (NCBI taxonomy): domain Eukaryota; kingdom Viridiplantae; phylum Streptophyta; class Magnoliopsida; order Asterales; family Asteraceae; genus Lactuca; species Lactuca sativa. The sequence continues at coordinate 114,206,706 of NC_056631.2, forward strand.
CAAAACACAACGGTCTATCATACGCAACAATCATCTCTTTACCTTCTTCTCACTCAGTGTCTAATGATTCAGTAAGACGAACGACTCACTGATAAAGACACCACACTCTGTGCCGATGGTTAGATAATCTAACTAGTATCTATCACACGCACCAACCTCCTTGCTAGCCTTAATCAAGCAAGTTGTACCTTGAATTGACGGAGAACCATCCTCAGCATGTAACTATTGTGACACTAATCGCAGCGCTTCCGCAGACACTGATTGTCGTTTCATCTTTAGTCCAACGGCTCCTTTACCCAACGGCTATTTTTCTGATTTGACAGGTTGTTACAATACGCAGTTATTTTTGAAAAAGATAATCACTGCCTTTTAAAAGCCCGTTTAATTCCATAGTTAAACCTCTTTCAAACCCTATTTCAAACCTTCCTTCCACAATTCAAATTTCCTCCGCGTATTTTCAAAACCCTAGATTCCTAACATTCTTTAATGGCGGCATCACTATTCACTTTCTCCTCTACTTCACGAAGGGTAATCCCTGCCCTAAACTCTCCTCCTCTTCCAATATACATCAAAGCCACCAACGTTGTCTTCAATCCTGACATTCCAGATGTTCATCAAGGTCTTGGACTTGATGATTTTGTTAACTTCTTAGCCTCATGTCGACTCTGATACGCAATCAGCAATGTTCCATTAGAGTTCTTTCCTGAACAAGTCTGTGAGTTCTACTACACTGCAACACTCAATGATGAAAACAATGTCATCTCTGGGACTATTGGCCGTGGAAGACATTCAGTCTTTATTACTGCTGACCTCCTCAGTGCCGCGCTCCGGTTACCAATTTTTGATTTCTTCTCTAAACTCCCTCCTATTGAACGTTGTCGACGTCTCTTTGATCAACTGGGATATGATCACTCAAAGGCTGGGACTCGATCAGCTCTTATTCTGCGTCAGTGTATGACCCCAGGATGGAAATTCTTCATAGGTGCTCTGTGCAAATATGTGGGTCATAAGTCTTGAAGTGGTGATCAACTGAGCACTTATGAGCAACAAGTCGTATGTTCTCTTCTTCTCAACAAAAGGGTTGACTATGGAGCTTTCTTCTTTGATCAACTTGTTCAACTCCTTAGTGCAAATGTACATGCTGATCATGTTCCCTTTCCACGCTGGATTGCTATGGTATTAGATAAATTTTTCGCTGCAGATTATTACTCACACTCTAGAAACCCCATCCAATGTCCACGTATGTCAACTCGAATGTATCAAGATGATCCGTTGGATACTGACATCGGCATCTCTGATAGGATGAGAGAATGGATTGCAAATCCATACACTGTTCCTTCACTCACCGCTGATACTGATGAAGGAGCTGATGGTAACCATGAAGATCATGCCGATCAAGAAGCTGAACCACAAGATGGTGGTCATTTCTCCCCTCAACTTTCTCATCATACTGTCTCTGTCACTGAGATAGTTCACTCAGCTCAAGAGGAACCACTGATTCAGGGGGAGCAACCATTTCAGGGGGAGCAACCATCTCAGGGGGAGCATCCCTCCCAGGGGGAGAATCTACCCCAGGGGGACCAACCTTCTCCAGGGACGCAACCACACTCAGAAGCAGCTCAAGGTACTTCATTCCTTCACATTCCGACCTCAGCATTTAATGAACTTCTGACACTGACTCGGGACATGAGTCAGCGTCTTCTGCGCATTGAGGCTGATGTTCATCAGCTAAAGGGAGTTCTCTCGCATATTCCTTCCTCTAGCCCTCATACTGATGATGCTAAAAAAGGGGGAGATACTGATGCTGAGGATAATACTGTTGATGATCCAAAAGAGAGAGACATTGAATATGTTGACAACACTCTAGTTCAGACTGAGTCACCAAAGCCAATGCATGAGTCTGATTCTACAGAACCTAATAGTCCAGCAGATACTGAAAAGCTTGTCGAAGATAGTGAGCATGATGATGAACAAGATGATGAATGTCAAATTTTAGATATGAACTTCATTGATGCCTCTATTCCAGTCCAAGGAGAAGATTCAGATGAGCTTGATAATGAATGTCAAAGGCCAGACATGAAATTCATTGATCCCATTATTCCGGTCCAAGGAGAAGATTCAGATGTTGCTAGTGAAGATACCCAACCTCTATCTCGTAAGCGCAAGGCAGCAGATACTGACTTGGCCCCTTCACACACTGATACTTCTCCTACCTGCAAGAAACCCATGTCCATAGTCAGTATATCAAATTTGGCGGCTGAATGGAATATATCTCCTGATCAAGTTAAGCAAATTCTTGATGAAGCCAATCAAGCTCAGCTTCTAAAGAATATTGCTCAAGCTGATGAATCTCTCATTCAGCATAAACTTCAGGCCAAAGGATCTTTTGAAGCTCAGATAGTATTCTAGACAGGATTGATCGAAAGAGGTTTCAAGATGTTCTCAGACGACGAGTGTGTAGTGATAAAATCATCAAAGTTAAAGCTTCCAAACCACGCAATGAGAAAATTCTTACGTTGCTAATCACTTGTCAAGGTCCACAACATCCATACACTAAATTTGTCAAGAGGGATGAGCTGATCAAATATGGATATTCTGAATGGATGGAATTACTCGAATTAGCATCCAAGCAAACTTTAGCTCTCTCCTCTGAACTGACATGTGCTCTTCATCTGATGATCAAGAAACTTCAGCGTTTGGACCTTGTTCCTAAAGAATGACCACATCATCAAGGCTAAAGTTCATCAGTTCCTAGAATCCGAAGAACCAAATTTCAAGTTGATGGTGAAGATGTGTTGGTTCTGAACTTTGGTGCTGGTGGAATAACCAACTCTCTTCCTATCAGTGTTAACCCGGTTCAACATAAATTTATCTCAGTTCCTGAACGCGGGATGTTCTATCTCAACAAAAACAGAAAAATGTGTTTTCAACGAACTGCTGAGATTCCAAGGGCTCCAACCACTCATCTCGTTGGCTTAAGGCAAATGTGCATAAGTCATCAAGATCTCTCCAGAGAGTTTCACATCCTTATTGATATGGAGCTGCTGAACAGAAGATAGGAGTTGCTGGATAGTCCTTACTGGCCAGTAAAAATAGAAGCTGAAGCTGAGTATGAGGAATTCTTGTCCAGAGGTGTTCTAATTTAGTTGGTTTTGAACATCATCATATTGGGGGAGATTGTAAGGTCAAACCTTGAAATGTGATGATGTTTGAAATTAATCTTTCAGCATCAGCGTATATCTCAGCATCAGCATCAGCATTTCAATAGCTCAGTGTATATAGCTTTATTCAGTGCATTGTAACAGATCTTATATTTATCTTGTTTCCATAGTTAGCGTATATTAGTTTGCTTTATATCCCTGATTTGTAGGGATTGTCTAGAATAGTGTTATATATTGTTCTGTATCGGTTTGTGTACTTTTTACGCCTTTCACAAACCCTAATAGCCGCTTTGTGCACACGATAATCTCTTTGTGAGATTATCTTTCTTAGTGAAAGATTTTCTTTGTGAAACCTTATTATTCTTATTTACAGTCATTGTTTGATAAATCGATTGATCTAAGGTCTTTTCAATTAGAAATAAAACGAAGCAAAGTAGACAACCTTGAACTGCAGATCAAAAATGTAAGTTGCGATAAAGACAATCTTGGAAATCAAGTTAGGTTGTTACTAGCACAAAGAAATATCTACTGTAACTCTGCTAAACTTTTGTATGCAAAATTAACTGCTTTACATCATTCATCTGAAATTAGCAAAGAACAACATAGGAAACTTTTACCTTTTCTTGAATATGAACGTGAAAAAGTTGATGTTGTTTCTTATGATTGCGAAAACACAATTGCACAATTTGACAAAGTACCTGATGATAGATTCGCGTATGGTATTGTCAAAATTGATAAATTCTTGAATGCTGATGAGTTGATTGAAATTGTTAATGAAATTTTGACAAAGAATGAACAAGTGAAAATCTTAAAGAAAACTGAAAACTCAACTCTTGATTCTCAACTCAATTATGTTGATGTCGATGGCAATTCAGATAATGTGAGTGAAATCAGTGAGATTGAAGAGGAAGAAGAGGTTGATTGTTCTCAATTGTCAATCATTAATATCACATCTAAGATCAAAGGTAAAGAAATTATAGTTGATTCAATAGTAAAGGCTGAAAATGATAAACCTTCTACTTCACAACTTAGTGACTTTGATAATGTGGAAGTTGAAAGCTGGAAGTCTGGTGACACCGATGAAGAAAAAGAAGAAGTGGAGGATTCGCATGAGACAACTCAACGAGTTGTTGTTGATCAAGTGTTTGGTGATACAAAAGAATTCGACAACATTCTTAGTGACAAAGGTGCACATTATTTGGAAACTAACACTGTGGTTTATCCAAATTTTACATGCACAGATAACATAATTTTTCCGAATCAAGTTTTTGTCACAATTAGGAATGTTGAGAATATTAAAACTGAATTCAACAAAATGGTTGAAAATGATAATCAAAGGTCAACTACTGAAGGTTTCTTTGCAAATCAAAACACAGTAGAAAACAATTTGACTCAAAATTCTTATGTTTTTCAAAGTCAAAAATCATCACAAAAATGGGTGGTTAAACGTCAAAAAGAAAACAAAGTTTTTGAAAAAGATGAAAAACCGAAAATGGAACTGAAACTAAATTCTCATGAATTCAAATTGATGGTTGGAAAGTATTCAACAGAAAATAATGTTTCAAAAAGAAAAGCAAGAAAAAGCAATCTTTTGGCAAGTTGTGTCAAATGATAAGTTAAAAGTTGACAAAGCACAAATTTCAAAGGAAAAATCATCAAAAGTTCAAAAAGATACAAGTTTTCACAAACCAATAAATTATGTTGACAAAATTCCAATAAAAAATAATGATAAATTTGTTTGGAAATATGACAACAATCGAAAATTTGAGACTTCGCAAAAATTTGTGAATGATCAAAAGTTTCACAATGTTGGAAAATTAACCAATAATTCATAATCTTTAAATGTCAAAACTCAAACAAAAATGAAATTTTCACCGAAACAACCAAATTTTCCAAATCCTTCAGTCTCAAAACCGACCAAAGTTTCGTATACAAAAGGAAAATCTGATGTATGTACGATCAACCGTTGGCTTGAAGGGAAAGGAAGACAATATCAAAATGGGAAGTTTTCAGAGAAACAGATAGAAACTGCATTTGAAAAGTTCGTGAATAACTCTTCTACTGGTAGTTCATCATCTCATGATTCGCAAGTTCCGGTACAAAAATGGAAACCGGTGATCAAAGTTGCAAATGTTGTGAAGGATGAGATGAATGTCAATGGAAATCCAAAACTGTTGAACAACTACTAATGAAGGACCCAATAAGTTTTGGGTTCCTAAATTTTTTCATTAAACGCAGGTGATGTGTGACGAGCAATATGATGCGAAATTGTATATTGATAGTGGTTGCTCTCGTCACATGACTGGAAGAAAGGAAAGCTTGCGAGATTATAGAAGCTTGGAGAATGCTAGAGTAGTCAAATTTGGAAATAATCACAAATGTCAAGTGAAAGGATATGGAAAAGTCACAAATGGAAAATTCACAGTTAATAGGGTTGCTTATGTTGAAGGTCTTCAACATAACTTCATTAGTGTTTCGCAACTTGTTGTGGGTACTGGAAATCAGGTTGTGTTTAATGCAGACAGAAGTATCATTTCAAATGCGAAAACAAATGACGTACTTCTCAAATCCAAAAGATATGGATATATGTTTACACTGGACATCAAACTAATCGTGGGCAAACCTACAGTGTGTTTACTATCAAAAGTCTCTAATGATGCTAGCTGGCTTTGGCATAGAAGATTGTCGCATTTGAACTTTCGCAACATTAACAAACTTGTCACTGAAGATTTAGTTTGAGGTTTACCTTTACTAAAATTTGACAATGATACTTTGTGTGCAGCTTGCGAACAAGGAAAACAACATAGAAAAGGTCATCCAATTGTGATAGATTCAAAATCGTGGAACCATTGGAACTTCTTCACATTAACTTATGTGGACCGTCGACTGTTTCTACAATTAATAAAAAGCGGTACATTTTAGTTATTGTTGATGATTTTTATCGATTCACATGGGTATTTTTTCTCAGGTTAAAATCTGAAGTTGCTCAGACGATGATTGATTTTATCAAAAAGATTGAGATTAGTCTTAAAAAGAGTGTTCGCAGAGTTAAAAGTGATAATGGTTTTGAGTTTAAAAATCAAACACTGGACTCTTTTCTCACAGACAAAGGCATTTCACATAATTTCTCATCACCATATACTCTACAACAGAATGGTGTTGTTGAAAGAAGAAATAGGTCTTTATGCGAAGCAGCCAGAACCATGTTGACATATGCGAACTTACCTCAATATCTTTGGGCTAAAGCAGTATCAACTGCATGTTTTACTCAGAATCGATCATTCATTCATCGAAGATTCAATGTTACTCCATATGAAATACTCAACAATAGAAAACCTAATGTCAAATTATTTCATGTTTTTGGTTGCAGGTGTTTTATAATGAATCTCAAAGATAATTTGACCAAGTTCCAAGCTAAAGCTGATGAAGGCATATTCTTAGGATATTCGCACAATTCAGTTGCATACAGGGTGCTAAACAAGAGAACAAGAAAAGTTGAAGAAACTTTCAACTTAACCTTCGATGATTACTATCTTAAACAAACAGATAGTAAATTTGAAAATAAATCAATTCTTGTTGATTCAGATACTCAAATTGATAATTCTGAAATAAATGATTTTGATTATGACTTAATTTTCGGAATACCTTACACGGCAATTGATGCGGAAACTAATGCTCATGATAATCAAACATCAGAATTCTCAAAACATACTGATGATTCAATAATCACTACAAGGTCAATATCTTGCGAAAGTGTGCCTGATGTTTGTATGGAGGGGGAGCATACGATCCACAATGAACACAGACAACAAACATTCGAGGGGGAGAATGAAAATATGAATCATCAAGTTGAGGGGGAGCATTCGCAATCTCAACAAAATCATCATTTTGAGGGGGAGCATCAAGATGAACATCATGCTGAGGAGGAACATGATACAACAGAGAAAAATAATCTTGATGAAAATGATGAATTTCATGAAATTAATGATAATTTTTCTGTTACAGGATCTGAAAATGAAGATATGTATGAAGATGCACCATTGGAATTTGATCCTGATTTTCCGCCACTTGAGAAATGGACAAGGAATTATCCCAAAGAACAGGTAATTGGGAATCCACAAGATGGTGTGTTAACAAGAGCTCAAATTCATACGAAAAATGAGGTACTGAATGCGAATCAAGAATTTTGTATGTTTAATGTTTTTATTTCGAAAATAGAGCCAAAGAAAGTAAAGAATGCTATGGAACTGTAACGACCCAATTTTCACGTCCAAAATTTTCGTTTTTAAAACATTACTTTAGAAAACATTAATAATTAAAACATTGCTTAATTAAGCCATTTCACATCGAAAACCGAATTTGAAATCCATAACAGTTAAACAACCAAAATATCAGAGTATCAATCCCAGGGTAAACTCATAAATGCGGAATCAAAGGGTGTGTGTGTGATGAGCCGCTACCACGCCTGCTCCTTCCCCTTGGCTAAACAGGTACCTGAAACAATCAACTGAAAAACGTAAGCACAAAGCTTAGTGCGTTCCCCCATCATACCACATACCATACAACACATATCATACATACTGCCAGGCTATTCTGGGGTGCCTGACTACCCGGTACGGCCATTTTGGGGTGCCGACTACCCGTGCAACCATTCTGGGGTGCCGGCCTACCTGTGTCAAGCCATTCTGGGGTGCTGACGACCCGTGTCAAGCTATTCTGGGGTGCTGACTACCCGTCAGTCCTGACAACCGAGCCTTGGAGACTATTTCACCCCCTACTGCTACTAACACATATGTCATACATAACATATTATCAAACATATCTGGGGTGTCTGAACTACCCTTCGGTCCTAACAACCGAACTCAGGGACTGGTCCCCTCCTACTACCTCTATTGCATATAACATAACAAGCCAGCATGCAAACACATAATCATATACTGTCAAACATTTCTGGGGTGTCTGAACTGCCCTTCGGTCCTAACAACCGATCTCTACCTCTATCACCTAAAACATATCATGATAGCATACAACATATCAGGTAGCAGCAAACCTAGATGATATCACAAAGACAATCATCTAACATACGACTCCTACTGGTAGGCCGGCATTGTGGCCGTAGACCCACCGCTACTGGAAGGTAACTCACCTCAAAGTAGCTACTGATCTGATCGGGAACCGACTGTCTATTGCTGCTGTTGTTGCTCCGGAAATCCTCCGGCTGTAATTCCAACAACATACTCAATCAAGCACTGCTAACTGTCCTTTGGGTAAAATGACCATTTTACCCCTGATCATGTCATAAGTCAAAGTCAGAGTCAACTTTCAGTTGACCCGACTCGCCGAGTTGGCTCTCCAACTCGCCGAGTCCCTATCCACTCGATTGCCCTGAATCCCATCTCTACTTGTCGAGTTAGGTGTTGACTCGACGAGTTCTCCTTCCTAACTGATGTTCAAGTCATTCATCCTACTCGCCGAGCTGTATGAACAACTCGTCGAGTTAATCTTTATCCGATGAACACTTATGCTGCGACTCGTCGAGTTGTATGAACAACTCGTCGAGTCTGATCTTGATCTAAGGAGATTGCCTTGAACTCGCCGAGTCAGGGCAATGACTCGCTGAGTTCCTTCATGGATGAGTTTGGCTTCCAACTCACTGAGTCACACCCCGTGACTCACTGTCACACTCGACACAACGAAAAGGGGACAAACTCGGAGACTCGCGAGCAGACTCGCCGAGTCAGATGAACGACTTGCCGAGTCGTTACCATGAAAGCACTATAAACGCGATTTTGCTTGGATCCAGTCCATGCCATTCACAGATCTGGGTTCCTAGAGCATGAATAACACGTAAAGTTTCCAACTTTACGTGTAAATATTCCTCCATGAGAGTTTTAGGGTTCAAAATGCACCAAAAGGGTAGATCTAGGGTCTTCATGCAATATGGGTCCATAAAGGCAACAGATCGGAGCTCCTGGAGCTCAACCATGCCTAGATCTAAAGGCCAATCAACTTATTACAAATTATATTGCACATACAAGCTTGGGGAAGGTCTCACGAAAGACTTAATGGAGTAATAAGCATAGAAACAAAGGGAAAACGGGTTATACCTCGAAGGAATCACCGAGAGAACACTAAGATGCTTGGCTTCCTTCCCTTCCTCTTGATCTACACCACTTCCTTCTCAAAACCTTCAAGAACACACAAAAATGCTTCAAACTCTCTAGGAAATAAGCTTTGAACGAGGGTTGGGGGCTCTGAGGATGAATGGGGGCTGGCTTGGGGCGGACATGAGGCTTAAATAGGGCGCAAACCCCTGAAACTTAGGGTTTCATCCAACAGCGGTGACTCGCCGAGTCCGGAATGTGGACTTGCCGAGTCACCAACTTAAACATGTACCGGGTCCCGTCTCTACTCGGCGAGTCGGACCTATGACTCGCCGAGTCCAAGGCTAAAAATGGAAAATACTCAAATAAGATTTACGTACTGCGAACCAGGTGCTACAAATCTCCCCCACTTATTTTAGACTTCGTCCTCGAAGTCTGCTCCTCGATCCTGAAATAGCTTGGGATAATGCTCCATCATCTCGTCCACCGGCTCCTAATTCCATTCCTCACCCTTGCGGTGTTGCCATTGCACCTTTACGAGCTCTACCCTCTTGTTCCTCAAATCCTTCGACTTCCTGTCGAGGATTGCGACTGGGCGCTCAATGTAATTCAGGCTGTCATCAACCTGAATATCCTCTAACGGCACTACTACTGAATCGTCCACTAGGCACTTCCGCAGCTGAGAAACATGGAAAGTGTTGTGGATCTGCCTGAGCTCGACTGGCAGATCTAGCCTATACGCTACCTTGCCCACCCGGGCTACAACCCTGAACGGCCCAATAAACCTCGGGCCCAACTTGCCCCGCTTCCTGAATCGAATAACGCCCTTCCAAGGTGACACCTTTAGGAGAACCATATCCCAAACCTGGAACTCCAGGTCGGATTGACGCTTGTCGGCGTAACTTTTCTGCCGACTCTGAGCAGTCTGAAGCCTGCTCCGAACTTGTTGGATCCTCTCGGTCGTCTTGAGCACCACTTGCTGATATTTTTACTAAACCTCTTGATGAAAAATAATTTGTAAGAATTTTAGCACGTTTGGGAATGATCGATGTGAATTCAGTTCTAAAATCAATAATTCAAGAATGAAAAGTCCATTCAGCAGCTCTGAGTCGGAATCGTTCAGAAGTTACTGTTCATTCATTGGCTTCGCATGGCTTCGCATCCACATTTTTTCCCATTCGCACATATGATAACTAAGGTTCAATTTATGGTTCATTATGTGTTTTAATTTTTTTTTAATATTTTCATTTTAAAAAAAAATACAAAAATCCAAAAAGATTTTATTTTGTTATGTTTCTATTTTCGAAAAATTCAAAAATCACAAAAATATTCTTTTTAACTTTGTTCCTTAAGTATTGTGTGTTTGTAGTTTAGACCAGAGCTTAATGCGAAGAGGTCATACTTGTATGTTTCTATGGGAAGGTATTGTTTTTTTTAACCTTGTACTAGTTAGAATGTCCCTAGAAGCATGCTGCAGCATGTTGACTCAATCCTCGTATGACTCTATGTGTGAGAAATGAAAGCCTTAATGAAATTATCTCATGAAAATTTCTTCCCAATAAGGCTTGTATTCGCATTAGTTAAAAGAGCTACCTTACTCTTCTCATATGAGTAAAGAGTTTTCTGTTTGGTCCACACATAACAGAGGTACATTCGATCTTATAACCGATCTTTTTCATCACAAAATTCTTAACACAAATCACACACAAAGACGTATGTCCGAGAGGTCTCTGATCAAACCCATTGAGACCTAGTTATAAAAAAATTATGTGTTAATGATCTGACATCATGAGTCTGTGATGAAGGTGAAACCCAAACATCTTTCAACTTAAGGAATTGACGGGGGAACATTGTTCCAAATATTAACGAAACTTTTGTTTCAGTACCAAAATTTCGAAACTCCAAATCAAATTCAATTCGCATGCGTGGTCTTGATCAAACATTCGCAACCCACGATGTTTGTTACCCAACAAGATCAAGTATAACAATTTTTTATGAATATGATTTAGTGTGAGTTTCATTCGCATATCCTAGTCATGAAAAACATTTTCAAAAGCCGACTTGTCACTGACTACACTGGTCATACAAGTAATTTGAGTTACAATTTTTCACCTTATGTTAAGGTTGATATGTAATGAAATTTAAAACCAACCCAAAAATCCCTTTCAAAAGAAGCCCTTTGATACTTATCAAAAAGTATTCGATTGTAATTCACGGGAACATACACAAGCTATTAATCATCTCTCTTGATGATTAACGAAGCAATCTTTGCCTGGGGTTAAACTGCCTTAGTGTCAAATTGAATTTTTGACATCACAGAATTCCAAATTTTTTTCTTGTTTCTTATCTTATTTCTTTGGAACACTACACTCACGAAATCCTTGAGGTTCTGAGTAATACCAACTCAGGCTGATGATTCCGCAAGTCTGACATATGACTTCACTTTACATCCCAAAAGTGAAAGAGCCTTGCCTCCATGCGAAGGGTTCTAACAATTACAATTCTATAACGGCAATATTGACAGGCTGTGTATACGAGACGTATGGTATTCTGTCCGGTTTTCTAGGCGATATGAAAGCTGCTTTTTGAAACTTGGATACCTTTTCGCAGTAATGGTCCGATTTTCAGGGTGCCACATCGGATTACATTAAATGCATCTCGCTTCAAATTCAAATCATTTAGGGTTACATATAAAAACGGGTTCAAGATTATCTTAAACAATTACGCGATCAAACTCATACATTCACAAATCCTCTGAATCTTCATCTTTTTTAAACCCTAACAATGGCTGCTACTCAATCGAACACCGATGAAGTTATTTCACAATCTCTAATGAAGATTCAAAGCACCAACTACCTTGTTGATCCAAATGTATCATCTTACCCAGAAGAACTAAAGATCTTGATTGTTGCATTGAAAAGATCACCTTTAGCAAACGCAATTTTCAGTTCTTTTCCGGTTCCGATGACATGGTTGTCCATGGCGGCATCAACGGCATCCTACAACTATGCCACTGATGTTATCACATTCAACCTGATGAACAACAAGAGGGTTCGACTTACCAAGAAACTGTTCATTGAGTTCTTCCAGATAACCCTCCTTTCTTTAAACCCATCACTTCCCAAAGCATTTTTATGTTCAATGAGATGGGACATCAACCATCTCTTGAGAAGATCAGTGATCTCAGGAAGTCCGGTTTGCCCTGCATGTGGAATTTTCTCTTTGGTATTTTTCTAAGATGCTTAACAGGGAGGAATGTTGGTCTTGACAGTGGTCGTATGGAAGTGTATGCAATGGTGATGGGTTTGTACTATGAAATTAGTGTTGATTATGGGACTCAATTGTGGAAAGAGTTTGTCAAAAGTCTGGAAAACACCAATGTTGAGAAGGGTATTTTTTGTGCCCGTTACTGGAGTTTAATTCTTCAAAAGGTGTATGAAAAAGAAGGAATTCAGGTTCCTAAAGGTGGAGAGGTTGCAGAATTCTCATTGTATCAATTTCCAAAAGTGGTTGAAGCCGATGAAAATATCTTTACAAATGTAGCTCGCATTCCGGATGCGATGCTTAGCAAGGTATCCTCAACACACAAAGTTTTGGTGAGATATATGAAAACTTTTGATCCAGCTGTGCAGACTGGAATGTTATTGGAAGTTACTGCAGAATCCTCCAAGAAGAAGAAGAAAACTCAGAAGGCAGAAAAAGTTCAATCTTCTAAAGTCTCTCAAGCTGAAGAGGTTGAGAAAGAAGAGACTTCTACAAAAGCGAAGAAGGAGATAATACCCTCAAAATCTGGGGTATTAAAGAAGCTTCGTAAATCTTCGACAACGACTTCTTCTCCTAATATTCGCAAGAAGGAGGTCAGTAGTAAGGGGCAGCATTTCACGCTGTTCCAGCTCCTGTTTCTCCAGGTTCAAAGCGAAAACGAGCTCAGGATGTTGCAAAGCATATGCAACAAACACTTTCCAAGAAACGCAAGTTGATCATTCGAAATGAATCCTCCGACAAAGAAGTTGTTCCAGAGACTCCACCTATTTCTGTTGTGGTAACTGTTTCTCTTCCACCTATTTCCATTCCTATTACTTCACAAATTTCCACAACAACCTCTATTCCACTTGACGTAGTCACTACTAAATCAGTTTCTGAGGAGGTACCTACTTCCGATATGGTTGTCAACGTATCTGATGCGGGGGCACCTATCACAAGTGTCGAAACCACACTACCTATCAGCCTATCTGCTTCTTTACCCATCTCTCTGAGAATATATCTACTTCATTACCACCATTTTCTCTTCCAACCACTACAATCACTACTTCATCAATTTTTGACCATCCTCTACAACATCCATTTACAACCTTATTTCCATCACAATCACCCGAAACTCCTCAACCTTCGCAACCTATGTCCGATGATGAAACTGAATGAGGAGGTTTTGGAGGGACTTTTGAGGCCCTACATTTCGATTCAGAGGAGGAGGAGATACCTGATCATATGCTTATGTTAGGTAAGCAATTCAAAATCCTGAACCGAAAATTAAATGCCATTATTCAGTTACAAGCTGATTCTGGTTCAAAATCAACGATAACGGGATTGGAGGTGGAATATCTGCTTAAAGAAGCTGAGAAGAGAATACTTGACAAAGTAGATCAATCAGACAAGAACAATGATCTTCGCATTAAAGCTCAAGGGAGTTCGTTCAATGGAGTTGTCAATGAATTGAAAATTATTGAAAAAGAACGTCATGTTCTTTTTGTGCAAGATATCAAGAAGGTTAAGGAGGATGTGAATTTTAAAATTGAAGAATTAAAGTAGGAACTTGCGAAGGAGCTTCATGATATTACTTCTCAACATTTGGAAGTACAAAAGAAGGTTGATGTGGTTGCCACGACCCTAAACAAAGTTATCACTGATTCTCAATCTCCTACTCTGATTCTTGAAGCCATCCAAAAAGAAAACAAGGAGAAATTTGATAAGTTAATTCAGTTGGTGACTGAATTGAAAACTTTGGTTTCGCAACCTACCTCTCAGACAATTCTCACTCCTGAATTCTTGTCTCTCAAAGTCAATACTTTGGAACAAGCTATTCAGAAGGCATTAGCCCCAAATGCGAACTTTACTTCTTTATTGCCAAAGAAATCCCCACCTGCTTTCACAGGGGTGCAAGGGGGAGAGAAGAAAGCAAGTAAAGAGGATGATGCGAAGACAGTGGGGAAGGTGATATCCACTCAACTCAAAACTACTTTGCCAGTATTCACGAAGCCAATTTCCTCAACTGTAACAACAACAAAACCAATTTGCAAAGGAATCACAATTGCTTCAAAAGATGGAGCTAGTTCGAGTGCGAAACCATCAACTGAGAATACAGGGAAAGGAAAAGGGATAGCGTATGAAAAATTGAAAGTGGAAAAGAAAGCAGAAGTAGAGGCTGAGATGGAAAGGTTGAGACAGGTTCAGAGCATCATGAGACATAGGGCAAGTGATCCACCAACAATGAGTAAGGGAGATCCTGCGAAGTTATATTCGTATGAAACAATTGAATCCAAAGTGTTGGGGAATCACTTATATGAGTTCGAGAAAAAGCCAAGGAAGAGTTATGATGTTGCGAACTCAGATAGAAGTCAACTTGATTTTGCGATAAATGATATGATGTTTATTACGGCGTAGTACAATATAAGTGAAAATTTTGATAATGTTGATGAATACACTTATTTGAAGATAAGATTTCATGCTGTACTTGCGAAGGATCAAGATGAAGTGTGGTCTTTAATGAAGATCAAGAAAGTTTTAACAATTAAGAAGGATGTGATGTTCAAAGGTATGCTTCAAAACTTTCGATATTTTGTGGTTCGAGCAGACAACAAGGCATTCGACTTCACCATTGCTGATTTTCCCTTAATGAATCTAAATGATCTCATTCAAGTGGCATCCATTCTCAAAGACATGCAAGATAACAAGCTGAAAGGGCATGATACTGATGTGTTCGATTTGGTTTCGCACATATCAAGATATTCATAGATAACTACTATGATTGTATGGCATTGACTGATGAAGAACTTGCACTGTGTCTTGGAAGAAAAGTTACTGTTGCTTGGAAGATATACTTCTTCGCAATATACGAATTTTATTGTTCGTATGAATAACAGCAAGAAGAACAATGAAGGAGACAAGAAGGAGCTAAAAAAGATAATTACTTGGTATTCTGAAATTCGAAGAACAATGCACTCAGCTATTCAACATCTCACAAACTGAATAGTTTCGACTGTTTACAAAGGGGGAGAATGTAGAGTCTAAGTGTTGTAAAAGTCGAAGTATTTGTTTAGTTTCGCATGTTAGTTATTTTACTAAGTCACATTTTGTGCGAAGTGTATTGCTATAGACTTAGTGTATTTTTTGTTCACTCAGGTTGCCTATAAATAGGGACTGAGGTTAGAAGTAGAAGAAGCTTGTCACGAGTATTCATTATGCTTAATACTTTGTAATCAGTTCTTCATCAATATAAGATTTGATTAATATTTACTCTCGGTGTTCATACTTTTAATTCATTCAATCATGATTGCTTTCTAAATCTTGATAACAATTCTCATCAGGAGAAGGTGGTGATCAAGTCTTGGGTGCCATTGGGCTTCAAGATCATGCATGTAGTTCATCTTGAGGAACTTCTGGAGGTAAAAATCCAAAACCTTATCATCTTTTTTGTTAGTTTGAGCTAGGTTTTTGTTATGAAGTCCCTTTTTGGTCCTCTCATATCGGTTGAGCAACTCCAAAGACTAGGATTGTTAAATATATGATTTTTGGGCATGTGTGATGCATAAAGGTGCCATTTTGAAAGTTGTTTTGAGACCATGCATGAGTTTGAGGTCGTAAATGAGGTCTTAATGAGAAGAATGTAGTATTGGGGTCCCTAATGGCATGAAAGGGCATAAAGATGCCAACTCTATGCCCTAGGACATCTTAATGGACTCAGATCTAAAGTTTGACATTGAAATTCCAAGTATTAAGCACTTAATGGTCATTAGTGCATATTATGCTTGTACGTCGGGCGTAATATCATGTACGTTGTACGTACAACCAAGGGGCTTAGTTCACTAAGCGTACTATAGTGGTACGTTGGGTGTACGCACCTCAGATGGGTTTGGGCTTTGTGTGGTCTTATGAGATTATTGGGCCTTGTTCTGTTTTTGGCCTGGTCTCATTTAGAGTTAGTGGTCTGTTATTCTGTTTTGCGGCATAGTTGTATTGGTTGGGCCTCGTTGGGCCATGTGGCCCATTAATAGCTTTGGTCTTGGATCATAGTGTTGGATTAGGTGTCTAATCCTATAACTATATTTGGTATGTACTTGACTGTCACACCCCCAAACCATAACAGCAGAAACGTTCAGGGGCGGAGGACATCATGTACGGTATCATATCAATGCATTATACTAAAACAAGCAGCAACATCATCCATTGCGTTAATATTATAATGTATACATGTGTGTTATGAATGTATTTGTAAGACACCAAAAATATACATATCAAAATAAAATACGAGTCTTGAAAGTGCTCCGTCTTCTCAAAACCTGGCCATCTGTACCTGTCTACTGGTGACCTGAGAAAACAAGTTATTTTGAAAGAGTAGATCAACATTTAAGTTGGTGAGTTCATAAGTATTTTTGTGTCAGATGTTTGCATTAGTTTGTTGAAAAATGTTTGTAAGTGTTTCATGTAAATGTTTGTATACTTCCTATTATAGTTTACTAGTATGATTGTTTGACTATTACTGATGTATAAAAAAGACTCAATTACTTACCAAGCAACTAAGTTAAGTAAAATCCTTAAAATGGGTTTAATATTCACTTATCTATTCAATAAGTATAACTATGATTTAACCGACGCTCAAACTAGTGATCCTACCCCGAGCCCACAACCAAACAAGGAACATGAGTCGAGGTATCTAGCAACAGTCCTAAGTCTGTTAAAGCATGCTTATACGTAGATGTAAATGTTTGTATACTTCCTATTATAGTTTACTAATATGATTGTTTGACTGTTACTGATGTATAGAAAAGACTCAATTACTCACCAATCAACTAAGTTGAGTAAAATCCTTAAAATGGGTTTAATATTCACTTATCTATTCAATACGTATAACTATGATTTAACCGACAGTCATACTAGTGATCCTACCCCGACCCCACAACCAAACAAGGAACAGGAGTCGAGGTATCTACCAGTAGTCCTAAGTCTGTTAAAGCATACTTATACGTAAATAGATAGACAAATATGAAATGATACAAAAGAAGTTTATAAAATCTTTAAAAGAGTTTTCAACAAGTTTGAGTATAAGAAATCCTTTGAAATGTGTTCTTACATGTAAATGATTAACACAATTTCATTGTGTATTACTTGTATCCCCCCCCCCCCCCCCCCGCTAAAATCATTTAAAAGTATTAAAAGCGTAGTTGTAGGGGTATGAACTCACCTGTAGTGAGTGATTCAGATGAAAGATCAATATAAGATGCTAAGTATGTCAAGTGAAGTCTTGAGCACAAACGGATCCTATAAAGCCTATAATGACACATATATGTATACAATTAGTGTATATAACAACTAACATGCTAAGGTAAATAATCTTAGGAACTAGGAAACACTTGAAATGAAGCGTTACAATCACATATGATTGATTGAAGGGAGTTCACGACCACACTATGAAGTGGTCACGGCTTTAGAGTGTTCACGGCCAGGAACACATGATGTGTTCATGGGCCATCCTTGGTTTATGAAGTGTACACGGCCATGGATGAAGGGTTCACGACCATATCAAGATCTTCTGAAGGGTTGACGGCCACCATGATCCTATGAAGGGTTGAAGACCACCATGATCCGATGAAGGCTTCACAGCCGTGAACTCTTGAAGAATCATGCTTAAAAAGTGTTCGTTTCATGGGGATTCAAGACCTTCTAATGGACAACAAGTAGATGAAAGAGCTACTTATCATTTGGAAGCTTTTAAGGTTTTCACGACCCAAGAACAAGTGTGTTCTTGGTAGAAAGATGGTGATTTGAAGATGTTGAAGAAAAGTGATGAATTCAAGGATGTTATCAAAGGGTTTCACTTGTATATGAAGATCAACTAGTAAGTATGAGAGTATTACTTACGTTTTTGAAGAGAAAGGAAGGTTTCCCTTGATGATACTTGAGAGAGTTTAAGTTCTTGGCTGAAAGATGTGAGAAACTTAAGAAAAATGAGGGAAAACTATACAGGTAGTGAGGGGTGCACGGCCAAAATTGGATTCACGGCCGTAAACCTAGTTTGTGCCTGTGAACATCCTTTTTTGATGTTCTTGGCTTGAATTCATTCCAATAGTCCATTAGTCACACTTCTTAGTATCAAATCCTAAGTGTACAAGGCTTAAAATCTCATAGAATAACCCTTAGCAAGGCTAAAAGGTAACATAAACAAGTCTAAATTTTGATTGATTTGCTTGAATTACAAGATAGAAACCTACGGGTTGTCACATTGACCCGGATGTAGCATGGTCCTTTTGGGTTGCCTTCACCAGAGCAACTTCACTGTATGATTAATCGAGAAAGAGGTTATTATGGTTTATTATAATATTATATGAATAATATATTAAAAGAGAAATCATATTGGTTAATTAATATTGGTCAAGAATTAATTTAGAAATTAATTTTGTGATCAAAAGATATTAATTGAACCTAGGGAAGTGGAATTGCAATTATAAGATACTTGGATTTTGGGTTGAGGATCCCTTAGAAACGGGGTGGACGAAATCAAGGTGAAAGCCCACATAGATTTCGTCCAGGCCTTGTTTCTTGTAGGTTCCTATGGACTGCTTAAGGGCTAAGCAATCCAATTAGGGTTTTGACTGAAACCCTAGCAGCTCACCTATATAAAGGACCCTAAGGCTTCATACTTCGGCTACCACTTGAACCTTAGAGATGAAGAGTCGACTTTGAGCCTCCTTCCTCTCTCTCCAAGATCATCCAACTTGTTTTGGTGTTTGTGATCGATTAGAGGTATTACACTTGTGATACTAAAGCTCTCAAAGGTTGAAGATTCTTGGTACAATTGAAAGTAAATTTCTTAACCTTAGTATTGTTATGATTTTTGGTTTTTGTATCCTAGAATTAGGGTTTACAAGCTTTGGATGATTTGCATGTACAATTAGATAGATCTAGATCTAAAGCTTTAGGGTTTGCATGTGAACCATAGGATTGATGTAATGCTCAAAATCCATCAGTGGTATCAGAGCCTAGGTTGTTTTATATTGTATTTGATGCCTTCTTTGATCATTCATTGCTTGAAAAATCGAGTTTTCTGCCCTCTGACAGCTGAACTCGTCAAGTCATGCTAGATGAACTCGACGAGTCCAGTCAGTGACTCGGCGAGTCGGAGAGTCAAAGAGCAGATCTTTCGGGATTTTAGCCTATTCTTGATTGGGATAATTACAAAAAAACATTTTTGATTAATAAAATCCGATTTTTATTAAATTGATATGATTATCCTTATGAAAGTAGAAGATAATTGTCAATTAATTAGATCGTTATTGCCTTATATGATAATCTAAATTATTTGAATTATTTGATGGAATTATCTTGCCATGAAATTGAATTAGGTCAATTTAGATAATTACTAATTAATTCTTTAATTAAATTATTTGCAATTTGATCTAGAAAGTTTTGAAAAGTTTCAAAACTTTCCCTCTAGTTTTGGAATTTAAAATTATGATTAAAAGTTATTTTAGAAAATTTTAAATTCTAAACCCTAGAATTTTACAAGTTTAAAATTCAACCCTTATACTATTATAATATTATAAGATTAATAATATATATATATATATATATATATATATACACATATAAGATTAAATTAATGTTACCATTAGTAGGCCTCATTCATGAAGTCGGGCTATAAGGGGGGTATAAGGTTGCTGCCTATAAAATGGCAGTTTAATGGTTGTCCACTCTCAGCCCCCACATCCTTGATTGGTAGAGGGTCGTTAGCTGAACAGGTAGAATAGGGAAACTAATTCCTCATTTAAAGTATAATTTTTAACAAAGTAACTAATTTTTTTATAAAATTCTCAATCTTAGTTACTTTAGGAAAAATGTGAAATGATGTTATTCCATGAAATTACACTTTGCATCTTGTCAAGTCGTTAGTGGAGCGTGCATGGATAACCGACACCTTAATATGGACTACCAATGGTGGCAAAGGGTGGCTCGATGTTTATCATAGATCAATGGAGCGTGTGTGGTTAACCGACACATTGATTAGGTGGTAAATGACATCGAGAGCACCAAGTACATTTTCATGGTTATTCACACTTTGCTTGTGATCCTCCGTATCCCAGTCATAAACTTGAAGAGCATATTAAGATTTAAACATGCCATTGAAAAGTTCAATGAATCTCAAAAGATCTAGGAGTTTCAGTACATTTAAAACATAATTTCTTTTTCGTTTTTCATAGTGGAAATTAGTGAATCATCATTCAATCACCTTCAAATTATTTGTAGTTTGGATTACAACATCTCTCTTCTAAATTGTAAATAATGTTGTTGGATCCTAGCCCTAATTTCTCATTTGGGTGTTTAATTGGGGATTCTTATCTAATCAAACTTTGTCTCTTTTCTATTTTAGATGTCTACTTCGAACAACAACTACGCTTCTGGCTTGACCCCTTACGAGATGCATCAAGATTTAATAAGATAGCCAAAGGACCATCTTTAACTTTCAAATTTAATAAGATAGCCAAAGGACCTCCAAAAGCAACTTTATCCTTCTTTTTTTCTTCAACAATCTCTTCAACATCATCTTCATGATCTTTTAAAATGTAATACAATGCATAGATATAATAGGAATTCAAATTATCATGACTTTCAATCAACAAACTGATATTCTTCCACCTTTTTCTCAATCATTGAATGAAAGTGATATTGAACTCCAATTCCATACGAGAAGCACTATCTTTAACATTCATATTTAATAAGATAGCCAAAGTACCTCCAAAAGCAACTTTATCCTTCTTTTTTTCTTCAAAAATCTCTTCGACATCATCTTCATGATCTTTTAAAATGTAATACAATGCATACATATAATAGGAATTAAAATTATCATGACTTTCAATCAACAAACTGATATTCTTCCACCTTTTTCTCAATCATTGAATGAAAGTGATATTGAACTCCAATTCCATACGAACAATATTGTATTTCCCCATTTTGTAATCTGATCAATAAAACGATCATAATAAAGTTAAATTGACTTGTTCTCATTTTTCTTTAACTTAGACAACTAAAATAACATTTGAGTAACATAACTCTTCTTAGTTCTCTCGGTTCCTTGAAACTCTTCTTTCAATTTGTTCTAGATTTTTTGAGTGGTAGTACAACCACGGATGTAGTTGTAAACTTTAGGAGGCAATGCACCTCTTAATTTTCTTATATATCTCTTGTCATTTGCTTTACTTTTGGCATTCACAACATTCATGCTTTATTTGTGTGTTGCATCTACGACTTCCTCAAAAAACTATGCATGAAATGGACCCTTCTTAATTGATCGCCATAAATCTTCATCGATTCCATTCAATTAGTCATCCATTCGATAAGCCCATTGGTCGTAGTATTTTAGATGGAGCATTAGAGTTTTTGTAGATGATCCAAGCAAATATGCATACTTCATCATTTTGTTTGCAATCAAATTTGCCATTGATATGTTTATAACGAAGAAAAGGATCCAAATGAATTAAAATTAGATTGGACTAATTTCCTAACTATCAGCCAATTTTAATTTTAGTTTCTGTGTTGCACACTGTTACGTTGAAACTTCGAAAATTCATAATTTATTCATACGAAGTCAGATTTAGGCGTTCTTTATATGCATGATTTTGCGTTTTCGATTAATACAACTTTTTTTAGATTATTTATCCTAAATAGTCTTTTATTATATATTTTAGTCGCGGAACGACATACATACAGAATCATAACTATGTCTAGCTATAAACGCGGACGTTACATCCGACTTGTCGTTGATCGCCTCATCTCCCCCTTTCAATTCTCGACTACCGTCACCTTGGCTATTCCGATAAACGATACTTTGAATCCGTCTTCATTCTTAAATTGGGGTACAATTAGTATTTTGAAGGTGTAAGAGGGTTTTCGGTCCATTTCACTTACCATTTCACTTTGGCGATATTGGAGTTTCACTTAAGCAAAACAGGTGGTAGTTTTTGTTTGTATGACTTTTTGACAGTGCATCTACTTGGATTTGAAGTAGGGTCGGGAACGATAGTATGATCAAAGGGGATGGATGGCTGAAAATTAAAAGGAACGTCAAAGGGGATGTGCAATATTATTAGACATTTTTTCACTTGGTTAATGAAAAATAATTTAAAAAAAAAAATGCAATATAGTCTTTTTAGGTGTGGTAAGGATAAAACTTGTAATGAAACCAAACGCTGAGTTACAAAAAATTGTTCGGACCAAACATATAGGGTGTGTTTGGCACGGAGCGTTTAGGAGCGTTTAAGAGCTTCTAGCTTCTACGTTTGACAAAACGCTCCGTTTTGAATAGAAAGTCTCATTCGGCGGTACAATCTTCTAGCGTTTAGTTTAAACAAAATACTCCAAATCAAAATTGTAAGTCATGTAGCGTTTAACAAAACGCTACAAATTACAAGCTACCCGCTGCCCGCTAAAAGGCACCAGATATCGGCTAATTTTGTGGAATACGACCATAGACTACCTCAAATCACATTGAGAGTTAGTTTAATGTACTCTAAAAAATTTATAAATAAAGTATATTAACAAAAGAAAATCCGCATAGCCGTCCATAAATATGACATCATCACTCAAATGTATTCTAGAAAATGTATTTCTCATCTCGTTATCATCGACATAATATTCTTAAATCATAATCCTTCATTTGTTCCATTCGTCGTTTTCCAACCTTTCTACCAAAATATCATTCTTCTCAGCAACACGACATTCATAAAAATAACTTTTTTTTATTATCATAGTGCCAAGACTCGTCCCATAAGCAGGCGCAAGATCGCGTCACTGTTCATGCTTAAGATTGAAGCTAACAAACACTAATTAATTAGTTATACAGATGACATTATAGCATCAAAAACCAACTCACATACATAGTTTCACTGCAAATTATTGATCAGATTCTTTAATGCAACTCCTTATAATTCCAAATGAACCCAAATGGGTTATTGTTGGTTTTATGTTACTTTCAGCAGATAATTACGCGGCAGAAGATACAATCTTATCACCACCAATGCCCTCGCCGTATGAGAAACCGTCTACCAAGATCAACCCAACAATGGCGATTATACTGGTGTGCCTTTTAAGTGCATTCTTCATGATTTGTGTAATCTCGACCTACTTCCGCCATTTTACTGAAAGACAACTCCGACTAGCAAGGAGTACACAAAACCTAAGTGAAACGGGGTCAATGAGATCGGTGGTGCATGGGCTTGATCCGGCGGTGATAGCCACATTCCCAAGCTTCTTGTATTCAAGTGTAAAAGGGATAAAGATAGGGCAGACGGTTCTAGAATGCGCCGTGTGCTTAAATGAGTTTCAAGACCATGAAACCCTACGTTTGCTACCAAAATGCAGCCACGTGTTTCACCAGGATTGTATTGACACGTGGCTGGCTTCACATGTCACATGCCCGGTGTGTAGAGCGAATCTAGTCTTGTTACCTGGTGAACTCGATCATATGACTGAGTTGTTGCACTGCCCAGTTGACCCGGAGATAGATTATGCATCGACTGAGTTTCTTCTTCCAGTAGAGTTCAAACACAAGATACCTCCATCCACTGAAATGCCACGTTCACATTCAACTGGTCACTCGGTTATAATTCGACCCGTTGAAAATACTGAGAGATACACACTTCGGTTACCAAACGAAGCACGGGGCCTTTTTGGGAACCTTGTAGCGAGCCTTCCCACAAGCCCTCATATGGCATTGCCAATGGAGAGTAGTCAAAAAATGAGCCTTCGAAGTATTAGTGTTGGTTCAGTTAGAAGATTGGATTATGTTCATCACGAGGTTTCTAATTATGAAAGACGAAGAGGCCAAACATCAAGGGGTGGTCCTAGTGATTCTCACATAGTTGATTGTTGAAATAACAAGACGAAAAATCAACAACTTTTAGATTCTGTATATAGCATTTGGTACATGTGGCTAAACATAAACTCTACTGGAATATGTGTGTATATTGCTCATGCCAAATGCTATCAAAAAAGGGTCTATTTTTTTTTCTTTTGGGCGGGGTGTGTCCTATTACCAAACAGAGTCTTAGATGATGAGTAAGGAAATCAATAAGTTGACGGTTCAAGTTTGGTTTGACTCAAAAGATAGAGATTTAGAAGTAGATTAGAAGGTGTTCTATCAAGACGAGTCATACATAAACATGATTGGGAACATTATTGGAAACATGTGTAGAAACAAGATAACTTCGAATATCTATAAATTCCAATATTATGCAAAATCCGTCCTTTGAGATTCAAAATTAAGATTAGAAATTTTGGGTTTGAAGTTAATTTGATCTAACATATATGATGTGTAATTGGGAATGCCAACGAGGTTGGGAAATAGTTTTCACATATTTTAAGTTAATTTTTAATTTTGAACTTTTATGTAAATAAAATTCTAACATTACCCACCCCACAATTTTAACAAAATTGCATATAATCATCATCAAGATTCTCTAAGAACATAACTTTTACGTTGTTTTTGTTTGGTTTACATATTTGTCCTACATTAACTTTTTACGTTGTTTTTGTTCGGTTTACATATTTGTCCTACATTAGTTGACCTGGTAGGAGATTGTCCAAGATAGGTAAAACAGAAGTGATGAAGATGATCAATGAAAAGATGTTAAAAATTAATAAATGGTCTTCAATATTAAGCTTAGATTATTTAAATAAATATTTTGTGATGTTAGATTGTAATATTTTTTGTTTATTATTTTAGGGGCTAATGCCGTATGATGTTGTAAACAAGATTATGACCTGTGTAAATAAAATGTTTGAATATATATATATATATATATA
Source organism: Lactuca sativa (assembly GCF_002870075.4). Classification (NCBI taxonomy): domain Eukaryota; kingdom Viridiplantae; phylum Streptophyta; class Magnoliopsida; order Asterales; family Asteraceae; genus Lactuca; species Lactuca sativa. The sequence goes on from NC_056631.2 coordinate 114,232,042, forward strand.
TATATATATATATATATATATATATATATATATATATATATATATATATATATATATATATAATCGTTAAATGACCTCCTTTTAGATAATATTTTTTGTTTTATTGGTTGGACGATTTTTCTCGTCACATATGAGTACGTTCAAGTCTTTTTTACTTGTCGCACGAGAAGCAACTACATATAACTGACAATGAGTGAAGACAGGTCTACATAAATACAATCCAACAGTTGATAATGATTGTCATTGACTCTTGTTAATGGTCATAGCAAAACAAACATCTAAGGGGAATTGTCTCCGCTGAAAACGGAAAAGGATTCTTTTATCAGACGAAGTTAACTTCATACGAGGTATACAAGTAGTCTCATTGAAAAATCTACCAACTATAATCCGTAACTCAATGACATGTTTTCCAAGTCTAACAATTTGTAACCTAGTATTGTTGCGTAAACCTTTGGTTTGGTCGATATTACGAAGCAACATAACCGGAACACATGTTTTTAGTGTAAGTTTATTGTTAGGAATTCTAGATGCCTTCAAAGCATTCAATATATTCAGAGAGGAAGATGATTCCTCAAAACAATCTGTTGACTCTATCTCACATAAAGAATCTAAACTCAAATAAGTTTTCTCTTCATCTTTCATCAATCCTAACATGTAGTCATTGATAACATCGACCTCATCATTTGTAGGGAACAAAATAGCTTTATCATGAATATATGATGGATTATTATGATGGTTTTCAAAAGACGGACAAATGGCAAATACAATTGAATGAATATGGTCACTTGTAGAGTGAACGATAACGTCTTCAAGAAATTCAATTTCAGTTTCACTATCATTAGGACCACCAATATTACAATCACCAGTTTTAAGAATCCATTTAGCAAAGGCTTTTGTCTCATCCAAATCATTAGTTGAACAACCAACCTAAAGCCTCATTAAATAGCATATTAAAAGAAAAAATGACTTATACAAATTATATGTATATATATATATATATATATATATATATATATATATATATATATATATATATATTAAAAATTTAATGATATGTAACAGCCAAAAAATCTAGATAAAATTTTTTATTTCTAAATAATGTTTACAACCATAAGTTTGATGCTAAAAATCCATTACATAAAAACCATCATACAAATTCATCAGAGTATCCATATCAATGAGTGCGGAAAATAGTGGAGAGTGCATGCAGCGCCATCAAGTCGGGCCCTTCCTTGGAACCACACGCACCTGAAATCACAATACAATTGTTAGCAAACGCTTAGTTAGTTTTCCCAAAATAACATGTAACGACCTAAAAATCAAATGTAAAATTTCATTTTTAATATAGCCAGAACATTGATACCATTTATTTCAAACATTCCAAAACATCGTTAAGTAAAACATTTATCAGAGTCCATCCCAAAATCATTTATTGCGGAAATCATAGGTGTAGGCACCGCGATCAATTCGAGCCCTTCATTTCCAAATCGATTATACCTGAAACAATAAACAAAACTATAAGCACGAAGCTTACTGAGTTCCCCAGAGCATACAACACACAATCCACATAATAACATATCATATTACCTATAAAAGCTACATATACCACATAAGCGATGCATACTAACATATAAGGATGTCGTGGGCTTCCCCCAGGGTCTTATGCCTTCATGTCATGGGCTCCTCCCATTTTCTTTACCTAGGAATGCTATGGGCTCCCCCAAATGGTCTTATATCCAACTGCCACGGGCTCCCCCCGAGGTCTTCCATGTAATAGCATTCATAATCAACTAGTATATCGTATATCAAAGAAGCATCTATCATACTACATAACACATGCATAAACATATAAGGGTGTCGTGGGCTCCCCCCAGTGTCTTATACCATCATGTCATGGGCTCCCCCACATGGTCTTTACCTAGGAATGCCATGGGCTCCCCCATATGGTCTTATATCTAACTGCCACGGACTCCCCACGAGGTCTTCCATGCAAATATCATATAATCACTAGCATACCACTTAGCATAAAGCTAAATATCATACCACATATCTCTACTACAACTAGTGTACCACATAACATAAAATGGGCCGGCCTTGGTGCCTTAGACCCATTGGTAAGGTGAGAAGACTCACCTGAATGCAGAAGCTTCCTAAAGGAAATCCTCAGTTGCTGCCCTGTCTACTTCCTGAGTTATGAATACCGTTCAATATACCCAATTAGCAATTGGGTCCCATACCATAACCCTTAATCCATGCATAGGGTAAAATGACCATTCTACCCCTGGCCTAGTATGATCCAAAACTAAGGCCCAAACCCAAAACAAAATCCCAACATTATAATGTCCATAAATCCATCAATCGCCCAACTTTCCAAATTAGGCCCAAACCTTTACATGGTCTTTCCATTAGGCCCAAATCCTTCTTTTCAGTCCAACACGCTTAGCATCCTGATGGTCCAATAACCCATAATCGTCAAAACCTAGTTATGACCCACCTGTGGCCCAATTATCCAAATTGGGTGCAAACCTTTCCAATTGGCCTTATCCTAAAGCCGAATAGTGTCCTTAGTCTATACTCTTGTTTCCAATTGGCCCATAAAGGCCCACAATAACCTAGTCCAAGAATTGGCCTAAACCGAGGCCCACAAATGCAAGTCTATTTCTATATAGACCCAATTATTCCAGAATTGGCCCAATATACGTTCAATCCCAACTATCAGCAATTCTAGGGAAAAAATCGTTAGGGCCCAAAGGTCCAAAGTCCACTAAGGCCCAAGTCCTCCTGAGAGCGTACGCCTAACATACCTCTTTTGTACGCTTAGCATTTTGGGAGAAAGGTTGTACGTATAGCGTACTACATAATACGTCTAGCGTACAACCAGCTTATGCACAAAATCCATTAAATGCTTAATACTTGAAGACTTTACGTCCCAAACTCAGATCTAGGTCGTTTGATGAGTCCTAAGGCATAAAGTTGGAAACTTTTTGCCTTTGTATGCTCTAAAAAGACCAAATAGCATTTTACTTCCATAAAAATGGTCTTAACTCTTACATGATGTCACAATTAGGAATTTTTGTGCCTTGTAACCAACACTTAAACAAATTTATGAATCAAAAACATAAGAGCATGAATGATGCATACTCTATGTCAGCAAAATTTCAATCAAAGACCCATGCAAGCAATTCAAATAGTCATTAAGCAATTGGAAACCCTAGAAGTTCTTGTTTAAGTCCATATTGGACTAGGACTTCCTTATTGGGCCCAATGGACCAATAAGCTTCCAATTTGGCTATCTTGGGCTTAGAACTCTTAAATGGGCTCTAATTGGACCCACTTCCATTTAATTCAATATTTTGGGCCATATTGGGCCTAGAATGGGATAGATTAATTATATGAACCATTTTGGACCATAATTAACCTAATCTAACCTAATGGGTCATAAAAATCAAATTTATATTTTTTTTAGGCCAAAAATCATCCAACCTAGCTATAACATGGGCTTAAGGGAAAAAAGCCCAAAAACCTCCTCTCACCCTCCCCATTCTCGGCCCAAGCCCAAAAGAAGAGGAGAGTTGACTTTGTGAGTGACACCTCACAATTGTTCAAGGGACATCCATGCATGAAGACTCAAACATCCATGCACTCACATACTTCCAAGTCTAGCTACTCTTTTTCTCCATCTCTCTCTTGCTCTCGGCCGAGTTCAAGCACACACACACACACACATATTTCACTCACTTTTCTCTCAAGGAAACTCTCTCATAACTCATCCATATTTTGAGATCTAAGAAGGAATTAAGGGGATTTTTACACAAAAATCATCATCTAAGGTAAGAAATCTCTTAGATCCTTAAACTAGCTACTTCATTTCATCCAAAAATCACCTCTTAATTCATTCAAACTCATGATCTAGCACCTAAGAAGCATTCAAGTTTGAAATCTTCCAAGGAAGGTTGCTAAGACCGAAATTCTTCTCATTTTCTTCCAAAAACCGAAATCACACCCATAGGTGAGCTTCATACCCCCTCATTTTCGGTTTTTATCAGTTTTGTGGGGGAGAATACAAGCAAATGTATAGATCTATGAGTATATGTATGCCTTGAGTGATTTTTATGCTTATATGTATGGTCTTATGTGATTGTGATGCTTATACTAGCCAAAAGAACCTAAAAACCGAGACCCACAATATGATGAATGAAATAAGTATAACTTATACCATTTCACACTAATCAAGTCTAGAAAAATAGCCAAGTTGGTTAATATGAACATTTTTGGACTTAAAACCCATTTTTGCGCTCAAAATGCTAAAATACAAAACTAAGGGGCCCAAAACGACAAAGTATAGATTCTGAAGGTTGAGATGAGACTAAACAGTTTCTAATATGTATTTTCAGAATATTAACACTTTTGAAGGGTTAAAAATGTGAAATTTAAACATAATGGGCCAAAATGGGCTTTTCGGCCAAATAAAGCCCCAAATTGCGAAAATTTTAAGTTGGAGGGGCTGAAACTGCACATTTCTGTAAAACAGGGGATTACTAGTGTACCAAATCTATTTCAAGGGTCAAAAATGCTTTTCAAAATAAAAAGGGACCAAAGATGCAAAAATTTTCCATTTTGGGTCAAAATTGTAAAAGTTGCGAAAATGGAGGTTTCAACCGAAAAAATTTCATTTTTGAAGGACTTAAGCTGTTTATCAAGTAAATTTGTGCTAAAAATGTCTTTCCAATTAGTTTTGTATACTAAAGTGTCAAGAAAAATAGTTTAAGGACTAAACCGGAAATTCTTTTATACTCAAAGGGTTAAAAGTGTAAATTTAATCCGAGGAAGGGCTTAAGAAGATAAACTCACATTCTTAAAGCAATAGATCCCTTAAAATAAAAACACGAGTACTACGTCTACCGGTGAAACGTAATAATAAATACACCTTCAACACCAAAATCATTACCAAACGAATTGATTCGGTCTCAAATCAATAACGAATCAAAAATCAATAAACAATGACACTTGAATACACATGCGGAAGTTTACGAGAAGTCAATACACCATCTTTGGGCTCGAAAGTTTCAAATCATGTTTGTTGGGCCTAGCTAGCCCAATGACACGATGTGTAGGCCCGAAGGGAACGCGCTTACATATTATTGGGCCTTATATGACCTAATTCCGTGTAAAAGGACTTTCAATAGCTTTATTGTGTTGTTAGGCCCCAAGGGTCCTTTGGTATTGCTAGCAAAGTCGAGAAGTCAAATGCGAGTCGGGCTAAGTGCCTTTCGCATTCACGATAGCCTTGAACGACTTATGGAAATAATGGGGGCTTCGCACCCTCTTTTCTCCTCGGTTGTGGGGCTATGAGAAGTCAGGGTGGTTGGATTAAGTGAGTAATATGGACGACGCCTAAGGGATCGTTTGTATAGTTGTAAACTAGTCATTTCATTAATGCGTGATTATAACGACTCACAACCCATAATTAATCCAATGTCACCTGGAATTAAAGAAAACAACGTCGTATCGGAATAATACTAACTAAGCCATGTAATTTGATGTATTGGGAAAACATCAGGTTTTCCCTGGGAAATTCAACACTCTTGATTATGTGATATACATACAAAGTCTAACAATTATTAACGTTTATAATAATCAACAAGCATACTTATGGATCTTCACACTTTTTCTCATATACAACATTTTTTTTTAGAAAATGTTGGATTTTCTGAGGTTTTCAAAACTATACAAATCATTTCTTTTGAAACCTTACTTATGAACTCACCAACATTTCATATGTTGATGCTTTCCAAAATACTTGTATTCTCAGGTAACAGGTAAATCGAAGAAAAATGTGTCCAGTTATGTCATGATGTTTGTTTAAATAATAACGAACGGTTTATGTTTTGGAATTGTAATGTTTTGAAACAATGTACTGAATGTAAACAATACTAGTTGTAATATTTCAATGCATGGTGATGAATGATGTTATGATTCATGTATATTCATTGTGATGGTATTCAATTGAGTCACAATAGCCCTCGGACGTTTCCGCCGTCTGGTTCGGGGGTGTGACAGGTTGGTATCAGAGCTCTGTTTATAGTGAACTAGCATATCTAGCCACACATTGATATGCAACTATAAACTAAAAGAGGGACAAACACAACTCTGAACAAAACAAGTAAAACATAACAATAAAACACCCGTGCTTGTATTAGGAACGAGAACCTAACACCGAATCAAACAAGATAATGCTAGTATCTCGGTTAATCCAGGACTATTCTTAGTTGTATCAAGGAATGGATGTAGCCTGATCAACTACATTCCTACCAAGGTATCACTACCACACGTCCTGAGGAGATCGTGATAGCTAGGGAACCTAAAAACATACCCCTTTATCACCAAAAAGAGAAAATATGTTTAGTCTATACCATAATTGTAGAGTCATAGGAGTAACGATAGTTTATACCTTCCCCCAGTCTTCATGGAGGGAGAGCAGCAGGGTATCCAGTTTCATCAAGTCCTAGTGGCTCACGGAATGCTTAAAGATGAACTAGAAGGGAATCAAGAGGGAGCACACGAGGTCGGACCTGACGAATACACGGACACCGACTATGAGTTCGAGGAGACCAATGATGACATAGAGGAAGGACAAGACCCAGGCAAAGATCACGCCACACCGTTTGTTAGCGAGGTGCAGCAGGACCACCCTGCCCCACTGTTGAACTCCTAGGCAAGGGATTCATCCGACCTAGTTACTCGCCATGGGGAGCTCCAGTCCTCTTTGTCAAAAAGAAGGACGGATCTTTTAGAATGTGCATCGATTATAGGGAGTTAAATAAACTCACTGTCAAAAATCGCTATCCACTCCCACGAATCGACGATCTATTTGACCAGCTCCAAGGAGCTAGTTACTTCTCTAAGATAGATCTACGATCCGGATACCATCAACTCAAAGTCCAGGAAGAGGATATTCCTACAACCCCTTTCCGAACTCGTTACGAACATTATGAATTTGTCGTAATGCCCTTCGGTCTAACGAATGCTCCTGCCGCATTTATGGATCTGATGAACCGAATCTGTCGACCATTCCTCGACAACTTTGTCATCGTCTTCATTGACGACATTCTCGTTTATTCCCGAAGCGAGGAAGAGCATGGCCAACATCTCCGACAAATCCTAGACACTCTGCGATCGGAAAAGCTATACGCAAAACTCTCCAAGTGTGAGTTCTGGCTCCGTAGCATGAACTTCCTAGGTCATGTTGTTAGCCAAGATGGAATTCATGTGGATCCCTCTAAGGTCAAAGTCGTTGAAGGATGGGTCGTTCCGACAACACCCACATAAATTCGTCAATTCTTAGGGCTAGCGGGCTACTATAGGAGGTTCATTCAAAACTTCTCTAAGATCGCCAAGCCACTTACCTCACGTACACAAAAGGGCGTACCACTCAAATGGACGGACAAACAAGAAGTTGCATTCTGAACCCTGAAGCAGATGCTTTGCAGCGCCGCGGTACTATCTCTACCAGAGGGAACGGAAGATTTCGTAGTCTACTGTGACGCGTCAAATCAGGGTTTAGGTTGCGTTCTCATGCAGCGCGGAAGAGTGATAGCTTATGCATCCCGCCAACTAAAAACGCACGAAGTGAATTATACGACCCATGACCTAGAATTGGGAGTCGTGGTCTTTGCTCTGAAGACTTGGAGGCATTACCTTTATGGTAAAAAGTGCACCATCTTCACAGACCACAAGAGTCTCCAGCACATCTTGAATAAGAAGGAGCTGAATATGAGACAACGAAGATGGGTGGAGTTATTAAATGATTACGAGTGTGAAATCAAGTATCACCCAGGCAAGGCCAATGTAGTAGATGATGCATTGAGTCGGAAAGGGTACTCTAATGGTCGTGCAAAAAATCTCTCGATAACCATTCAATCTCACCTAACCACTCAGATCAGGGTAGCCCAGTCAGATGCCATGAAGACGGAAAACAGAGCAAGCGAAGCATTACACGGAATGGAAAAGAACCTAGAGGTGAGAGAGGATGGAGTATACCATTTCATGAACCGTATTTGGGTCCCTAAACTCGGAGGATTTAGGGAGGTAGTCATGAAGGAAGCCCACAAGACGCGATACTCCATCCATCCCGGATCAGACAAGATGTATTTGGATATTAAACAACACTATTGGTGGCCTAACATAAAGGCAGAAATTGCCACCTATGTCGGTAAGTGCCTTACTTGTACCAAGGTAAAAGATGGAGTACCAGAAGCCCTCGGGATTATTACAGCAACTGGTGATTCCCGAGTGGAAGTGGGAAGGGATTTCTATGGATTTTGTGACCAAGCTACCCAAGACGTCGTACGGATTAGACACTATATGGGTAATAGTTGACCGACTGACGAAATCCACCCATTTCCTGCCAATAAAAGAATCATACAAGATGGATAGACTGACGCGTTTATACATTCGAAAAATCGTGAGACTTCATGGAATACCAGTGTCTATCATCTCAGATAGAGACAGTAGATTCACTTAACGTTTTTGGCAATCACTTCAGAAAGCACTTAGAACCCATCTCGACATGAGCACCGCTTATCACCCACAAACGGACGGTCAAAGCGAACGAGCCATTTAGACACTCGAAGACATGATTCACGCATGTGTGATAGACTTTGGGAAGTCTTGGGACATCCACTTACCCTTAGTTGAATTCTCTTATAACAACAGTTACCATTCGAGCATCAAAGTCGCTCCTTTCGAAGCACTATATGGACGTAAGTGTAGATCACCGTTGTGTTGGGCTGAGGTGGGTGACACCCAGCTAGCAAAGACACTAGCATCTGACAAGGCGCTAACGGGACCGGAGATCATTCGTGAAACCACGGAAAAGATAGTTCAAATCAGAGCTCGATTACAAGCATCGCGCGACCGACAGAAGAGTTACGCTGATAAACAGCGAAAGACCTTAGAGTTTCAGGTCGGGGATCGATTGCTGTTAAAAGTCTCACCTTGGAATGGAGTCATTCGTTTCGGAAAACGGGGAAAACTAAACCCACGATACATTGGACCTTTCGAGATCGTTGCCCGAATAGGTCCAGTGGTGTACAAACTGCAGCTACCCGCAGAGCTAAACAATGTACACCCCATGTTCCATGTCTCCAATGTAAAGAAGTGCCTATCAGATGAAACGCTCGTCATTCCCCTTGACGAGATTGAAATCAACGAGAATTTCCTGTTCGTTGAAGAACCGGTTGAAATCATGGACAGGGAGGTGAAGTGTACTAAGCAAAGCCGCATCCCGATCGTGAAAGTACGATGGAACGCGAAGCGTGGGCCAGAATTCACGTAGGAACGCGAAGACCAAATTGGGCCTAGAATGGGATAGATTAATTATATGAACCATTTTGGACCATAATTAACCTAATCTAACCTAATGGGTCATAAAAATCAAATTTATATTTTTTTTTAGGCCAAAAATCATCCAACCTAGCTATAACATGGGCTTAAGGGAAAAAAGCCCAAAAACCTCCTCTCACCCTCCCCATTCTCGGCCCAAGCCCAAAAGAAGAGGAGAGTTGACTTTGTGAGTGACACCTCACAATTGTTCAAGGGACATCCATGCATGAAGAATCAAACATCCATGCACTCACAAACTTCCAAGTCTAGCTACTCTTTTTCTCCCTCTCTCTCTTGCTCTCGGCCGAATTCAAGCACACACACACACACATTTCACTCACTTTTCTATCAAGGAAACTCTCTCATAACTCATCTATATTTCGAGATCTAAGAAGGAATCAAGGAGATTTTTACACAAAAATCATCATCTAAGGTAAGAAATCTCTTACATCCTTAAACTAGCTACTTCATTTAATCCAAAAATCACCTCTTAATTCATTCAAACTCATGATCTAGCACCTAAGAAGCATTCAAGTTCAAAATCTTCCAAGGAAGGTTTCTAAGACCGAAATTCTTCTCATTTTCTTCCAAAAACCGAAATCACACCCAAAGGTGAGCTTCATACCCCCTCTTTTTCGGTTTTTATAAGTTTTGTGGGGGAGAATACAAGCAAATGTGTAGATCTATGAGTATATGTATGCCTTGTGTGATTTTTATGCTTATACGTATGGTCTTATGTGATTGTGATGCTTATACTAGCCAAAAGAACCTAAAAACCGAGATCTACAATACGATGAATGAAATAAGTATTACTTATACCATTTCACACTAATCAAGTCTAGAAAAATAACCAAGTTGGTTAATAAGAACATTTTTGGACTTAAAACCCATTTTTGGGCTCAAAAGCAAAAATACAAAACTAAGGGGCCCAAAACGACAAAATATAGATTATGAAGGTTGAGATGAGATTAAACAGTTTCTAATATGTATTTTCTGAATATTAACACTTTTGAAGGGTTAAAAATGTGAAATTTAAACATAATGGACCAAAATGGGCTTTTCGGCCCAATAAAGCCCCAAATTGCGAAATTTTTGAGTTGGAGGGGCTGAAACTGCACATTTCTGTAAAACAGGGGATTACAAGTGTACCAAATCTATTTCAAGGGTCAAAAATGCTTTTCCAATTAAAAAGGGACCAAAGATGCAAAAAATTACCATTTTGGGTCAAAATTGTAAAAGTTGCGAAAATGGAGGTTTCAACTGAAAAAATTTCATTTTTGAAGGACTTAAGCTGTTTATCAAGTAAATTTGTGCTAAAAATGTCTTTCCAATAAGTTTTGATACTAAAGTGTCAAGAAAAATAGTTTAAGGACTAAACCGGAAATTCTTTTATAGTCAAAGGGTTAAAAGTGTAAAGTTTATCCGAGGAAGGGCTTAAGAAGATAAACTCACATTCTTAACACAATGGATCCCTTAAAATAAAAACACGAGTACTACGTCTACCGGTGAAACGTAATAATAAATACACCTTCAACACCAACATCGTTACCAAACGAATTGATTCGGTCTCGAATCAATAATGAATCAAAAATCAATAAACATTGACACTTCAATACACACGCGGAAGTTTACGAGAAGTCAATACACCATCTTTGGGCTCAAAAGTTTCAAATCGTGTTTGTTGGGCCTAGCTAGCCCAATGACACGATGTGTAGGCCCGAAGGGAACGCGCTTACATATTATTGGGCCTTATATGACCTAATTGAAGGGTTTTGAGCATTCTAACACTTCCTAAGTGTACATGCAATCCTAATAACCTTGGATCTATGTTTGTCTAATTATCATGCAAAGTTGAATTCCAAGGTTATATTCCTATCTAGCATACATGGGGAACAATTTTAACTTGAATCATAGATAGAATAACTTACCTTGTTGTTGCTTGTGTTCCTTGAAACCTTGTGAGCCTAGCACCCCAAGTGTGATGCCTCAAATGCTTCACACAACACCAAATGCTCTTGGAAAGACTCTTGAGATAACACACACTTCTCAAAATCGGCCAAGCCCTCTAGTTCCTTAGTAGTGCCGATTTTGGTGGAGAATATGCTACTTATATAGTGTTGACACATCTAGGGTTACACCATGTAAACCCTAATGTGTCATGACTCTTCATTTCCATGACCCATGGGTTTGTAACTCCCATGGAGCATCCATGGAGTATCCTATGGGTAGAGCCCAACTTGATAATCCATGGAGCCTCTTAGCCCACTATACAAGATATGGATGATTTACATAATCAACCCATATATTTAATTAGTTATCCTTTGATCACTTAATTAATTCCAAATTAATTCTTTGATCAACTAATCAAATAATATTATTAATATATTAGAACTTATAATATATTAATAATCTCCAAGTGTTATTTCTCTCATTTAGTCTATCCAATTGCATGGTGCCATGCAACCCAAATGGACCATGCCGGGTCGGGTCAAGTACAAGCCCGAAATAGTTATGGACTTAGACACCTTATCCAACAGTCTCCCACTTGGATAAGTCTAATAACTATATCTCTAGTACTTCAGGAACCGACCGGCAATCGTAACTCTTTCAAGGTTTCTCGGAACTGAGAAGATGATAATACGCCATTTAAGATAAGTGATCATATAATCCTCCGTTCTAGATATCAGCCGGACAAATACATGGAACATTGTCTTGCTTATTGTCCAGCATTTGTTTCCCGATTTCCGATTTGTTTGACATAGAACTTAATTGAACACATCAACTTAGTTCTGACCGGGCCCGGTACATGGGTCAAAACAAAATCATCGAGGGTCCCAGATATCAGCTTCTAATCTAAGAAGGAACAGATAAACTTCGACTCATATGTTTGTTCTACCACTCATTGAATTACACACAAAAGTACGTTTTATAACATCGAGTTACCAATGCGGTTTCGTACAGTCAATGCATAACCAACTCGTAAGTAACAAATCATATCTCTAGGTTTGAAGACTTATATGATATTACCGTCTCACGATCACTCGAGATAGAATTCCATGAAGTGATTCCAGTGAGCGTGGGTTGAGTCCAATGCTCAGAACTTATGAGCACTCATGATTGTTGTAGCCTTGTCCAAGACCTCTACAACCAAACATGACAGTCTTGATTCATATCTACTTCCAACATATGACCGACTGTGGAGGTTTGAATAATATGTTATACCAAACAAAATTATTCTGGAAGTCAAAACATGCAAAAGAAATATAGTAAACGATCGACAAGAGATAGCAACACTTTACTCATAAATAAAACTCCTTTTATTCATTATCAAATGTCAATTACACTTTATAAATTTCTGGGTTATCTAACTACTAAAACTTATATCATCCTTCAGCCCTATGCTCCGAGCATGCTGAAGATGCTTAACCCTACTCAGTCCCTTCGTGAGGGGATCTGCTGGGTTCTCATCCGATGATACCCTCTTTGCCACGAGGAGTCCTTCTTCGATCCGATGTCTGATGAAATGGTATTTTCTGTCGATGTGTCTGGATCTCCCATGATCCCTTGGTTCCTTAGCTAAGGCAACAGCACTTTCACTATCACAGAAAATTTCCATTGGCTCTTTAATAGCTGGTACAACTCCAAGGTCTCCAATGAAGTTCTTCAGCCATATCGCTTCCTTTGCTGCTTCGCTAGCTGCAATATACTCTGATTCACAAGTAGAATCTGCCACTGTCTCTTGCTTGGAACTCTTCCAAGAAATTGCTCCTCCGTTTAGGGTAAAGACCCAGCCCGACTGAGAGCGGAAATTATCCCTATCAGTCTGAAAGCTAGCATCACTATACCCTACAACTCTCAAGTTATCACTCCCACCGAGGGTAAGAACCCAGTCCTTAGTCCTCCGTAGGTACTTGAGGATATTCTTTACCGCAGTCCAGTGTGCCTTGCCAGGGTTCGCCTGATACCTGCTAACCATGCTCAAGGAAAAAGCTACATCGGGTCGAGTACACGTCATAGCATACATGATCGATCCTACAGCCGAAGCGTAAGGTGTTCGACTCATTTCTGCTATCTCAGCCTCAGTGCTAGGGCTTTGTGTCTTACTCAATCTGGTGTTACTCTGGATGGGTAACTCTCCTTTCTTGGAATCCTGCATGCTGAATCGCTTTAGCACTTTATCCAAGTAGGTACTCTGACTAAGTCCAATTAGTCTTTTACTCCGATCTCTCAAGATCCTTATCCCTAAAATATAGGCAGCTTCACCAAGGTCCTTCATAGCGAAACACTTCCCAAGCCAGGACTTTACTTCCTGCAGAGTTGGAATGTCGTTTCCTATGAGTAGTATGTCATCCACATACAATACCAAAAAGCTAACTATACTCCCACTAGCCTTGACATACACACAAGATTCATCTTCACTCCTAGAAAAGCCAAATTCCTTGACCTTTTCATCAAAGCAAAGATTCCATCTGCGAGGTGCTTGCTTCAATCCATAAATGGATTTCTCAAGTTTACACACTCTATTAGGGTACTCGTTGCTGACAAAACCCTCTGGCTGACTCATGTAAACATCTTCAGCCAACTTTCCATTAAGGAAAGCGGTTTTGACATCCATCTGCCATATTTCATAGTCATGAAATGCAGCTATGGCTAACAGAACCCGAATAGACTTAATCTTGGCTACCGGAGAAAAGGTCTCATCATAATCCACTCCAGGAGTTTGAGAGAAGCCCTTTGCAACCAGTCTAGCCTTATAAGTGTGTACTTTACCATCCATGTCAGTCTTCTTCTTGAAGACCCATTTGCACCCTACTGTCTTACGACCTGGTACATTTTCAACCAAGTTCCAAACTTGATTGTCATACATGGATTGTATCTCGCTATCCATAGCCTCTTTCCATTTAGCAGACTCGGGGCCTGCCATGGCTTCCTCGTAGCTGTTAGGGTCATCTTGACTTACTAGTGTTTCATCACTAATAAGTGTCTCACCTTCTGCAGTAATATGGAATCCATAGTAATGCTCAGGTGCACTCCTAACTCTCGTGGAACGTCTCAGAGGTACAGATTTGTCAATTGGCTCAACAGGAGTTTCCTCCTCAAGTTGAGGGCTAGAGTTTGAAGTTCCTTCACCGCTTGATTCTTGAATTTCTTCAAGATCAATTTGTCTCCCACTGTCTCCTTGGCTTATAAACTCTCTTTCTCGAAAGACTCCTCTTCTTGCTACAAAGACCACATTGTCACTAGGTCTGTAGAAGAGGTAACCAAAGGATCGCTGTGGGTAACCGATGAAAATACACCTCTCGCTTCGAGGTTCGAGCTTATCATGAGTCTCGTGTCTCACGAAAACCTCGCAACCCCAAATCTTGATGTGGTCTAGTTTAGGTACTTTACCAGTCCACATCTCGTGAGGAGTTTTGGCAACTTTCTTTGTAGGGACTAGATTAAGAATATGGGCGGCAGTCTCTAAGGCATACCCCCAGAATGAGATTGGTAGCGAAGCTCGACTCATCATGGAACGAACCATATCCAACAAGGTTCGATTACGCCTCTCAGCCACACCATTCAACTGTGGTGTCCTGGGAGGTGTCAATTGTGAGACTATCCCACATTCCCTTAGATAGTCGAGGAACTCTAAACTAAGATACTCACCACCACGATCGGATCGAAGCATCTTAATATTCCTGCCCAATTGATTCTCGACTTCCTGTTTAAATTCCTTAAACCTCTCGAAAGTCTCTGACTTATGCTTGATCAAGTAGACATATCCATATCTACTATAATCATCAGTAAAAGTCAAATAATAACGATTAGCATCCCTTGTGGCATGTTTGAATGGTCCACACACATCCGTGTGTATAAGGTCCAACAAACCTTCACCCCTCTCACACGAACCTGTGAAGGGTGACTTTGTCATTTTTCCAAGTAAGCATGATTCGCAACTATCATCTGACTTTAGGTCAAACGACTCCAAGACTCCATCCTTTTGGAGTTTGCCTATGCGTTTCTTGCTTATATGTCCAAGACGACAATGGCATAAAGATGCTTTATCCAAGTTATTATTAGTAGAATCAATACACAAAACATTATTTCCCAAGTTATCTACAACAGATACAGCTTCATACACACCATCACAAGGTAATGCTTTAAAATAAAAGACATTATTATAGAAAACATCTATAGAACCAACTTCATTATTAAATGAAAAGGTAAACCCTTGTTTGTACAAAGCATGAAAGGAAATAATATTTCTTGCCATTCCTGGCGAATAACAACACTTATTCAAATCTAAACTAAACCCACTAC
Source organism: Lactuca sativa (assembly GCF_002870075.4). Classification (NCBI taxonomy): domain Eukaryota; kingdom Viridiplantae; phylum Streptophyta; class Magnoliopsida; order Asterales; family Asteraceae; genus Lactuca; species Lactuca sativa. Next base: position 114,247,729 of record NC_056631.2, read on the forward strand.
TTAGCGATAAAGTATAAACTCCAATCTTGGTAACAGGTATAGCTTTCCTATTCCCCATGATCAAGTTTATTCTTCCTTGCCCCACATCCTCACTTCTTCTTAGTCCCTGCAAGTCACAACAAATGTGAATACCACAACCGGTATCAAGGACCCAAGAATTAGAATGGGGTGAGTTATTAGAAATGATAGTGTAAATACCTGCATGGTTGGGTTTAACTTTCCCATCCTTCACATCTTGCTGGTATTTTGGGCAGTTCCGCTTCCAATGAGCTGTTTCATGGCAATAGAAGCATTCAGCCTCTGTTGGGTCAGAACAAGGAGTGATGAAACCTTTCTTGGTTCCACTTGAAGAAGAGCCATCAAGGGTCCGAGCCTTGGTACCCTTAGAAGATCTCTTTCTCTTCCTCCATCGATTCTTCCCGATTGCCAAAACTGGAGTAGAGTTTTGAGTAGGAGTGATAGCAACCGACTTCCCCTTAAGACCTGATTCTGCGGTCTTGAGAAGTCCCTGAAGTTTGCTGAGTGTGACCTCTTCCTTGTTCATGTGATATGTCATGCGGAATTGATCATAGCACGATGGTAAGGAATGCAAAATAATATCTATTGCAAGATCCTCCGGGAAGTTCACATTTAGCTTCAGCAAACGATCCACATACCTTTGCATTTTCTGCATGTGGCTCGTGACGGATTCCCCGTCCTTCATCATGGTTGTTATCATGGAGCAGATGATCTCATACCTCTCTTGTCGTGCACTTTGATGGTATCTTTCCATCAAATCTTGGTGCATTTCATAAGTGTAGAAATCTTCATAAGACTTTTGGAGTTCCGCTATCATCGTGGCCATCATCATGCAAGCCACTTTCGTAGCATCCCTTTCATGTGCCCGAAATTCAGCGATCTCCTGAGGAGTTGCAGTGGACTCATCAATCTCCTTAAGCTCCTTGTCAAGGACATATTCTTTGTCCTCGTAGCGGGTAATCATCCTGATGTTTCTGATCCACTCATTGAAGTTGGATCCATCAAAGGTGACTTTCCCACACAAGTTCATAAGGGTAAAGGAGCCATTAGGATTAGAGCCAGAAGCATTGTTGGAAGACATCTGAAGAGAAGAGAACAAGATTAGTTTAGATATAAGAGAGTCCTTAATAAAACACCCAAATGTAATATTAAGGCTAGGATCCAATCACAATATAATATAACTTAGAAGAGGTATGCCGTAATCTAAGCTATACCATATTTGAAAGGTAGGTGAATGACGAGTCACCAATTTCCACCACGAAAACCGAAATGATTAAATATTAGGTTTTTGATTGGTTCTTAGAAATTCCTAGATTCTTTTGAGATTCAATGAACTTTTCAAAGGCATGTTTCAATCTCGAGTGTGCCCTCCAAGTTTTGTGACTGGGATGCCGAGGATCACAAAACGAGGTGTGAAGTAACCATGCAAATCACTTGGTACCCTTAAGGTTTATCACTCAATCGATGTGCCGGTTAACCACACACGCTCCATCGATACTATAATAAACCCTAAGTCACCCTTTACCTACCTTGTTAAGTCCAAGTTAGTGTGCCGGTTAACCACACACGCTCCACCAACGACTTAGTCAAAGTGTAAAGTGTAATTTCATGGAATAGCACCTTATTCACATTTTTCCTAAAGTAACTAAGATTGGGAATTTAATAAAACATTTAGTTACTTTATAATATTCATCATACTTTGAATGAGATTTAATAAGTCCTTGTCTTACCCGTTCGGCTAACGACCCTCCACCGATCAAGCAAGCGGTGGGTGAGAGTGGACACCCATTAAGTCACCATTTTATAGGCAACAACCTTATACCCACCTTATAGACCGGCTTCGTGAATGAGGCGTACTAGCGGTAAGACGACTTTGTTCTTATACATATATATATAATTATTAAATCATAATAATATAAGTATAAGGGTTGAATTTTAACTTTTAAAATTCTAAGGGTTGGAACTAAAGTTTTAACTTAACTTTACTTGTTCCAAAACTTGAGGGCAAGTTTTGTAATCTTTCAAAACTTTTCATTTCTTGTAACTTATGAGTTTAATAGAGTAATAAAATGAGGACTTTTCATTTTTCTAACTCTTGTGTTCTTTTAATGGTTTTTTAATCCAAGAGACTTTTGGTTTTCCATAACTTGAGGACAAGTTATGGACTCCATTAAAACACATTATGATCATGAATTAATCTACCACATAGGTTACAAATAATTCCTATGATCATCTAAACATCATAAGAACAAGAATATGAATATGAACACTTTCAAGAATCAAAATCACATAAAACTTTGTAATTTTGATAACTAGTTGTTGTAAATGAATTAGCAAAAAACATTACTCCATCTAAAACAAGTTTTCAAGTACCAAAACAGTTTAGAATAATGTTTCCAATCCATTTTCCAGCAACAAAAGTCGAAATTCCGGTTTTTTTTTTTTTTTTTTTTTTTTTTTTTATAATTATTTTCGACTTTCTTCAACTTTTAAGCACAAATAATAAACAAACAAGCCTAGGCTCTGATACCACTGAAGGGTTTTGAGCATTCTAACACTTCCTAAGTGTACATGCAATCCTAATAACCTTGGATCTATGTTTGTCTAATTATCATGCAAAGTTGAATTCCAAGGTTATATTCCTATCTAGCATACATGGGGAACAATTTTAACTTGAATCATAGATAGAATAACTTACCTTGTTGTTGCTTGTGTTCCTTGAAACCTTGTGAGCCTAGCACCCCAAGTGTGATGCCTCAAATGCTTCACACAACACCAAATGCTCTTGGAAAGACTCTTGAGATAACACACACTTCTCAAAATCGGCCAAGCCCTCTAGTTCCTTAGTAGTGCCGATTTTGGTGGAGAATATGCTACTTATATAGTGTTGACACATCTAGGGTTACACCATGTAAACCCTAATGTGTCATGACTCTTCATTTCCATGACCCATGGGTTTGTAACTCCCATGGAGCATCCATGGAGTATCCTATGGGTAGAGCCCAACTTGATAATCCATGGAGCCTCTTAGCCCACTATACAAGATATGGATGATTTACATAATCAACCCATATATTTAATTAGTTATCCTTTGATCACTTAATTAATTCCAAATTAATTCTTTGATCAACTAATCAAATAATATTATTAATATATTAGAACTTATAATATATTAATAATCTCCAAGTGTTATTTCTCTCATTTAGTCTATCCAATTGCATGGTGCCATGCAACCCAAATGGACCATGCCGGGTCGGGTCAAGTACAAGCCCGAAATAGTTATGGACTTAGACACCTTATCCAACACTAATTCCGTGTAAAAGGACTTTCAATAGCTTTATTGTGCTGTTAGGCCCCAAGGGTCCTTTGGTACTGCTAGCAAAGTCGAGAAGTCAAATGCGAGTCGGGCTAAGTGCCTTTCGCATTCACGATAGCCTTGAACGACTTATGGAAATAATGGGGGCTTCGCACCCTCTTTTCTCCTCGGTTGTGGGGCTATGAGAAGTCAGGGTGGTTGTATTAAGTGAGTAGTACGGACGACGCCTAAGGGATCGTTTGTATAGTTGTAAACTAGTCATTTCATTAATGCGTGATTATAACGACTCACAACCCATAATTAATCCAATGTCACCTGGAATTATAGAAAACAACGTCGTATCGGAATAATACTAACTAAGCCACATAATTTGATGTATTGGGAAAACATCGGGTTTTCCCTGGGAAATTCAACATTCTTGCTTATGTGATATACATACAAAGTCTAAAAATTATTCACGTTTATAATAATCAACAAGCATACTTACAGATCTTCACACTTTTTCTCATATACAACATTTTTTTTAGAAAATATCGGATTTTTTGAGGTTTTCAAAACTATACAAATCATTTCTTTTCAAACCTTACTTATGAAATCACCAACATTCCATATGTTGACGTTTTCCAAAATACTTGTATTCTCAGGTAACAGGTAAATCGAAGAAAAATGTTTCCAGTTATGTCATGATGTTTGTTTAAATAATATCGAACGGTTTATGTTTTGGAATTGTAATGTTTTGAAACAATGTACTAATGTAAACAATACCGGCTGTAATATTTCAATGCATGGTGATGAATGATGTTATGATTCATGTATATTCATTGTGATGGTATTCAATTGAGTTACAATAGCCCTCGGACGTTTTCGCCGTCTGGTTCGGGGGTGTGACACTTGAACCCATTAAGACCTTCAAGATTGCAATTTTCTGTCTTAGACACTCAAATAGCACCAATGGTGGCAACCCGAAGCCTAAGAATCGGATTTGAACCATAAAGCTTCATCCTTAGGACCAAAATGAACTAAAACTAAAAAATGAGAGATCTAAGATATAAATGATCAAGTTCAGAGCTTTATACCTTCATCAAGCTGAAAATGAGTCACAAAAGCCAGATCCATAAGCGTTTCCTTGATCCTCATCTTTGCATAAAACTCCACCTTCTTGAAAATGGGCCAAACACTCCCAAAAATGGACTCCATAAGCTCAAAATGCCATCATGAATGATTAAGGATAATTTCTAGGGTTTTAGAGGGTGGAGGCTGAAGATATTAGGGTTAGGTTATGAGATAAGGAGCTTAAATAGGGTCCAAGACCCTAAAATATGGTTCTGATCTGACTAGCGTACGCCCAATGTAAATATCGTACACCCAGCATACTCCGAGGAACATTCCAGGGATTTCCAGGGATGAAATCAGGTGCAAAAACAAGAAGGGTTCCACATCCTAGTCTTAAGGGAAGCCAGCTTAAGTGGTAGTCTAGATGGAGTATTGCACAAGGTTTGGATTGCAGGAACTTTCAAACATCATGTTGGCACATTCATAGTAATGCATAACAGAAACATGGATCGATCTAGGTTGAGGGTTGTGTTAGGGCCTCTCTGCATGTTCTTGTTTGATGAAGTCTTTGGGTTCGAAGCATGACCCAAACACATGATTGGGATATAGTTAATGTGGTTTGACTCATGTTTGATTGGGGTTGGTAGATGGAGAGCAAGACCATGAATCAGGATCATGGCTGGCATAGAAGTGTTGTAAGACTAGGGGGTAGTAGTGACATTCACAGGATTGATAGGCAGTTGTAGGAGTTTTGTAAGACTACGGGGTAGCCGTAGCATACACAGGGATGATGGGCTATCGGGGAAATGTTGTAAGTCTCCGTGGTAGTCGCAACATTCACCAGAATGAGGAGGGCCATGGTAAGAGTGGTCGTTGGGTTGAAAGGCGATAAGCGCATGCCTGGGTCAAGGCAAAAAGTATCTTTGGAATATTTCTCCTTGTTAAGGTAGGAGGGCCATTGGTTCCGAGGTGAGCTTATGCCTATATTGCGCTCCATTGGGTGAGACCCATGGGCATGGCCCGCTTGATTGTGTAGACTGGGTGGGACCCGTGGGCGAGGAATGTATAGTTAGATAGTGTTAGTGAGAACCAGAGGAGAACCATTGGAACAAGGTATTGGATTATTTTTAGAGTGGAATGATTTTTGGTCAGTGATCGGTACTCGTGAGATGCATAGGCTAGGGTAGCCTTTATCGGTTAGACTCTCAGTTGGAGCCTGGTGGTTGGACCTGGTGAGATTATCAGTATCAATGGTGTATTGGGGATTTTATGTCTCGGTTTAGTGGAAGGTCAACATGGAATCAAAATATTTCAGATGAAACGCAAGGGAAAATCTTTGGATCTCGGGATATGAATTATGCACCGGGATGGAAATTGGACGGGACTCACTTTAGGAGTCGTCACTGTGTGTGTGTGTGCGCGTATATATATATATATATATATATATATATATATATATATATATATATATATATATATATATATATATATATATATATATATATATATATATATATATATATGTAACACCCCAAAACCAAGAACGGCGGAAACGTTCTGGGGCGGAGTACGTCATGTACAGTATCACAACAATGAAAAGTAGTAAACAAGAAACAACATGATCCATTGCATTAATAAAATAATTTTAATACAAGTGTTCTGTCAAATTATAATAGACACTAAAGTATAAAGAAAATGAAAGATGAGTCTTGAACGAGCTTCATCTTCTTTAAACCTTGCATAGGTACCTGTCTACTGTTAACCTGAGGAAACAAGTGGTTTTTGAAAGAGAGTATCAGCTTTAAAGCTAGTGAGATCAAAAGTATTAATGTGTCTTAATTTGTATTGAAGTATTTGTTTGACATGTAATGAAAGACTTGAAAATGTTTTGAAAGAAAGTTCGTGTAAGTATGAAAATGTTTGTAAAACAACTATAAACGTTTCAAAAACCCTAGAAATCCCTATGATTCCTAATATTATAAACGGGAGTCTTCTTCCAAGACCTAACTGTTCTAAATGTAGTCTTCTACCAAGACTTAATTGTTCTAAATGTAGTCTTCTACCAAGACTTAACTGTGCTACTATTATTATGATTATATTACGTTGTATCCTTTGGTACTAGGATAATCAAATATAATTCAACTCATATATTATGTGAATGGGTCAGAAGATAAAGGTAATAATATAAATAACCTAAGTATTACCCTTTGGTACTAGGGTAACTAACGGCGTTTGTGACAACCCGAAATTTCCATTCTATACAAACCATATCCAGCCAATAGAAGTAGAACAGTTACAGAGAATTCTCAGACTTTTAGGTATAAGTTTGAGTATTTTAGGATTTACACTTAAGGAAGTATCAGGAGAGTGGTTGCACTAGGGATTTTTGCAACATTGTTATTCCAAAACTCTATGATATTAGAGTTCATTTCATGAATAAAATATTTTCTGCCAAAAATCCCAGGACTATATATAGAATTCTGAACCATATTATTTCATTAGTTACATTTCCAACTCGAGAAAAGCCGAATTCTCTCTCAAGGATCTTCGTAATTTCGTTCCGGAAAGTGAGCACTTCTATCTAGTGTTGTTTTAAAGCTTCTTATATGCTTAATGCACTAGAAATCATAGGAAAACACAAAGATCTGTGAGTTTACCGCCCAAGAACACCTTGGGGAGTAAACTCCTTTATAAGAGCCAAAGTGTGCCCAATGTCCCTCCAAGCCTTGGAAGTCAACCTAGAAGCTACCATTACATGTTTAGACCACAAAATCATTAAGAATCAAAGGCTAGAAGTGAGTTCACGGTCAAGGATGTTCTGGGGCCGTGAACTCCATTTTTAGGTGCCAAAACACCCTAAAAGCCTTCCTTAAGCCAAGAGACTAATTTAGACATTTACCCTAATGAGTTTAGGACTAGCAAACACCCTTAGAACACCAAGAGTAAGGTGTTCACGGCCCAAGAAGTTCCAGGGCCATGAACTCTAAACAATAGTGCCAAATGGTGCTATAAACCCTTCTAAAGCTTTGTACACTAGCATAATTTAGCTCCTAGTTGATTTAGGGACTTGAAAACACCAAGAACACCCATCCAAGGGAGATTACGACTGTAATCTCCATGGGATATGGTCCCAGGGCCGTAAACTCCTAAAAGGAGTTATATAATGCCCTAAACTCTTCCATGGACCAAGCCATTAAGTAGAAATGCTTCTTAGGGCCTTATAGAGCATCAAACATCGAATGGACATATAAGTATGAGCTCACGGCCGTATACTCATGAGTTTACGATCGTAAACTCATTTATTAGGGTCATTAGGGCCGTGAACCTCATGGTGGAGTTTTCCTTGAGCCCTACACACAATAGCTTCCCCTACAAACACTTAGATGCAATCCTAGAGGCTAATAACACTTGATAAATGAGTTACATATATGTGATATTATATGTTAACTAGGATCATAGAGTGTGTTCAAGACTTCACTTGACACCTAGCAATCCTACTTCTTCAGTTCATCCATATCTCCCACAACAGGTGAGTTCATACCCCTTAATCAATGTTTTAACTATTTTTTAATGTTTTACGGGCGAGATACAAGTAGAATCATGCTTGTTATTATATCAATCAATTGATTAATAAGCAGCATTCAAATGATTGGCTACTCATTAGCCGTTTTACTAACCAGTTTCCTTCAAATGTTTTTCATAAACACTTTATGTGTTTAAAACTCCTCATTACACTGTACATTTTACTCTGTATGTTACATTTCAAACTTATTTACAATTGTGTTTCAAACAAATGTTTCTTTATACTAAACTGTTTTATGAAACCCATGCCTTCAAACTGTTTTATAGATTGACATCAAGTCGATCTTTTCTTAGATAATAATTATGTTCAAAGGTTTTACAAAACTTATTTTATGCTTTTATATTATCAATTGGATGCCTATATATGTATAGATATATAAGAAATGTTTAAAAGACTTAGGAAGGTTGTCCACCCTATTTCCTTTTCAAGCTTGAGATGTGGTCTGGTGGGACATTGGGTATCCGTCCGAAGGTTGTTTAAATATTAGTTATATATCATATGTACATATATAGTCATAAAGGTCCTTCCATTTCATCCAATGCCCTTGGGTAGCAAGGGTATTCTTCCATGTCCATAAGTACCAGTTAAATTACTAGTAAGATACCATAGTGGTAGTTTAGGAAGATACTAGAGCTATTACTAGAACGCGATATCATACAATGAGTCAGTTCATTCATGAGTCAATACTTCCTAGATAGAGAGAACGTACATTACAGCTAGAACATTGCAGTACAGTACTATTGTTACTAGATAGAGAGAACATACATTACAGTACATTACTATACCTGCTAGATAGAGAGAGAACACACATTACAGCTAGCACACGTAGAACATTACAGTACATTACATATACACGAATACGTTGACATAATTGTGATCCACTGTATCGGAGCATGCCTTCAATGTCTCTTGGAGGGAGAGCATGTGTAACGACCAAAAATTTCAACCAATTTAATATTTTCGAAAACAACCCAATTCCATTAAATTTATTACAAAAAGGTTTTCAATACAATTTATTTTAAGTATTCCCAGAATCTCATCACAATATAAACACGAGGACCGGTACGATCACGCTTACGCCTTGACACGGTCTCCTGAAGAACCTGAAAAACATTAAACCATAACTGTAAGCCCGAAAGCTTAGTGAGATATCCCTAAAATACCAACCACATATACCATACATGCATAACATGCCATAACATATCCGATCACAGAACAGCCACGCACCTCGGGTCTACTGTGGGACTGGTCCGCCGCACCGGCCAACAGTCCACCTGGTCCACCCTCTGAGTCTAGCCATATACCTCGAGTCTACAATGTGATTGGTCCGCCCGCATCGGGCCTTCAATCCACCTGGTACACTCTCTGAATCTAACCACATACATCGAGTCTGCAGTGTGATTGGTCCGCCCGCACCGGGCCTTCAATCCACATGGTCCATTCTCTGAGACTATAGTATGACTGGTCCGCCCGCACCGGGCCTTCAATCGGCCTGGTCCACTCTCCGAGCCTCGGCACGTCTGGTCCGCCCTCTTGGGGCCTACAGCCTATCCGTACCGCTCGCTGGGCCTTCGGGACAACCGGTCCACCCTGGGTATCTTGGCCTACAGCACAAAGCAGGACCCGCCTCAACCCAACTCCAGTCCAAACAACCATGTTCACATAAACATACAATCATATAGCAATTCACAGTCAACAAGCCGATCAAACAGATCACATAACATATCATCACCCTAACCAGGATACCGACCTAACCGGTCACTAGCATAGCATCACCCTACATCTCGGGATACCTATCTCAACCAGGTCTCTAACATATACCATCCTAGCTACCAGGATGCAACATATCAAAGCAATAACATAACAACAAATACTCGGATCTCAATCTGATAAGGGCCGGCCTTGGTGCCTTAGACCTTGTTGATATAGTGAGGATAACTCACCTCGAAACTGCCGACTGAAAAGATAACCCAAGCTGCTCCGATCACTGATACGATCTCCACCACCTTGGAATGAGCCCAACCAACTGTAGATTGCTTTTTCCCCAAGGCTTCCTGATACAAGCCTCCAATCTTCAAGCTTAAAGCACCAAATACCCTTCTCCAAGCCCTAACTTTACTCAACAATGGTGTTTTGTCACGAAATCAGGGCTTCTGGAGCTCAAGGGGTGATAAGGAGGCTGGGGAGGAGACATAATGTTCTTTATATAGGGCTCAACCTCTGGATTTAGGGTTTTCTCCACTCAGCACCAACTCGCTGAGTCCACCCATGCTACTCGCCGAGTTGGTCATTTAACACGCGACTAGAGTCGCGACCCTACTCGCCAAGTCCACTCGTGGACTCGCCGAGTCGCTCCTTCCCATCTTACTCTTTTAGCCCTTCAACTTTACCCTTGCTATTCCGGGATGTTACAATTCTCCCCCACTTACATTAGGCTTCGTCCTCGAAGCCTGCAACAACTCAACTCTTAGAAATACTCCTGCCACGCATCACCTGGCATTAACCCAACCAGGTTCCTCAAAACACAACCATCGAAACCGGAACTCACTTCCTCCTTTCTTGCGGTGTCCTGACCACCGTCTCAAGCCGGCCACCGGCTTTACCCTCTGATAACTCCACTTAACAACTGAGTACTACTCATGATGCAACACTGCTCCAAATCACAACCATCACTCGACCCATATGAGCTAGAAATAACCATGCACCCCCCGGATTCCCGATTCGAGTCCAACTCTAGTCATTCTGCTGACAGAAAGACACATTCTTCAGAGCAACTCCCATGAGTTCTCCTCTTGCAATCACATACACATGCGGAACTAGCTCTAGCACCCTCAGGTTGGGAAAACCCGATACACTGATGACATCTCCAAACATCCCCCAGGATGAATTACTACTACATACGCAATTCCCTGATTAGAATCACACTGAGAGCCCGAGACTCCCTCCCTGCATCCCTTCCGAGCCTCTTGGCTCTATACCCGCGGAATTCCTTCTGCAACCTCAGCAGACATCCCAAACCGGATCTGATTCCATCCCACTGCCGCAAACACGCTGCACAATGACCATACTCGGATCACTCTAATCATAACTATGCTCTGCCGCTTTCACTTCCGTGAACTTGCACTCCCTCTCGGAGCTACACTCCTCTCTCATTCCTTTACCAAGGAATCCACTTGGCCGCCTTGTCACTCCGGCAAGTGCCACGGTGCTCGCCCAACGCTGCACCACTCCTCCATAGTGTAACCGCTATCCATCCAACACACATGCTCTGACTCTGATCACAGGGACCCTCAAGCCTTTGCACTATCTCAACTAATCAAGATCACTACCCGGGGCCAGACCTTCAAATGTTATCTCACCGCAACATACACAAACCATATCCTCGAACCGATCCAACAATACCTGTAGAGTCTTCAGCATGACTGGACCGCCTCACTAGGCCTTCAACCAATCTGGACCACTCTCAGAACCTTCATCAAATTTGGACCGCTCTCAGTGCCTTCAGTTTAGCTGGACCGTTCTTTGAGCCTTCGGCCTGACTGGTACGCCTACGGCCTTCAGTCTATCCGGACCGCTCAACTAGCATTCATCATTCCGAGCTATCACTCCGGGAAACCTTCCCATGCATACCGTTCTAGCCCTCTAGTGGTTCCGAACTCTATCTCCATCACATAACTCAATCCCGGCCTGATCCCAGACCCTCCGCAAATAAGTACCTTTGGTCTGTATTCGGCCCCGCATGCCTGCCACTTACTCATGCCAGCCTACACTCTTGGCTGACAGAACACTGCTGAATCCCAGATAGCTCAACAATCTCTCATACTCATCGATCATCCGGAGAATTTTCCAATTCTCCCCCACTTAGGGCACTGACTATCAACCACCGATCGCTATCACCGACCTGCCAAAACAACCCTGCACAACACCACACTTACACGCAGACTGATTTCCCACTAGCAATAGAAACCATCACAAAATCACATTACCACACTGATCCTCCTACTCGAAAGAAACTCAATCTGCAGCTAACCACTCCTCAGAAGGCAGATGCTACCCGACATTCAGACCAACGCCAGATTCCCACTAACAACCCCATGAATGATAACCAACGAAATTCCCAACACTAACCCATAATCATGCCATAACTCTCAAAAACAACAAATACCACACCAAGAACCACACAAGGATACTAGCACATAAACAATACTCCAGAATAATCATAAGATAACAAGACATCAAGGAAGAAACATACCCGCAGCTGCATCCGGCTCTGCTCCGACCTCCTCTGCTGCAAGCTGAAAAGCACGACCCTAAGCCCTTGGGGGCTCCGCTCCACCCTGACCTCCACCCGTGATCCTCAAAGTGGCCGGTGCTGGAGCCTGCACCGGTCCTGCAGCGAGTTGTGGACAGTTGACCCTCAAATGTCCAACCTCATGACAATGGTAACAAATCCTCAAATCCCGAACCGGCGCTGACTGCCGACAATCCCTCGCATAGTGCCCCTCCTTTCCGCACTTGCGGCATACACCACCGGACCTACAAACTCCGGTGTGACTCCTTCCACACTTCCCACAAGTGTGGCTACTCAGATCTCCCACTCTAGAATGAACGGTCTTGGAATATTTTGGCGCCGGCTGCAACTACACTGGAGCCTGCCTCAACTCAAGCATCTGTAACTCAATCTCTAACTCGCGCCGCCTGGCGGCCTCCTGTAACTCCAACAAGGTCTCGCACCTCTGCATAGACACAAACTGTCCGATATCCCTCTTGAGCATGCTCAGATATCGAGACATCTGAGCCTGCTCCGAAGCGAACTCAAGGCAGAACATCGCCCTCTCAGTGAACATCCTGGTGATCTCAGTCACCGACTCCGAATCCTGCTTCAACTCAAGGAACCCCTGAGCCAATCTCTCCCTCTCAACTCGCGGAACATAGCGAGTGTTGAACATCTCCCTGAACTGATCCCATGAAACCGCAGCCCTCTGCGCATCCGAATATGACCCCGTGGTCAATCTCCACCAATCCTTCGCCCCGAGCCTCAACAAGTTCAGAGCACACCTCACCCTCTGCTCAGTAGGGCATGAACACGTGAAGAAACACCCCTCCACGTCCGGTAACCACCTCATAGCAACAATCGGGTCTTGAACTCCATCGAAGGTAGGAGGCTTCGTATTATCGAAGTCCTGATACTGAAAGCCCCGACCAGCTCCTCCCCCTGCCGCTGTTATAGCTGCTATAGCTGTCTCAGTGAGAGCTGCATAGCGCTCATCAAAATACTCAATCATGGCGGTCTTGATTGACCCAAACAGCTCCGACAACTCAGCCCGGAACAACTCAGCAATCTCATCATGCAGGATCTCACGAATCCTCGCATCCAACTCGCATGTGCTCATCTGACCAATAACCTTGGGCGGTACTGACCCGCCCAGAACTCCCTCTCCTGCTCCTGATCCTGATCCGAATCCACTCCCAGCGTGCCTCGGAATCTCCATACTAAAAAACACCACACAAAATCTCAGACACTTCCCACTATCCTGGGAACCAACTCTCTCAACCCAACCCTAGAGGTCATGGTTTCCCTGATACGCGTATGGGTCCTGTGCTTTCAGTAGTACGAGCCCATACTACCTTCCACACCTACCCATATTTGTATGAAGTACTACCACAACACCCTAGTGAAAACATGCGTAATAACGCTCAACCCTCACAACTAAAGGAACACTGGAAATCTCTCACCAGGAAACCCTAGGCTACAGGCATCACAAATCAGGCAACATTATCATGAAATCCTGAAGATCCCTAGCCTAGCACTAGCATGCAGTTCTAACAAAGCTCAAAAACAAATATCATGTATGGTATTTTGGGGTTACTTACTGGCTCCGGCTGATCGTACCTCCGCGTTCTCCTTTACTCATTTGGAAAACCATTTTAAATACTCTTTTGAAAACTCTCCTCGATTTGAGACTGGAGTCACACGAGTGTTCCTCCAATTCACTCAAACCAAGGCTCTGATACCAACTTGTAACGACCAAAAATTTCAACCAATTTAAAATTTTCGAAAACAACCCGATTCCATTAAATTTATTACGAAAAGGTTTTCAATACAACTTATTTTAAGTATTCCCAGAATCTCATCACAATATAACACGAGAAGCGGTACGATCACGCCTTCGCCTTGCCACGGTCTCCTGAAGAACCTGGAAAACATTAAACCACAACTATAAGCCCAAAATCTTAGGGAGATATCCCCAAAATACCAACAACATATATCATACACGCATAACATGCCATAACATATCCGATCACAGAACAGCCATGCACCTCGCGTCTACTGTGGGACTAGTCCGCCGCACCGGCCAACAGTCCACCTGGTCCACCCTCTGAGTCTAGCCATATACCTCGAGTCTACAGTGTGATTGGTCCGCCCGCATCGGGCCTTCAATCCACCTGGTACACTCTCCGAATCTAACCACATACATCGAGTCTGCAGTGTGATTGGTCCACCCGCACCGGGCCTTCAATCCACCTGGTCCACTCTCTGAGTCTACAGTATGACTGGTCCGCCCGCACCGGGCCTTCAATCGGCCTGGTCCACTCTCCGAGCCTCGGCACGTCTCGTCCGCCTACAGCCTATCCGGACCGCTCGCTGGGCCATCGGGACAACCGGTCCGCCCTAGGTATCTTGGCCTACAGCACAAAGCAGGACCCGCCTCAACCCAACTCCAGTCCAAACAACCATGTGCACATAAACATACAATCATATAGCAATTCACACTCAACAAGCCGATCAAACAGATCACATAACATATCATCATCCTAACCAGGATACCGACCTAACCGGTCACTAGCATAGCATCAACCTAAATCTCGGGATACCTATCTCAACCAGGTCTCTAACATATACCATCCTAGCTACCAGGATGCAACATATCAAAGCAATAACATAACAACAATTACCCGGATCTCAATCCGATAAGGGCCGGCCTTGGTGCCTTAGACCCTGTTGATATAGTGAGGATAACTCACCTCGAAACTGCCGACTGAACAGATAACCCAAGCTGCTCCGATCACTGATACGATCTCCACCACCTTGGAATGAGCCCAACCAACTATAGATTGATGTTTCCCCCAAGATTCCTGATACAAGCCTCCAATCTTCAGGCTTAAAGCACCAAATACCCTTCTCCAAGCCGTAATTCACTCAAAAATGGTGTTTTCTCACGAAATCAGGGCTTCTGGAGCTCAAGGGGTGATAAGGAGGCTGGGGAGGAGACATAATGTTCTTTATATAGGGCTCAACCTCCGGATTTAGGGTTTTCTCCACTCAGCACCAACTCGCCGAGTCCACCCATGCTACTCGCCGAGTTGGTCATTTAACACGCGACTAGAGTCGCGACCCTACTCGTCGAGTCCACTCATGGACTCGCCGAGTCGCTCCATCCCATCTTACTCTTTTAGCCCTTCAACTTTACCCTTGCTATTCCGGGATTTTACAGCGTGAGTTTGCGTATAGATCTATACTAGATTTACTATCCTACACCTTGTTGCTAGCTACAACCGGACCTGCGGGTCTGTGGGTGCCAAACGTCATACCTTTTTACGACCTACATTTGTCGTTGTTACCAAGTCGATAGTATGGTATAATTAATCACATGATGCCTTAATATAAATCCGGTTTAAGGTAGTTAGTACAGCAGTAGTTCCTATAGCACTACACTATAGTACTACATTAATTTGCCCTTTACATATATTTAGTGATCTTTTCACTTAAACATTAAATGTAAAAACTATATTTTGTTAATGATAGTTATTCTTGGGAAAATTACACAATTTTACAAGAAACGAACATTTAGAACAGTTAAGTCTTGGTACAAGTCTACATTAGAAACAGTCGGGTCTTGGTAGAAGACTACATTCAAAACAGTCGGGTCTTGGTAGAAGGCTACATTCATAGCAGTTAGGTCTTGGTAGAAGGCTACAATTAGAATAGTTAGGTCTTGGTAGAAGACACCCTTATATAATAGTAGGAATCATAGGGATTTCTAGGGTTTTTCAAACGTTTACAGTTGTTTACAAA
The DNA here is from genome assembly GCF_002870075.4 of Lactuca sativa. Taxonomy (NCBI): domain Eukaryota; kingdom Viridiplantae; phylum Streptophyta; class Magnoliopsida; order Asterales; family Asteraceae; genus Lactuca; species Lactuca sativa. Next base: position 114,263,776 of record NC_056631.2, read on the forward strand.
AAAAAATTATACTTACAGTTCATATACATTTTCAATACTTACAATACGTATACATAAAAATACTTACATACAAATTAAAACACTAAAATACTTATGATCTCACCAGCTTTAAAGCTGATACTCGCTTTCAAAATTACTTGTATCCTCAGGTCATCAATAGACAGGTATAGATGCAAGGTTTAGAGAAGATGGAGCTCGTTCAAGACTCATCTTTCATTTTGATTATACTTTAGTGTTTATCATAAATTGTCAGAACACACTTGTATTAAAATTATATTATTAATACAATGGATGATGTTGTTGCTTGTTTACTATTTTTCATTGTTGTGATATTGTACATGACGTCCTCCGCCCCAGAACGTTTCCGCCGTTCTTGGTTTTGCGGTGTGACAGATTGGTATCAGAGCATTGTTTATAGTGAATTAAGTATATCAATCCATAAAAGATATACTAACTATATATACATAGGGATTAAAAATACTCTGACCAAGAGTTTATACTTTAAATAATAAAATATGTAATTAAGTATACGTGCCTGCATTCATACTAAAATCAGTGTCACTAGGACAGTACAAAAGAATTACGATTGTTGGGCAGCACAGGTGGATTTCGAGACATATAGTCAAAACTGGGAAGATATAGCTTGATCAACTATATTATCTGAGGGTTGAGTAGCATGTGCCAAAGGTAGTTGTGTGGTTGCAACAAGTCTAAAATCTTACCAACCCTACCACAATGAGAATAGTAGAACATAAAATTAAACTTAAAATACTATAGGGGTATTTGGTGTTACTATATGTACTTTATACTTGAGAACTAAAACAAGATCTTCATTACTAAGTTGATAGTTGCTAAGTGGATACACTAAGGCTATATGTAATTAGGATGTTATAGACTTAGAATCTGTGAAAATTTCACTTTACCCCTATTCTATGTGAATATGGAGTTAAGGTCACTTATTCGAAGGCCTACGCTGTTTCGATTACATATAACTGGTATGCACTTCAGAAATAGCAATGTAACTGATGAAGATTTTCTAAATAATTATATAGATAGTTTGTCTAATAATTATTTTCTTACCCCAATTCTCGCGTAGATAACATGGGTGGACTCCATCCCCACAACAACCAGTATCTTCCAAACGAAGTCATTGCTGGCTGTTTTGGAGAAGAACCAAAGAATGATCACCATGATGAAGACCTTTCGGATGATGCTAACTCCGAACCCGAGGTTGAGAACCTACCTCAAGCAGCTCCCTTTCCAATTCCTAACTCTCGTCCAGCTTTTCATGGCCCGATGCCTGAGTGGGTGGAATGCTTGGAAACATGGAGCCAAGGACAAGATCAGCCCATGCCATTTAATGGTGACCGAAGCTTTTATGACCTGAGCAATGGGGGCTCAACAGACAGAATCTTGCCAATCTTGGTCCACAGAGTGGGCCGAAATGAGATTCAAGGCAGGACAGCCCTACATCAGATCACAGAAGTTGTCGCCGATGCTAGAATGCATACCCTCCGCACCATTCGTCTAGAAGATGCTCACGAGAGATCTGAGAGAAACCATGAAACCTTGCTGCAAGCACTGGCTGAATCACGAGCTGAAGTCATAGAACTCCGTGTGCGCCAGAGAGTGTATGAAAGACACCTACTTGATGTGGAACGTCAACTAGCTGAACTGAGAGTTCACCAGGGATGACCGTCGCCAGTAGTAGATGCTTTACTTTATTTTCCTTGTTAAAACGAATCGTTTTTCTGTCTATGCCCGATGTGGCATTTTCTATGAAATTATTTTGTACTGTAAGTACTTTTGGTTAGGTCTTTATGTTGTTAAGAACTATCTTCTCTAGATATGATGTAAGACCTTTTGCAAGGTCATTTTCCCGAACTTTTACGTCATGAATATCAAAGATTTTGACAGTCGGCTAACTTCTGTGTCCTTCTTTATTCAAGTACTCTCATCATACTTTCATTGGAGTCTATCTGAAACATGCTTTAGTCAAGTCATTGGACTATAGTAATTTAACTCCGGAGACATTTCCAAGTATCTTTTAGTGGTTGGATCCTGTTATTCACCAACCATCGATACCTCGGCTTGAAACGAAAAACGTCTTGATACCATCCTATGAACTTACTTCTATCCATTACTAGGACTGCATCATAGGGATGTAGGTCAAACCTTCGTGAACATACTTCCATTCCGTGCTAGGACTGCATCATAGGGATGTAGGTCAAACATTCGAGAACATACTCTTATACTTTGATTGAGCAATCGAAGTACATCTAGGGTCAGCCAGAATCACTCATATACTTTGATTGAGCAATCGAAGTACATCTAGGGTCAGCCAGAATCACTCACAAAATCCTTATCTTTCGTGTTACAGAATGATGTCGTCATCCAGAAGCAATTAGTCGAACAACGAAACCTCCGCTTTTCCTATGGACGCTGCTACCTTTCAAACCGCAGTTTCAACTGCCATGATGGCTGTCGTTACCGTTGTCCTTGCGCACCGTAGCACTATCAGCACAATCAATACTGATGATGAGATTGAAGAATCTGATCGTAGTATCAATCCAGGAAGTCATCAAACAGTAACAGTCACAGGCTCATAAAGCCGAAAATCAGAGAACAAGAAATGAAAGCGCCAAGCCCGGAAAGAACGCAAGAAATCCCAAAAACTTGCCAGGCAACAGCAACAAGTGGAAACCCCTGCCATCCACGTACCGAGCAGGCCATATGAGGGAAAACTCCCAAAGTGTGATAAGTGTAGTTTCCATCATCATGGGGCTTGCCATGAGACGCAATGTTCCAATTGCCTAAAAATAGGGCACCATGCTCGTAGTTGTGGAGCACCGTCACGACCCATCACTCAAGTCCTTATCATCGGGACCAACCCTACATACAAAAGTAGTGATAAAGCCGAACGCGTTAGGAAGCAATTTCCAAGGTGGAGTAATGAGGAAGGAACTCCTGTCCACATAACACTGGCTAGACACCTCACTTCCACCACCAATCTTGGTGCTGTCAAGATATGTCACCAATGCAGTGAAATTGGACACCTCAAGAAGGATTGCCCGATAGCGAAGAACTCGGGTGCTGATGGGAAGATTCTCAGGATCACAACTGTAGGGGAAACTATGTCGGACCCTCGATAATGTAATTTAGGCATGTTGTTGTAACAGACTTATAAACTATCCAGAACTAGTGCAACTAGAGTCTTACCTTTTTGCGAGATCCTGTCGGTATAAGGATGCTCGTGCTTCGTGTACTTGTCTTTTGTAGTATACCTCATTCGCAACAATGGTCTTGTTGTATGTCTAAATTATTGTAACTCTGTTGATGGTTGCACGGTTGTGTTTTGTTTGTAAACGTTTTATGTTCAAATCTAATGTCTTTAAGTTTCTGTATGATTCCGACATTATCATACAACTAGATTCAATTTGATCCACACCATATCAGCTTCATACGTACATCTCTTTATCAGTAAACGTCTTTTCAGCGAAACCGTCTTATCAGAACACCGAAGTACTCATGCATGGAGTACCTCTTAAGTCTTTTCCTTACCGAAGAAATCCCCGAAGTACCACTCGTAATACGTCAAGTTCAATCCAAAGATCCATACGGTTGATCTGTCGCTGAAGAATGTATACATAGGGGCGATCTATAATCAAGGTTCTACAGGTTTAGAATTGATGATCCCGCTTTAACTTCTTTTCCTCGATAGGATGTGAGCTTAAAGAAGAATCAGTTATTCGACTATCTTTTCAATCTTAATTATATACGACTCGTATACACAAGATGGTGATCGTTGAACCAAGTATGGATTCTAAAATGAACTTCAGGACAGAGACTGCCCAAGTCTACGAGTAATCGCATCGTCATGTGAACAAACTTAGAACCCAGTATGACTCCTGTGAACAGATCGCCCTATAGTCTAAACACCTACAAAGATACCAGAACAGCCCGGACAACTTAGCGAATTGCCCAGAAATAGAATTAGAAGACTAGGCTTCTCACCCTAGAGAACTCCGGTCTTATTCTTCCAGAGGTCGACGGATTGCATCGTATGTACCTCAGATATCGAGGACCCCGTGAAGATTTTCCATTAGAAATCATTGTCTCTGCCTCGCATAGATGAATTGGTTGAGCAAACACAAGGAAAGAATTACTTTCAGAAATGGATCTGAGATCCGAATATCACCAGTTCGAGTGTTAGGGAAGGATGTCCGGAAGACTACATTCTAAACTCGATGCGGACACTTTGAGTCCGTAGTGATACCCCTCGGATAGGACCAACACGCCCATAGTATTCATGAGCTAAATGAGTTGGGTATGTTTTTGTTACTTGGATCAGTTTGTCATTTCTCCATGTAATGACTTATTTATCTACCCTCGTAGTAAGAAGGAACCCATGGAAACATTTCCATCAGAGGAACTCTCGCGAAGTTCTCTAAGCACGAGTTTTGAAATTGAAGAGTCAGATTTCCTATGACACACTATTAGTGATGTGGGAAATTTTGAGTACTCTTTCAATTTGTCAAAACCGTTGAGAATTTGTCGACACCAGAGACGCCGACAGGCATTCTCCAAATTTTAGGTCTTACAGACCTACTGTCATAGTTCATTCAGAACTCCTCGCAAATTACAGAAACCCTTTCGACTTTGACCCAGCAAGGGGTGGCCCTTGACTGGGAAGTTTAGCATGAGAAAGAACCTTTGGAATTCCAAGTGAGAGACCAAATTCTTTAGGGAATCTCACTCTGGGAATGGCTTAATACGCTTCGTAAGGCGTGGAAAGCTAAATCCAATATAGATAGGACCTTCGAGATTCTTACCAGAATCGGTCCTGTACCTCGCAAACTAGACCTACTCCGTGAACTCAGTAACGTACATTTTACCCTTCACGTCTCGATCGCAAAACCGTGCCTTTCCGTTAGGACTCTTGTTACTCCACTCATCGAGATCCTCGCCTTCATGTTAGAACCTTAGTGACCCTCAACCGAGAGGTCAAGAGGACGAAGAAATGCAGTCGCCCGTTAGTGAAGGTTAGTTGGGATACCAACCAAGGACCCGATTTCACTTAGGAGAGCGAGAACCAATCGATTATGAAGTTTTCCACCTCACAACTCGATCATTCCTACCTATTTCCCTACCTAAATTCAAATTTCGGGATGAAATTCCCTTTAACAGGGGGATGATGTAACAACCCGAAATTTCCATTCTGTACAAACCATATACAGCCAATAGAAGTATAACAGTTACAGAGAATTTCCAGACTTTTAGGTTTAAGTTTGAGTATTTCAGGATTTACACTTAAGGAGGTATCAGGAGAGTGGTTGCAATAGGGTTTTGTGCAACACTGTTATTCCAAAACTCTATGATATTAGAGTTCATTTCATGAATAAAATATTTTCTGCCAAAAATCCCAGAACTATATATAGAATTATGAACCATATTATTTCATTAGTTACATTTCCAACTAGACAAAAGCCGAATTCTCTATCACGGATCTTCGGACTTTCATTCCGGAAAGTGAGTACTTCTATCTAGTGTTGTTTTAAAGCTTCTTATATGCTTAATGCACTAGAAATCATAGGAAAACACAAGGATCTGTGAGTTTACCGCCCAAGAACACCTTGGGGAGTAAACTCCTTTATAAGAGCCAAAGTGTGTCCAATGTCCCTCCAACCCTTGGAACTGAACCTAGAAGCTACCATTACATGTTTAGACCACAAAATCATTAAGAATCAAAGGCTAGAAGTGAGTTCACGGCCAAGGATGTTCTTGGGCCGTGAACTCCATTTTTAGGTGCCAAAACACCCTAAAAGCCTTCCTTAAGCCAAGAGACTAATTTAGACATGTACCCTAATGAGTTTATGACTAGCAAACACCCTTAAAACACCAAGAGTAAGGTTTTCATGGCCCAAAAAGTTCCAGGGCCGTGAACTCCAAACAATAGTGCCAAATGGTGCTATAAACCCTTCTAAAGCTTTGTACACCAGCATAGTTTAGTTCCTAGTTGATTCAAGGACTTGAAAACACCAAGAACACCCATCCAAGGGAGATTATGGCCGTAATCTCCATGGGATATCGTCCTAGGGCCGTAAACTCCTAATAGGAGTTACATAATGCCCTAAACTCTTCCATGGACCAAGCCATTAAGTAGAAATGTGTCTTAGGGCCTTATAGAGCATCAAACATCAAATGGACATATAAGTATGAGCTCATGGCCGTAAGCTCATGATTTTACGACCGTAGACTCATTTATTAGGGTCATTAGGGCCGTGAACCTCATAGTGGAGTTTTCCTTGAGCCCTATGTTGGATTAATGTCTAAGTCCATAACTATAATTGGTAAGACTTGACCCGACCCGGCATGGTCCATTTGGGTTGCATACCATCATGCACTTGAATGAGAGAAATAAGACACTTATGGTTATTAATATATTATAAGTTCTAGTATATTAATAATAAGAATAATAAGATTATTTAATTAGTATTGATCAAGAATTAATCTAGGATTAATTAAGTGATCAAAAGAAGACTAATTAAATATATGGGTTGATTGTGTAAATCATCCATACTTGTATAGTGGGCTAATGCTCCATGGATAATCAAGTTGGGCTAAAACCCATAGGATGGTCCATGGATGCTCCATGGTGTATTTGAACCCATGGATCCAAGGAAATGGAAAGTCATGACAATTAGGGTTTGCCCTAATTGTAACACTATATAAAGATATTATTCTTGACAAAATCGGCCACTAGAGATAGTGAAGAAAGGGCTAGCCGATTTTGAAGAGTGTAGAATTCTCTCAAGTCATTCCAAGTGTTTTGATGATTGTGATTTCATTTGAGGTGTCACACTTGGGGCACTAGGCACTCAAGCTTCATGAAGACTTTCTACATCAAAGAGGTATGTATTCTATCTTGCTATAGTCATTATTTTGTATGCTAGATTAGGATAATACCTTGGAAGTTCTTATTTGCATGTATAATAGAGAAAACATAGATCCAAGGTATTTAGGGTTGCATGTACACTTAGGAGTGTTAGAATGCTCAAAACCCAACAATGGTATCAGAGCCTAGGCTTGTTTTCTTGTTATACCTGCAATAGAAGCTGAAAAAACGAATCTGGTGCTGTCTGGCCATCAGACTCGGCGAGTCCATCAGGAGACTCAACGAGTCCATGCCTAAAAAGTGATGAGTTCGATCCAACTCGCCGAGTTGGTTCATGCACTCGACGAGTTGGACCCCCAGACAGCATATTTTCGAGTTTTTTGGCTAGAAATGGACTAGGAACATTACCCTAAGTTGTTTTTGATCTTATAAACTTGTTTTTGATGTGGTAATGTTCATGCTAATCCATTTTCAAAGATAATTGTCAATAGATTCATGTTTTGTATTAGTTTAAGGTTTAGACTAATTACATGAAAAAGTTTGATTTGAATTATCTTGTTCTTATGAGTTGCTTAGATTAATAGAAATGTTGAGTGAAATAGTTGTTTTCAATCCATTTTAATCTAAGAGGTGAGTATAAAATGTGTTTGTGTAACTTGTCCTCAAGTTACATGAAGAGTCACATTAAAGACTCATAAAACTCATAATAGTTGGCAATGGTTACAAAATGAAGAGTCTTGTGTCATTTGAATAACTTTTTATGACTCCATAACTTGTCCTCAAGTTATGGAAGTTCAAGAGTCACTTCATTAAAGAAAAATATGTAACCATAATTAAATCCATAAGTTATAAAATAAAGAAAAAGTTAGTTCTTTTATTAGTTTAAAGTCTTCCATAACTTGTCCTCAAGTTATGGAACTTGAAGAGTTTTTGGATTAAAACTACTTTAAACACATAAGTTATGGAATTAATTAGTTTTGAATAGTTTCAAAACTTGCCCTCAAGTTTTGGAATTTGAAAAGTTTTCAAGGATGAATACTTTAATTCCAAGTTAGCCCTTAGAATTTTAAAAGTTAAAATTCAACCCTTATACTTTATAATATTATAAGTTAATAATATATATATGTATAAGAGTAAAGTCAGTCTTACCGCTAGTACGCCTCATTGACGAAGCCGGTCTATAAGGTGGGTATAAGGTTGTTGCCTATAAAATGGCAACTTAATGGGTGTCCACTCTCACCCACCGCTTGCTTGACTGGTGGAGGGTCGTTAGCCGAACGGGTTTGACAGGACCAGAATTCTCCCTTCATTAAAAGTATTAATGATAATACTAAGTAACTAAACTCTTAATAATACCCAGTATTAGTTACTTAGGAAAAATGTGAATAAGGTGCTAATCCATGAAATTACACTTTGCACTTTGTTTAAGTCGTTAGTGGAGCGTGTGTGGTTAACCGGCACACTAACTTGGACTTAACATGGTAGGTAAAGGGTGACTTAATATTTATAATAGTATCGATGGAGCGTGTGTGGTTAACCGGCACATCGATTGAGGGGTAATTTATTAAGGGTACCAAGTGATTTGCATGGTTACTTCACACCTCGTTTTGTGATCCTCGGCATCCCAGTCACAAAACTTGGAGGGCACACTCGAGATTGAAACATGCCATTGAACAGTTCAATGAATCTCAAAGATCTAGGAGTTTCAAAACCAATTAAAACCTAATTATACATTTCGTTTATCTTGGTGGAAATTGGTGAATCGTCATTCACCTACCTTCAAATATTTTATAGCTTGGATTACGGCATACCTCTTCTAAGTTATAAAATAGTTTGTTGGGTCCTAGCCTTAATATTTCATATTGGGTGTCATATTAAGGACTTAAGATCAACTATCTTGAATATCTCCCAAAACATGTCTGGTTTAGACATTTATGATCTTCCCAAATCTCTTGAAACAAGCTTTCCTAATGAAAATGATGTCCCATGGATATCATACTTCTTTCTCCTCCTCGAATTATTCTCCCTAACCCACAAGCTCTTGAAAAGTTTAAGGTCACTCAAGCCCTATTGGCAAGGCAAGGTCTAGGTGTGATCACATCTTGGAGATGTAGTCACATATTGACAAGCCGGGAGAGTTGGGTGTCAAAGTCTTGAGAAAGTTGGTGGTTCAATCACTTTCTAAGTCACATAGTGAGTTCCTTTGGGACACCTATGAAATAGACTATGACAAGACCCTTAATGATCTTATCTAAGATCAACTTTCTTAAAACTTGATGGACATTGACAATAGTGACACAAGAAATCTCGGAAAGCATTCTCTTCCCAATGGAAAGGGATCGGCCATAGTCAACTCGGTTGACCAAATGGTAAAGAGAAAAGCTAAGTCTGTGATAGTCTCGTGTACCATTATCAAAGGGTCCATATGTTTATATTGCCAAAGAAAGGGGCATTGGTTGCGAAGCTGCCAAAATTTACCTAAGGATGTTAAAGTCAATAAGTTTGACTCTACTTCAGGTAAAGTCCACTATCTAACTCTGCTAAGTTTCTATTCTGAGATTCTTGATACATGATGTGACTGGGTCACATGGTGATGTTTAAGAATCAAAGAAAAGTGAAGAAACTTAAAGAAAGAATATGCTGAATCTGATCGTGTAGATGGATTTCTATCGCATAGTTGAAGATCGGATTCTTGAGCTACTTCTTAGGAGTTATGAGATATTGCTTAGGAATAGATAACAACAAGTTTTCATATGGATTGTAAGGATAAGTTTTTCCGCAAAGTTTTTAAAATAAAAGAAAAATTTTTGATTCTATTTATTTTAAAATATCCTTACAATGGCATTTGAGGAAAAATTGTTGGTTATAAGATTCCATTAACAGCAAGAGTGGAAATATGAAATTGATTCTTTCATTTGTGGTAATGTCTAAATTTACCAAATAAGGAAAGATTCTTATCACCCAAGTTTCAATTGGACCGGAACTTGGAATCATGCAAGTTGTATAGCATGATGAATGAGAACTTCCAAGTTTTGGAAAATTAAGACTAATTACTTGTTCACATGGATGTGTGAGTCAAGTAAAGGACTAAGGGATCGAGTACACATTCTAGTGCACTGGTCAAGTCCACCACAAAAAGATTGATAAAACTATTCGTCATAGTTTACTAAAGCACAGTAAATATGATTATACTTACAAGCTTAAGTGTAATTCTGCGACATTGGAAAAAGGTTCCAATGTATGGCAGAGCGAATAAGAAGAATCAATTTAGGCAGAAGTATAAAAGTTTCTCAAATCTGAAAAGATGGGAGAGTACTTTAGTATCAGTTTTTGTGATCATCCTAATGATTAAGAAACCATAGCACAATTAGTTCTCTAAGGAAATCTTAGTGCATTCTTATGACTAAGAAGAGGGATCTTGAATTGTTGAAGTGGTTAAATCAAGAAGATGAGTCATACTTTGTTCCAATACAAGTCTTAGAGTCATACTCCAAGATTGTAACTTGAGTGACATGTCTTAAAGAAGGTCTAAAACACTTGTCAAATGTAAGAGTAAAAGTTTTCTACTCTTGTACATTTGAAATTGGTAAGTTGTGATGTTTTGGATAAAACAAAGACCAACTAAGGCCAATTGTGTGAAGTGTTTGTCTTGATTAGAATCCACACTATCTCTTGGATATTTGACAAGGGAGTCTTATAGGTCAAGAGGACAGTGGGAGTCTTAAAGGTCTTGAAAGTCTCAAGAACTAATCAAGAATAAAACCTGAAGTTCTTCACTAGCACACGACTTGAGGTTTATAACCTATCGTGTTGACTTATTCTGTGCCCATTCCAGTTAAGTTGGCTTTGCATATGAGTTCTTAGAGTTCTCAATTAGTTGCACAACAACTTGGAAGCAATGGTAGGCCCTTGAGCTGCCAGGCGGCAAGAAATTAAGATTGAGTTCAGTCCATATGAGTTCGGATTTGTCATTATCCTTGTCTTGTGACTATGATTTTGACAATTCACATGGATAAGAACACATACACCAGTAAACCTAAGTGTCATAAGGTTTCTCTCCGATTCATGAAAATGATGGTGAGGAAACACTTTCACTAAGTAGATTTTAGCTAGATAGAAATTGTGATATTTGCATTCTCAAAGTCGTTAGTGGAGCGCATGTGGTTAACCGGCACACTAACCTGGACTTGTGAGAAGTGGCAAAAAGGTATAACCATTATGATTACGGCATACCTCTTCATAATTGTTTAGACACACAAGTGTGCTATCTAAGGGAAGGTGTATGATTTTGATAAAGTTTTATCAAAACAATCTAGCATCAGAAATCTGAACTTTGGTAAGAAAGTCAATGAAGTATTGATTTCTAGAAGTCCAACTGATTTCTGAGTACATGTCAAAGCTAGTGGGAGCATAAGTGTTATGCGAATAATCATCATGTTAGTGGGAGCATGATAATTATGTTAAGTATTGCAAGCTAGCAATGTTAATTATAGAAAACAAAAGTTTCAATTGGGAAAAAGTTGTTTTGCTATAATTAAGGGAGAGGAAATTATACTTCATCTCAAATCTATAAGCTTAGATCATGAGGTTTTAATCATTTAGTCAAGGATATATATATGAATTTCATGTTGGAATGACTCAACATAAGGAAATTCTGTATATGAGTCCATTATTTGCGTTCTAAAATTCGATTATGATTACGGCATCCCTTTTCATAATCTGAATTATAAGAACTTGGCAAATTGAAATGGAAATATTATAGCAAAAGACTGGTTTAGTCTTTATGTGAGACATCATGAATCGTGTCCCATATGCTTCGGATATAGGATCGATTACATGTGCTATAATCATCCGTTCTAAAATTTTCCAAATGCCTGGGGCATTAAGAAGGGAAAAGGTTTAGAACTGGATATGACTAAAAGGATTAAACAATTGTCGAGGACAATCTAAGGTTTACCAAAGATTGGTTACTCAAGGACAATTGGAAGTATAGTGATAATTCTGGAAGGACCATATTGACATAGTCTGTAAGGAGGCAACTCTTGTTCAGAAGTGATAGTCAAAATGGAATCTGGAAATGTTTCAAAGTTAGGATTTTCAAATCTGTGTAAGATTAAGGAAACTTAATGCAAGAAGGATGTTTCCAAGAAGTTGATCTCCTTTGGAATGCTCTGTAGTGTTTGTTGTCAAGTCTTTATGACTTTGTGCATAATCATTACAAGAGGATCAATGCATATAAGTTTAGAATCTAACAGATTTCAGTAAATGGCATGAATTTGGAATTCTTGCATTTGCGATAAGGATTTGGGAGTGTGAAAAGAGAATCATTGAAGTTATGTTCAATGGATCTAGTTCACAAAGTAAAGATCATAGACAAACATAGTATGCATACTTGGTGTATGGCATGAATAGTGTTTAAGAAAACATAGTGTACATGCTTGGAGCATGGGACAACTATTGTTTTAAATTCAAGAATAAAGTTGATAGCTGAAACAGTATACAATGAATAATGTGTAATCATATGGTGATAAATAAAAGGTGTTTTATTTATGTTCAAAGGGTTGATACCATATTGGATTCTATTATTATTGTGTTTCACTTTGCATGTTTTGACTTCCCGAATAAACTGGGTTATTCTTCCGGAATGACTAAGTTATTCAAACCATCCACAGTCAGTCATATGTTGGAAGTAGATATGAATTAAGACTGTCATGATGGGTTGTAGAGGTCTTAGGTGTTGGACAAGGCTACAACAATCATGAGTGCTCATAAGTTCTGAGTATTGGATTCAACCCGCGCTCATTGGAATCACTTCATGGATTTTATCACGAGTGATCATGAGACGATAATATCTTATATTCTTCAAACCTAGAGATATGAGTTGTTACTATGAGTTGATAGTACATTGATTGCACGAAACCGCATTTGGTAACTCGGTGCTATAAAACGTGCTTTTGTGTATGATTCAACAAGTAGTAGAACAAGCCATATGAGTCGAAGTTTATCCGTTCCTTTTACCTTCGGGATAAAAGTGATATCTGTGGGCCCCTCGATGATTTGATGATGACAAATGGAAGTGCTCGGCCGGGCCAGGACTAATTTGATTTATTCAATTAGTCAGTCGTCATAAATCGGAAATCGGGAAACAACAAATGGACAGAGAGAATGATTATAATCCATGTCTCAGTCCATATGATATCTAGAATGGAGGAATATATGATCCCTTATCTAATGGACAAGTCACTGACAAAGGTCAGAGTTCATCTACAAGGTCAGAGTTCGACAGAAGCTTTTGAGAGCTACGATTGCCGGTTGCTTCCTGAAGTCATACGCAATAATAGTTTTACACTTATCCAAGTGGGAGACTGTTGGATTAATGTCTAAGTCCATAACTATAATTGGTAAGACTTGACCCGACCCGGCATGGTCCATTTGGGTTGCATACCATCATGCACTTGAATGAGAGAAATAAGACACTTATGGTTATTAATATATTATAAGTTCTAGTATATTAATAATAAGAATAATAAGATTATTTAATTAGTATTGATCAAGAATTAATCTAGGATTAATTAAGTGGTCAAAAGAAGACTAATTAAATATATGGGTTGATTGTGTAAATCATCCATACTTGTATAGTGGGCTAATGCTCCATGGATAATCAAGTTGGGCTAAAACCCATAGGATGGTCCATGGATGCTCCATGGTGTATTTGAACCCATGGATCCAAGGAAATGGAAAGTCATGACAATTAGGGTTTGCCCTAATTGTAACACTATATAAAGATATTATTCTTGACAAAATCGGCCACTAGAGATAGTGAAGAAAGGGCTAGCCGATTTTGAAGAGTGTAGAATTCTCTCAAGTCATTCCAAGTGTTTTGATGATTGTGATTTCATTTGAGGTGTCACACTTGGGGCACTAGGCACTCAAGCTTCATGAAGACTTTCTACATCAAAGAGGTATGTATTCTATCTTGCTATAGTCATTGTTTTGTATGCTAGATTAGGATAATACCTTGGAAGTTCTTATTTGCATGTATAATAGAGAAAACATAGATCCAAGGTATTTAGGGTTGCATGTACACTTAGGAGTGTTAGAATGCTCAAAACCCAACACCCTACACACAATAGCTTCCCCTACAAACACTTAGATGCAATCCAAGAGGCTAATAACACTTGATAAGGGTGTTTAGCATGTCCTAGGGTGTCTTGACTTGTTTATTAGTTGTTTATAGACTAATTTTTTTACATATATGTGATATTATATGTTAACTAGGATCATAGAGTGTGTTCAAGACTTCACTTGACACCTAGCAGTCCTACCTCTTCAGTTCATCCGTATCACCCACAACAGGTGAGTTCATACCCCTTAATCAATGTTTTAACTGTTTTTAAATGTTTCATGGGGGGATACAAGTAGAATCATGCTAGTTATTATATCAATCTTTTGATTAATAAGCAACATTCAAATGATTGGCTACTCATTAGTCGTTTTACCAAACAGTTTCCTTCAAATGTTTTTCATAAACACTTTATGTGTTTAAAACTCCTTATTACACTGTACATTTTACTCTGTATGTTACATTTCAAACTTATTTACAATTGTGTTTCAAACAAATGTTTCTTTACACAAAACTATTTTATCAAACCCATGCCTTCAAACCGTTTTATAGATTGACATCAAGTTGATCTTTTCTTAGATAATAATTATGTTCAAAGGTTTTACAAAACTTATTTTATGCTATTATATTTTCAATTGCATGCCTATATATGTATAGATATATAAGAAATGTTTAAAAGACTTAGGAAGGCTATCCACCCTATTTCCTTTTTGCGCTTGAGATGTGGTCTGGTGGGACATCGGGTATCTGTCCGAAGGTTGTTTAAATATTAGTTATATATCATATGTACATATATAGTCATAAAGGCCATCCAGTTCATCCAATGCCCTTGGGTAGCAAGGGTATACATCCATGTCCATAAGTACCAGTTAAATTACTAGTAAGCTACCATAGGGGTAGTTTAGGAAGATACTAGAACTATTACTAGAACGCGATATCATACAATGAGTGAGTTCATTCATGAGTCAATACTTGCTAGATAGAGAGAACATACATTACAGCTAGAACATTACACTATAGTACTATTCTTACTAGATAGAGAGAACATACATTACAGCTAGAACATTACAGTACATTACTATACCTGCTAGATAAAGAGAGAACACACATTACAGCTAGCACACATAGAACATTACAGTACATTACATATACATGAATACGTTGACATAATTGTGATCCACTGTATCAGAGCATGCCTTAAATGTCATGGCCCGAGTTGTAGCCAGAGTCTCTTGGAGGGAGAGCGTGAGTTTGCATATAGATCAATACTTGATTGACTATCCTACACCTTGCTGCTAGCTACCTGCCAGACCTGCAGGTCTGCGGGTGCCAAACGTCATACCTTATTACGACCTATATTTGTCGTTGTTACCCGGTTGATAGTATGGTATAATTAATCTCA
This sequence comes from Lactuca sativa, assembly GCF_002870075.4. NCBI lineage: Eukaryota > Viridiplantae > Streptophyta > Magnoliopsida > Asterales > Asteraceae > Lactuca > Lactuca sativa. The sequence continues at coordinate 114,279,196 of NC_056631.2, forward strand.
TGATGCCTTAATATAAATCAGGTTTAAGGTAGTTGGTACAACAGTAGTTCCTATAGCGCTACACTATAGTACTACATTAATTTGCCCTTTACATATATTTAGTGATCTTTTCACTTAAACATTAAATGTAAAAACTATATTTTGTTAATGATAGTTATTCTTGGGAAAATTACACACTTTTACAAGAAACGAACATTTAGAATAGTTAAGTTTTGGTAGAAGACTACATTCAGAAGAGTCGGGTCTTGGTAGAAGACTACATTCAAAACAGTCTGGTCTTGGTAGAAGGCTACATTCAGAGCAGTTAGGTCTTGCTAGAAGGCTACAATTAGAACAGTTAGGTCTTGGTAGAAGACACCCTTATATAATAGTAGGAATCATAGGGATTTCTAGGGTTTTTCAAATGTTTACAGTTGTTTACAAAACATTTTTATACTTACAGCTCATATACATTTTCAATACTTACAATTCATATACATACAAATACTTACATACAAATTAAGACACTAAAATACTTAAGATCTCACCATCTTTAAAGCTGATACTCGCATTCAAAATTACTTGTATCCTCAGGTCATCAATAGACAGATACAAATGCAAGGTTTAGAGAAGATGGAGCTCGTTCAAGACTTATCTTTCATTTTGATTATACTTTAGTGTTTATCATAAATTGTCAGAACACACTTGTATTAAAATTATATTATTAATTAAATGGATGATGTTGTTGCTTGTTTACTATTTTTCATTGTTGTGATACTGTACACGACGTCCTCCGCCCCAGAACGTTTCCGCCGTTCTTGGTTTTGGGGTGTGACAGTGTTAACTAAAGACATATGTAGATGTATATTTACCTCTGTTGCTAACAGTTGAGTATAGGAATAGTTAGTCCCTTAAAGTATACCTGTAATGGTATCAACCGTTGACATCCGTGGATGTGCTTTTACCACTTTAGCTAACAGAGATTCTAGGAATGGTTAATCTCGCAAAATATCCTTTGGTACTAGGATATTAAATCCAATCTATCTCATCGCTTATGTGATTGTATCACATAGTGAAGATAAGAATGAGGATTATATAACAGAATCTATACATATAAAATGTACTATTAATTCATCATATGTTATCTATGTAAACGTACTCATGTAAGTGTACTCAAGTAAGTGTACTCATGTAGATGTATCTATGTCAATGTACTTATGTAATCATGTAAATGTACTCATGTAAATGTAATCATGTAAATGTAATCATGTAAATGTAATCATGTAAATGTACTCATGTAAATGTAATCATGTAAACATATCTATGTAATAGTATAGTAATGTACTATGTGTACTAGCTGTGACGTGTGTTCTCTCTCTATCTAGCAAGTATTGACTCATGAATGAACTGACTGATTGTATGATATCGTGTTCTAGTAATAGTTCTAGTATCTTCCTAAACTACCCATATGGTAGCTTACTACTAATGTAATTGGCACGTATGAACACGGATAACCTTTATGACTATATATGTACATATGATAACCTTTATGACTATATATGTACATATGATATATAACTAATATTTAAACAACCTTCGGACGGATACCCGATGTCCCACCAGACCACATCTCAAGCGAGAAAAGGAAATAGGGTGGATAGCCTTCCTAAGTCTTTTAAATATATTTTATATATCTATACATATATAGGCATGCAATTGATAAAATAAAAGCATAAAATAAGTTTTATTATCTAAGAAAAGATCGACTTGATGTCAATCTATAAAACAATTTGAAAGCATGGGTTTGATAAAACAGTTAAGTATAAAGAAACATTTGTTTGAAACGGAATTGTAAATGAGTTTGAAATGAAACATACAGAGTAAAAATGTACAGTTTAATAAGGAGTTTTAAACATATAAGGTGTTTATGAAAAACATTTGAAGGAAACTGTTTGGTAGAACAGCTAATGAGTAGTAAATCATTTGAATGCTGCTTATTAATCACATGTGATTGATATAATAACTAGCATCATTCTACTTGTATCCCCCCCCCCCCATAAAGCATTTAAAAACATTTAGAACATTTTAATAAGGGGTATGAACTCACCAGTTGTGAGTGGTACGGATGAACTGAAGAGGTAGGATGGCTAGGTGTCAAGTGAAGTCTTGAACACACTCTATGATCCTAGTTAACATATAATATCACATATATGTATCAAATTAGTCTATAAACAACTAATAAATAATTCAAGACACCCTAGGACATGCTAAACACTTTTATCAAGTGTTATTAGCCTCTAGGATTGCATCTAAGTGTTGTAGGGAAAAGCTATGGTTGGTAGGGTTCAAGGAAAACTCCATAAGGGAGTTCACGACCCTAATATCACTAACAAATGAGTTTACGGTCGTAAACTCATGAGTTTACTACCGTAAGCTCATACTTATATGACCATTTTGTGTTTGATGCTCTACAAGACCCTAAGAAGCATTTCTACTTAATTGCTTGGTCTATGGAAGAGTTTAGGGCATTATATAACTCCTTTTAGGAGTTTATAGCCCTGGGACCAAATCCCTTGGAGGTTACGGATGTAATCTCCCTTGGGAGGGTGTTTTTGGTGTTTTCAAGTCTCTAATTTAACTAAGAACTAAACTAGGCTTGGTCTATGGAAGTGTTTTTGGTGTTTCTACTTAATTGCTTGGTCTATGGAAGAGTTTAGGCCATTATATAACTCCTTTTAGGATTTTATGGCCCTGGGACCAAATCCCTTGGAGATTACGGCCATAATCTCCCTTGGGAGGGTGTTTTTTGGTGTTTTCAAATGTTGTAGGGACAAGCTAGTGTACAAGGCTTTAGAAGAGTTTATAGCACCATTTGTCCCTATTGTTTGGAGTTCACGGCCCTGGAACTTCTTGGGCCATGAGCACCTTACTCTTGGTGTTCTTATGGTGTTTGGTAGTCCTAAACACATTAGGGTACATGTCTAAACTAGTTTCATTGCTCAAGGAAGGGACTAGTGCATCTTTTGACCTTTATAAAAGAGTTTACTCCTGAAGGTGTTCTTGGGCGGTAAACTCTCAGATCTTAGTGTTTTCCTATGATTTCTAGTGTCTTAAGCATATAAGAAGCTTTAAAACAACACTAGATAGAAGTACTCACTTTCCGGAACGAAAGTCCGAAGATCCTTGAGAGAGAATTCGGCTTTTCTCTAGCTGGAAAAGTAACTAATGAATAAATGTGGTTCAGAATCCTATATATAGACCTGGGATTTTCGGCAGAAAATATTTTATTCACGAAATGAACTCTAATATCATAGAGTTTTGAAATAACAGTGTTGCACAAAACTCTAGTGCATCCACTCTCCTGATATCTCCTTAAGTGTAAATCCAGAAATACTCAAACTTATACTCAAAAGTCTGGAAATTCTCTGTAACTGTTCTAACTTCTATTGACTTGATATGGTTTGTACGGAATGGAAATTTTGGGTTTTCACATCATCCCCTTGTTAAAGGGAATTTAGTTCCGAAATTAGAATTTAGGTAAGGAAGTAGGTATGAATGACCGAGTCATGAGGTGGAAATTTCCTAATCAATTAGTTCTTGCACTCCTAAGTGAAATCGGGTCCTCGGTTGGTATTCCAACGAACCTTCACTAACGGGCGACGGCGTTGCTTCGTCCGCTTGACCTCTCTGTCGAGGGTCACTACGGTTCTAGTACAAAGGCGTGGATCTCGACGAGTGGACTTAAAAGAGTCCTAACGGAAAGGTACGGTTCCATGATCGAGACGCGAAGGGTAAAATATACGTTACTGAGTTCGCAGAGCAGGTCTAGTTTGTGCGATATAGGACCGATTCTGGTAAGAATCTCGGAGGTCCTGACTATCTTGGATTTAGCTTTCCACGCTTTACGAAGCACATTAAGCCATTCCCAGAGTGATTTTTCCTAGAGAACTTCGTCTCTCACTTGGAATCTCCAAGGGTTCTTTCTCTTGCTTATCTTCCCCGTCAAGGGCCACCCCTTGCTGGGTCAAAGTTGTAAGATTTTCTGTAATTTGCGAGGAGCTCTGGATGATCTATGATAGTAGGTCTGTAAGACCTAGAATTTGGCGAATTCCTGTAGGCGTCGCTGGTGTCGACAAATTCTAAACGGTTTTGATAAATTGGCAGAGTACTCAAGAATTTCCACATCACTAATAGTGTGTCTTAGGAAATTTTGACTCTTCAATTCCAAAACTCATGTTCAGAGAACTTTGCGAAAAATATCTCCGAGGGTAATGTTTCTACGGGGTTCCTTCTTACTATGATGGTAGATAAGTAAGTCGTTACATGGAGAATGACGAACTGATCCAAGTAAGAAACACGGAATCTATTCACTAAATTCATGAATTCTTCGGGCGTATTGGTCCTATCCGAGGGGTATCACTATGGAATCGAAGTGTCCGCATCGAGTTCGGAAGGTAGTCTTCCGGACATCCTTCCTTCACACTCACACTGGTGATATACGGATATCGGGTCCATTTCTGAAGGTAATTATTTCCTTGCGTTTGCTCAACCGCTTCATCTATGCGAGGCAGAGACAATGATTTCTAATGGAAAATCATAACGGAGTCCTCGATATCTGAGGTATATACGATGCAATCCGTCGACTTCTGGAAGAATAAGACAGGGGCTCTCCAGGGTGAGAAGCCTAGTCTTCCAATTATATTTCTATGCAGTTTGCTAAGTTGTCCGGACTGTTCTTGTATCTCCGTAGGTGTTTAGACTGTAGGGCGATTTGTTTATAGGGGTCATACTGGGTTCTAAGTTTGTTCACATGATGATGCGATTACTCGTAGTCTTGGGCAGTTCTCCGTCTTGAAGCTCATATTAGAATTCATACTTGGTTCAAAGATCACTATATCGAGTATACAAGTCATATATAATTAAGATTGAAAAGGTAGTCGAATAACTGATTCTTCTTTAAGCTCATCTCTCATCGAGGAAAAGTAGTTAAAGTGGAATCATCAATTCTAAACCTATAGAACCTTGATTATATATTACCCTTATGTATACATTCCTCAGTGATAGATCAACCGTATGAATCCTTGGATTCAACTTGACGTACTGCACGAGTGGCACTTCGGGGATTTCTTCGGAAAAGAAAAGAACTATGGGGTACTCCAGGCATGAGTACTTCGGTGTTCTGAAATGACGGTTTCGCTAAAAAGACGTTTAATGAGAAAGAGATGTATGTATGAAGCTGGTATGGTACGGATCAAATTGATTCTAGTTGTATGATAATATCGGAATCATAAGGAAAATTAAAGACATTATATTTGAACATAAGGCGTTACAGAAAAAACACAACCGTGCGACCATCAACTGAGTTACAGTACTTTAGACTTACTACAAGACTATTGCCGCGAATAAGGTATAATACAAAAGAAAAGTATGCGCAGCACGAGCAACCCTATACCGATGGGATCTCGCAAAAGATAAGACTCTAGTTGCACTAGTTTTGGATGGTTTATAAGTCTGTTACAACAAAACGCCTTAAATACTTTTACGTGGGTCCAGAGTAGGCTCTCCTGCAGCTGTGATCCTAAGAATCTTTCCATCTGCACCAGAGTTCCACGCTATCGGGAAATCCTTCTTGAGGTGTCCAATTTCACCGCATTGGTGACATATCTGGACAATACCAACATCAGTGGTGGAAGTGAAGTGTCGAGTAGAAGTTATGGGGACACGGTTGTTTTCGTTGATCTTCTCTTTTGGGAAATTTATGTAATAGTGCCCTGCCTCACCATAACTATAGAAAACTAGGCTTGCTCCAATGGTGGAGGTAGTTCTACAGAAACGAGCAATGTGCCCCATCTTGTTGCAATTATTGCATTGCCGGACTAGGCAAATTCCTTTGTGGTGATAGCTGCATCGGTCACACTTCGGGATTGTTCCCTCATATCGTTTGACCGGTGTTGTGATGGCAGGGGTTGCCACTGGTTGTTGTTGCATGGCAATCCTCTGAAATCATTTGCGTTCCATTTTGGCTTGACATTTTCTTTTCGTTAACTCTGAGTTGTTGTTTTGGGTGGTGGCGACTGTTACTATTTGTCGATTTCTCAGATCGTTAACACGATCGGGATTGTCAACTCCTTTTTCAGTCTTGTTTGCATTGGTAGTGATGCGGTTTGCAAGGACAGCTGTCACGGCAGCCATCATGGTAGCTGTAACGACGGCTTGAAAAGTAGCAGCGTCCATAGGAAAAGCAGGGGATTCGTTGCTCGGCTGATTGTTTCCGGATGACGACATGATTCTGTAACACGAAAGATAAGGATTTTGTGAGCGATTCTGGTTGACCCTAGATGTACTTCGATTGTTCAAGTAAAGAGTAAGAGTATGTTTTCGACAGTTTGACCTACATCCCTATGATGCAGTCCTAGTATTGAGTGGAAGTGAGTTTGTAGAATGGTCTCATGACGTTTGTCGTTCAAGCCGAGGTATCGTTGGTTGGTGAACAACATGATCCAACCACTAAATAAGACATGGAAATGTCTTCGGAGCTAAATTGCTATAGTCTAATGACTTGACTAAAGCATGTTTCAGGTATACTCAAATGATAGTATGATGAGAGTACTTGAATAAAGAATGAAACAGGAGTTAGTCGACTGTCAATATCTTTGATATTCATGATGTACAAGTTCGGGAAAATGACCTTGTAAAAAGGTCTTACATCATATACCGCAATGATACTCCTTGATAGCATAAAGACCTAACCAAAAGTACTTACAATACTTAATAATTTCATAGAAAATGCCACATCGGGCATAGACAGAAAAACGATTCCTTTTAACAAGGAAAATAAAGTAGAGAATCCACTATTGGCGACGGTCATCCCTCTGGTGAACTCTCAGTTCAGCCAGTTGATGTTCCACATCAAGTAGGTGTCTTTTGTACACACTCTGGCGTAATCGGAGCTCTATGACTTCAGCTCGTGATTCAGTCAGTGCTTGCAGTAGGGTTTCATGGTTTCTCTCAGATCTCTCACGAGCATCTTCTAGACGAATGGTGTGGAGGGTATGCATTCTTGCATCGGTGACAACTTCGGTGATCTGATGTAGGGCTGTCCTGCCTTGAATCTCATTTCGGGCCACTCTGCGGACCAAGATTGGAAAGGTTCTATCTGCTGAGCCCCCATTGCTTAGGTCATAAAAGCTTCGATCACCATTAAATGGCATGGGCTGATCTTGTCCTTGGCTCCATGTTTCCAAGCATTCCACCCACTCAGGCGTCGGGCCATGAAAAGTCGGACGAGGGTTAGGAATTGGAATGGGAGCTGCTTGGGCTAGGTTCTCAATGTCGGGTTCGGAGTTAGCATCGTCCGAAAGATCTTCATCATGGTGATCATTCAAAGGGATAGGATGATCATTCTTTGGTTCTTCTCCAAACCAACCAACAATGACTTCGTTCGGAAGATACTGGTTTCCGTGGGGATGGAGTCCAACCATGTTATCTACGCAAGAATTGGGGTAAGAAAATAATTATTAGACGAACTATCTAGATAATTATTTAGAAAATCTTCATTAGTTACATCGCTATTTGTGAAGTGCATACCAGTTATATGTAATCTAAACATGATAGGCCTTCGAATAAGTGACCTTAACTCCAAATTCACACAGAATAAGGGTAAAGTAAAATTTTCACAGATTCTAAGTCTATAACATCCTAATTACATATATCCTTAGTGTATCCACTTAGCAACTATCAACTTAGTAATGAAGATCCCGCTTTAGTTCTCAAGTATAAAGTACTTATAGTAACACCAAATACTCCTATAGTGTTTTAAGTTTAATGTTATGTTCTACTGTTCTCATTGTGGTATTGTTGGTTGATATACTTAAGCACATGCTAGTCAACCCTTAGATAATATAGTTGATCAGGCTATATATCTTCCCAGTTTTGACCATACGTCTCTAAGTCCACCTGTGTTGCCTAACAATCGTAATTCTTTTGTATGGTCCTAGTGACACTGATTTTAGTATGAATGCAGGCACGTATAAACGTATAAACTCTTGGTCAAAGTATTTTAATCCCATTGTATTTATAGTTAGTATATCTTTTATGGGTTGATATACTTAATTCACTATAAACAATGCTCTGATACCAATCTGTCACACCCCAAAACCAAGAACAGTGGAAACGTTTTGGGGTGGAGGACGTCATGTACAGTATCACAACAATGAAAAGTAGTAAACAAGCAACAACATCATTCACCGTATTAATAATATAATTTTAATACAAGTGTTCTGTCAAATTATAATAGACACTAAAGTATAAACAAAATGAAAGATGAGTCTTGAACGAGCTTCATCTTCTCTAAATCTTGCATCGGTACCTGTCTACTGTTGACCTGAGGATACAAGTGATTTTTCAAAGAGAATATCAGCTTTAAAGCTGGTGAGATCATAAGTATTAATGTGTCTTAATTTGTATGTAAGTATTTGTTTGACATGTAATGAAAGACTTGAAAATGTTTTGAAAGAAAGTTCATGTAAGTATGAAAATGTTTGTAAAACAACTGTAAACGTTTGAAAAATCCTACAAATCCCTATGATTCCTACTATTATAAAAGGGAGTCTTCTACCAAGACCTAACTGTTCTAAATGTAGTCTTCTACTAAGACTTAACTGTTCTAAATGTAGTCTTCTCCCAAGACTTAACTATGCTATTATTATTATTATTATAAGACATTGTATCCTTTGGTACTAGGATAATCAAATATAATTCACCTCACCTATTATGTGAATGGGTCACAAGATAAAGGTAATAATATAAATAACCTAAGTATTATGCCTTAGTACTAGGGTAACTAACGGTGTTAACTGAAGACAGCTGTAGATGTACATTTACCTCTTTTGCTAACAGTTGGGTATAGGAATAGTTAGTCCCTTAAAGTATACCTGTAATGGTATCAACCGTTGACATCCATAGATATGCTTTTACCTCTTTAGCAAACAGAGATTCTAGGAATGGTTAATCCCGCAAAGTATCCTTTGGTACTAGGATATAAAATCCAATCTATCTCACCGATTATGTGATTGTTTCTCAAAGTGAAGATAAGAATGAGGATTATATAACAGAATCTGTACAAATAAAATGTACTATTAATTCATCATATGTTATCTATGCAAACGTACTCATGTAAGTGTAGTCATGTAAGTATACTCATGTAAGTGTACTCATGTAGATGTATCTATGTAAATGTACTCATGTAATCATGTAAATGTACTCATGTAAATGTAATCATGTAAACATATTTATGTAATAGTATAGTAATGTATCGTTTGTACTAGCTGTGACGTGTGTTCTCTCTATATCTAGCAAGTATTAACTCATGAATGAACTAACTCATTGTATGATATCGTGTTCTAGTAGTAGTTCTAGTATCTTCCTAAACTACCCATACGGTAGCTTAATAGTAATGTAACTGGCACGTATGAGCATGGAAGTATACCCTTGCTACCCAAGGATATTGAATGAACTGGGAAAACCTTTATGACTATATATGTACATATGATATATAACTAATATTTAAACAACCTTCGGACGGATACCCGATGTCCCACCAGACCACATCTCAAGCGCGAAAAGGAAATAGGGTGGATAGCCTTCCTAAGTCTTTTAAATATATTTTATATATCTATACATATATAGGCATGCAATTGATAAAATAAAAGCATAAAATAAGTTTTATTATCTAAGTAAAGATCGACTTGATGTCAATCTATAAAACGGTTTGAAAGCATGGGTTTGATAAAACAGTTAAGTATAAAGAAACATTTGTTTGAAACACAAATGTAAATGAGTTTGAAATGAAACATACAGATTAAAAATGTACAGTTTAATAAGGAGTTTTAAACATATAAGGTTTTTATGAAAAACATTTGAAGGAAACTGTTTGGTAAAACGGCTAATGAGAAGTAAATCATTTGAATGTTGCTTATTAATTACATGTGATTGATATAATAACTAGCATGATTCTACTTGTATCCCACCCCCCATAAAGCATTTAAAAACATTTAAAACATTTGATTAAGGGGTATGAACTCACCTGTTGTGAGTGGTACGGATGAACTGAAGAGGTAGGATGGCTAGGTGTCAACTGAAGTCTTGAACACACTCTATGATCCTAGTCTATAAAAAACTAATAAATAATTCAAGACACCCTAGGACATGCTAAACTCTTTTATCAAGTGTTACTAGCCTCCATGATCCTAGTTAACAAATGAGTTTACGGTCGTAAACTCATGAGTTTACGGTCGTAAACTCATGAGTTTACGGCCGTAAGCTCATACTTATATGACCATTTTGTGTTTGATGCTCTACAAGAACCTAAGAAGCATTTCTACTTAATGGCTTGGTCTATGGAAGAGTTTAGGGCATTATATAACTCCTTTTAGGAGTTTACGACCCTGGGACCAAATCCCTTGGAGATTACGGCCGTAATCTCCCTTGGGAGGGTATTTTTGGTGTTGTCAAGTCTCTAATTTAACTAAGAACTAAACTAGGCTAGTGTACAAGGTTTTAGAAGAGTTTATAGCACCATTTGGCCCTATTGTTTGGAGTTCACGGCCCTGGAACTTCTTGGGCCGTGAACACCTTACTCTTGGTGTTCTTATGGTTTTTGCTAGTCCTAAACACATTAGGTTACATGTCTAAACTTGTTTCATTGCTCAAGGAAGCGACTAGTGCATCTTTTGACCCTTATAAAAGAGTTTACTCCCCAAGGTGTTCTTGGGTGGTAAACTCTCAGATCTTAGTGTTTTCCTATGATTTGTAGTGTATTAAGCATATAAGAAGCTTTAAAACAACACTAGATAGAAGTACTCACTTTCCTGAACGAAATTCCGAAGATCCTTGAGAGAGAATTCGGCTTTTCTCTAGTTGGAAATGTAACTAATGAATAAATATGGTTCAGAATCCTATATATAGTCCTGGGATTTTTGGCAGAAAATATTTTATTCACGAAATGAACTCTAATATCATAGAGTTTTGAAACAACAGTGTTGCATAAAACTCTAGTGCATCCACTCTCCTGATATGTCCTTAAGTGTAAATCCTGAAATACTCAAACTTATACCCAAAAGTCTGAAAATTCTCTGTAATTGTTCTAACTTCTATTGACTTGATATGGTTTGTACGGAATGGAAATTTTGTGTTGTCACAATATATATATATATATATATATATATATATATATATATATATAAAAGATCTTTTCATCAACAAATTATAGTTAAGGAATCTATCTGCCAAAGGTATCAGTTGGATGGTTCTAGATCAAAAGGATGTTTTTCAGTTCAGATTGCAGTAACAGGTCTTAGTGATTGTGTTACGGGATGGTCCTACTTGTATGGAGGTCAGGCAAAGCTTTGGGGTTTCAGAATTCTAGCAGTGAGGTGCGGGTTCGTTAGTTAAGGGATTAATGATTTTTACACCATTAGGAGTATGCATTCTGGTAAGGTTGGGTTTTGATGGTAGCTTTGGATGGTCTCTAAGAGTATGAGTCAACCAGTTCGGCGATTCGGGGAATTAAGAGGTATTGGTAGGAGCATCTATTTTCAGGAGGGTGGTTACGACTAATTTCGAGGACATTATATTAATTTAAGTGGGGGGAATTGTAACACCCTGTTTCGAATCGTTTCCTGATTCAGGGACGTGACCCGAAGATCAATTATCATAAGGCTATGAGCATTGAGGAAGGAGGGATTTAGACCCCTTTGGTTGTGGATAATGTAGATTAGGTGATTCGCGAGTTTGGTTTGAGTTTTGGAGCCCAAGGGTATAACCATAAAGTGATAGTTCGGTCTTTTATGAGTTTTGGATTTATGTTCGGAAAGTTTTAAGGCAAGACTGAGTTGATAGAAGTGTAGAGTTTCTCTTTACCTTTCTGGGGATATAAGGATCATCCAAATCAAACATAGAACGAAAATGTCATGGCCTTCGGAAGTTTAGTGGTTTTAGGGCTAAGCCTAGCACACTAGGCGTACTAGGTAGAAGGATCGCAGATGGTCCTTGGAGTATGATAGGCATACTCCAGTCAAGTGCAAACCCTAATTTAGGGTCTTGGATCCTATTTAATGGCCTTAACTCAACTCCATCCCCTCTTACCTTCAGCCTCCATCTCATGAAACCATACATACAAAATAATAGCCCCCATTAGAGTGATTCTTGAGTTCTTGGTTTATTTCATGTGTTTTGGTGCTCATTGAAGAAGAATGAGCTTCTTAAAGGAGACTTGGATTTCTTGGAGCTTGTAGACCCATACTTGGTTTTCCTTTCTACATCTTCTGGAGGTATAAAGTCTCAATCTTGATGGCTGCTTTATATGATCTAGTTTTGGGTGGTAATTTATCATGTTTTGGTTCCATGATGGTGGCTCTTATGAGTAGAAGCTACTACAAAACCTTTGAGCCTCATATTTGGTCCTTGTTGAGATCGTGAAGTCATAATGTTTGGGTCTTGTGTAGTTTTACCCTCTCATGCAAGTATTGGTGACCATTTTATGAAGATTAGGAAGCTTAGATTATGGTTTAGACCCATCAAACAATGCAAAGTCATAAAGTCAGGAACTTTATGACTTAAGACACCCTTTAAGGGTTAGATATGTGTTTGGACACTTTTTTCATAACCATTAAGATCTTATTTTGAGTTTTGGCCCTATGATGAGTGATGCGGGCCCTAGTGTGGAGGATCGGGCCCTTGCGTTCCTAGAGGCCCACGATCGTGTGACTAAAGGGGCTTCACGAAAATGGCCATAACTTTGGCTACGAATCTCCGTTTTGGGCCTACGACCAGTCAAATCGAAGCTTGGAGCAAGGAGCACGTCTAGATAAGTCCCCGAAGGGGACTTACCCATTTTTGAGTCCATAAATCGCTTTCTAAAAGGAGTTATGAGCAGTTTTTGTTATTTTTCCTTAATTTTTGGGTTTTGTTTTTGGGTTTGTATTTGGCCCATGGACTTTTAGGGTTTCATTTTAATTTCTGCTTCTTATTTAACTGTTTTTGATGTAATTTGGATGGTCAATCATCAATTTTATGAACTTTCGATTTTCTCCCAAATTCTGTGTGTTAACCCAGATTTTGAAGCCAATCCCACGGTATTCGTAGAATCAACGTGATTTTGAAGAGATTATCCTGGCTATTCTTTTAGAATCAACAGGTTCATTCTTGGTTATCTTTGTGTTGTTTTTTTGCGCTGCATCAGTTGGTATCAGAGCCGAATTCCTGGTTCAAAATGCCTCCGAGGAGAAACAGGACGCCCGCTAATGTTCATGAGCAAGAACTAGAAGAACGTAATATGGCACGAATGGAGGAGAGGATGGATCAAATGGTTGACCAACTGACTGATAGGATGGTCGAACTGATGAATCGAGGAGGGCAAAGGTCTCGAACACATTCTCAAGTGGAAGATGGTGAATTTGAGAACCCGTTCGGCGGCAGTGACGGTTCATATTCTGAAGATGATCTAGAAAGGCGGCCAAGGCGTGATCATAGAGGTGACAATAGGCGTTGGGAGGCCGGAATGAGAATTGATATCCCAGAATTCGACGGGGTCAGTTTGAATCCAGAGGGGTTCATCGACTGGTTGGCTACTGTTGAGGAAGTTTTTGAGTTCAAAGAAGTCCCTGAAAACAAAAGAGTGTCATTGATTGCTACCAGGCTACGTGGTAGGGCATCTGCATGGTGGCAACAACTGAAACTGACACGAGAAAGGCTTGGAAAGTCAAAGGTCGTGACTTGGAGGAAGATGAAGAAGTGTTTACGATCCAACTTCCTACCCCATAATTTTCAAAGGTTGATGTACCAACGGTTGCAAAATCTGAAGCAGGGTGCCAAATCAGTTGACGATTACACAACTGAGTTCTACCAATTGATTGCCCGAAACGATATCCAGGAGACAGAGGAACAACTCGTTGCTCGATATATTGGGGGTCTACGGGTCCAAATCATGGACTCTGTAAATATGTTTGACCCGGTATCTATTTCTGAAGCGCACCAACAGGCGTTGGCTTTTGAGAAACAAAGTCGTCGGGTGGGCGGTTCGTCTTCAACTGCCAATATTGGAGGAAGTCCCGGGACGGGTGGTATGGTACCCCGTGTTGTTCCTAATCAACAAAGACCGACATCTAACAGTGTTGGACCAAACCCTAGGACAACTGTTAGTAGCAGCTTGAAGTGTTTTAGTTGTGGGGAGACAGGTCACCGACAATCAGAGTGCAAGAAGGTCGAAAACGTCATTTGTTTGCTGAGCAAGATGATTGGCAAAATGATGATGCCGGTGAAAATTACGAAGATCCCCCTGTGTATGACGAAGAGCATCAATGCGAGGAGGAAGTTGTAACTGGAGATGTGGGGGTAAATTTGGTGGTAAGGCGGTCTTGTTTTACACCAAAAGTTGTTGGTGATGATTGGCTCAAACACAACATCTTTCAGTCGACGTGTACTATTTTGGGAAAGGTTTGTACTTTTGTTATTGATTCAGGAAATTGTGATAACCTTATATCTGAAGAAGCAGTTCAAAAGTTGGCTTTGAAAACAGAAAATCGCCCTAAGCCTTACAAGCTATAGTGGCTTAAGAAGGGTGGCGAGGTCACTGTATCTAAACGAGCCCTTGTTCATTTTTCTGTTGGTACCACGTATAAAGATGATGTGTGGTGTGATGTGGTTGCTATGGATGCATGTCATTTGTTGTTGGGCAGACCTTGGGAGTATGATCGTAACATAGATCATAACGGGCGGACTAACACTTACAGTTTCTTGTTTGGTGGTGTGAAGATAACATTGGTTCCCAGTAAGCCAAATGAGCCAGTTCCAAGAACTTCGGGTACTCTACTAACCCTTAATCAGTTTGAAGACGAGTTGGAGGCGGAAGGTGAAATTTTTGTATTGCTCGGGAAGGAAGTCGCTAAGGAGGTTGAAATTCCTGAGGCTATGGTCCCTCTGCTCAAGGAATTCGCTGATGTTTTCCCTAATGAATTACCTGATGGTTTTCCACCTTTACGTGATATCCAACATCATATTGATTTACAACCAGGAGCTCAGTTGCCTAATAGGCCACATTACAGAATGAGTCCCGGAGAGCATGAGGAGTTGTGACGACAGGTGGAGGATTTGATTTCAAAAGGTCATGTTCGAGAGAGCATGAGCCCGTGTGCTGTTCCTGCTTTGTTGACTCCTAAAAAGGATGGTACTTGGCGTATGTGTGTTGATAGTCGCGCCATCAACAAGATCACGGTGAGGTATAGATTTCCAATTCCTCGACTTGATGACCTACTTGACCAGATTAGTGGTGCCTCTATCTTTACGAAACTGGACTTGAAGAGCGGGTACTATCAGATTCGACTTAGGCCTGGGGATGAGTGGAAGACTGCCTTCAAGACTCGTGAAGGATTGTATGAGTGGTTGGTGATGCCTTTCGGTTTATCAAACGCTCCTAGTACATTTATGCGTGTGATGAACCAGTTGTTCAGGCCCTTTATTGGTAAATTTGTAGTCGTTTATTTTGATGACATACTTATTTACAGTGCTACTTTTGGTGAGCATGTCAACCATGTGAGGCAGGTTTTGACTGTACTTCGACGGGATAGTTTGTACGCAGCTATGAAGAAATGTGTGTTTATGGTTCCTAAAGTCTTGTTCTTGGGGTACGTTGTTTCTGGGGAAGGAATACAGGTGGACGAGTCTAAAGTAGCAGCTGTCAGACAATGGCCAAGTCCAACTACCATCACTGAAGTTCGAAGCTTTCATGGCCTTGCTTCATTCTATAGGAGGTTTATTCCAAACTTTAGTTCTATTATGGCACCGGTGACTGATTGTATGAAAGGGAAGACCTTTACTTGGACCGAAGCAGCAGAATCAGCTTTCCAATTAGTAAAAGAGAGGCTTACTACATCACCAATTCTTGTATTGCCAGACTTTTCTCAAGTGTTTGAATTACACACGGATGCTTCCAAGGTTGGGATTGGAGCAGTTCTAAGTCAAGGAGGACGACCGGTTGCCTATTTTAGTGAGAAGTTGACGGGGCGAAAGCTGCGTTATAGCACTTATGATGTTGAGTTCTATGCAGTGGTCCAAGCTGTAAAGCATTGGCGCCATTATCTATTTCATAAGGAATTTGTTTTGTTCACAGATCATGATTCATTAATACATATTCGCAGTCAAGATAAGGTGTCACACAAACATGGGAGGTGGATGTCGTTCTTGGAAAAATTCACTTTCGTGGTTAAACACAAGTCTGGGATGTCAAATCGGGTGGCTGATGCATTGAGTCGGAGGAGTAATTTGCTAGTTTCCATGAGGGTTGGTGTGCCGGGGATGGATGTCCTCATGGAGCAGCTAACGGTTGATCCTTATTTTTCTGTTGTTCTGCAGGGTATACAATCTGGACAGATGTCTGATTTTCTACTGCATGAAGGTTTTCTTTTCAAAGGCAATCAATTGTGTATCCCTGATTCAAGTCTCCGCCTTCAAATCATTAGGGAGCTGCATGGTGAAGGGCATGTCGGCCGAGATCGCACTTTACAGTTGGTAGAATCATCTTATTTTTGGCCTACAATGCGCAAGGAGGTGGATAGATATGTTAAACGGTGTCGAATCTGTCAGGTGTCAAAGGGCACATCTACCAATGCAGGACTCTATATGCCTTTGCCTGTTCCATCACAACCTTGGGAAGACATCAGTATGGATTTTGTGTTGGGTTTACCACGTACTCAACGGGGAAATGATTCAATATTTGTGGTTGTTGATCGTTTTTCTAAGATGGTGCACTTTATTCCATGCAAAAAGACGACAGATGCAGTTAATGTAGCCCAGTTATTCTTTCGAGACGTCTACCGTTTGCATGGATTACCGTCTTCTATTGTATCAGATCGAGACACTAGGTTTTTGAGTCATTTTTGGCGTAGCCTATGGAAAATGGTGAACACTCAACTCAATTTTAGTAGTGCATATCATCCTCAAACGGATGGCCAAACAGAGGTTGTCAATTGATCCCTTGGTAATATTTTGCGGTGTTTAGTGGGTGATCATGTGAAGACCTGGGATCAGAAGCTTTGTCAAGCTGAGTTTGCTCATAATCATGCTATCAACCGAAGTACTGGATATAGTCCATTCCAGGTGGTCTATTCTGTTCAGCCACGGGGACCACTTGATTTGATGTCACTGCCTGTTTCTAGGGTAGTTCCAAAGAAAGTGCAGGATTTTGTTGGAGGACTACATGATACTCATAGGGCTGTTCATGACAACTTGGTCCGAGCTAACTCCAAGTACGAGCAAGATGCAGATAAAAAACGCAGACAAGTTGATTTTGAAGTAGGTGATTTTGTTTGGGCTCTTTTGACTAAAGATCGTTTTTCGGGTGGTGAGTACAACAAGCTATCAGCTAAGAAGATTGGACCAGTGGAGATTGTGGAGAAGATTAATTCCAATGCTTACCGTCTATAGTTGCCAAGCCACATTCGTTGTTCCGATGAATTCAATGTAAAGCATTTGCTTCCTTATTATGGGGATTCTTCTGATGATGACCATGGTGCACATTCGAGGTCGAATTTTGTCTACCCGGGAGGGAATGATGCGGGCCCTAGTGTGGAGGATCGGGCCCTTGCGTTCCTAGAGGCCCACGATCGTGTGACTAAAGGGGCTTCACAAAAATGGCCATAACTTTGGCTACGAATCTCCGTTTTGGGCCTACGACCAGTCAAATCGAAGCTTGGAGCAAGGAGCACGTCTAGATAAGTACCCGAAGGGGACTTACCCATTTTTGAGTCCATAAATCGCTTTCTAAAAGGAGTTATGAGCAGTTTTTGTTATTTTTCCTTAATTTTTGGGTTTTGTTTTTGGGTTTGTATTTGGCCCATGGACTTTTAGGGTTTCATTTTAATTTCTGCTTCTTATTTAACTGTTTTTGATGTAATTTGGATGGTCAATCATCAATTTTATGAACTTTCGATTTTCTCCCAAATTCTGTGTGTTAACCCAGATTTTGAAGCCAATCCCACGGTATTCGTAGAATCAACGTGGTTTTGAAGAGATTGTCCTGGCTATTCTTTTAGAATCAACAGGTTCATTCTTGGTTATCTTTGTGTTGTTTTTTTAGCGCTGCATCAATGAGTAAGCTAAGTATCCGTAGAAGTACGCTCAGCGTAATGCGTGGATCAGGCATCGGGGACTTGTACACTATGTTGTGACGGGTTGTACGCAGGGCGTATGTTTCTCGTAAGCAGAGTGTACTCCTAAGAAATTCATTTTTGGCCTTTTGGGAGTTGGTCCATGATGTGTTGGACCAGTTATGGGAAGGGTAAAATGTTCTTTGACCCATTAGGAAGATTGACTATATGATTGGGCCTTGGATTTTTGGAATTTATCTTAATTATTGATTAAGGATAATTAGTCATGTTCAGTGTGAGGCTTCCGGTAGCAGCAGAGCATGTATCTCGGTTATTTCGGATTGAGGTGAGTTTCCTCACTGTACCCGTGGGTCGAAGCCACAAATGCCCACCCACTAGGATCTGTTATGCTAGTTGTCTTTGTGACTCTTGCATGTTATGCTAGGCTAGGCCAATTTTATGATGGGTCAAGCCCACTATATGATGGGTTATGTGACAACCCAAAATTTCCATTCTGTACAAACAATATCAAGTTAGTAGAAGATTAGAACAGTTATAGAGAATTTCCAGACTTTTGGGTATAAGTTTGAGTATTTCAGGATTTACACTTAAGGAGATATCAGGAGAGTGGATGCACTAGGGTTTTGTGCAACACTGTTATTCCAAAACTCTATGATATTAGAGTTCATTAAATGAATAAAAATATTTTCTGCCAAAAATCCCAGGACTATATATAGGATTCTGAACCATATTTATTCATTATTTCCAATTCCAACTAGAGAAAAGCCGAATTCTCTCTCAAGGATCTTCGGACTTTCGTTCCGAAAAGTGAGTACTTCTATCTAGTGTTGTTTTAAAGCTTCTTATATGCTTAATACACTAGAAATCATAGGAAAACACTAAGATCTGAGAGTTTACCGCCCAAGAAAACCTTGGGGAGTAAACTCTTTTATAAGGGTCAAAGGATGCACTAGTCCCTTCCTTGAGCAATGAAACTAGTTTAGACATGTACCCTAATGTGTTTAGGACTAGAAAACACCATTAGAACACCAAGAGTAAGGTGTTCACGGCCCAAGAAGTTCTAGGGTTGTGAACTCCAAACAATAGTGCCAAATGGTGCCATAAACTCTTCTAAAGCCTTGTACACTAGCCTAGTTTAGTTCCTAGTTATATTAGGGACTTGAAAACACCAAAAACACCCTTCCAAGGGAGATTACGGCCATAATCTTCAAGGGATATGGTCCCAGGGCTGTAAACTCGTAAAAGGAGTTATACAATGCCCTAAACTCTTCCATAGACCAAGCCATTAAGTAGGAATGCTTCCTAGGGCCTTATATAGCATCAAACATCTAATGGTAACATAAGTATGAGCTTACGGCCGTAAACTCATGAGTTTACGATCATAAACTCATTTAGTAGTGTCATTAGGGCCGTGAACTCCATTATGGAGTTTTCCTTGAACCCTACACACAATAGCTTTCCCTACAAACACTTAGATGCAATCCTAGAGGCTAATAACACTTGATAAAGGTGTTTAGCATGTCCTAGGGTGTCTTGAATTATTTATTAGTTGTTTATAGACTAATTTGATATATATATATATATATATATATATATATATATATATATATATATATATATATATATATATATATGTGTGATGTTATATGTTAACTAGGATCATAGAGTGTGTTCAAGACTTCATTTGACACCTAGCCATCCTACCTCTTCAGTTCATCCGTACCACTCGCACCAGGTGAGTTCATACCCCTTAATCAACCTTTTTTAAATGTTTTTAAATACTTTATGGGGGGATACAAGTTGTCACACCCCGAAAATCGAAGGCAGAAACATTTTCGGGGTTGACTCCACGTTGAGTATCAAATCCAATGTACATAGTAAGTAAAGTGAAACAAACATTACATTACATATTAAAAGTTTTACAATTTGTTTCAAAAGACACAGTTTATACAGTTGTGATACATAATATAGATATAAACAAAATGATCGAGCCTTGCACACACACGATCATGAACCAAGTAAGTCTTCGGGTATCTGTACTATCGTTGACCTAAGAACACAACCAGTTTGAAAATCAGCATAACGCTGGTGAGTTCATAAGCAGTTTTGTTTCGTGAAAATGTTTATGTTTCCTTTATGTTTTTGAAATGTAACACACGCCAAGAAAATCCCATATTTTCTTAAAGGTTGGTTGTTGTTTCATAAAAATAATGTATGGTTTAGTTATCCAATTCATTGTTTTATGTCTTTAATGTATCAGTGAATTCCCAGGAAAGTCCCACACTTTCCTGAAGGGTAGTTATTGTAAAAGATGTAATGTTATTCAGTTGGTTACTCTTTTCTGATTATGTATATGCTACCCAGGAATGCCCCAAGCTTTCCTGTGTGTTTGTTTTCAATGTAAAATATGTATTCTGTTAGACCTGGTTGTGTACAAGATTTCCCAGGAAGATCCCATACCTTCCTGAATGTTGGTTATCATATGTAAAAGATGTAAAAGATGTAAAAGATGTAAATTGAATCTTGGTTATCTGTAAAATGTAGTATGTGGTTCATTATTACTATAAGTAAATCTCTGTTATCCTAGTCGCGAGTTCCATAACCATACTAAAGACTAAACCTGTGGCAATAAGTAGTTCACAATCCTTATGACTTTCGTCACCCTTGAACCATTTCGGTTTGGCTGTAGCTAGCAGCCAGGTGTGGGGTAGTCAGCCCCGTATAGATCTATACACTCAAGTCACGCTCTCTAAATCCCAGAGATTCCGGTTACGGGTGTAGTCCTCCACTCGCGTATCTTTGTGGAGTGATCGCCGAGGACGTGTCTCCAATCATACGGAATAACAAATTTACTAGTAATAATAGGATAATCCTCCATTCGCGTATCTCTGTGGAATGTTACCGAGAACAAGACAGTGTACGAATTATATTGTTCATGTGTTATAATGTCAAGCTTTTAACTGATAAAATGTAGAAAACATTTGTGAAATATATAAAACATAACCGTTTATAAAATCCATTTCACAAATAAATGTTTAAGTGAACTGTATGTTCTACTGGTTATCAATTACGTATATCAATATTAAAAGCATATGGCCTGTGAAACACACACACACACACGAAAATAAGTTTTGAGTAAAAGAAAACCCTTGTACTTTGCTTGTGTTCTCCCCCTGAAAACAGTGAAAAACAGTGAAAAAGGTAGGGGTATGAACTCACCGGACTCGGAAATGTGTCGGTTTTGGATACTAGACGTTGATCCTGGGATTGTTTACTTGCGATGACCCTATGTAAAATGAAATAATGTCCATATATATACAATTAGGGATACATTCACTAATCATATGGAACATTACACTCCAACGAGGTTAAACACCTCGAAATGAGCGTTTGGAGTGACCCGGGTGACATCTTCGGAAGTGTAAAGGCACTAAGGACTTGGGACTTGAGTTTACTCTCCATAAGTAAACATTTAAATGAGTTTACAACCACAAAACACACATATACATGAGTTTACGGCCGTAAACTCATGTGGGCGTGGTTTTGGGTGTTTAAATGGCTTAAATGGACACGGGGATTGTTGGAATGGATTTCTAAAATGCCTTGGAATTAATTGAATGAAATTATAACACTTAAAAGGGAGTTTACGGCCACCCCATAAGAGTTTACGGCCGTAAACTCACCTATGGCCTAGGAAAAATTATTTGATCTTCATAGGACAATCACATGTGATTCTAACTAATTTTCCAAGCCTTGTTATGAATTTAGAACATCATTTAACACATTTATTGGAGTTTACGGCCTAGAGGTATGTTCTAAGGCCGTAAACTCTCCTTTACCCATGAAAAAGATAGTTTTTGATGCTTAAAACAAACACATGTGATTCTAGAAATTTATACAAGTCATTTGAGTGTATTTGATGCATCATTCACATGGTTTTATGAGTTTACGGCCAAGGGTATGCTCCTAGGCCGTAAACTCCTATAAATGACACTTTTGATATGTTTCAAACCCTTAAACTATTTTTAGATGCATCTAGATTTTACCACAAGGCCATTGGTTGAGTTTCAAGGCATTTGGACATGTTTAAAGGCACTAAATCCCCTTTTAAGTG
This sequence comes from Lactuca sativa, assembly GCF_002870075.4. NCBI lineage: Eukaryota > Viridiplantae > Streptophyta > Magnoliopsida > Asterales > Asteraceae > Lactuca > Lactuca sativa. The sequence goes on from NC_056631.2 coordinate 114,301,450, forward strand.
GATTTTACGGCCCAAGAATATGACTTGGCCGTAAACTCACTTTTTTCCGCCATAAATCATGTTTAAGGTGTTCCAAGTCTAGTTTAGCAAGCCTTTGAATATGAGTTTACGGCCCAAGAATGTGTCTTGGCCGTAAACTCACTTTTGTTACTTAAAATCAATGTTTTAATTGTTGTAAGTCCCTTCCATTAAGTCATTAAGCCATTACTAATGTCTAACATTGCTTAGGAGGGGGTTTTAGGGCTTAAAAACCCCATTGATAGGAGTTTACATCCCAAGCTAGTTCCTTGGCCGTAAACTCATGCTCCTGGTCCCAAATCACAAATTAAACACAAATTTGAAGGCTAAAGAGGTTGAATAACAAGTTAGGGGTGTTACCTCTTTGATTTCAAGCCTTAATTCTTTGTTTTGGACCTTGATTTTGGGTTGAGGAGAGAGGTTGTGAGTGTTTAGTGAGAAATTAGCCAAAGGATTCAAATGAAGTTTTAAAACACTTTATATAGTGTTCAGGAATTGGACACGACGGAATTTTACCCGATACCGACGTTAAGTGAGGCTTTTGGTCACACTCGACAAAATTGTCGTGACTCGATATGGCCGATTCTATAATTATTCCGATCACTAACGTGGAGTGTTAAAATGATTTTTAAACGTATTAAGACACCCATTAAGTCATTTTAGGTCAATATAAACTAATGACTTAATAAAATGGCGAAATTGGAAACGAAATTGAAGATGACGTCTGGTTGATCGGATTGGATTACAAGTTGTGGTACAAGAAGTAACATGAAATTTCGGGTTGTTACATTATCCCCCTGTTAGAGGGAATTTCGTCCCGAAATTCAAGACAAGAGATAAAAGAAAATACAAATCATGGATCTAGAAAGAGTTGTGGATATTTTTGTTTCATCGAGTCTTCTCGCTCCCAAGTGAACTCCGGTCCCCGCTTGGCATTCCAGCGAACCTTCACCAACGGGATGCGACTCTGTTTCGTACGTTTGACTTCTCGATCCATGATTTCGATTGGTTCCTCCACAAAGTTGAGGTTTTCATCGATCTCAATCTTGTCTAATGGAATCACTAGAGTTTCATCGGATAGGCACTTCTTGAGGTTTGAAACATGAAAGACGGGATGGATGTTACTAAGTTCGTGAGGTAAATGAAGCTTATAGGCTACCGGACCAACTCTGGCGATGATTTCAAAAGGTCCAATGTACCTCGGATTAAGTTTCCCACGTTTACCGAAACGTACAGTGCCTTTCCAGGGCGAGACTTTCAACAGAACACGGTCCCCAACCTGGAATTCTAGTGGTTTCCGACGATTATCAGCGTAACTCTTCTGACGATCGCGCGAGGCCTTTAGTCGTTCACGGATTTGGATAATTTTCTCAGTGGTTTCACGGATGATCTCAGGACCAGTAAGTGCGCTGTCGGGGACTCGACTCTTGGCTAACTCTGTATCTCCTACCTCGGCCCAGCACAGAGGGGATCTGCATTTGCGACCGTATAGGGCTTCGAACGGGGCAGTCCTAATGCTGGTGTGGTAACTGTTGTTATACGAAAATTCGATCAATGGTAGATGTGCGTCCCACAACTTTCCAAAGTCAATGACACATGCCCTAAGCATGTCCTCCAGGGTTTGGATTGTTCTCTCGCTTTGACCGTCGATCTGAGGATGGTATGCCGTGCTCATGTTTATTTGGGTTCCAAGGGCTTTCTGGAGAGACTGCCAAAATCGGGAAGTAAACCTGCTATCTCGATCAGAGATAATGGATGCAGGTACACCGTGTAGTCGGACTACCTCCTGAATATATATCCGTGCGAGTCTTTCCATCTTATATGATTCTTTGATTGGAACGAAGTGAGCTGATTTTGTCAAACGATCGACAATCACCCAAATGGTATCACACCCACTCGAGCACTTGGGTAGTTTGGTGATGAAATCCATGGTGATCATTTCCCATTTCCATTCAGGTATCTCAGGTTGTTGGAGCAGACCCGAGGGTTTCTGGTGTTCAACTTTTACCTTGGCGCAAGTCAGACACTTGCCCACAAATGAAGCTATCTCAGCCTTCATATTTGGCCACCAATATTGTTTCTTGAGATCTAAGTACATCTTGTCAGAGCCCGGGTGAACAGAGTATCTGGTTCTATGTGCTTCCTCCATGACTAATTCTCTAAATCCTCCGGACTTGGGAATCCAGATTCGATCCATAAAACAATGGACTCCGTCACTTCTGATCTCAAGTTTCTTTTCCATCCCTCTCAAAGCTTCAATTGTCATGTTCTCGGGTTTCAGGGCTTCTAACTGAGCTTCTCGGATTTGCATGGGTAGGTTGGAATGGATTGTCATCGACTGGCTCTTCACCTTGTTGTTGGTACTCTCCTTTCGGCTAAGGGCGTCTGCTACCACATTGGCCTTGCCGGGATGGTAACGGATTTCACACTCATAATCACTGAGTAATTCTACCCATCGCCTTTGTCTCATGTTCAAGTCTTTTTGGTCGAAGATATGTTGCAGGCTCTTATGGTCGGTGAAGATCGTGCACTTGGTTCCGTAAAGGTAATGCCTCCAAATCTTCAATGCAAAAACTACGGCTCCTAGCTCCAAATCGTGTGTGGTATAGTTGACCTCGTGTGCTTTCAATTGCCTAGAAGCATAAGCAATTACCTTTCCTCTCTGCATAAGCACACAGCCTAAACCTTGAGTAGACGCATCGCAGTAGACAACAAAGTCCTCTGTGCCTTCGGGTAGGGACAGGACAGGTGCGCTGCATAAAGCTTTCTTCAACGTCTGAAATGCGGTTTCTTGTTTATCACCCCAACAAAAGGGTACACCTTTCTATGTTAGAGTGGTTAGAGGTTTGGCAATTCTGGAAAAGTTTTGAATGAACCTTCGGTAATAGCCAGCGAGACCCAAGAATTTTCGGATTTCTGTGGGTGTCTTCGGTGCTGACCAATTCTCTATTGCTTTAATGTTGGAAGGATCGACATGAATACCCTCCTCACTTACCACGTGACCAAGGAATGTTACCTTCCGAATCCAGAACTCACATTTTGAATACTTTGTGTATAACCTCTCGGATCGCAGGGTCTCCAACACTAGCCTTAAGTGTTGTCTGTGGTCTTCTTCACTTCGGGAATAGATGAGTATGTCATCGATGAATACTATGACAAACTTATCCAAATAAGGACGACACACCCGGTTCATCAAATCCATAAACACTGCCGATGCGTTGGTTAAACCGAAGGGCATCACTACGAACTCGTAGTGTCCATATCGAGTCCTGAAAGCTGTTTTGGGCACATCACTTTCATGAACTCGCAACTGATGGTACCCTGACCAAAGGTCTATCTTAGAGAACTAACTGGCTCCCTAGAGTTGATCGAAAAGTTCATCTATTCGAGGAAGAGGATATCGGTTTTTGACAGTCAACTTGTTTAGCTCACGATAATCAATACACATACGAAAGGATCCATCCTTCTTCTTGACAAAACAAAACCGGGGCTCCCCAGGGTGAGGAACTCGGTCTAATGAATCCCTTGCTAAGCAACTCGTTAAGCTGACTGGATAGCTCCTGCATCTCTGTTGGAGCTAAGCGATACGGAGACTTCGCTACAGGAGTAGCCCCAGGAATTAGGTCAATACGAAACTCGACCTGACGCTCGGGAGGGATTCCTGGAAGCTCTTCGGGAAACACATCAGGAAAATAACAGACCTCGGGGATGCTAGCGAGATCTTTAACTTCTTGTTTCTCATTGATTACATGGGCTAAGAATGCAATACACTCCTTTCGCAGGAGTTTATGAGCTTTGATGCAGGAAATGATATGAAGGTTGGAACCGAGTTTATCGCCATAGATCACAAGAGTTTGACCCGAAGGAAGGTTAAGACGGATGGCTTTTTCGAAGCAAAGGATATCTGCATGATTGGGACTCAACCAATCCATGCCAATGATGACATCAAAGCTTTTTATGGATACGGGCATAAGATCGATAGGAAACGAATGGTCGCTTAAGGTAAGAGTGCAATCTACGAATATCTCACTCGCACTTTCTTTCTCTCCATTTTCCATTTCGACGGTAAATATTTCAGTTAGAGGTTGGGAATCATGTTTTAGGTTATGTTTGAATGCATAACTAATAAAACTTCTTTCAGCGCCCGAATCGAAAAGAATATTAGCATACGAGTTGTCGAGAAGAAACGTACCCGAGACGACATTGGGATCGGCGACTGCTTCTTCCCGTCCCATAGCAAGGACCCTTCCGGTGTTGCCAGCAGTAGTCTTCTTGGGGCAGTTCCTTTTAAAGTGCCCGGCTTCACCACAGTTATAACAGGCTTGACTAACACCTGCTCCCGATGATTGGTTGGCCGATTGGTTAGAAGTTCTGCAGAATCGAACTGTGTGCCCTTTCTTACCACAGTTGGTGCAAGACAATTCTCGGCAAAGACCAGGATGATGATGGTATTTACACTTGTCACACAGAGGGAGGTTACCAGCATATTTACCGGTAGGAGTTGAGGCTGTGGATCCCATAACAGAAACTGCAGCAATAGAGGTAGTAGTAGCAGCATGGATTGCTACCGTCTGTTGTTTCTTGGAAGATCCTTAAGAAGATTGACCCTTCTTTTTCTTCCAGAATTTCCTCTTTTCACCACTCCTTTGAGTCGGCTCAGAAGTGGTAGTGATTTCCTTAACATCGTCGCTGTGATCAATCAGAATTTGAGCTAAAGTCTTGGCACTATCATAAGTATTCGGACGAGCAGCCAAAACATGACTCTTTGTCGGTTGAGATAACCCCCAAACGAACCTTTTGATCTTTTTGTTTTCAGGAGTGACTAATCCCGGGCAGAGAAGTGCGAGATCATCAAATCGGGAAGTATATGCAGTAATGTCAGAACCTTTCATCTTCAAGTTCCAGAGCTCGTGCTCTAATTTCTGCATTTCGCCACGGGGGCAGTACTCAGTAATGAGAAGTTCTTTCATGGCCTCCCAGGCCATGGCATTGGCTACGGGTAAGGTCAGAGATTCGACTCGGCCATTCCACCAAGTCAAGGCTTTATCATCGAAGGTACAAGCCGCAAATTTAACTTTATCAGACTCTGCACAAGCACAGATTTCGAAGATGGACTCAATTTTCTCGAACCATCGGGATAAGGAAATGACACCTCCAGTGCCATTAAAGGATGTTGGTTTCGCGTTCATGAAATCCTTATAAGAACTTCCTCTTTGGTGCCCCTGACTACCTTCAGAGTTTTGAGATTGAGGACCACCTCCTGAACCATTAGAGTTCATTTGCGACATAGCTGCTACCATTGCAGCAGTCATCATTGTCTAGAGTGATGCTAGGTCAAACTGGGGAGGGGGTGGCGGCGAAGAGGGATTGTCGTTGTTCTTTGAGCTGGGTCTCTTTCTTGGAGGCATCTTGATCTAAAAGATCAGGAAAGAGAGGATCATAAGTCCTCTGAATTGAATCAAGAGATATGGGACAGGAGATATCTCATCAAGGCAAATATAGCATCATACTAAGCGATAAAGCAGAAAGGAGTTATCAAGATAGAACATTTTATCGCTAGAGTAATAATCAAGGAATAACGCGTATACAAGAATTTCTACAAAGGAACGGCTCGAGAAATACTCCCATAGTATTTCATGGTTCGCTGCAGCGACGATTTGTTGTTTGGGATATTGGGTAAGTTTTAGGTATGCCGCATACTACAGTTACTCCCAAGCACATGTTGGCCGTGTCTTGAATGAATATAGTTGGCCAGGCTATATTGACCGTAGACACGACTACATAACTGCCCAGGTTTAACCGCAGCGTACAACACCCATTTACTTATGTTTTGTTCTACTTATAGTTACGGATTTCGACGGCTCGGCATACTTAAATACTTTTTGAAAATACTTATATTTTGTAAGATACTTTTAATTCAGAGCACTTAGGCCCCTTAATGTTTATAGTTTTATACCATGTAAGGTTTGGTATACTTTATTCACTATAAACAAGGGCTCTGATACCAATCTGTCACACTAGAAAATCGAAGGCGGAAACATTTCCGGGGTTGACTCCACGTTGAGTATCAAATCCAATGTACATAGTAAGTAAAGTGAAACAAACATTACATTACATATTAAAAGTTTTACAATTTGTTTCAAAAGACACAGTTTATACAGTTGTGATACATAATATAGATATAAACAAAATGATTGAGCCTTGCACGCACACGATCCTGAACCAAGTAAGTCTTCGGGTATCTGTACTATCGTTGACCTGAGAACACAAGCAGTTTGAAAATCAGCATAACGCTGGTGAGTTCATAAGCAGTTTTGTTTCGTGAAAATGTTTATGTTTCCTTTCTGTTTCTGAAATGTAACACACGCCAAGAAAATCCCATATTTTCTTAAAGGTTGGTTGTTGTTTCATAAAAATAATGTATGGTTTAGTTATCCAATTCATTGTTTTATGTCTTTAATGTATCATTGAATTCCCAGGAAAGTCCCATACTTTCCTGAAGGGTAGTTATTGTAAAAGATGTAATGTTATTCAGTTGGTTACTCTTTTCTGATTATGTATATGTTACCCAGGAATGCCCCATGCTTTCCTGTGTGTTTGTTTTCAATGTAAAAGATGTATTCTGTTAGACCTGGTTGTGTACAAGATTTCCTAGGAAGATCCCATACCTTACTGAATGTTGGTTATCATATGTAAAAGATGTAAAAGATGTAAAAGATGTAAAAGATGTAAATTAAATCTTGGTTATCTGTAAAATGTAGTATGTGGTTCATTATTACTATAAGTAAATCTCTGTTATCCTAGTTGCAAGTTCCATAACCATACTAAAGACTGAACCTGTGGCAATAAGTAGTCCACAATCCTTATGACTTTCGTCACCCTTGAACCATTTCGGTTCGGCTGTATCTAGCAGCCAGGTGTGGGGTAGTCAGCCCCGTATAGATCTATACACTCAAGTCACGCTCTCTAAATCCCAGAGATTCTGGTTACGGGTGTAGTCCTCCACTCGCGTATCTCTGTGGAGTGTTCGCCGAGGACGTGTCTCCAATCATACGAAATAACAAATTTACTAGTAATAATAGGATAATCCTCCATTCGCGTATCTCTGTAGAATGTTACCGAGAACAAGACAGTGTACGAATTATATTGTTCATGTGTTATAATGTCATGCTTTTAACTGATAAAATGTAGAAAACATTTGTGAAATATATAAAACATAACCGTTTATAAAATCCATTTCACAAATAAATGTTTAAGTGAACTGTATGTTCTACTGGTTATCAATTACGTATATCAATATTAAAAGCATATGGCCTGTGAAACACACACACACACACGAAAATAAGTTTTGAGTAAAAGAAAACCCTTGTACTTTGCTTGTGTTCTCCCCCTGAAAACAGTGAAAAACAGTGAAAAAGGTAGGGGTATGAACTCACCGGACTCGGAAATGTGTCGGTTTTGGATACTAGACGTTGATCCTGGGATTGTTTACTTGCGATGACCCTATGTAAAATGAAATAATGTCCATATATATACAATTAGGGATACGTTCACTAATCATATGCAACATTACACTCCAACGAGGTTAAACACCTCGAAATGAGCGTTTGGAGTGACCCGGGTGACATCTTCGGACGTGTAAAGGCACTAAGGACTTGGGACTTGAGTTTACTCTCCATAAGTAAACATTTAAATGAGTTTACAACCACAAAACACACATATACATGAGTTTACGGCCGTAAACTCATGTGGGCGTGGTTTTGGGTGTTTAAATGGCTTAAATGGACATGGGGATTGTTGGAATGGATTTTTAAAATGCCTTGGAATTAACTGAATGAAATTATAACACTTAAAATGGAGTTTACGGCCACCCCATAAGAGTTTATGGCCGTAAACTCACCTATGGCCTAGGAAAATTTATTTGAGCTTCATAGGACAATCACATGTGATTCTAACTAATTTTCCAAGCCTTGTTATGAATTTAGAACATCATTTAACACATTTATTGGAGTTTACGGCCTAGAGGTATGTTCTAAGGCCGTAAACTCTCCTTTACCCATGAAAATGATAGTTTTTGATGCTTAAAACAATCACATGTGATTCTAGAAATTTATACAAGTCATTTGAGTGTATTTGATGCATCATTCACATGGTTTTATGAGTTTACGGCCAAGGGTATGCTCCTAGGCCGTAAACTCCTATAAATGACACTTTTGATATGTTTCAAACCCTTAAACTATTTTTAGATGCATCTAGATTTTACCACAAGGCCAATGGTTAAGTTTCAAGGCATTTGGACATGTTTAAAGGCACTAAATCCCCTTTTAAGTGGAGTTTACGGCCCAAGAATATGACTTGGCCGTAAACTCACTTCTGTCCCCCATAAATCATGTTTAAGGTGTTCCAAGTCTAGTTTAGCAAGCCTTAAGGTCATATCTAAGTCCCAACTATGATTTGGAAGGGTTATTTGGCTCAAAAACCCTTTGAATATGAGTTTACGGCATAAGAATGTGTCTTGGCCGTAAACTCACTTTTGTCACTTAAAATCAATGTTTTAATTGTTGTAAGTCCCTTCCATTAAGTCATTAAGCCATTACTAATGTCTAACATTGCTTAGGAGGGGGTTTTAGGGCTTAAAAACCCCATTGATAGGAGTTTACGGCCCAAGCTAGTTCCTTGGCCGTAAACTCATGTTCTTGGTCCCAAATCACAAATTAAACACAAATTTGAAGGCTAAAGAGGTTGAATAACAAGTTAGGGGTGTTACCTCTTTGATTTCAAGCCTTAATTCTTTGTTTTGGACCTTGATTTTGGGTTGAGGAGAGAGGTTGTGAGTGTTTAGTGAGAAATTAGCCAAAGGATTCAAATGAAGTTTTAAAACACTTTATATAGTGTTCAGGAATTGGACACGGCGGAATTTTACCCGATACCGACGTTAAGTGAGGCTTTTGGTCACACCCGACCAAATTGTCGTGACTCGATATGGCCGATTCTATAATTATTCCGATCACTAACTTGGAGTGTTAAAATGATTTTTAAATGTATTAAGACACCCATTAAGTCATTTTAGGTCAATATAAACTAATGACTTAATAAAATGGCAAAATTGGAAACGAAATTGAAGATGACGTCTGGTTGATTGGATTGGATTACAAGTTGTGGTACAAGAAGTAACATGAAATTTCGGGTTGTTACACAAGTAGAATCATGTTATTTATTATATCAATCACATGTTATTAATAAGCAGCATTTAAATGATTTGCTACTCATTAGCCATTTTACCAAACAGGTTTCTTCACATGATTTTCATAAACGTTTTATATGTTTAAAACTCCTTATTAAACTGTTCATTTTACTCTGTATGTTTCATTTCAAACTCATTTACAATTGTGTTTCAAACAAATGTTTCTTTATACTTAAACTGTTTTATCAAACCCATGCTTTCAACCCGTTTTATAGATTGACATCAAGTCGATCTTTTCTTAGATAATAATTATGTTCAAAGGTTTTACAAAACTTATTTTATGCTTTTATATTATCAATTGCATGCCTATATATGTATAGTTATATAAGAAATGTTGAAAGGACTTAGGAAGGCTATCCACCCTATTTCCTTTTCGCGCTTGAGATGTGGTCTGGTGGGATATCGGGTACCCGTCTGAAGGTCGTTTAAATATTAGTTATATATCATGTCTACATATATAGTCATAAAGGTTCTTCTAGTTCAACCAATACCCTTGGGTAGCAAGGCTATACATATATGTTCATACGTACCAGTTACATTATTAGTAAGCTACCATATGGGTAGTTTAGGAAGATATTAGAACCATTACTAGAACGCGATATCATACAACGAGTCAGTTCATTCATGAGTCAATACTTGCTAGATAGAAAGAACATACATTACATCTAGTACACATAGTACATTATTATACATGCTAGATAGAGAGAGAACACACATTACAGCTAGCACACGCAGAACATTACAGTACATTACTATACAATTACATGAGTACGTTTACATGATTACTTTTACATGAGTACATTTACATAGATACGTTTACATAGAGACCCTATTATAGGCATGCCTATATATGTATAGTTATATAAGCAATGTTTAAAGGACTTCGGAAGGCTATCCACCCTATTTCCTTTTCGCGCTTGAGATGTGGTCTGGTGGGATATCGGGTACCCGTCCGAAGGTCGTTTAAACATTAGTTATATATCATGTGTACATATATGGACATCATAGTTCCTTTCGGTCAGTTTAGTACCTTTGGGTAGCAAAGGCATACGTTCATATACTTTTACATGAATACGCTTACATGAGTACGTATACATAGATACGTTTACATGGGTGCACTTACATATGTGTTAGTAGGAAAAACATCACTAGGTGGTATAGCATAGGACAAGTTCAGGATCTAACTGTACCGATGAATCACAACGCATTGTGATAATTATATCGGGTATACATGATCATAGTAATGTGGATGTTCACGGCTTGCATATACGTTGGGGTCGTGTAAAGGTCCCAAAATCCGTTTGACAAGGGAGCGTCTAGCTTGGGATCTAGCCATCACATTATACCTTATCCCTCAAATAAAGCAATAGGAGTACAGAAGTAGTCATTTATTAAATATACTACAGTACTTAGAAGAATTACCATAGACTTAAGGTAATTAGTACAGTTGTAGTTCGACACTACACCATAGTACTATTTCATTTTCCCAGTACATTCACTTCGTGAACATTCACACGACATGCGGTAATATAGAAACTATATTTTTGGTTAATGATAGTCAGAATTAGGAAAAGACACAATCTTACAAGAGCCACACACATAGACACTAGATGCCTTGGTAGAAGGATACGATTAGTAGGAAACATAGGGCTTCCTAGGATCATACAAAACATTTTTATACTTACAGTTCATATACATTTTCAATACTTACAGTTCATATACATACAAATACTTACATATAAATTAAGACACTAAAATACTTATGATCTCACCAGCTTTAAAGATGATACTCTCTTTCAAAATAACTTGTATCCTCAGGTCAACCATAGACAGGTACCGATGTAAGGTTCAGTAGGGATGAGCAAAAACCGAACCGAAAACCGAAAAACCGAAAAAAACCGACATAACCAAAACCAAAAAACCGAAACCAAAGCAATAATTAACGGTTTAGGTTTGAATTTTACAAAAACCGGAAAATAATGGTTTGGTTTGGTTTTGACGTATAAAACCGCCCATAAAAACCGAACCGACCCACACATATATTATTTATTATGTTTTAAACTTTTAGTTCTAGACTTTAAACTTTATTCCTTTAGTACTTTATGTTTATTTTCAACAAACTATTAATGGTGATAAACTTTGATCTTTTGAACACTTTTATGCTTTTAGAATAATAGAATCCGTACTCTTTATTTTAGTATATTTAAAGTAGATACAATACAATTTGTCACTACGTACTTTCACCGGGTTTGATCCCAAAAACTAGAAAACAACTTGAGCTTATAAACCCACGGTTTAAAACCGAAAACCCATAAACCCAACCCGGAAAACCGAAAAACCAAACCTATATGGGTTTAAAAACTGAAAAACCGACATTCTACAGTTTGATTTGGTTTTAGCTAAAAACCGACCCAAACCGACCCATGTTCATCCCTAAGGTTTAGAGAAGATGGTGCTCGTTCAAGAATCATCTTTCATTTTGATTTATACTTAGTGTCTATTATATATATTAACAGAACACACTTGTATTAAAATTATATTATTAATGCAATGGATGATGTTGTTGCTTGTTTACTATTTTTCATTGTTGTGATATTGTACATGAATTCCTCCGCCTCAGAACGTTTCCGTCATTCTTGGTTTTGGGGTGAGACAGATTGGTATCAGAGCATTGTTTATAGTGAATTAAGTATATCAACCCATAAAAGATATACATACTATAAATACAATGAGATTAAAAATACACTGACCAAGAGGTTATACTTTAAATAATAAAATATTTAATTAAGTATACGTGCCTGCATTCATACTAAAATCAGTGTCACTAGGACAGTACAAAAGAATTACGATTGTTGGGCAACACAGGTGGACTTAGAGACATATGGCCAAAACTGGGAAGATATAGCCTGATCAACTATCTTATCCGAGGGTTGACTAGCATGTGCCTAAGTTTAATTGTGTGGTTGCAACAAATATAAAATCTTACCAACCCTACCACAATGAGAACAGTAGAACATAACATTAAACTTAAAATACTATAGGGGTATTTGGTGTTACTATAAGTACTTTATACTTGAGAACTAAAACGGAATCTTCATTACTAAGTTGATAGTTGCTAAGTGGATACACTAAGGCTATATGTAATTAGGATGTTATAGCCTTAGAATCTGTGAAAATTTTACTTTACCCCTATTATGTGTGAATTTGGAGTTAAGGTCACTTATTCGCTGCCCTATCCTGCTTCGATTACATATAACTGGTATGCACTTCACAAATAGCGATGTAACTAATGAAGATTTTCTAAATAATTATCTAGATAGTTCGTCTAATAATTATTTTCTTACCCTAATTCTCGCATAGATAACATGGCTGGACTCCATCCCCACGGCAACCGGTACCTTCCGAATGAGGTCATTGCTGGATGGTTTGAACAAGAACTAGACAATGATCATCCTATCCCTGTGAATGATCACCATGATGAAGACCTTTCGGATGGTGCTAATTCTGAACCCGAGGTTGAGAACCTACCCCAGGCAGCTCCCGTTCCAATTCCTAACCCTCGTCCGGCTTTTCAAGGCCCGACGCTCGAGTGGGTGGAATGCTTGGAAACATGGAGTCAAGGACAAGATCAGTCCATGCCATTTAATGGTGACCGAAGCTTTTATGACCTGAGCAATAGGGGCTCAGCAGACAGAATCTTGCCAATCTTGGTCCGCAGAGTGGCCCGAAATGAGATTCAAGGCAGGACAGCCCTACATCAGATCACAAAAGTTGTCGTCGATGCGAGAATGTATACCCTCCGCACCATTCGTCTAGAAGATGCTCGCGAGAGATCTGAGAGAAACCATGAAACCCTGCTGCAAGCACTGGCTGAATCACGAGTCGAAGTCATAGAACTCCGCGTGCGCTAGAGAGTGTACGAAAGACACCTACTTGATGTGGAACGTCAGCTGGCTGAACTGAGAGTTCACTAGAGGGATGATCGTCACCAGTAGTAGATGATTTACTTTATTTTCCTTGTTTAAAGGAATCATTCTTTTGTCTATGCCCGATGTGGCATTTTCTATGAAACTATTTTGTACTGTAAGTACTTTTGGTTAGGTCTTTATGCTGTCAAGAACTATCTTCTCTAGATATGATGTAAGACCTTTTGCAAGGTCATTTTCCCGAACTTTTACGTCATGAATATCAAAGATTTTGACAGTCGGCTAACTTCCGTGTCCTTCTTTATTCAAGTACTCTCATCATACTTTCATTGGAGTATATCTGAAACATGCTTTAGTCAAGTCATTGGACTATAGTAATTTAACTCCAGAGACATTTCCATGTCTGTATTAGTGGTTGGATCCTGTTATTCACCAACCATCGATACTTCGGCTTGAACGACAAACGTCATGAGACCATTCTACGAACTTACTTCCATTCCATTACTAGGACCGCATCATAGGGATGTAGGTCAAACTTTCGTGAACATACTCTTACTCTTTTCTTGAGCAATCGAAGTACGTCTAAGGTCAACCAGAATCGCTCACAAAATGTGACAACCGAAAGTTTATTCCGTTACATTACCCCGTTACCGTTAACGGAATATTACATTTTATAAAAGTTCCGTTAATTAGAGGTCGCCAAATAAATAAATGTTTTATTTATTTATATTATATGTCGTTAACGTCGTGATAAAAGAAATAAAGACACTTACTTTACATTTCCATTTTATTTTGGAAAAAGGTTAAATTTATTATGACCACTAAATCGGGTGCGACCAAAAGCCCCGTTTAACAACAGTATTGGGTAGTTTCCCATTGAGCCTAAACTCCAGCCACTATATAATGGGGAATGGACTTCATTCCACCCCTTTTCACCCTCTCTCTATACACTCTCTCATAAAAGTCCGATTTCGCCTAAAATCTGCAACCAAACGCCTCCAAATCGTAAGTTCTTGTACCCTAACATGTTCAAAACATTATTAGCTGTGACTTTACCGCAAAAAATCGGTCTTAGAAGCTGTTGAAAAGGAGTTTATGGCCTAAGAGCCTCCTTAAGCCGTAAAACCCTAAAAAGAGGCCAAAATGACCCAAATTTGCCCCTAAAAGCTTGGAAACCAATTAAGGATTTAGCCTAGGAGTGTTTGAAATATAAAACAACAATTTTTGGGGCTTAAAAGAGGGTTTACGGCCCAAGCACATGCTTAGGCCATAAACACCCTCTAAACTTGTTAAATCAAGTTTAAAACACTCCCAAACCACCCATAGGCATAAGACATAAATTAGGGGCTTGCTATTTCGGGTTTGGAACATTTAAACACAAAGAAGTGAGGGGTAAATTGGAGTTTACAGCCCAAGCACATGCCTAGGTCGTAAACACCTCCAAACCATGTCAAATGGTAGTTTTAATCCCCCCAAATGGCCTTACGCTTCAATATAAATCACTAGGATTGTAATAAGGGCTTAAAACTTCAATAAAATCAAGGTATAGGAGTTCACGGCCGTGAACTCCCATAGGGGTGGTTCATGGGCCGTAAACTCCCATTTGGTCCCTTTAAAAGCCTTAAATCCATTCATACCATTTAGATTTGGACCTAGAAAATTTAAGGGATTGATTTAAGGGCCTTAGCATCAAAATTGGGGAGTGAAAAAGAGTTCACGGCCAAGCCATGAGGCTTACGGACGTAAACTCCCAAGGAGTGGCCTTTGGGCCATAAACTCCAAGGGAGTAAACTCTTGGACTCCCTAGTACCCTCTTTATGGTCTTGTACAATCCCCGAGAACCACTTCTAATCCCTAAGACCTTGAATCATTTTAGGATATGTAAATGTTTTAATAAAAGTTATAAGTGACTAATTACTTGTAAAACATATATCTCATATGTTAATAGGGTCTTAAAAGGTGTACAAGTCCTTAATTGACACCAAACGCTCAACCGGCACTTTCACCCGATTTACCCGATTTACTCGACATCACGTGAGTTCATACCCCTGAACGAACATTTTAAATGTTTTTACATGTTTTAAGTTAAACATGCCAGTTATCATATCAATCACATGTGATTGATAACCCGCATGCACAAGGATTTACCACACTGTTAATTGTTTTACCGAGTTTGATACTGTAAATGGTTTTTCTAAAATGTTTCCACTTGTTCAAATCTCTTACTTATATTGTTTTGTCAAAGTTTCATTTAAAACTGGTTTATGAAATGTTTCCAAAGAATTTCTAAAGGTTTTCAAACTTATTTTACCAAAGAACACCAAGTTGTGATTTTCTTAAGTATAAAGATTTCTTCCATGTTTTGATACCCCACTCGTTATATACCATTGCCTTGTTATACTTTTACTTAGTGGATGCTTCTACTTAGTTAGACGCTTATACTTGTTTACACTCTTACTTAGTGATACACTTCCACTTCACTTATACTTGATATCGCTTCTACATCACTTATACTCGATACGCTCCTACTTCACTTGTTGTTGCTTCTACTTCATGATACACTTACATTTGGTACGCTTATACTTCACGATTCGGTTATTCCACACTGTACACTTATACTTCGCAAATCAGTTATTCCACACGATTTGGTTATACATCACGGCTTGGTTATACTTCACGATATGATTCCACTTGCTACACACTCATACTTAGTTAGATGTATGTATGTCTGTGCTTGTATAGATGCATATAAATAATGATAGAAGGACTTAGGAAGGCTTGTCCGCCCTATTTCCTTTTATTCGTTGAGATGTGGTCTGTTCGGATCGGATGTCCATCCGAAGGTCGTTTGATTAATTAGTTATATATTATGTATACGAGCATAGCCATATAGGTTTACTCTAGTCAGTTCAGTTATGAGTCTCTACCTCTAGTTCAATACTATATTGGAAACACACTACCCACTATTTGGGATACATCTTCGGGACATGGCCTTCTCCGTCGTCTAGTTGGTAACCAGAGTCTCCTTTAGGGAGAGCGGACATTGTGTGTATAGATCTATACGGGATTGACACCCCCGCACCCTGACTGCTAGCTACAGTCCACGGCCTACCAAGCCATGGGGTGAAAAATGTCATATTCTATAGATGCTTGCAAGGCGTCAGGTACTCTAGTGTCGGTTAGTATGGTTATGAGTATCCCAGGTTACCTTATAATTCATGGCCTTAAGGTAACAGTATATCACCAGCAATTTACACTGTATGCTGGAACCCACTCTCAGAGTCACACTGTTTTTAGACCTTGCTAGCTGTATCTTTTATTTGATACCGTCTGGGGTCTGTGTGTCTCTTTGTTAGACTGAGCTAGGCGTGTCGTTGTTCAATACTCTCCTGGAGTCTATGATTCCTTTGCCTTAGTCCGCAGTCTTCACTGCTGAGGCATATCTTGTTTCCCTAATTTCTCTTGCTTTCTTTAATAATCAAATTCTGTATTTTGATAATGATAGCGATTAAGGGAAAACTACCTTTTTACCACATAACTCCGTCCAGTCTTGGTAGAAGACTGCTTTTATTAAAGAAAATATAGGATTTTCTGGAAAAGACACTAATGTAATGGATACTCTAAAACTACCACATTTATTAAAGTTATTTGGATAAAATGCCACTAAATACTTATGAACTCACCAGCATTTGTAAAAAATGCTAATACTCGCTTTTCAAATAACTTGTATTCTCAGGTCAGCATTAGACAGGTACAACCCCGGAGTTGTTGATGAAGATAGCTTAGTACCATGTTGTACTTATTATATTTACTTGTATTACCTTGATGTACTGTTATGTAACTATGTAAAACTATTACTATTAATGCAATGTTTTTTTGTACTTTGATTACTATAATGCATGTGTTGTGATACTTGACATTACGTCATCCACCCCAGAACGTTTCCGCCGTTCCGGTTTTGGGGTGTGACAGATTGGTATCAGAGCATTGTTTATAGTGAGCTAAGTATATCAATTCATAAAAGATATAGGGCCTATAAATAAATGGGAATAAAACACTCTGACCAAGAATTATACTTTAAAATATAACCATATTTTACCAAAGTATAATAACATCCAGGATCTAAACACTCGAACACAAGCATCACAAGAAGAACAATAATAAAAGTCTTCGGATGTTGAGCATTGCCGTCAAACCTGAGCAGTTATGTAATCGTAAGCTGGAATAAATGTAACCTGATCAACTACATTTATTCGAGATGCGATGAACGTGTGCTTGGGAGTGATAGTGGTGTTGCAAATCTGAAAATTACCAACTAGGAATGCTAGAGCCAAACATAAAGTTAAAATACTATAGGAGTATTTTGGAACACTAAAAGACTCACACAAATCCCAGAATCATATTCAGAAGATATGAATCAAACAAGAAATTAAAATACCATAGGGTATTTTAGGATCCATAACTAACCTTGTGTGAAGAACTAAAAAGATCCTTATTGATATACCTACAATTACAGAGAGTATACTCCCAAGGTTATATATAATAAGGATCCCATAGGCTAAGAATGTGTGGATCTAGTATCACATATTCGAAGGCCTATTGGATCTAAGCTATATATGATTTGTATACCCTGTGTAATCGTAGCAGGACTCGATATGGATCATCCAGTGAAATGTTAATAATCTCTTAGGATTCTTTAGACATTTCCATTCTCGCACGAACCCTGTAGAAAACCCTATCCACTTCAGCGCTTGACAACAGGGTTGATTCAGACCCAGAGGAGGTTCACTGAGAAGATTTCCTTTTCGGAAATAAATGAACTGGGTCGAGACTATTGAATTCACCAAGTGCCTATATCTTTTAGGGACACCGGTGAGAAAATACGCCTAAACTTCTGAGATTCCCAGGCATCCATCATGAAGTGATGACACCCGGAGTCGGAATCAGAAGGAAGGCAGAGTAGAGATTCAATGTGTCCATACGAGGAGAGAACCCTAGGTAACTACCCGAAGGAAACCCACGCCGATTCCAGTCAAAGATACGAGGCAGACAGAAGGAGCCAGTACATGGAACCCAAGAAGTGTCTTACCCTCGTGTTCTTCATGCTAATACGCCCTTAAAATAATACAATTCACTGAGTTAGTGGTTACACTACTCACGTTATGTGTTAGGTAAATCGTCGTTTCCCGTTTCCAGTCACACGATTAGAGCGGATCCCTGCACCTCTATTGAGAGTATTTAGCCATAAGCCTTCATGAGCCTCTCTTTCCGTGATTTCGTTCCAAACTGTTCTCAAATCTCTCCAGGCCGGAGAGTGAAACCTTTCCCAGTATAAAGGTAACGTAGTAGGAACGACTCGCATATTATGGCCTTTTTCCGATACTCATACCCCTACCTTGCACACCTGGACTACATCATGGGGATGTTGGTCGACACTCAGACAACCAACATCCGAGGCACGGGAAAGTTTATGCCTAATACAGCCAGGACAGATATGTCCAGGGCTAGCCATCGTCTCTCATTTCTCTCCGTGTAGAAAACCATGCCACCGAAGAAGCGTAACCAGCCCGCAAGAGAGAAACCTAATCTCTTATTCGATGAAGCTACGTTCCAAGCTGCGGTCTTGGCAGCCGTAGCAGCTGTCCTGGCTCACCTGAATGCTAACAACACTAATGTTAGCAAGGGCCTTATCGGGATGTCCGATCCTGGAAATGGACAGCAACAACCAACCCCTACATACCCAGCCACCCAAGAACCTCAATCGAATCCACTAAAGAGAAAACTCAAGATCGAGGAGGGAGGTACCTCGGCTCAAGGACCTTCCGAAGGGCAGCGAGCTGAGGCAATCAATACCCCTGTCAATCCTCCCCTCTTGACTTCAAGAAGACCATACCTAGGAAACCTTCCCCACTGCGGCAAGTGTAGCTACCATCATCATGGTATATGCCGGCAACTCTTATGTGCTAGGTGCAACATGAAGGGGCATACTGCTCGTGTATGAAGAACTCCGGTGGAGCGTATTGCATCAATCACCAATGTGATGGCCAATCCAGTTTGCCGACTATGTGGTGAGATTGGACACTTCAAAATAGATTGCCCAACTGAAGGAAACAACAAGGACACGGGAGGAGCCTAACTCTACTGCTTAGGGAGAAGCATCAAGGAACCCGGAAGATTTTGGTACGTCTCTCGATCTCGGATAACTAAACTGAAAACATTAAAAGGCTAATTCAAATGTAAATACTTCCCCATTAAAAGGTGAAAGTCGCAGCACTATTATAAAATTTACAATTCATTAGGTAAAACTATAATGGCTAAACATATATGTGACGACCATGTATAGTTAAGATGGATAGACCTAAAGTGAGTGAATGCCGCCTCATTTCCTGTTCCTCGTTTGGTTGTGGATTTAGGGCGGAGTCGCTCAGTCAACAATCCTCCCCACCTTAATTATACATGACTAGTATATGTTAGGCGATTATAGAAATGCATCGCGAGAATCCATTTCATGAAAAGGTACTTTACTCGGAAACACTTAGGACTCTCTATAGTTCCGCATCGACTCTATCGGTCCAAGTATCTGCGGCAGTGATACATAGGACGAAACCCTAGACGCCTAGAACTGGTGTGCCTATTTGGTGCATGACTCTATCGATCTTCATTTTATGTCATGTCGAAGTATGCAAATTTCGACGACTCTATTGATCATGGTTTGACGTAGTGCAACCATGTGTACATCCCTAGTGTTGTGTAAAAAGAACTTTCTCCGTAGCGATGTCGGCAAATAAAGGTTCTTCTGAACCTAAACATAATACAAGTAATCAAACCTAATACGATCTGTCAGTCGTCCCTCTTATCTCAAACCTTCCGAAGTACATAAGAGAAGGGTACCGCGCACTGCTGACCGACCTCTCTTAGTCATATGAAAACCGAAGCGAAAGACACTTCAAGATACTCCAGAAGACGATAACCATCTGAAGCATACTCCATAGATTCCCCAGAAAGACCCTTCGCACCTCCCACATCAGGTTCGTGAAACCAGAGGATAGAACTCATGGGACTGACCACTATAACCAGGTATATGCATAAATGTGGTATATAGTTGAGATCAAAAAGATTTAAGATGTGTGCTTCCTCCTACTCCATGTTCCTCGTTGGGTTATGGGTCTAGGGTGGAGTCACACAACTGAACATCCTGCCGACCTCAATTATATACGGCTTGCATACACCAAGTATTAGTGGTTTAGCCGAGTATGATCTCTACCACGAACCTCATACTAAAGCCTTTCATCCTATTCCATAAATAGGAGCTGGATTCAAGAGAACCACTACGGGTTGAGCTACTATAATGACCACAGATCCGAAATTTGCTGTCATACCGGTTAAGCCCACATAGTAGCTAACACCCTCAGTTAGTAAAGTGTAGCAACGCACATTTTCAAACAAATTTTTTTTTTCATTTTTAAAATATAATTATTTCCATTTAAAACAAGGCATAAATAGTTTAAGTATCTGTCAATTACAAATATTCAAAATCCCAAGATCATAAAAGCATTCTTCAGTGTGTATCGATCACGCCGGCGCCTTCCCACGGTTCTCGCTAGTACCTGAAACACATACATAACAACTGTAAGCATAAATGCTTAGTGAGTTCCCCAATATACACTTACGCACATACGCCTTTCCAGGCCCTGACCTTCCGGTCCTCAATACAACGCCTTCCGGCCCATAATATAATTGCCTTCCGGCCCATAACATATTGCCTTCCGGCCCACATAACATACATAGCACATATAACAAATAACTTACCACATATAGCATACATATCACATATCATATCCGACCTTCCGGTCACACAGTCAAACCCTTCCGGGTACAGTGTAGTGAGAAGACTCACCTCGTAAAAGCTGAACGCTAGCAGATCCCGAAATGACTCGTGCACAACCGACGAGCTACAACCTCCCTATAACATCACATATCTCATTAATACTTATATCTTCTAAGTGTGACTATCCCTAAGAAGTCAGACTTAGGTCAACTCTGGTCAACGGTCAACTCGACCGGACTCGGCGAGTACCATGGCGACTCGGCGAGTCTAGACGTCCTCCATCCTTCTGGGATTCCTTATCTACTCGTCGAGTATCCTCCTCGACCCGACGAGTTACTCCTGGGAGAATCGCGGGGCCACCCCGACTCCACTCGCCGAGTCTGAAGAACAACTCGGCGAGTCCCAGTAAATCTTCAAGCTACTCGCCGAGTCTGAAGAACAACTCGGCGAGTCCCAGTAAATCTTCAAGCTACTCGCCGAGTCTGAAGAACAACTCGGCGAGTCCATGCCATGCAGACGAGCAACTGCTTCCTGAATTACGTATGGTCCCGAGATATACCACCATGGGACTTTCTGGACTTCTAAACATCTCATTACAGTGGGTATAAACGTCTGGGTAGTAACATAATAACCCATCTAATCACTAAATGGGTTTTCATAAACCCTAGATTCATAAACACATCAAATAACAGAAGGGAATCCGAAATATTACCTGGAATATGCCCTCTCTGTGTCTCCAAACCGCAGAACTCGAATCCGTTGCTGTTCCTTTAGCCAAAACCCTTCTCCTCCTTGCTCAACAATTTCTTCAAGCCCTAATATCCTCCAATCTTGCTCTAGATGCCCACAGCCGCTTAGGGTTCCTCTCAATCGACTAAAGACGGACAATGACGGCCTATAAGAGCATTATATACGATCCAAAACCGAACGGTTAGGGTTTCTGCTTAACAGCGTCGACTCGCCGAGTCCATAACTGGACTCGTCGAGCCCAGTCGCGGACCCGCGACCAAGTCTGCGATCCTACTCGGCGAGTCTAGGCTCCAACTCGTCGAGTCCCCTCTCAACTCACCCCAAAAACATAATTAAACAATACCTGAGATTTCGGGCTGTTACAACTCTCCCCCACTAGGATTAGACTTCGCCCTCGAAGTCTCACTCTGCAAATAGTTCCGGATGCTGCTCTCGCATCTCACGTTCCGGCTCCCAAGTCATTTCCGATCCCTTACGGTGTTGCCACTGAACCAACACCAAAGGTACCTCCTTGTTCCTCAGAACCTTGATCTTCCGATCCCTGATGGCCACTGGCCTCTCGACATAATTCAGGCTCGCATCCACCTGAATGTCCTCTATTGGAACCACTGCCGACTCATAGGCAATGCACTTCCTCAACTGCGACACATGAAAAGTGTCATGGATCTGACCCAACTCCGCTGGCAACTCCAACCGATAGGCTACCCGGCCTATCCTTGCAATCACACGAAATGGTCCAATATATCGGGGCCCCAATTTGCCCCTCTTCCTGAATCGAATCACTCCTTTCCAAGGAGAGACCTTCAGGAGAACGAAGTCGCCGACCTGAAATTCAAGATCGGATCGGCGCCTGTCTGCATAACTCTTCTGTCGGCTCTGGGCAGTCAATAACCTTTGTCTCACTTGTTGAATCTGCTCTGTCGTCTGGAGCACGATCTCCGTGCTGCCCATCACTCTCTGTCCCACCTCTCCCCAGCAAATGGGGGTCCGACACCTCCTACCATACAACAGCTCAAAAGGTGGCATACCAATGCTCGAATGATGGCTGTTGTTGTAGGAAAACTCTGCCAATGGTAAATACGCATCCCAACTACCCCCAAAGTCTAACACACACGCTCGGAGCACGTCCTCCAGCGTCTGAATCGTCCGCTCGCTCTGACCATCTGTCTGGGGATGGTATGCGGTACTAAAATGCAATTTAGTACCCAGCTCCTCATGGAATTTCTTCCAGAATCTGGAAGTAAAGCGCACATCACGGTCTGACACAATCGAGATCGGCACCCCGTGCCGAGATACCACCTCTCTCACATATATCTCCGCCAACTTTTCCGCTGAAGAACTCTCACTGATGGCAAGGAAGTGTGCACTCTTCGTCAACCTATCCACAATCACCCAAATTGCATCAACTCCCCTAGCAGTCCTTGGCAATTTGGTGATAAAATCCATAGTGATCTGTTCCCACTTCCACTCGGGGATCTCCAATGGTTGTAACTTGCCATGCGGTCTCTGGTGCTCAGCCTTAACCCTACGGCAGGTCAAGCACCTCTCAACGAACCATGCCACGTCCCTCTTCATACAGGGCCACCAATATTCCTTCCTCAAATCCAAATACATCTTTGTAGCACCGGGATGGATCGAGAATTTCGATCTATGATCCTCTTCCATCAAAGTAGTACGCATACCGCCCACGAACGGTACCCAGACCCGACCCTGAAACGTCATAAGCCCTCGACTATCCTTAACAAACTCTGAGATTAACCCCACAACCCGCTCTTTCTTCTGCATTTCTGGTCGTACAGCCTCTGCCTGTGCCCCACGAATAGCGTCCAATACTGGGGTCATCACAGTCAGTCTCAAGCATACGTCTCGCAATGTAGTGCTCTCCGCTCTACGGCTCAACGCGTCGGCTACCACGTTAGCCTTGCCTGGGTGGTACAGGATCTCACAATCGTAATCCTTGACCACATCCAACCACCTCCTCTGACGCATATTTAGGTTGGGCTGATCCATCAAATACTTCAAGCTCTTATGATCCGTATATATCGTACATCGAACCCCATACAGGTAGTGACGCCAAATCTTGAGAGCGAACACTACTGCTCCCAACTCTAAATCATGAGTAGGGTATCTCGCCTCATGAGGCTTCAACTGCCTCGACGCATAAGCTATCACATGACCCTTCTGCATCAACACTGCACCCAATCCCGAAATCGATGCGTCGCAATATACCACAAAATCTTCCATCCCTTCTGGGAGAGCTAATACCGGGGCTTCGCACAATCTCTGGCGAAGTGTCTCAAAGGAGGTCTGCTGCTCGGGCCCCCATGAGAATGCAACACCCTTCCGGGTCAATCTGGTGAGTGGCACTGCGATCTTGGAGAAATCCTTGATGAATCTCCGATAATACCCTGCCAACCCAAGGAAACTTCTGATCTCAGAGGGTGACTTCGGCACTTCCCAACTCATCACCGCCTCAACCTTGGCCGGATCGACCATTATCCCTTTCTGATTAACCACATGTCCTAGAAATTGGACCTCCCGCAACCAGAAGTCACATTTGGAGAACTTTGCATAAAGCTTCTCCGACCTCAATACCTCAAGGACCTCCCTCAAATGCTCCTCATGCTGCTCTCTAGATCTCGAATACACCAGAATGTCGTCGATAAATACAATCACTGACCGATCCAACATCGGCCTGCATACCCTGTTCATGAGATCCATGAACACAGCCGGGGCATTGGTGAGTCCAAAAGGCATCACCACAAACTCATAATGCCCATATCGCGTCCTAAACGCTGTCTTCTGGACGTCCTCATCCCGTACTCTCACCTGATGGTATCCTGACCTCAGATCGATCTTGGAAAACCAAGATGCTCCCTGCAACTGATCGAATAGATCATCGATCCTCGGCAACGGGTAACGGTTCTTGACCGTTAGCTTGTTCAACTCCCGGTAATCAATGCACATCCGGTGTGAACCATCCTTCTTCTTGACGAACAGAATAGGTGCTCCCCATGGCGAGCTGCTCGGCCGAATGAATCCCTTCCCCAGCAACTCCTGGAGTTGCGAGGACAACTCTTGCATCTCTGGAGGTGCAAGACGATACGGCACTTTAGCAATGGGCGCGGCCCCCGGAACCATATCGATACCAAACTCTACTTGCCTCACAGGAGGTACTCCCGGCAACTCCTCGGGAAAAACATCTGAAAACTCGCGCACCACAGGAACTTCCTCAACTGATTTCGGTCTCTCGGCGATCTCCCGCGTATCCAACACATACGCCACAAAACCCTTACAGCCCTGCTGTAGACACTGCCTCGCCCTTGCGGCCGAACAAAAAGCTGATCCTGGACGGGTACCCTCACCGTACACCGAAAGAACTCCCCCACTATGGTCTCGTATGGTCACCAACTGACGCTCACAGTCGATGACAGCGCCGAATCGGCTCAACCAGTCCATGCCCACGATAACACAGACGTCACCCATCGCAATAGGAATCAGGTCAATCGGGAATTCAACCCCGAAAATCTCTAGCACGCAACCTCGAAGAACCTCTGTGGCATAAATCGATTTCTCGTCAGCTATAGGAACTCTCAAAGGTCGACTCAACGACTCACGACCAACGCTGATATGCTGACTAAAGGCTAAGGACACAAAGGACCTACTCGCACCCGAGTCAAATAACACTAAGGTAAGCACAGAGTTCACAAGAAAAGTACCTACGCATATAATAACATAAGCATAACATCTCGACATTAAAATAAACACATGAGTTACAACATACCTGCCACAACATCGGGCACAGCGCGGACCTCCTCCGCAGTCAGCTGAAAGGCTCTCCCACGAGCCCTCGGGGCCTCGACCTTCACCGGTCGAGTCTCAGTAGTCCTGGCAGTAGGTACAGATCCCTGACGAAGCTGAGGGCACTCGGCCTTCCGATGGCCGGTCTGGTTGCAATGAAAGCAAACCGTAAATCCCTTGGGACACTCCCTAGCAATGTGCCCCTCCTTGCCACACTTGTAGCAAGCACCGGCTCGACACGCCCCATCGTGACCCTTGCCGCACTTTACGCAAGTGCGGTTCTTCGAACCTCCCGTCCTCGAATCGGCGGACTTGATCCGCTTGGCTGCCGGCTGAGACTGAGCCGGCCGCCGGTCTGCCTGCTGAGACTCGGCCTCCTCCCTGGCCTGAGTCTCTAACTCGATCTCACGCTTCCTGGCATTCGCCTGAAGCTCAGTAAAAGTATGGTAAGTGGAGTTTGACACAAACTCCCGGATCTCCCTCCTCAGAACACCCAAGTACCGGCTCATCCGAGCCTGCTCTGTGGCCACCAGCTCGGGGCAAAACATCGCCCTCTCATGGAACTTCTGCGTGATCGCCGCCACCGAGTCAGTACCCTGCTTGAGGGTTAAGAACTCCTGAACCAATCGTTCCCGCTCCACCGGGGGAACGTACTCATCCCTGAACATGGCACTGAACCCCTCCCATGTCACTGCCGCAGTCTCTGCCAAAGTGAAGTTCGCCGTCACGAACTTCCACCAGTCCTTCGCTCCCAGACGGAGCTGGTTCAAAGCGAACCGTACCCTCAGGTGCTCCGGGCATGAACAAGTGTAGAAGCACCCCTCTTTATCTGCGATCCACCTCATCGCAGCAATCGGATCCTGCGTCCCATCGAACTCTGGTGGCTTTGTGTTGCTGAACTCTCGGAACAGCAACGAGTCACCCCCCTGTGGCCTAGCAGCGGCCACAGCTGCGGTAGCTGCAGCGGTTGCAGCCTCAGTCAATGCGGCGTACCGCTCATCGAACGTCTCCATCAGGGTGGTCTTAATAGACCCAAACATCTCCGGGATCTCAGCCCGGATCGCCGCCGCTACTTCCTCATGAATCATCTGACGAATCTCCTCGTCACTCACACCGCTCGAACTCGCTCCGTGGCGTGGTCTAACCATGATGTCTCTGAAATACAACATAAACTGTCAGAGACTCCAGCGAGTGTAATCGCACTCGATAACGCAACCCTACTCAGTCTCCGATATCCAGGGATTCTTGCATGGGCCTCCCACTGACCCGGTGTCCTCGGTAGTATGGGCCCAATACTACCGACCACACCGCATCAGCGCTCATCCCAAGTCTTCCTCCCCAAATTCCGAATAGTGAGTACTCTACTTCTGATATGCACTATCTACCCGCATACTAGCAAAGCATCTCGTATAGGCAAACTTCCCTAGACTAAGGCATCACAAATCAGGCCACTCTAGTCCTATCATGAATACCTAGTCTTCTAGCATGCATAACAATTCATATCATATAATATTGTAAGGTATTTTGGGGATCTTTACCGTTCGGGCGCTGACTGATCGTACACACTGCTTCTTTCTTGCTTACCACAAAAGCATTTACAAAATATTATGCCTTTATTTAAAAAAAAAATTCCTCAACTCCTCGGTTTGAGTTCAGTTACCCCCGAAGGTGCACCCGAATCTCTCAAACCAAGGCTCTGATACCAATTGTAACAACGCACATTTTCAAACTAATTTTTTTTTTCATTTTTAAAATATAATTATTTCCATTTAAAACAAGGCATAAATAGTTTAAGTATCTGTCAATTACAAATATTCAAAATCCCAAGATCATAAAAGCATTCTTCAGTGTGTATCGATCACGCCGGCGCCTTCCCACGGTTCTCGCTAGTACCTGAAACACATACATAACAACTGTAAGCATAAATGCTTAGTGAGTTCCCCAATATACACTTACACACATACGCCTTTCCAGGCCCTGACCTTCCGGTCCTCAATACAACGCCTTCCGGCCCATAATATAATCGCCTTCTGGCCCATAACATATTGCCTTCCGGCCCACATAACATACATAGCACATATAACAAATAACTTACCACATATAGCATACATATCACATATCATATCCGACCTTCCGGTCACACAGTCAAACCCTTCCGGGTACAGTGTAGTGAGAAGACTCACCTCGTAAAAGCTGAACGCTAGCAGATCCCGAAATGACTCGTGCACAACCGACGAGCTACAACCTCCCTATAACATCACATATCTCATTAATACTTATATCTTCTAAGTGTGACTATCCCTAAGAAGTCAGACTTAGGTCAACTCTGGTCAACGGTCAACGGTCAACTCGACCGGACTCGGCGAGTACCATGGCGACTCGGCGAGTCTAGACGTCCTCCATCCTTCTGGGATTCCTTATCTACTCGTCGAGTATCCTCCTCGACCCGACGAGTTACTCCTGGGAGAATCGTGGGGCCACCCCGACTCCACTCGCCGAGTCTGAAGAACAACTCGGCGTGTCCCAGTAAATCTTCAAGCTACTCGCCGAGTCTGAAGAACAACTCGGCGAGTCCATGCCATGCAGACGAGCAACTGCTTCCTGAATTACGTATGGTCCCGAGATATACCACCATGGGACTTTCTGGACTTCTAAACATCTCATTACAGTGGGTATAAACGTCTGGGTAGTAACATAATAACCCATCTAATCACTAAATGGGTTTTCATAAACCCTAGATTCATAAACACATCAAATAACAGAAGGGAATCCGAAATATTACCTGGAATATGCCCCCTCTGTGTCTCCAAACCGCAGAACTCGAATCCGTTGCTGTTCCTTTAGCCAAAACCCTTCTCCTCCTTGCTCAACAATTTCTTCAAGCCCTAATATCCTCCAATCTTGCTCTAGATGCCCACAGCCGCTTAGGGTTCCTCTCAATCGACTAAAGACGGACAATGACGGCCTATAAGAGCATTATATACGATCCAAAACCGAACGGTTAGGGTTTCTAATGAACAGCGTCGACTCGCCGAGTCCATATCTGGACTCGTCGAGTCCAGTCGCGGACCCGCGACCAAGTCTGCGATCCTACTCGGCGAGTCTAGGCTCCAACTCGCCGAGTCCCCTCTCAACTCACCCCAAAAACATAATTAAACAATACCTGAGATTTCGGGCTGTTACATAAAGAGATTAAAGTTCCGAGTGATGGGAACCTACACTCACTAGATTTGACCTAGACCGGGAAAACATAGAACCTTCGGAAGAGTAGTTGCAGTAGATGCTCGCACTACTCAAGCACTTCGTCCACCCCGTTACCGACAAGTAGTGCCTTGGATCCTCCACCCTCTCGCATGGAGGAAATCGCCGTCGCCCTGTAGACGATAGACTTCATTCTCCGAAGTAAACACTAGAATACCGAGAACCACAGGATAACCTCCGCAGCCAAGAATACTTGATCAAAGTGCGAGAGTAGTTGCGTTAAGCCTCATGACCTAGATCCCGAAGAGATTATAGACTTAACACCAGCCTTGGTGTTAGTCAAGGGGTTATGCAAGGACACGAGCTTTCCGCACTAGAATAAACCAACGCCTTGGAAATTAGGGCACGTCTTGCAAGATTCATCGGACTATCAGGTGTTCCACGAATACTATCTCACACAGAAATAGTAGAACCACCTCCCGAGGTAGTCCAACAATCTTCTAGTGAAACCCTGTCTCCCCGACCCTGAGGGTTTCCATATCTCAAGATTCGTTAGTGCAGGTTCATTTTGCGCGAGCTTGAGATAGACACTCTACAGCAAACAGAAAACCGTAGTTACACAACCCATTCGATGACCTAGAAAGCCTCTAAAAGCCAATTGTCAGGAAAACGCGAAACCAAGGACAACTTGAGCTTCCTAAGAACCAACCTGAAGGACTACACTACCAGTATGAGAGAGAATGTTAGGAACTTCGTAATGGTGATCACGCCAGTGATGATCTTGCCATAGAAGTACACTATGTTCTAAATACTGAAAAGCTCTACCCTTCCGAGAGCTTAGGACCATCTGAGAATCCTCGCGGAGATTTGGTCCAACCTTTGTCAGACCACTACTACTTCTGGATATTCCACAAGTTTCACACCCGATCGAACCACCTCCTAGACTTGATCAGTGTTGCCCGACGTCACTCTTCGTATCCCAATCATCTTGATAGAAACCGTTGAGAACCATAACCTCGTAGATACACCAGTCGGAACCCACTAACTACACGAGACGGAATCCGCATCCCATAGGCAAAGGTTTGATGGAACGACAAACACAGGCCAGAGTTCACTTGGGAGTGCGAGGACAAACCATATAGGAAATACCCCCTGCCTCTACTCGGTCATTCATACTTATTACCTTGCCTAGACCTGAATTTCGGGACGAAATTCCCTTTAACGGGGGGATGATTTGACAATCGAAAGTTTATTCCGTTACATTACCCCGTTACCGTTAACGGAATATTACATTTTATAAAAGT
Source organism: Lactuca sativa (assembly GCF_002870075.4). Taxonomy (NCBI): domain Eukaryota; kingdom Viridiplantae; phylum Streptophyta; class Magnoliopsida; order Asterales; family Asteraceae; genus Lactuca; species Lactuca sativa. The sequence goes on from NC_056631.2 coordinate 114,331,522, forward strand.
TTCGTTAATTAGAGGTCGCCAAATAAATAAATTTTTTATTTATTTATATTATATGTCGTTAATGTCGTGATAAAAGAAATAAAGACACTTACTTTACATTTCCATTTTATTTTGGAAAAAGGTTAAATTTTATTAAGACCACAAAATCGGGTGCAACCAAAAGCCCCGTTTAACGATAGTATTGGGTAGTTTCCCATTGAGCCTAAACTCCAGCCACTATATAAGGGGGAATGGACTTCATTCCACCCCTTTTCACCCTCTCTCTATACACTCTCTCATAAAAGTCTGATTTCGCCTAAAATCCGCAACCAAACGCCTCCAAATCGTAAGTTCTTGTACCCTATCGTGTTCAAAAAGTTATTAGCTGTGACTTTACCCCAAAAAAATTGGACTTAGAAGCTGTTGGAAAGGAGTTTAGGGCCTAAGAGCCTCCTTAGGCCGTAAACCCCTAAAAAGAGGCCAAAATGACCCAAATTTGCCACTAAAAGCTTCGAAACCAATTGAGGATTTAGCCTAGGAGTGTTTGAAACATAAAACAACAATTTTTGGGGCTTAAAAGAGGGTTTACGGCCCAAGCACATGCTTAGGCCGTAAACACCCTCTAAACTTGTTAAATCAAGTTTAAAACACTCCCAAACCACCCATAGGCTTAAGACATAATTAGGGGCTTTCTATTTTGGGTTTGAAACATTTAAACACAAAGAATTGAGGGGTAAATTGGAGTTTATGGCCCAAACACATGCCTAGGCCGTAAACACCTCCAAACCATGTCAAATGGTAGTTTTAATCCCCCACCCCCCCCCAAATGGCCTTATGCTTCATTATGAATCACTAGGATTGTAATAAGGGCTTAAAACTTCAATAAAATCAAGGTATAGGAGTTCACGGCCGTGAACTCCCATAGGGGTGGTTCATGGGCCGTAAACTCCCATTTGGTCCCTTTAAAAGCCTTAAATCCATTCATACCATTTAGATTTGGACCTAGAAAATTTAAGGGATTGATTTAAGGGCCTTAGCATCAAAATTGGGGAGTGAAAAAGAGTTCACGGCCAAGCCATAAGGCTTATGGCCGTAAACTCCCAAGGAGTGGCCTTTGGGCCATAAACTCCAAGGGAGTAAACTCTTGGACTCCCTAGTACCCTCTTTATGGTCTTGTACAATCCCCGAGAACCACTTCTAATCCCTAAGACCTTGAATCGATTTTAGGATATATAAATGTTTTAATAAAAGGTATAAGTGACCAATTACTTGTAAAACATATATCTCATATGCTAATAGGGTCTTAAAAGGTGTACAAGTCCTTAATTGACACCAAACGCTCAACCGGCACTTTCACCCGATTTACCCGATTTACTCGACATCAGGTGAGTTCATACCCCTAAATGAACCTTTTAAATGCTTTTACATGTTTTATAGGGGGGAATATAAGTTAAACAAGCCAGTTATCATATCAATCACATGTGATTGATAACCCGCATGCACAAGGATTTACCACACTGTTAACTGTTTTACCGAGTTTGATACTGTAAATGGTTTTTCTAAAATGTTTCCACTCTTTCAAATCTCTTACTTATATTGTTTTATCAAAGTTTCATTTAAAACTGGTTTATGAAAAGTTTCCAAAGAATTTCTAAAGGTTTTCAAACTTATTTTACCAAAGAACACCAAGTTGTGCTTTTCTTAAGTATAAAGATTTCTTCCATGTTTTGATACCCCACTCGTTATATACCATTGCCTTGTTATACTTTTACTTAGTGGATGCTTCTACTTAGTTAAACGCTTATACTTGTTTACACTCTTACTTAGTGATACACTTCTACTTCACTTATACTTGATATCGCTTCTACTTCACTTATACTCGACACGCTCCAACTTCTCTTGTTGTTGCTTCTACTTCGTGATACACTTACATTTGGTACGCTTATACTTCACGATTCGGTTATTCCACACTGTACACTTATACTTCGCGACTCAGTTATTCTACAGATTCGGTTATACATCACGGTTTGGTTATACTTCACGATATGATTCCACTTGCTACACACTCATACTTAGTTAGATGTATGTATGTCTGTGCTTGTATAGATGCGTATAAATAATGATTGAAGGACTTAGGAAGGCTTGTCCGCTCTATTACTTTTTCTTCGTTGAGATGTGGTCTGGTGGGATCGGATGTCGATCCGAAGGTCATTTGATTCATTAGTTATATATTATATTATGTATACGAGCATAGCCATATAGGTTTACTCTAGTCAGTTCAGTTATGAGTCTATACCTCTAGTTGAACACTATATTGGAAACACACTACCCACTATTTGGGATGCATCTTCGGGACACGGCCTTCTCCGTCGTCTAGTTGGTAACCAGAGTCTCCTGTAGGGAGAGCGGACATTGTGTGTATAGATCTATACGGGATTGGCACCCCCGCACCCTGACTGCTAGCTACAGTCCACGGCCTACCAAGCCATGGGGTGAAAAATGTCATATTCTATAGATGCTTGCAAGGCGTCAGGTACTCTAGTGTCGGTTAGTATGGTTATGAGTATCCCAGGTTACCTTATAATTCATGGCCTTAAGGTAACAGTATATCACCAGCAATTTACACTGTATGCTGGAACCCACTCTCAGAGTCACACTGTTTTTAGACCTTGCTAGCTGTATCTTTTATTTGATACCGTCTGGGGTCTGTGTGTCTCTTTGTTAGACTGAGCTAGGCGTGTCGTTGTTCAATACTCTCCTGGAGTCTATGATTCCTTTGCCTTAGTCCGCAGTCTTCACTGCTGAGGCATATCTTGTTTCCCTAATTTCTCTTGCTTTCTTTAATAATCAAATTCTGTATTTTGATAATGATAGCGATTAAGGGAAAACTACCTTTTTACCACATAACTCCGTCCAGTCTTGGTAGAAGACTGCTTTTATTAAAGAAAATATAGGATTTTATGGAAAAGACACTAATGTAATGGATACTCTAAAACTACCACTTTTATTATAGTTATTTGGATAAAATGCCACTAAATACTTATGAACTCACCAACATTTGTAGAAAATGCTGATACTCGCTTTTCAAATAACTTGTATTCTCAGGTCAGCATTAGACAGATACATCCCCGGAGGTGTAGATGAAGATAGCTTAGTACCATGTTGTACTTATTATATTTACTTGTATTACCTTGATGTACTATTATGTAAACTATGTAAAACTATTACTATTAATGCAATGTTTTTTTGTACTTTGATTACTATAATGCATGTGTTGTGATACTTGACATGACATCATCCACCCCAGAACGTTTTCGCCGTTCCGGTTTTGGGGTGTGACACAAAATCCTTATCTTTCGTGCTAACAGAATCATGTCGTCATCAAGAAACAATCATCTTCGTACGTACATCTCTTTCTTCGAGATCGCTTTAGCAACGAAGACATCATAACAGAAAAACCGAAGTACTCATGCATGGAGTACCTCATATTTCTTTTCTTTCCAAAGAAATCCCCGAAGTACCACTCATACAGTACGTCAAGTTCAATCCAAGGATCCATACGGTTGATCTGTCGCTGAAGAATGTATACATAAGAGTGATATACAATCAAGGTTCTACAGGTTTAGAATTGATGATTCCACTTTAACTTCTTTTTCCTCAATGGGAAGTGAGCTTAAAGAAGAATCAGTTATTCGACTACCTTTTCAATCTTAATTATATACGACTCGTATACATGATATTGTGATCGTTGAACAAAGTATGAATTCTAATATGAACTTCAGGACGGAGACTGCCCAAGACTACGAGTAATCGCATCTTCATGTGAACAAACTTAGAACCTAGTAAGACTTCTGTAAACAGATCGCCCTACAGTCTAAACACCTATGGAGATACAAGAACAGCCCGGACAACTTAGCGAATTACACATAAATAGAATTAGAAGACTAGGCTTCTCACCCTGTAGAACCCCGGTCATATTCTTCCAGAGATCGACGGATTTCATTGTATGTACCTCGGCTATCGAGGACTCCATCAAGATTTTCCAGTAGAAATCGTTATCTCTGCCTCGCATAAATGAAATGGTTGAGCAAACGCAAGGAAAGAATTTCTTTCAGAAATGGATCTGAAATCCGAATATCACCAGTTCGAGTGTTAGGGAAGGATGTCTGGAAGACTACCTTCCGAACTCGATGCGGACACTTCGAGTCCGTAGTGATACCCTTCGGATAGGAGCAATACGTCCATAGTATTCATGAGATAAATGAGTAGGGTACGTCTTTCTTACTTGGATCAGTTCGTCATTTCTCCATGTAATGACTTACTTATCTACCCTCGTAGTAAGAAGGAACCCATGAAACATTACCCTCGGAGGAACTTTCGCAAAGTTCTCTAAGCACGAGTTTTGAAATTAAAGAGTCAGATTCCTATGACACACTATTAGTGATGTTAGAAATTTTGAGTACTCTTTCAATTTGTCAAAACCGTTGAGAATTTGTCGACACCAGAGACGCCGACAGTCATTCGCCAAATTCTAGGTCTTACAAACCTACTGTCATAGTTCATTCAGAACTCCTCACAAATTACGGAAACCCTTTCGACTTTGACCCAGCAAGAGGTGGCCCTTGACTAGGAAGTTTAGCAAGAGAAAGAACCTTTGGAATTCCAAGTGAGAGACCAAATTCTTTAGGAAATCTCACTCTGGGAATGGCTTAATACGCTTCATAAAGTGTGGAAAGCTAAATCCAAGATAGATAGGACCTCCGAGATTCATACCAGAATCGGTCTTGTACCTCGCACAAACTAGACCTACTCCGCGAACTCAGTAACGTACATTCTACCTTTCGTGTCTCGATCTTGAAACCATACCTTTCCATTAGCACCCTTGTAAGTCCACTAGACGAGGTCCACGCCTTCGTATTAGAACCGTAGTGACCCTCGACCAAGAGGTCAAGCGGACGAAGCAACGCCATCGCCCGTTAGTGAAGGTTCGTTGGGATACCAACCGAGGACCCGATTTCACTTAGGAGCGCGAGAACCAATCGATCAGGAAGTTTCCACCTCATGACTCGATCATTCATACCTACTTCCTTACCTAAATTCTAATTTTGGGACGAAATTCCCTTTTACAGGGGGATGATATGACAACCCGAAATTTCCATTTTGTACAAACCATATCAAGTCAGTAGAAGATTAGAACAGTTACAGAGAATTTCCAGACTTTTGGGTATAAGTTTGAGTATTTCAGGATTTACACATGAGGAGATATCAGGAGAGTGGATGCACTAGGGTTTTGTGCAACACTATTATTCCAAAACTCTATGATATTAGAGTTCATTGGATGAATAAAAATATTTTCTGCCAAAAATCCAAGGACTATATATAGGATTCTGAACCATATTTATTCATTATTTCCAATTCCAACTAGAGAAAAGTCGAATTCTCTCTCAATGATCTTTGGACTTACGTTCCGGAAAGTGAGTACTTCTATCTAGTGTTGTTTTAAAGCTTCTTATATTCTTAATACACTAGAAATCATAGGAAAACACTAAGATCTGAGAGTTTACCGCCCAAGAACACCTTGGGGAGTAAACTCTTTTATAAGGGTCAAATGATACACTAGTCCCTTCCTTGAGCAATGAAACTAGTTTAGACATGTACCATAATGTGTTTAGAACTAGCAAATTGTTGGATAAGGTGTCTAAGTCCATAACTTATTTGGTATATACTTGACCCGACCGGCATGGTCCATTTGGGTTGCATCTCATCCAAACTATTTATAGATAATTTTATGAGAGTTATACACATATGTTTATTAATATATCATAAGTTATAATATATTAATATGAAGTTATGTTATTTAATTAGTATTAGTCTTAAATTAATTATGAATTAATTTAGAGATTAAAAGGAAGACTAATTAGATTATGGGCTATTGGTTTTATATGGTGTGGGCTAACACTCATTTGTTAATGGGCTAGGCTTTGATGGAAGTCCATGGATGATCCATGGAGATTTTAACCCATTGATCCTTGGAAAGGAAAGGTCATGGGTTATTAGGGTTTCACCCTAACCATGTACACTATATAAGCATGCATATGGTGCATGAAATGGCAACTAGTGAACTAGTGTGTGTGAGCTTGTGTGTGGCCGAAATATACAAGTGTATATACTCTCTCAAAGTTTTCCAAGAGTTTGTGGTGTTTTGTGATTCCATTTGAGGCATTCACACTATTGGTGCTTGGCCCTCAAATTCCTCAAGAACCAAACTCATCAAAAAGGTATGTAATCTCTTCTAAATTTTTATGTTGAAATGTTCCCCATGCCATGTTAGATAGGTTATAAACCTTGGAAAATTATTATTTTGCATGTATTTAGACAAACATAGATCCAAGGTTTATTAGGGTTGCATGAACACTTAGGAAGTGTTAGATTGCTCAAAACCCAACAGTGGTATCAGAGCCTAGGCTTGCTTGTTTGATACTTGATGCAAAATAGTTGAAAAATTCGAAAAACTTGTTGTCTGACTGATGAACTCGCCGATTCCATAGGGGGACTCGCTGAGTCCATGTGTATCTTCAACCTACTCGTCGAGTAGGTTCATGCACTCGACGAGTAGGAGCGACAGAGTGCAGATTTTCGACTTTTGCTGCTGGAAATGGACTAGAAACATTACCCTAAACTGTTTTGGTGTTTTAAAACTTGTTTTAGTTGGTGTAATGGTTGTTCTAATCCATTTACAATAGCATATATCAAAATTCCATGATTTTTATGTGTTAATATAATTCTTGAAATTTTGATGATCATGTTCATGTTCTTATGAATTTAGAAGATGATAGGAATTATTTGTTGAATTGTTTAGAATTAATTCTTGATCATTTATGTGTTTTAATGGAGTCCATAATTTGTCATCAAGTTATGGATATCCAAAGGTCACTTTCTTTAACACACACATTTAAACACATAAGTTACATGAAAGTGAACACTCTTCATTTTTATGAACCTTTAATTCATAAGTTATGAAATGAAAAGTTTTGGATAGTTACAAAACTTGTCCTCAAGTTTTGGAATTTGTAAAGTTTCACACACTTTAATAAACTTTAATTCCAACCCTTAGAGTTTTAATAGTTAAAATTCAACCCTTATACTATTTATAACATTAATGGTTAATTATTATATATATATATGTATAAGAATAAGTCGTTCTACCATTAGTAGGCCTCATTCACGAAGTCGGTCTATAAGGTGGGTATAAGGTTATTGCCTATAAAATGGTGACTTAATGGGTGTCCACTCTCACCCACCGCTCGCTTGACTGGTGGAGGGTCGTTAGCCCAAAGGGTAGGACAATGACTTTAAATCCTCATTAAAAGTATAATGATTATTATAAAGTAACTAAATCCTTTTAATTCCCAATCTTAGTTATTTTAGGAAAAATGTGAACATGGTGCTAGTCCATGGAATTCACACTTTGTACCTTACCGAGTCGTTGGTGGAGCGTGTGTGGTTAACCGGCACACTAACTTGGACTAGTAAGGATCACAAAGGGTGACTTAATGTTTGTCATGGATCAATGGAGCGTGTGTGGTTTACCGGCACATTGATTAGGTGATAATATTAAGGGTACCAAGTGAATTAGCATGGTTATTCACACCTTGTTTTGTGATCCTCGGCATCCCAGTCACAAAACTTGAAGGGCACAATCGAGATTGAAACATGCCATTGAAAAGTTCAATGAATCTCAAAAGAATCTAGGAATTTCAAATCCAATTAAAACCTAATAATTCATTTTGTTTTTCATGGTGGAAATTGGTGAATCGTCATTCACCTACCTTTCAAATATATTATTACTTAGATTACGGCATCCCTCTTCTGAGTATAATATATTGTGATTGGGTCCTAGCCTTAATATTACATTTGGGTGTCTTATTAAGGATCCTATATATCTAATCTAAACTTGCTTTCTTCCTTCAGATGTCTTCCAACACTAATGCTTTAGGCTCTAACCCAACTGGTTCTTTCTCTCTCATGAATCTTTGTGGGAGGGTCATCTTTGATGGTTCCAACTTCATGGATTGGATTAGGAACATCAGGATGGTTACTCATTATGAGGACAAGGAATATGTCCTCGATAAGGAGTTAAAAGAGCTTGATGAGTCTACTGCTACTCCTGAGGAGATCATTGAATTCAGGACACATGAGAGAGATGCTACTAAGGTGGCATGTATCATGATGGCCACGATGACAACCGAGCTCCAAAAGTCATATGAAGATTACTACCCTTTTGAGATGCACCAAGACCTGATGGAAAGGTACCATCAAAGTGCTCGTCAGGAGCCGTATGAAATAATCTCCTCCATAATAACTACCCGCATGAAGGACGGTGATTCCGTCACGGCTCACATGCAAAAGATGCAAAGGTATGTGGACCGTTTGCTGAAGCTGAATGTGAACATCCCTGAGGAGTTGGCAATTGACATCATTTTGCACTCCCTACCTTCTTGTTATGACCATTTTCGTATGACATATCATATGAACAAGGAGGAAGTTACCCTCAGCAAGCTTCAAGGACTCTTGAAGACCGCGGAAACCGGTCTTAAGGGCAAGGCGGTTGTTACCTCTCCTACTCCTACTCCAACATCTACCCCTGTTTTAGCTATTGGGCAAGGCAAAGGGAAAAAGAGGAAGCACCCTTCGAAGGGTACCAAGGGAAAGTCTCTTCAAGGCTCCTCATCGAAGACCAAGAGCGGTTCTGTCACTCCTTCTGCCATTCCCAAGGATGTTGAATGCTTTTATTGCCATGAAAAGGCACACTGGAAGCGAAACTGCCCTAAGTACTTGCAGGATCTAAAGGATGGGAAAGTGAAACCCACCCATGCAAGTATTTACACTATATTGTCTAATTACTCATTATATTCTAACTCTTGGGTGCTTGATACAGGATGTGGTATTCACATATGTTCTGATATGCAGGGCCTAAGAAGAAGTGAGGATGTTGAGCACGGGAAGATAAACTTGATCATGGGGAATAGGAAGGCTTCACCTGTTTCCAAGATTGGAGTTTATACTCTGTTGCTTAATAATGGGTTAAAATTAGATTTGAATAAATGTGTGTACTCGTCTGAAATGGCGAGGAATATTATTTCTTTTCATGCTTTGTACAAACAAGGTTTTACCTTTTCGTTTGATAATGAATGTGGTGGTATTAATGCTTTCTTTAAAAATGTGTTTTATTTTAAAGCATTACCTTGTGATGGTGTGTATGAAACTGTGTCGATTGTAGACAACTTAGGAAATAATGTGTTGTATATTGATTCTTCTACTAGCCTAGATAAAGCATCATTGTGGCATTGTCGTCTTGGACATGTAAACAAGAAACGCATAGGCCAACTCCAAAAGAGTGGAGTTTTGGAATCATTCGACCTTAAATCGGATGATAGTTGTGAATCTTGTCTACTTGGAAAGATGACAAAATCACCCTTCACTGGAACTTGTGAAAGGGGTGAGGGTTTGTTGGACCTAATACATACTGATGTATGTGGGCCTTTCAAAACCGCCACAAGGGATGCTAATCGGTATTATGTGACTTTTATTGATGATTTTAGTAGATATGGGTATGTCTACTTAATCAAACATAAGTCAGAAACCTTTGAAAGGTTTAAGGAATTCAAACAGGAAGTAGAAAATCAATTGGGCAGGAACATTAAGATGCTTCGATCCGATCGAGGTGGTGAGTATCTTAGTACCGAGTTCCTTGACTATCTTAAGGAGTGTGGGATTGTCTCACAATTGACTCCTCCAAGGACACCACAACTGAATGGTGTAGCCGAGAGGCGTAATCGAACCTTTCTGGACATGGTTCGCTCTATGATGAGTCGAGTTTCGCTACCAATCTCTTTTTGGGGGTATGCCTTAGAGACTGCCGCCCATATCCTTAATCTAGTCCCTACAAAGAAGGTTACCAAAACGCCTCATGAGATGTGGACTGGGAAGGTTCCCAATTTGAACCACATCAAGATTTGGGGTTGCGAGGCTTTCGTGAGGCGTGAAACTCATGATAAGCTCGAACCCCGGAGTGAAAGGTGTATTTTCATCGGCTACCCACAGAAATCCTTCGGTTACCTCTTCTACAGACCCAGTGAGAATGTGGTTTTTGTAGCAAGAAGAGGGGTCTTTCGTGAGAGAGAATTTATAAGCCAAGGAGACAGTGGGAGGCAAATTGATCTTGAAGAAATTCAAGAAGCAATTGGTGAAGGAACCTCAGACACTAGCAGTCAACCTGAGGAGGAAACTCCTGTTGAGCAAGCTAACATGTCTGTACCTCCGAGGCGTTCCACACGGGTTAGGAACACACCTTCGTTTTATTATGGCTTTCATATTACTACGGAAGGTGATACGTTTATCAACGATAGTACACTGGTAAATTTGGATGAACCTAGCAGTGTTAAGGAAGCCATGGCAGGCCCGGAGTCTGCTAAATGGAAGGAGGCTATGGACAGCGAGATACAGTCCATGTATGACAATCAAGTTTGGAACTTGGTTGACAATGTACCAGGCCGTAAAATAGTCGGGTGCAAATGGATCTTCAAGAAGAAGACCGACATGGAAGGAAAAGTGCATACTTATAAGGCTCGACTGGTTGCGAAGGGTTTTACTTAGACTCAGGGTATTGATTATGATGAAACCTTCTCGCCGGTAGCAAAGATTAAGTCTATCAGGGTTATGCCAGCCATTTCAGCATTTCATGATTATGAAATATGGCAAATGGATGTCAAAACCGCTTTCCTTAATGGAAAGTTGGCTGAGGATGTGTACATGAATTAGCCAGAGGGTTTTGTCAGTGCAGAGTACCCTAATAGAGTATGCAAGCTTGAGAAATCCATTTATGGATTAAAACAAGCATCTCGTAGCTGGAATCTTTGTTTCGATGAGAAGGTCAAAGAGTTTGGCTTCTCGAGAAGTGAAGATGAGTCTTGCGTGTATGTCAGAGCTAGTGGGAGTATAGTTAGCTTCTTGGTACTGTATGTGGATGACATACTACTTATAGGAAATGACATCCCAACCTTGCAGGAGGCTAAGTCCTGGCTTGGGAAGTGCTTTGCTATGAAGGACCTAGGGGAGGCTGCCTATATCCTAGGGATAAGGATATTAAGAGAAAGGAGTAAAAGACTAATTGGACTTAGTTAGAGTATCTACTTGGATAAGGTGTCGAAAAGGTTCAACATGCAGAATTCCAAGAAAGGAGATTTACCGATCCAAAGCAATGCCAAACTGAGTAAGTCTCAGAGTCCGAGTACAGAGGCAGAGATAGCTGAGGTGAGCCAATTACCGTATGCTTCCGCTGTTGGCTCGATCATGTATGCTATGACTTGTACCCGCCCTGATGTAGCATTTTCTTTGAGCATGGTCAGCAGGTATCAGGGGAACCCTGGAAAGGCTCATTGGACCGCGGTAAAGAACATTCTCAAGTACCTGCGGAGGACTAAGGATTGGATCCTTATCCTTGGTGGAAGTGATGACTTGAAAGTATTAGGGTATAGTGATGCTGGTTTTCAGACTGATAGGGATAACTTCTGCTCTCAGTCGGGCTGGATCTTTACCTTAAATGGAGGGGCAATTTCTTGGAAGAGTTCCAAGCAGGAGACTGTGGCTGATTCGACTTGTGAATCAGAGTATATAGCAGCAAGTGAAGCAGCGAAGGAGGCGATATGGCTAAAGAACTTCATCGAAGACCTTGGAGTTGTACCAGCTATTAAAGAACCTATGGAGATTTTCTGTGACAACAATAGTGCGGTTGCCTTAGCCAAGGAACCAAGAGATCATGGCAGATCCCGACACATTGACAGAAAATATCACTTCATAAGACACAAGATTGAAGAAGGACTCCTCGTGGCAAGGAGGATATCGTCGGACGAGAACCCTACAGATCCCTTACGAAGGGACTGACGAGGGTTAAGCATTTTCAGCATGCGAGGCGCATTGGGCTGAGGGAAGATATTAGTTTTACAGATTAGATAGATTTCCTGAAACTTGTAAAATGTAATCGACGTTTGATGATGAATAAAATTTGTGATTTATTTATGAGTAAAGTGTTACTATCATTGTCAATTATTTACTATTGTTTCAGTTTTGCATGTTTTGACTTCCAGAATAATTAATTTATTCAAACCTCCACAATCGGTCATACGTCGGAAGTAGGTATGAATCAAGATTGTCATGAATTGGGTTTGTAGATGACTAAAAGTGTTTAGACATGGCAATGGTTGCTGCAACATTCATGAGTACTCATAAGTTATGAGCATTGGTATAAACCCACGCTCACTTGTATCACTTCATGGAATTTATCTCGAGTGATCGTGAGACGATAATATCATATAAGTCTTCAAACCTAGAGATATGAGTTGTTACCTATGAGTTGGTTGTGCATTGATTGCATGAAAACGTGTCAGTAACTTGATGTTATAAAACATGCCTTTGTGTACAATTCAACAAGTAGTAGAACAAGCATATGAGTCGAAGTTTATCTGTTCCTTCTAGAAATAGAAGCGATATCCGGGCCCCTCGATGATTTTGTGTTGACCCATGTACCGGGCCCGGTCAGAACTATGCTGACGTGTTCAGTGAAGTTCTTAGTCAAACAAATCGGAAATCGAGAAACTACTGCCAGACAATAAGCAAGACATAGTTCCATGTGTTTGTCCGACTGATATCAAGAGAACAGAGGATTATATGATCACTTGTCTTAAAATGGCGCTTCATAGTTCAACGGAGTTTTCGAGAGCTACAATTGCTGGTTGGTTCCTGAAGTTATATAGGCAAATACAGTTATTAGACTTATCCAAGTGGGAGTCTGTTGGATAAGGTGTCTATGTCCATAACTTATTTGGTATATACTTGACCCGACCGGCATGGTCCATTTGGGTTGCATCTCATCCAAACTATTTATGGATAATTTTATGAGAGTTATACACATATGTTTATTAATATATTATAAGTTATAATATATTAATATGAAGTTATGTTATTTAATTAGTATTAGTCTTAAATTAATTATGAATTAATTTAGAGATTAAAAGGAAGACTAATTAGATTATGGGCTATTGCTTTTATATGGTGTGGGCTAACACTCATTTGTTAATGAGCTAGGCTTTGATGGAAGTCCATGGATGATCCATGGAGCTTTTAACCCATGGATCCTTGGAAAGGAAAGGTCATGGGTTATTAGGGTTTCACCCTAACCATGTACACTATATAAGCATGCATATGGTGCATGAAATGGCAACTAGTGAACTAGTGTGTGTGAGCTTGTGTGTGGCCGAAATATACAAGTGTATATACTCTCTCAAAGTTTTCCAAGAGTTTGTGGTGTTTTGTGATTCCATTTGAGGCATTCACACTATTGGTGCTTGTCCCTGAAACTCCTCAAGAACCAAACTCATCAAAAAGGTATGTAATCTCTTCTAACTTTTTATGTTGAAATGTTCCCCATGCCATGTTAGATAGGTTATAAACCTTGGAAAATGATTATTTTGCATGTATTTAGACAAACATAGATCCAAGGTTTATTAGGGTTGCATGCACACTTAGGAAGTGTTAGATTGCTCAAAACCCAACACAAACACCATTAGAACACCAAGAGTAAGGTGTTCACGGCCCAAGAAGTTCCAGGGCCATGAACTCCAAACAATAGTGCCAAATGGTGCTATAAACTCTTCTAAAGCCTTGTACACTAGCCTAGTTTAGTTCCTAGTTAAATTAGGGACTTGAAAACACCAAAAACACCCTTCCAAGGGATATTAAGGCCGTAATCTCTAAGGGATATGGTCCAGGGCCGTAAACTCCTAAAAGGAGTTATATAATGCCCTAAACTCTTCTCCTAGACCAAGCCATTAAGTAGGAATGCTTCTTAGGGCCTTATAGAGCATCAAACATCAAATGGTAATATAAGTATGAGCTTACGGCCGTAAAGTCATGAGTTTACGACCATAAACTCATTTATTAGTGTCATTATGGCCGTGAACTCCCTTATGGAGTTTTCCTTGAACCCTACACACAATAGCTTTCCCTACAAACACTTAGATGCAATCCTAGAGGCTAATAACACTTGATAAAGGTGTTTAGCATGTCCTAGGGTGTCTTGAATTATTTATTAGTTGTTTATATACTAATTTGATACATATATGTGATATTATATGTTAACTAGGATCATAGAGTGTGTTCAAGACTTCATTTGACACCTAGCCATCCTACCTCTTCAGTTCATCCGTACCACACACACCAGGTGAGTTCATACCGCTTAATCAACCTTTTTTAAATGTTTTTAAATACTTTATGGGGGGATACAAGTAGAATCATGCTACTTATTATATCAATCACATGTGATTAATAAGCAGCATTTAAATGATTTGCTACTCATTAGCCGTTTTACCGAACAGTTTCTTCACGTGATTTTCATAAACATTTTATATGTTTAAAACTCCTTATTAAACTGTTCATTTTACTCTGTATGTTTCATTTCAAACTCATTTACAATTGTGTTTAAAACAAATGTTTCTTTATACTTAAACTGTTTTATCAAACCCATGCTTTCAACCCGTTTTATAGATTGACATCACGTCGATCTTTTCTTAGATAATAATTATGTTCAAAGGTTTTACAAAACTTATTTTATGCTTTAATATTATCAATTGCATGCATATATATATGTATAGTTATATAATAAATGTTGAAAGGACTTAGGAAGGCTATCCACCCTATTTCCTTTTCGCGCTTGAGATGTGGTCTGGTGGGATATCGGGTACCCGTCCGAAGGTCGTTTAAATATTAGTTATATATCATGTGTACATATATAGTCATAAAGGTTCTTCTAGTTCATTCAATACCCTTGGGTAGCAAGGGTATACATCCATGTTCATACGTACCAGTTACATTATTAGTAAGCTACCATATGGGTAGTTTAGGAAGATATTAGAACCATTACTAGAACGCAATATCATACAACGAGTCAGTTCATTCATGAGTCAATACTTGCTAGATAGAGAGAACATACATTACATCTAGTACACACAGTACATTATTATACATGCTAGATAGAGAGAGAACACACATTACAGCTAGCACACGCAGAACATTACAGTACATTACTATACAATTACATGAGTTTGTTTACATGATTACTTTTACATGAGTAAATTTACATAGATACGTTTACATAAAGACCCTTGTTGGATATTATTCCTTTTATATCAGCTCAGATACCGATTGTTGGAAATATAAAAATCTGATTACCACAACAAAAGGCTCGGCTACCAATTACTGTGTGACAGATATATGAGTTAAAGGTATAAGATATAGATATATATAAAGAATAATAATTGCGGAATAAGTATAAATATGAAAGCTATAATAATATAAATGACTGTATTTAAATGACGTAAAACTATAAATAATATAAATGACTGTATTTAAATAACATAAAGCTATAAATAATATAAATGAATATATTTAAATGACATAAAGCTATAATAAAGTATATAAGTATATAAATATATATCAAGTAGGTTCGTCAATAAATTGACTGAACTGGACTCGTGGAACGACTGGTCGATATTTGTTCTCTTGGAAGGACCGGTCGATATTGGGACTCTTGGAACGACTGGTCGATATTTGTTCAAAGATCAATCCGGTATTTGATAAGTAGTAAAAAGTTCATTTTCATGTAAAATGGGTTGTTTACAAAACAGTGCAAAATACACGAGTCATGTATTTGTATACGGGTATCGGGTGTTTTGAGGAGATTTGATGAGGTTGGAGTGGGTATTTGGAGGGTGTTAGGAGGTGGAATAAGGTTGTAATTTTGGTGGTGTAAGGCAGCAAAGATGGTGAAGTTGAAGGAGCTTTGGGTGGTGATGGATGTAGATTTTCGGAGTAAATCTCTCTGGATAGCCAATTCTCTCTCGCGTCTCTTTGGGGTTTCCTGTGGTCAAAATCGTCCACGAAAATTTCTATATGTAGGTAAGGTTCTGAAGAATTGATGGTGAAAATCTCCCTAGTAGTATTTTGGCTGTGTTGTGCTCGGTTTTTTGTTTTCTAACATGAAGATTCTGAACTCGAAAACAGAAATCTCTCTGGATAGCCAATTCTCTCTCGCGTCTCTTTGGGGTTTCCCGTGGTCAAAATCGTCCACGAAAATTTCTAGATGTAGGTAATGTCCTGAAGAATTGATGGTGAAAATCTCCCTAGTCTTTTTGTGCTTGTAACGAGCCCAGTTGTCTTCGTTTTTGACTTGAAGATTCTGATGTCGAAAAACAGCAAGGTGGTGATGGTTGTGGTGATTTGAAAGGGTTTTTTTGGAGGAGGTTTCAGGAGGGTATTTGGAGGGTGTTTGGAGATTATTTTGAGGTTGGAAGGAGGTTAATGTAAGAGAGGTTTTTGGTGGTAAATGGTGTGATGAACAAAGATAATGAAGATGAAAAACCTTTAGTTTCAATGAAGAAGATGAAGATGGTTGATGGTGTTCTTCATTTCATTGTTGATGATCTTGGTGTTCTTCACTTAGCTTCTTGTTTGATCTTGGTGTTCTTCATTTAGCTCCAGGGATTTGTATTTGTTCTTGAAGAAGATGAAGATTGGTGATGTTCTTGGGAGTGTTTGTAGTTTGTAGGAAGTGTTACAATATTACAAATGAACACACACACTTACATACACAAACTCATGTATACATATATGCATGAAACAAATATCTTCTAGTGCACTTGAGTATATGGAGAGTTGGCTGCAAGTTGATGTAGAGTAGGAGGCAAAAACGTGGGGTATTCATTTGCAACTTCATTTCCTTGACTTATTGACACATCTTTGTTGACTTTTCCAATTGTTTGACTTTTCCATATACAACATATATATATAATACATATATACATATATAATACATAAATATACATATAATACATATATATACGTGTATATATATATATATATATATATATATATATATATATTGATGAAACTGTTTAGTCACACAACTAATTTTCTCGTCTATGCGTTTTCGGTCATTCGCGTGTTTTCGTATTTTCCGTTTGATCACGCATTCATGCAACCTGAAATAACTGATAATATTTGTTAGATTGTATAAAAACAGTTCATCTTATTTCAGTGATGGTCACATACAAGGTTACATAAGAACATTTTTCAACAATTTCCCCCTATGTGATCATTGCTGAAATAAGGACAGGTATGATATAATCGTATTGACAGTTTAACTTTTGAAGATTTGAGATAAAAAATTTGTCAATAGATAAGATATATATAAAACCATAGCAATTGATTTGAAAGTTTGTGACTTGGTTTAACATATCTTATGTAAAAGATTTTCAGAAATTTGTTTCCGAATCAAAGTCTCGGGTTCGGTTATCAAAGGGTAGCCATATATGTATCTAAAGAAATTTCTTAAGATTTTATAGCATTATTAATGACGACAAGTGATCTAACAGGTCGATTCAGATGAACGCTCATAGGTATAGCTCACACTTCACTTGGGTGTCTGGTTGTTCTGGCAGCAGAACAGGTTAATGATCACTAAAAATGAGTGATATCTCTCTCTGACGACTCACACTCATATTGGAGGTTTTCAGCTATGCTTTTCCTGAAATTCACTTAGTCTCATTATTAGATAATCAATCACATAAGACTGGTTTCGACATTACTCAGTGGGTTTCTTCATTCATGCCATTAACTTTCACTCTCTCTCCGTCGGGAAATACATGTAGAGGGGTTTAGCAATTTTCATAGTGCAGTTTGCAATTAAGAACTTTCATTGATGAAGGCTACAGTATCCCGGGAAGTCCATTGTTGTTGCAGCTCTTCCTTGATGGTATCCTTTTTGTTGATCAATATCGATTTTTTGTAAAAAGATATTTTGTTTTAGCATCGAGAATTTGCTACATTTTGAGAAAATTTGGATTTTTGAGAATATCTATCTTGCGGGATTAAGATATCCCTTTTTGTGAAAAATGGTTAAAAACAGATCAATGGATCTTTTGATGATTGTTTTGAAATAACCATTTGGTTGAAACTTTGTTTAAAAATACCAAATGTAGAGTTTTTTTGTTTTGGTTGGTATTTCTTCAGTGAATGATATGGCTTTCTTGTTGATTCGTCTTTATCTTGATTCATCTTTGAAGATTAGATGTGGATAGATCTTTGTTTATCTTTGATAAGTGATTGTTGAAATCCTTTTTGTTTCGTCTTTTCTTGTTGATGGATCACGGGATCTCAAGAGTCCATTTTTGGTTGGCTTATATCTAGGTGGGGATTGGTGGCATAAAAGACAGTTTGTCTATTATATAAGAAATGAATGTATCGTCCCTGGTCATTTTGATATCTAAGCAAAAATGAGACTGTGGTAAGGTATAATCGGATATACCTTATAAGCAATAGTGACACACCTAATCTCACAAGAAATGAATTCCACAGTGATATAGATTGACGAGGCACGAATTCTCACATGGGTTTTTGTTTTCATCTGAACCTCCTAACCTTATGTCCCTTGATTGTTTAAAATCATCAATAATGAAATAAAATCGAAGGAAATAAAGTTATATACATTATGAAAAGTAGGAGATTTGAACCTTCACTCCAATTGAGAATCAATATGACTTAAAATCTTCATCGAGCATAAGCATCTGAAAATTAAGTCAAAAGACGATTAATCACAAGGTTCTATAAAAGCTTATTATGGCAAGTATTTTATTCTATTTTTGAAGATTTGTTTTTCTGAATGTTTTTGGAAATATTGGTTATCTGAATTTTTTTGGTATTTTTGAAAAAGAAAGCAATTTTCAAATGTTTTTGAATTTTCTTTTTGAATGAAAGTAAACACACTTTTGTACAAACAAAAGTTAAAAGTTTAAGGATGGATGTTATCTGGATTTAACATTCCTAGACGGCCTAGGAAGTATTGAAACTTTGTTTCATCGAGAGCCTTAGTGAAGACATCGGCAATTTGATCTTCGGAGTTGATGAAGTGTAGTTCGATATGACCCTTTTGAATGTTGTCTTTGATAAAGTGATATCGAATGTCGATGTGCTTTGTCATGGAATGGTGAACGGGATTGTGAGAAATGGCAATTGCACTGGTTGAGTCACAAAATATGGGAATTTGTGAGATTTTGAAGCCATAGTCATGCAGTTGAGTTTGCATCCATATGACTTGTGAGCAACAGCTGGCGGCAGTGACATATTCAGCTTCTGCTGTTGATGTGGATACACAAGTCTGTTTTTTTGAAGTCCAACTCACTAGTCTACCTCCTAAGAATTGACAGCTACCAGATGTACTCTTTCTATCTAGCTTGCATCCTCCGTAGTCTGAGTCAGTGAAAGCGTTTAGCTGAAAATCGGATTTAGTTGGATACCAAAGGCCGAGTTTGGGAGTGCCTTTAAGGTATTTGAAGATACGTTTCACAGCAACTACATGGGATTCCATAGGATTTGCTTGGTATCTAGCACACACACATGTAGAAAACATGATGTCAGGTCTGCTGGCAATGAGGTATAAGAGTGATCCAATCATTCCACGATATCTTTTCTGGTCAACGGGTTTCCCATTTAAGTCTGCATCGATTTTGTATCCAAAAGCCATTGGAGTTTTTGCGGTATTTGATTTTTCCATTGAAAAGCGAGTGAGTAGGTTTTTGACATAATTCTCTTGGTTGATGAAAATGCCATCAGTTGACTGTTTGATTTGAAGTCCGAGAAATGTAGTCATCTCCCCAATCATGCTCATTTCGAATTTGCTCTTCATTAGATCTGCAAACTTAACACTTAAAGATTCATCAGTAGAACCGAAAATAATGTCATCAACATATATTTGTACGATTAACAGATGTTTATTAAATATTTTACGAAAGAGGGTTTGATCGATTGAACCTCTTTTAAAACCTGATTCTTCGAGAAAGCTTGACAACGTGGCATACCAGGCTCGAGGTGCTTGTTTCAAGCCATAGACAGCTTTCTGTAATTTAAAGCTGTGATCTGGAAATTTGGGATCTTCAAAACCTGGTGGTTGTTGGATGTATACTTCGCGATCTATCTCTCCGTGTAGGAATGCACATTTAACGTCCATTTGGAATACTTTGAAGTTCTTATGCGCAGCATATGCAAGAAAGATACGAATTGCTTCAATTCGAGCAACTGGGGCATACGTTTCATCGTAGTCGATTCCTTCTTGTTGTGAATATCCTTTGACTACAAGACGTGCCTTGTTTCGACAAATGATTCCTTGATCGTCAGTCTTGTTTCTGTATACCCATCTTGAACCTATAACAGTAACATCGGGTGGAGTAGGAACAAGATTCCATACGTCGTTTCTTTCAAATTCTGCTAGCTCTTCTTGCATAGCTTTTACCCAGTCTGGATCTTTTATAGCAGAATGTATGGTTTTGGGTTCATTTGTGGATAAAAAGGCTCCAAATAAACATTCATTTGTGGATGCGGCTCTAGTCTGAATGGCTAAGTTGGGATCTCCGATGATTTGGTCAGTTGGATGATTTCTGGTCCACTTTATTAAGCGATTCTCTTCCGCGATAATAATTGGAGTTTCAGTATCCCATTGTTCTTCTCCAGGAGTTTCATCTTGGAATAGGTTTGAAGGTTCCCCCATAAATGATGCATTGGGGTTGTTTTGGCTATTTGGGGATTGGGCATTTAAAGGAGGATTTGGTGTTTGTTCCAAAGAGGAAGTATGTGTTGGTGGTTCCCCCTCGAATTGATCTGCATCATTTTGGTTTGTTTGTGGAATAACTTCACTGGGTATTCCTGTAGGATCAATTAAAGTAGTTAGAAGTTCAGAATTGTAAGCAGTTTTTGGTTGTTCAAAAAAGTAAATCAAGATCGATTTCAATGTCTATGTCAGGAGAAGGTGTTTGTTGAATTGGATTTTGAAAAATATTTTCAATCATTTTTGAACCAAAATGTTCACGATCCAATTTCCTGACATAAAATTCATCGAAATGAACATCGGTACTTTCTTCAATTACTCTGGTACGTTTGTTCAGTACTCTATAAGCAGCTGAAGAAAATGAGTAACCAAGGAAAATTCCTTCGTCCGACCTTGAT
Organism: Lactuca sativa; assembly: GCF_002870075.4. Classification (NCBI taxonomy): domain Eukaryota; kingdom Viridiplantae; phylum Streptophyta; class Magnoliopsida; order Asterales; family Asteraceae; genus Lactuca; species Lactuca sativa. Next base: position 114,352,609 of record NC_056631.2, read on the forward strand.
TCAAATTTTGAAAGGTGATCTTTATTGTTCTTTACGAAGCATCGACAACCAAAAATATGGAAAAATTTGATGTTTGGTTTTCGGTTGTTAATGACTTCATATGGTGTTTTATGAAGATGTTTATAGATTAAGGAACGATTTTGTGTATAGCAAGCTGTGGCTATTGCTTCTGCCCAGAAGTATTGTGGCAGATCAGCGAAGATAAGCATTGATCTTGCAGCTTCACATAGAGTTCAGTTCCTTCTTTCGACAACACCGTTCTGTTGTGGAGTGTATGGGGCTGAGAAGTTATGTTCAATTCCTTTGTCTTTGAGAAATGAATCTAGAGTATTGTTTTTGAACTCTAAACCATTATCACTTCGGATTCTTCGAACAGGTCGTTTCAGCTTCAGCTCGATTTGTTTGATGAAGTTGATCATCTCTTCAGGTGCTTCTGATTTTAGTCTTCAGAAAAAGACCCAAGTAAAGCGCGAGAAACCATCAACGACAACAAGAATGTACTTCTTCCCTTGTATGGTTTGGGTTTTGGCAGGGCCACAAAGGTCTATGTGCAACAATTCTAGTGGTTCGGATACACTAGATTCTGAGATGCTTTTGTGAGTGGATCTGGAAAGTTTTCCTTTTTCACATGCGGCACAAAGAGTTTCGTTATCAAGCTTCAGAAGTGGTAGCCCTCGAACAAGATCATCGCCGATTAATTTGTTGATGTACCCAAAGTTTAGATGGGAAAGGCGACGGTGCCATAACCAACTAATATCTGTTGGGGCTTTAGATAGCAGACATATATCGGGTTTACCGTAGATAAGATCCATGTCAAGTGGATACATATTTCCGGCACGGTCAGAATCAACTATAACATCTTTTGTTTTGGCGTCCATGATCAAGCTTCGTTGTTTGGTGAAAAGAACTTCAAGATTGTTATCACACAGTTGAGAAACACTGATGAGGTTGTGTTTCAGGTCATCGACGAAGGCAACTTTCTTTATGGTAAAATTACCGTTTGTTATGTTTCCATAACCTTTGATTTTTGCTTTCATGTTGTTTCCGAAGGTAACATCTTGATTGGTTTGTATAGGTTTGAAGTCACGTAAGTAGTTCCGGTTTCCTGTCATATGCTTGGAGCAGCCACTATCAATATACCATGTATCATCATTGGGTTCTCCAGCATTAAGTACCTACAATTAGACAGAAAGTTTAGGTACCCAAATCTGAATGGGTCCTGGTTTGTCAGTTGTTATTTTGGGTGCTTTGCTTGATGAATTTCTTTTATCATTTGACTTCACATTATTGTAATGGTTTGGTTTATGACAATGGAATGGTTGAGGTTTGATTTGATCTATTAAGTTTACCCAAAATGTGATTTGTTTTTGAAAGCCTGTGGGTTGATAAGATCTGTGATTTGGTGAAAGATATCCTAGATGTGAAGGTTTGTTTGAAAAGGTTTCTTCATATCTGGGATGTGATGGGCGGTTTTGAAAAGCTTTTTGATGATGATGGTTTGAAACTTTCTGATGTGATGGTTTTTGAAAGTTCCTTGAATGATTAAAAGTGATATCTTGAAAGCGGTTTTCAAAAGGTTTTGGAAAAGGTTTTGGTTTTTGTTTGGAAACCTGTTTATGAGGTATGACGTAGGGTTTAACTGGTTTCTTTGGTTGGTTTTCAAAAATGTTTGGCATGATAAGTGGGGTTTTGGTGACTTGAATGGATTTTTTGCTTGTTTGTTGTTTCTTGGAGTATTTTTGTCCCACACTAGTTTTTCCAACAATTGATGAAGTCATTGTAGGAAAAACAGTTGGTATAGAAGTACTACCATCCTCATAAGAGGAATTTTCTCCATTCAAAAAGTTTTTGAGTTTAGTGGTTCCATCGGTATGTTTGATTTGGTGAGTTAAAGAACTTGCAGAGTTTGTTTCAGAATTTACAACTCTTTTGAAAGACTTTTTGGAAACACTGAAAACAATATCATCTGGACTACAGTTGATAACTGTTTCGTCATCTAAATCTTCCTCATTAAGAGATGTGAAAAGATCTGGTAGAGTAGATTCAGAGTTTTCACAATTCGTCATGTTTTCCTGTTTTGCTTGTTCAATTTCAAAGGATTCTCTTCCAATTCCTGGTCTATAATTCGTATCAATTTTTCCAGTTCCTAAGGTGTTTGCCTTTGTGAAAATATCATCACTTAGTTTTCTAGCAACTTTGATAGAATCCATATTCCACATCAGTTTTTTATTCTCGGTTTTAAGAGAATTGATTTGTTTTAAAGAATCAGTCAGTTTTTCATTTAGAATATTGTATTTATCAGTTGATTCTTGAAAGTCTTGTTTCAACTGAAGGATTTCCATTTCTAAAACATCTTTTGTTTCAGAAGAAATGATTGACTGATCTTTTAGTTCCAAATCCCTTTTCTGAATTAGGGACTGATTTAATTGTTCCAAGACGTGATTATAATCTTCTGATTTTCTTTCAACGTCTCTTTCCAATTTGCTTTTAGTTCTTGTTGATTCTCCAAATTTGAGTTGCAAGGTTTGTAACTCGGATTTGCAAATATCATAATTGACCATTGTGTCATGATATGTTTTGAGATCAGTTTCCAGACTAGTCTCAATTTTGGTTATGTGGGACTCAAAAATTGTTTTGGAAAAACCAAGTTCAGAGATCATAGACCATACCTGTTCTATGACGTTTGGAGCTCTTGAAGGTATTTCAACACCAGCTACGAAGCAGAAGTTTGATTGTGCTTGTTCATTATCAGCTTCGTCATCAGATGTTGGCCAGTATTCCACGCTTGGTTCATGGATTGCCATCAATGCTTTTTGCTTTTCTTGGTTTTCCAGTTTCTTCAATTCATCGGCTCTTTGAGCATAGTATGCTGAGTCTTTGATTTTGGTTTTGTTTTTGGCTCGGCATTCTCTGGCATAGTGATTTGTTCCTTTGCAGTTGTGACAAATGATCACTTCTTCATCACTTTCATCCTTTTGACTTTTAATCGGTAGTCTTTCAGGTGCTTGAGTTTGGGTTTGTTGGGAAGGTTGATAATGGTTTTGTTGGAATCCAAAATTTTGGTTGTTTTGAAAACCATTGTTTTGATTGTTGTAACCTTGATTTTGGAAACCTCTGTTTTGATTTTGAAAACTGTTGTTTGGATTGTGATTATGACCTGAGTTGGGATCGTTTTGAAATCCCTGGTTTTGAAAACCTTGGTTTGAGTTATTTTGGAAAGAAGGTCTTTGAGAATTTTGTCCAAAGTAAGGTCTTGGTTGAAAACCTGAGTTATTTTGTCCAAAAGACGGTCTTGGTTGAAAACTTGAGTTATTTTGTCCAAAAGATGGTCTTGTTTGAAAATTTGGTCTAAAGTTTGATTGACCATGATTTGGGATAAATCTCTGGAGATTTGTGTTTGCAACCAAAGCACACAGTTGTTGATAATCTGCTTCATCATTTGAATCAGACTGGAAGGATTGGTTTTGAAAAGATGTAGTCTGATTAAAATGATTAAAGTTTTGATCATTGTAAGGTGTTTGGTTTTGAGAAGTTGTGGACACAAGAGCAAGTGGTCCTCCAAAAGCTGCAATGGTTGGTGGGTCAATCGAGGATTCATACGATTGAAGTTCTCCATACAAATTGTACAAAGATTCGGTATGAATAGCTGGATTTCCCTGAATAATGAGTTTAACCATTTTCCAGCTTTCGAAAAGATTGTTTAAAAACTTGAGATTTATCTCGTGTTGTGTCTTTTTGATACCCAAATTGTTCATTTTAACCATAATCAAATTGAACCTATCATGAGCATCATGGATAGTTTCTGATGAAAGCATTTTGAAATTATCGAATTCATTCAAAACAGATGTTCTTTTGTTTCCGATAATTCTTTTATTTCCACAAAAACGATTTTTCAAATTTTCCCAAATTTGATTTGCGGTTAACATCATAATGTCATCCATTTGACTTAGAATACTGTGAGGTATTCCAGACACAAGTTCCTTTTTGGCTTGGAGTTCCAACTTTCTTATGATATCGGTTTGAGTGGCTTGATTCGTAGCAAGAGTAGCCATATTTTCTGGAGTAACATATGTTCCTTCTACACACTTCCAGATATCTTCATTTATAGCGTTAAGATGAAGATTCATACGGCCAACCCACGAATTATACTCTTCAGGAATAAGTATGGGTGCCCGTGAACCAGATCCTAAGCTATTTGCAATGGACACAGAGTTCATGTTGGAGTAATTTGCCAAAGACATTTTTTTTGAATTTTTTTTTTTTAAAGGATTTCGAACAAGTGATATTAAAATGAAAAAAATTTTAAAGAAAAACTTATGGAAGGTTTATAAACGCTATAACCAAAAGTTTTTCGACAAAAATTTCAAGGTAAATCACACAAGCTCTGATACCAATTGTTGGATATTATTCCTTTTATATCAGCTCAGATACCGATTGTTGGAAATATAAAAATCTGATTACCACAACAAAAGGCTCGGCTACCAATTACTGTGTGACAGATATATGAGTTAAAGGTATAAGATATAGATATATATAAAGAATAATAATTGCGGAATAAGTATAAATATGAAAGCTATAATAATATAAATGACTGTATTTAAATGACGTAAAACTATAAATAATATAAATGACTGTATTTAAATAACATAAAGCTATAAATAATATAAATGAATATATTTAAATGACATAAAGCTATAATAAAGTATATAAGTATATAAATATATATCAAGTAGGTTCGTCAATAAATTGACTGAACTGGACTCGTGGAACGACTGGTCGATATTTGTTCTCTTGGAAGGACCGGTCGATATTGGGACTCTTGAAACGACTGGTCGATATTTGTTCAAAGATCAATCCGGTATTTGATAAGTAGTAAAAAGTTCATTTTCATGTAAAATGGGTTGTTTACAAAACAGTGCAAAATACACGAGTCATGTATTTGTATACGGGTATCGGGTGTTTTGAGGAGATTTGATGAGGTTGGAGTGGGTATTTGGAGGGTGTTAGGAGGTGGAATAAGGTTGTAATTTTGGTGGTGTAAGGCAGCAAAGATGGTGAAGTTGAAGGAGCTTTGGGTGGTGATGGATGTAGATTTTCGGAGTAAATCTCTCTGGATAGCCAATTCTCTCTCGCGTCTCTTTGGGGTTTCCCGTGGTCAAAATCGTCCACGAAAATTTCTATATGTAGGTAAGGTTCTGAAGAATTGATGGTGAAAATCTCCCTAGTAGTATTTTGGCTGTGTTGTGCTCGGTTTTTTGTTTTCTAACATGAAGATTCTGAACTCGAAAACAGAAATCTCTCTGGATAGCCAATTCTCTCTCGTGTCTCTTTGGGGTTTCCCGTGGTCAAAATCGTCCACGAAAATTTCTAGATGTAGGTAATGTCCTGAAGAATTGATGGTGAAAATCTCCCTAGTCTTTTTGTGCTTGTAACGAGCCCAGTTTTCTTCGTTTTTGACTTGAAGATTCTGATGTCGAAAAACAGCAAGGTGGTGATGGTTGTGGTGATTTGAAAGGGTTTTTTTTGGAGGAGGTTTAAGGAGGGTATTTGGAGTGTGTTTGGAGATTATTTTGAGGTTGGAAGGAGGTTAATGTAAGAGAGGTTTTTGGTGGTAAATGGTGTGATGAACAAAGATAATGAAGATGAAAAACCTTTAGTTTCAATGAAGAAGATGAAGATGGTTGATGGTGTTCTTCATTTCATTGTTGATGATCTTGGTGTTCTTCACTTAGCTTCTTGTTTGATCTTGGTGTTCTTCATTTAGCTCCAGGGATTTGTATTTGTTCTTGAAGAAGATGAAGATTGGTGATGTTCTTGGGAGTGTTTGTAGTTTGTAGGAAGTGTTACAATATTACAAATGAACACACACACTTACATACACAAACTCATGTATACATATATGCATGAAACAAATATCTTCTAGTGCACTTGAGTATATGGAGAGTTGGCTGCAAGTTGATGTAGAGTAGGAGGCAAAAACGTGGGGTATTCATTTGCAACTTCATTTCCTTGACTTATTGACACATCTTTGTTGACTTTTCCAATTGTTTGACTTTTCCATATACAACATATATATATAATACATATATACATATATAATACATAAATATACATATAATACATATATATATATATATATATATATATACGTGTATATATATATATATATATATATATATATATATATTGATGAAACTGTTTAGTCACACAACTAATTTTCTCGTCTCTGCGTTTTCGGTCATTCGCGTGTTTTCGTATTTTCCGTTTGATCACGCATTCATGCAACCTGAAATAACTGATAATATTTGTTAGATTGTATAAAAACAGTTCATCTTATTTCAGTGATGGTCACATACAAGGTTACATAAGAACATTTTTCAACAACGTATAGTTATATAAGCAATGTTTAAAGGACTTAGCAAGGCTATCCACCCTATTTCCTTTTCACGCTTGAGATGTGGTCTGGTGGGATATTGGGTACCCGTCCGAAGGTCGTTTACAAATTAGTTATATGTCATGTGTACATATATGGACATAATAGTTCCTTTCAGTCAGTTCAGTACCTTTGGGTAGAAAAGGCATACGTTCATATACTTTGATTACGCTTACATGAGTACGTATACATAGATACGTTTACATGGGTGCGCTTACATATACGTTAGTAGGACAGACATCACTAGGTGTTATAGCATAGGACAAGTTCAGGATCTAACTATACCGATGAATCACAACGCATTGTGATAGTTATATCGGGTATACATGATCATAGAAATGTGGATGTTCACGGCTTGCATATACGCAGGGGTCGTGTAAAGGTCCCAAAATCCCTTTGACAGGGGACCGTCTAGCCTGGGATCTAGCCATCACATTATACCTTATCCCTCAAATAAGCCAACATGAGTACAGAAGTAGTCATTTATTACAAATACTACAATACTTAGAAGAATTACCATAGACTTAAGGTAATTAGTACGGTTGTAGTTCGACACTACACCATAGTACTATTTCATTTTCCCAGTACATTCACTTCATGAACATTCACACGACGCGCGGTAATGTAGAAACTATATTTTTGGTTAATGATAGTCAGAATTGGGAAAATACACACTCTTACAAGAGCCACACACATAGACACTAGATGCCTTGGTAGAAGGATACGATTAGTAGGAAACATAGGGCTTCCTAGGATCATACAAAACATTTTTATACTTATAGTTCATATACATTTTCAATACTTATAGTTCATATACATACAAATACTTACATACAGATTAAGACACTAAAATACTTATGATCTCACCAGCTTTAAAGTTGATACTCTCTTTCAAAATAACTTGTATCCTCAGGTCAACCATAGAAAGGTACCGATGCAAGGTTCAGAGAAGATGGTGCTCGTTCAAGACTCATCTTTCATTTTGATTTATACTTAGTGTCTATTACATATATTGACAGAACACACTTGTATTAAAATTATATTATTAATGCAATGGATGATGTTGTTGCTTGTTTACTACTTTTCATTGTTGTGATACTGTACTTGACGTCCTCTGCCCCAGAACGTTTCCACCGTTCTTGGTTTTGGGGTGTGACAGGTTAGGCCTATTTGTATGTTCGGTTGGGCCCATGGATCAAGAAGAGCTAGGCCCATTATATGTTATGTAGGGTGATGGCTTTCTTTGTGACTCTTGCTTTTGTATGTCGGGTTGGGCACATTAGTTTAGCAGGGTTGTGCCCATTATGGTGGCCAGGCCCAACCATTATGGGATGGGCCCAATATGTGGGGAGTTGTGAAGGAAAAACCAAAATAACTTAATCTAAAAAGTATTGATGATTATGTGGGCATGTCCAAACGAAGAAAAACTTCCGAGTCAACCCACGATGAACCTTCTGATGCATGTATCGGGGGGATTGACCTCAACAACGACGATCCATATGAATCTCCCACTCGTCTTATGGGACGTGACTGTGCAAAAAGAAAGTTGAAAGGAGCACAAAGTTCATCGAGTGAAGTAGATGAAATAAGGAGCTAAATCAAAGGGTCGGATGCTAAGCTTGATGTTTTTTGGAATTGGAAAAGAAAAAAGAAAGGAACCGTGCACTAAATCTTTTCTTAAACCCGAGAAAGGACTTGTCCAGTGAGGATCGTCAGATTTTCAACAATGCAAGGAAATGTATTGTTAAACAATACACTTGCGATAATCTGTAGTATTTTTATGTTTAGATGTAGTTTATTTTACCTTTTAAGTCTAGTAGTAAATTTTAAGGTTTTAAGTCAACATTGTAGGTGGTAAGTCTACTTTTTAATATTTTTTAATCTTATTTTATGTTTTAAATTATTATAATCTTTTTTATTAATATTAAATGTTTGTCTTTAAAAAATATAATTTATGTAATATTAAATGATTGTGTATTAAAAAGAATATAATTTATTTTAATCTAAAAAAACATATAACTAATTTTAATTTGAAACAGAAAAATGTAAATTAAAAAAAACATAATTTATTTAAAGTTGAAAAAGAAAATCATAACTTTGAAAAAGAAAATCAAAAATTAAAAAATATAATTTATTTAAATTTGAAATAAATCATATAATTTTTTTAAATTTGAAAAAGAAAATTAAAAAAATGGAATGCTATGAATGTTATCATTCCCTATGAAATATTAAAAATAAGGTGGTATCCAGGTGGCAAGCAAAAATATGATATGACAGTCAAAAAAATGATGTGACAAGGTATTAGGAGTGTTACCACTCTCGGTAACTTTACTTAAAAAAGAAAGCGGAAGGTTTATTCTTTATTATAAACTAGTTATGAGACTCATGTGTTACATGGATTAATTAAAAAAAAAAAAGTTAAATATGAAGGTAAAATATTTGAGAATTTTGAATTTATAAGAAAATAAGAAAAATAATGATTTATTATAATCAAAATGTTTTTTATCTTTTAAATTTTAACAAATAATTTAAATAAAGAAAAGAAACTAATGGGCTTTAATTTTAGGAATTTTGAAATTAAAAGTTAAGTTTATTAGTGAACTTAATAATATCCATTTATTACTATATTTATTGTAATTATTAAATTAAAATATTATGTGGAATTTAATAAAAATAAAAAAACTCATAAAATAACATGTAGAAAAAAAATTAATTCAAAATAACCACAAAATGACATTTGACAAATTGAATGAGAGTGTCACAAGTGCAAAAAAAACCTTCATTTATTAGAGTGGATCAAAGAAAAAAAATGGGACACGCATATGATTGATGTCATTTTGTCCGGCTGTCAATTTTTTTACTCGATTACTCAATAATCCTTTTTTTAGACCATTAAACTTCTATGTGACTATTTAATTATATCAATACTAGTTGTGAGACTAATATATTGTATGGGTTAATTTAAAAAAAAAAGTTAAATATATAAATCATAATATTTAAAAACTTTGAATTTATAAAAAAATAATAAAAATAGGGAGTTATTATAATTGAAATTTTTTTATCTTTTAAATTTAAACCAAAAACTTAAATAAATATACAACAGCAACTAATGAACTTTAATTTTAAAAATTTTGAAATTAGAATGTAAGTTTATTAATGAAATTGATATGAATTTATTAGTACATTTATTACAATTATTAAATTCAAATATTATGTGGAATTTAATAAAATAGAAAACTCATAAAATAACGTGTGGAAAAAATTAATTCAAAATAAGCACAAAATTTAATTTGACAAATTGAATAGAATGTGAAAGTGGTTAAAAATACATTTAGTAATTAGATTATATGTCTTTAACCCGATTTTGAATGGAAACGGATGACATGACAGTATTGGATCTACCCTACATAGCGAATAGTCCCTATGGTTTAGGGTAATTTGCGCGTTTGGTCCTTAACTTATTTTTTAACTCGGAAGATCCCTACTGTTTGTTTTTGTTACATGCTTGGTCCTTGTCTTACCTAAAAAAATATTTTTCCCTTGATTTTTTTATTTATTTAAATTAACACACCCCCAATCCCACCCTCCTCACCTTACATTACCTACCTCACCATTTTTTCCTATTTAAATAATAGTCTTTTTACGTAAGATATGGATCAAATGTGTAACAAAAATAAATAGTAGGGACTAAGCGTGTAACAAAAACAAACAGTAAGGACCTTCCGAGTTAAAAAAATTAATTAGGGACCAAACGTGCAAATTATCTCAAACCATAGGGACCATTCGTGTAATTTACTCTTTTTTTTATATTTTTGTTTTCATTATCGTAAAAAAGCTATTAAGCACAAAAGATTAAGTTTATTTTTTGTTATTTTGCCATTTTCAATTCCAACAGGATATTATGGTACCTTGTGCATATGCACAACAACCGGACACACACACACACACACACACACATATATATATATATATATATATATATATATATATATATATATATATATATATATATATATATATCTTCTATTCTAATAAATAAGTACAATCATGTCACATGTCAATCTCTTAGACCCCAACCAATAAGTTTTCCCGCTTTTTTTATGAAACCCTATTACGTAAATGCCCTTTAAGAGACTGAAATCAAAAGATCGAGTTGCAATTGCAATAAATCCCCAAAAATCCAGAAAAACCAGCATTCATAATATGCAACCAATCAATTAAAATTAATAAAAGATTTCAAAATAATATGAAAAATCGGTTCTTCAAATTTGAAATTTGAAAAAGCCGATTTAATATGGCAGTTTGTTAATTGTGATTAGAAATTAAATAAATTGCAGTGATTAAATCCCAAAAAATCTGCCCCTATTTATCAAATTCCGAAATATATATAATTATACCATTTATACGCTTATTTAGTTTTCAGGATTTTGCTCCATAAAATTCTTTCAAAACGTTATTCTTCTTGAGTTTTTCTTCAATCCTTCTTGTCGGTACCAGGTTTACTGCAGAATCGTTTTCCTCCCTATTAATTCTGCAACGCTTCCATAAACAAAAATCAGGTTAGTGTTTTCAAATTTATTTGTAGTAGTATTAATTTAACATTTAACATTATGAGTAATCTTCTTCTTGTTTTTCTTATTCTTCTTAATCATCATCTTCTTCTACCTCTTCAGTTATTAACACGATGGCAACATGAAAAAAATGATTAACAATAACATATATCTTTGTTAAAAAAAATATTCGGATTTAGATCCAAATCTTTAACAACTTACGTCTAATAGGTTGATAACCTTCAAAACATGAAATTTACTTATTTGTAATTACAAGTTTATTTATTATTCATAGGAACCTAATAGCCGTGAGTCTTAGTTTTCATAATTAAGTTCATCTAAAAGATGATTTAAATGTACCCAAAATTAAATAAACGACCAAAAAGGTTGTAATATTTTGTTGTTACTGTGAACCTATTTGTATCACTGTACTTTTAATTTACATTGCTATAATAACGATGATATAAATAAGTGATATGTTTGTAAAAAAAAAATAGTCGGTTTCATTTCCAAAGCTTTAACAATTCCAGTATGTTTTGTTTATTTGGCTTTTAAGTTTTATTTGTTTTGCTGTTACTGTGGACCTAATTACAGCATTGTACTTTCAATTTACATTGCTCTAATCTTTAATTTTGTATAAAGATAGTCAAGTAGGCCGGACATTCGGTATTCATATTTATTCGCATGTGTTAAATTATAACTGCATATATTAGTATGGATATCACAACTTACGTCTAATAGGTTGATAACCTTCAAAACATGAAATTTACTTATTTGTAATTACAAGTTTATTTATTATTCATAGGAACCTAATAGCCGTGAGTCTTAGTTTTCATAATTAAGTTCATCTAAAAGATGATTTAAATGTATCCAAAATTAAATAAACGACCAAAAAGGTTGTAATATTTTGTTGTTACTGTGAACCTATTTGTATCACTGTACTTTTAATTTACATTGCTATAATAACGATGATATAAATAAGTGATATGTTTGTAAAAAAAAAGTAGTCGGATTCATTTCCAAAGCTTTAACAATTCCAGTATGTTTTGTTTATTTGGCTTTTAAGTTTTATTTGTTTTGCTGTTACTGTGGACCTAATTATAGCATTGTACTTTCAATTTACATTGCTCTAATCTTTAATTTTGTATAAAGATAGTCAAGTAGGCCGGACATTCGGTATTCATATTTATTCGCATGTGTTAAATTATAACTGCATATATTAGTATGGATATCATAATTGGTATAAATAATTTTTGACATACCATAATCATTTATGTATAAAATACTATGTTTAGTTAACTTTATAGAATTTCACAATTCATTGATGTTAGTATTTAATTGAAATGACCATTTTGCCCTTACTTTTATTTCTGTATGTTTATAACTGTGTTGTATTTATTGGCAATGTACTTTACATTTTCTTTTTAAAACCTTTTTTTATAAATATATGTTATGTCTAATACAAATTATTAAAATATTCCCCATATGACAGCTACAAAATTTACCTTTCTAAAAAAAAATTGACCTATCAATCTTTGTTTTACTATCAAGGTAAAAATATTAAAGTTATGGACCCTTAAAAACAACACAAATCCTAACGATTTCCATTCAAATGATTTTCGTAGATGAAATGGTATATTCTATAATTTCATAGTAATTAGTTTTCTTTTAATTTTTTTTATTTACAATTTCATAGAATTGTAATTCTTATACTAATGTACTTTAAAAATTACATTTCTTTATTTTGTAAAAAAAATGAATTTAAAAAAAAATAATGACCATTAAATCGATTTTTTTATTAGATTATATGACTTATATAACAATAACTTCAATGTACTTTCAAATGTAAATAACTATAATTTGAGAAAATAAATTTTATTTTAATAAATTAACATTTTAACAATTTATTGGTATTCTATGTTTTATAGCAATGTACTATGTAATAATCTTTTTTATAATTTGTAAAAATTGAATTTTTTAGAAACATCTAATGATTTTTAAATTCAAGGACGATTCTCTAATTTTACATCTATACAGTTAACATTCTATAAAAGTATATCTTGGTTACGTATATGTTTAAAAAAAAAATTCAAAACAGCAACATACTAATCTATGTTATAATTTACTTTAATTAATTTAGCATTTTTTACAATTTATTTTTTTATTACCGATTAATTACTTTAGGTTATTTATATTTTTTCAGTTTGTATTCAGTGTGGCGGTATTTTCGCTTGAGCTCGATTTAAAAAAAAAAAACATTTGACTTTTAAAGTAAAAGTCACAAATTACAACAATGTAATATGAAATGAAATGAAGGGTTTGGTTTAATTAGATTGGTTTCTGCATGGATTTATTGTTGAACATTGAAAGTCATTCGATTTACTGCATCAATGTTCCATACTCATTTGCAACAATGTAATATGAAATGAAGGGTTTGGTTTAATTAGTTAGGAGAATGAGATTTCACCTAAACATGTCATGTCAGGCCTTTTATCGTAGTCAACATGTTGACCATTTGAACTTTCTCTCCACTTTGTTGCTGCATTTGATAGATATCATCATATCAATGAATGTGTTAATGGAAAATGACATGTAATAGAAAACCCATGAAATGAATTGGATGAAATGAGTTACCTAGCCCTAAGTCAATAAGAAATAGTTTCTTCTACTGAGTTGTTGATGGTTGACCAACTAAAAAATTCTTTGGCTTTATATCTCCATGCACATAACTATAAATACAAACATAACTCTTGCAATGAATATAAGGGAAAGGGAAAACAAATTATATAGTGAAATGAAAAAAGAATAAGAATATTTGGATTGTATATATATTATATATTTTTTATATACCCTCTTCATTGCATCTTTTGCAAAATTGATAAAGATTCCACATCTATACAAGCCACCATTTCTGATGACATCCTGGAAAACAAAATGCAACAACAAAAAACAAGTTACCACTTTTAGAGTGTTAAATCAAAATGCAGTAAACCAAAAGATAAAAATATAGTTTATTATCATTTGATGTTCATAGGTTTATGGAGAACTCACGTTTGTCCATAAGGAATTTCCAAACATCCCACAAACTAGGCCCCAACATGTCCATGACCTATAATGTAAATAGAGAAAAAGAAATATTATATAGTTATTCATTTAAGTAAACTAAAAACTCATCAAGTATTAGCATATACCATAACATAGTAATCTATTTGTTTTCCTTTATAATGAACTTTAGGCACTCCATGACTCCCATCCATATTACTGTTTCACCAAGAAAAAACAAATCCACTTCTTTAAATTCAAAAAAGAACAATTTTAATTTGTTTACTAATCACAAAAACATAATGTGCACATACTTTTAAACTTGCCACTCGTATGGAGGACCATAACTGCAGCCTTTGCTGTTTCTATGCTAAAACTTAAGAGCTACCTGTCACAAGTCACAACGAAAATTAAAGAGGATGAATTGCAGAAATCATATTTTATATAAAATGCAAGTTTGATTGTTTGATGCAAGAACATTACCTCTGTAGCACCATGACCTGATATGTGATCAGTTCCACCAGATACACGACGACAAACAAATACCTAACCAAATCCACCTTTCCCTAATTTTCTTTTGACCTTATATTGAGGTGATCCACCTACTTGAACCTGAAAATCAATGCATTTTATAAGTAAAGAAGCATTACAAAAATCAAATGAGCAATAGACAAGATACCCTTTCATGAAATGGGGCGGTATTGCCTTCTTCTTCCTGGCCTGTAACCCTGTTAGCGCTTTAGCCACCGCTTACATCCGTCATTGCTACTTTGAATGTCTCTTCTCCGGTTTCCTTTGTTTGCTTTTTATCCTCCTCTGTTTCAGAAATGACAACCACCGACTATTTTGCTAAACCCTCTTTCTTCTTCTTAGTCGGCAGCCTCGGCTTCTTTTGTTGCTTCGGCTCAACACCAACCGCCGCCGCTTCCCTAGCTGCAGTCGCTCGAGTTTTAACGTGATTACCCACCAAATGCTTCGATCGCTTATTGGGCCTACCTTCTCTCTTCTTCTTCTCGACTACAGGAGCACGTGCACTACGTACTCAAAATTCGTTCAAATTAGGGACAGAACAAATGGAAATGGAATAAGCGCTAAGTTGGAAATGAGGATGATAACACGTGATTCACATTAGGTAATGACTTTAGGGTTGCAGTGGAAGAAGGAGAAAGAGAGTTGTTGGGATAGTATTTCTTTCTTCACCCGATTTCTTTATGCATATACAACACACGTTACGAGTTACAGTTCGTATGGTTATCTACTCTTATTTGGATCTGACTCCGACCCATTTTTAGCTTTGGATCTGACCCGACTCATTTTAACTTTAATATCTTTAATTAAATTCACTGATACACAATATAAACAAATATACAAATTATATTATAAAAAAAATTATAATTCATAAGTTTTCAAAATTAATGAAATATGATTTTATTAAATAATTAACTTTTATATTCAATTCAAAATCAACACCCGTGGGTTCCACGGGTTTTAACCTACTATATATATATATATATATATATATATATATATATATATATATATATATATATATATATATATATATAGGTTCAGGTTCATTTGAGACCATTCTAATTTTGTGAGACCGTGAGACCAAATCTAAAAATAATTTTAAAATGCAAAATAAATGGAAAAATCCAAAAATTCATTGTTTAAATATTATTTTCGGAACTTGAATTAACTTAAAATAAATAAATAAATAAAATAAAAAAAAATTCCGTTTTTTTTTTTTTTTGAAAAATACGTGAAATATTCTAATAGAATATTACACTAACATATTCTAAAAAATAATTTTAAAATGCAGAATAAATAGAAAAATCTAAAAATTCTTTTTTTAAATATTATTTTCGGAACTTGAATTAACTAAAAAAAATATAAAAAATAAAAAAAATAAAAATAAATTCCATTTTTTTTTGAAAAATACGTGACATATTTTAATAGAATATTACACTGACATATTCTAAAAAAATAATTTTAAAATGCAGAATAAATGGAAAAATCTAAAAACTCTTTTTTTAAATATTATTTTCGGAACTTGAATTAACTAAAAATAAATAAAAATAAATTCCATTTTTTTTAAAATTACGTGAAATATTTTAATAGAATATTAAACTGTACATATTTTAAAAAATAATTTTAAAATGAAAAATAAATGGAAAAATCCAAAAATTCTTTTTTTAAATATTATTTTCGGAACTTGAATTAACTAAAAAAAATAAAAATAAATAAAAAAATGCGTCTCACGGTCTCACAAAATATAGGTGCTCTCAAATGAACCTAACCCTATATATATATATATATATATATATATATATATATATATATATATATATATATATATATATATATATATATATATATATATATATATATATATATATATATATATATATATATATATATATATATATATATATATATATATATATAACTGCACTACTAAAAAGATTATGCAACTTCTAGATTAAATGAAAAATGAAAACTAACTAATAATATCAAAAAAAAAATTATCTTAGTATCTTTTAAGGGCCGAAACGTTTTATTTTTAATGAAACGTTTTATTTTTAATGAAATCGTAATTAAAAAAATTATTTTAGTATCTTTTATTCTTGCAAAAGTTTCAGCTTTTGCCACTTCACAACAACTTTTTTAGTGGATGCTTCATAAAATTTCTTCATAATTAACAACTGATCCAGATACAAAGATAACCAAGAAGTTGGTTACAAAACATTGTGGGTTGTCTTACTAGCATTGGAATACACTGAAGATTACATAGTTTTTCTTTTCAATTTACCTATACAATCATACATATATAGATGCATTTGTACCTAACGGTTTAAAAGAAAGTCTACTTATATTTTCTGTAAAATTAAATGAGCTCCAAACTGGGGTGGAATAGTGAACACACAAAATGGAGAATGTATATAAGATGAAGAAAGCTTGAAGGAAAAACCTTGAAGAAGTTTTGCTATGGCTACTTTTGCTTCAATCATGGCAAAGTTTTGCCCTATGCAAATCCGAGGACCACCAGTAAATGGCAAAAAAGAACCCGATCCTCTTCCTTTGGTCGCATTCAATACTCCTTCTAAGAACCTTTGGGGTTTGAACTCGGTTGCATCTTCTCCCCATATTTCACGATCATGATGAACATGGATTATAGGTATCGTTATGTGCACACCCGAAGGTATCATCATGTCTCCTAGCTTCGTCTCCTTCACAGTAGCTCGTATCACCATGACTGCAGGTGGGTATAGCCTAAGAACCTCGTTTAGTATCATGGTTACAACTTTGAGATGCTTTAGGCCTTCGAAATGCAGCTCTCCTGTACCAAAGACTTGTAAAATCTCTTGTCGAGCTTCAATTTGCCATTCTTGATGCAAACTCAAACAAACCATGGTCCAGACTATCAAATTTGAGGTTGTTTCGGATCCAGCAATGTAAAATAGCTTGCATTCTTCGATCACATCTTCGATACTCATTCCAACTCCCCCTTCTTTGATTTTTTTGGAATTCGATTCCAGCAAAATTCCAAGTAAGTCATCGTAGCAACTTTCTCCCATCTCGGTTACTTCCTTCCTCTTGTGTATTATACCCCTCAATAGAGCTTGAAGCTTCTTGCGATTTTCGTTGAACTTCTTGTTTGCTCTTGTAGGTATAAATCTATTTTTTTTGGAATATAATTAGTCCTTTTAGAGATATTTTAATAATAAATAAGACAACTTTAAATCAATTTGTAAAAATGGTGTTGTTCGAAGAAAAAAACATGATTGCCACCCACAAGTTGGCCTGCTGCCGAAGATTTTTTTAAAACCCCATTTTTACGGAATAAGGTAAAGAGTAATTAGAGAAAAGCCTTTCACATTCCTTTTTTACTAACTATTCACATGATGGATGCTACATTTCTTAGCGCCGATGATATATTTTTTGTTTGGTAGTGATCTAAGTGTAGCACTTGCAGTTTTGATCTATACGCCCTATAATTTTTTCATTTCACTTTAGTCGTGATCAAAAACTCGATAGTACAAAAGTAGGGATGAAATGTTTTGAAAAAAAAAAAAAAAAAGTTAACCTACGAGCCTATTCAATCAATGACTTCACGTATAATTTTTTTTTTTAAGTTTTTGCTTTTTAACATCACTTTTCTACAAACCTGATCAAATATGGAGTAAGATGTATTAACAATTGCTCTAAAAAATTTGCCATGAGTTTACCAATACGTGCCATACCTGTCTTAAGCTTGCATCTAACTTTAACTCATAAAAAAGCCGTCTTAAATCATTTAAATGTATATTAGTAGTCATTTATAATAAAAATAAGAGAATATATATATATATATATATATATATATATATATATATATATATATATATATATATATATATATATATATATATATATATATATAATTTGATTCGGGGGCTACCCAATCCTTTGTATCGTGTACGGTTAACAAGAGATTTGCTAGAGCTCCGAGGGAGCTAGTTTGTCCTCTTGATGATAAGATTGCTGATGATAGGACGGTTCGGTTTGCGAGGGTCCATTGAGGTTGTACTCTCTAGTTATTTAGCGAGTAGTATCCAGTTGATTTGATTCTCATTCTTCTATGCGGAAACAAGGTCATTGTGGATATGGCTTGGTTGAACCCTAATGGGGTAGTGATCGACTGTGAGCAGCAGGTAGTTCGGGTTCAGACCCTAAGTGGGGGATAGTTGGTGATTCTGGGTAAGAAACCGCAGCGTGGGCCGGTTTTGTGTTCTGTAGCAAGGGCCTGACGCTATCTTCATCATTGTTGTTCGGGTTTTCTCTCTTATGTCATGGATACATGGGATAAGGGTAAGGCGATAATAGATGATGTTTTGGTCGTGCGGGATTATCCGGATGTGTTCTCGGAGGATTTTGTTGGGGTACCTCCGGAGAGGAAGTTAGAGTTTAGGAATTATCTGGTTCCAGGTGCGGCTCCGATAGCCAAAACACCTTATTGGTTGGCTCCTCTCGAGATGCATGAATTGTCTGCAAAGCTATAGGAGCTGTTAGATAAGGGATTTATCAGACCGAGCAGTTTGCCTTAGGGAGATTGATTATGTTTGTGAAGAAGAAGGACGGGTCTCATCGTATGTGTATCGACTAACCGCAGTTGTATAAGGTAATGGTGAAGAACCCTTATCCCCTCTTGAGGATTGATGATCTTTTCGATCAGCTTCAGGGGTACATCTTGGTTCTCCAAGATTGATTTGCGATCAAGGGTTACTATCAAATGCGGGTCAGGGATGAGGATGTGCAGAAGACAACGTTCCGAACTCGATATGGTCATTATGAGTTCATGGTGATGCCTTTTGGGCTCACCAATGCTCCAGCCACGTTCATGGACCTCATGAACCGCGTGTGCAGACCAATGCTAGATCGGTCTATGATAGCATTTATTGATGATATCTTGGTTTATTCCAAGACTCAAGAGCAGCATGGTGAGCTGTAACATCTGGAATTTCAGGTATGTTATCGTATGGTTGTATTCTTGAAGTTTATGGAGTAACTCGACGAGTTGGGAGTCCAACTCGTCGAGTAGGGTCGAGTTGTTGGGTGGGATTTAATGAATGGAATCGACGAATCGGGAGGCAGACTCGTCGATTTGGTGTTGGGTAGAGAAACCCTAATTTCCCGGGGCTGGAGCCTATAAAAGGGAACTTATGCCCCTATTTCCGCCTCATCAGTTACCTTACACCCCTGAGAGCAAACCCTAATTGCTATTTGAGCTAGAGAGTGAGAGAGAAGCTCATATTGTGGCTCTTGTGCATCATTTGAAGAAGAGGATGAGGTTATCAAGAAAGGAGCTGGAGGTGAGGTTGTTGGATCTAGTGATTTCCTTTCCAGAGCTCCTGAGGAAGGTATGAAGTCTTCACCTTTCTTCTTATTTTGGATAGATCTCATATCTATGGAGTTCTAGAGCTTTTTGCCATCTTTTGTTTGGGTTTTTGAGTAGTATGAGTTATCAAAGAGTCTAGACCTCAGATCTGGACCTTGTGTGGTCCTTAGAGTCTAGGTGTCCCATCTTTATTCCTCGATAGGAGGGTTTTTGGGCTTAATCATTTATGAAGAGCATGTATTAGCATTTTGAAGTAATAACATTATGCATGAACGTAAAGATCGAAGCTTTACGTGACTATTGAGCCTTGAGATAACAAATATAGTGTTTGGAGTAATGGATCTATTTTAAATCGTCTGAATAAGCATTGGATCTGAATGAACTCGCCGACTCGATGAGCCGAATCGACGAGTTGATTAGGGTTTGTCCCGAGGAGTTGGGTCATGCGATCACTCGGTGAGTTAGGAGTCAACTCGACGAGCTAAGTCAACCTTCACGAAACTTTTGAGTAAAACGATGGGACTCGATGAGTCACAAGGGTGCACTCGGCGAGTCAGGTCAAATTCGGATTGTTGACTCTAGTGTTGACTTCTGTTGACTTTGGGGTTTTGGTCAACATTAGTAACAGAGACCATGTAGGGGTAAAATGGTCTTTTATCCACTCCAAAGAGTTAGAAAGAGAAAGAATTGTCTTCAGTTGTTTGAGTTGTGAAAAGAGTATTAATTAGAGATATTCCTCCCTTGTGATAGGCAAAGGCTAATTCAAGATTCGGGTGCGTGGTTTATTTACTTGTTGCTTGTCAGGTCATTCTTCTCACTATACTTTACCATGAGTGGTGTTTTGTGTCATAGAGATGTCTTATGTGCTTATCTGTGTATTGTGATATCCTGCATTATTTTTTTGTGATTTATGTTGTGTATTACTCAGAGTTTATAGAGTTGGGACCGGAGGGTCCACAGAGTTAGGACGAGAGGGTCCATCAGAGTTGTGGGACCGGAGGGTCCCACTGAGACACATTGATCAGAGGGTCTTATAGAGTTATAGCCTCGAGTGGCTGCTTATATGTGCGTGGTATTTTAGGGAACTCACTAAGCTTCGTGCTTGACGTGTTATGTGTTATGTGTTTTAGGTTTTTCTCAGGATCACGGGAAAGCACCGGCTTGATTGTACACACCAGTGGAAGAGTTATGTTTTTGAGGATCCTGGATTTTTAACTGAATAATTGTGGAGTTGTGAAGTGTAAATTAAATTGATGAGATTTTTATGAAATGTGTTATGAGGATTAAGTGATTTTAAATGAAAATTTTGTTTTGAAAATTTACGGTGTTACAGGAGCACTTGAGGGAAGTGCTGGAGACATTGATTTAGGAGAGGCTTTTCGCAAAGTTCTCCAAGTGCGAGTTCTGGTTGGGTGAGGTGCAGTTTCTGGGGCACCTTGTCAACCAGAAGGATATTCTAGTCGATCCGGACAAGGTCAGGATCGTGATGCAGTGGGAGGTTCTAAGGTCTCCATCTGAGATATAGAGTTTTCTTGGTCTGGCTGGTTATTATCAGAGATTCATCCAAGATTTCTCCAACATCAATGTTCCTTGACCCGACTGACCAAGAATTCGGTGACTTTTCGTTAGGGGCCTAAGCAGTAGGCAGATTTTGAGACTCTTCGACAGCGATTGTGTGAGGCGTCGATTCTGGCCCTACCTGAGGGTGTCGATGATTTTATGGTTTATTGTGATGCTTCGATCACAGGTTTGGGGACATTGTTGACGCAGCAGGGGTTGCATGATTACTTACGCTTCGAGACAGCTGAAGCCTCATGAGGCAAACTATCCAACGCATGATTTGGAGTTGGGGGTCGTGTTTTTTGCCCTGAAGATTTGGCGGTATTACCTCTATAGGGTTCATTTTACTATTTACATGGATCACAAGAGCCTGAGGTACTTGATGGATCAGTCGAATCTGAGCATGAGGCAGCATCGATGGTTGTATGTGGTGAAGGATTATGGTTTTGAGATCCTTTATCACCTAAGAAAGGCCAATGTGGTGGCTGGTGCTCTTAGCCGCAAGACGGTTACGGCTCCGATAAGAGATATATGTTTGAGGATGACTGTGATTACTCCACTGTTGGGGCAGATTCGTGAGGCTCAGGCCGAGGCTATGAAGGAAGAGCACCAGAAGAGTGAGCACATTTGTGGGTCAGATGGCTTCCTTTAATTATGATAGTCGCGGATTGTTGACTCTGAATCGGCGGGTTTGGATGTTGTATTGGGGTGGTATATGCCAGGTACTGATGGAGGAGGCCCACAAGTCGAGGTTCTCCATTCATCCTAGTGCGACGAAGATGTATAGGGAGCTTCGTCCTAATTATTGGTGGCCCTGCATGAAGCGGGATGTAGCATGGTACGTGGAGCGGTGCTTGACTTGTAGGAAAGTCAATGCTAAGAATCAGTTTCCTCACGGCAAGATGCAACCGTTATAGATTCCCCTATGGAAATAGGAAGACATCACTATGGATTTCATCACGAAGCTTCCCAGGACTAGGCGTAGAATGTATTCTATTTGGGTTATCGTGGATCGTTTGACCAAGAGAGCACAGTTTATTCCGATCCAAGAGAGTATTTCTGCTAAGAAGTTGGTCAAGATTTATATAAGGGAAGTAGTGACACATCATGGGGTGTCGGTATCAGTGGTTTCAGACTGGGATGTTAGTTTTACTTCCAGGTTTTAGAAGCGGTTTCATGATAAGTTAGGTACTCGTCTCCATTTTAGTACAACATTTCATCTGTAGACTGATGGTCAGAGTGAGCAGGTTATCCAAATTCTTGAGGATATGTTGCGTGCTTGTGTGTTGGATTTCGATGCGAGTTGGGATAAGTATCTTCCATTAGTGGAATTTTTGTATAACAACAGTTATCAAATTAGCATTGATCGACCTCTTTTTGAGACGCTCTATGGGAGGAAATGCAGGATCCCGATTTGTTAGGCGAGGTCAGTCAACGAGTTGTGCGGAGTATTGAGGTGGTACTCAAGACCACTGAGTTGATTCACCATGTTCGGAGCAGGCTTCAAACAGCTCAGAGTCGGTAAAAGAGTTATGTCGACAAACGCCGGTCATACTTGGAGTTCAGGGTGGGAGATATGGTTCTCGTGAAGGTGTCACCTTGGAAAGGTGTCATCTGGTTCAAGAAGCAGGGCAAGCTGGGCCCCAAGTATATTAGCTCGTTTAGGGTTTTGGCTCGGGTGGGCCGGATTGCTCATCATCATTTAGCACTCATTTGAGGTATAAAGCTCTGAACTTGTTATATTATAGCTTAGATCTCCTTTGTTTGAGCTTTTGGACCCTTTTTGGTCCCATAGATGAGATCTTATGGATTATTATCATTTCTAAAGCTTAGACTTGCTACTCTTGGTGTTCTTTTAGTCCTAGAGTCATAAATTTGCCATTTTTGAAGCTTAGAACCATCCATGCATGAGTTTGAGTTCATTTAATGGAAGTAGAGTGTCATATTTGGGTTCACTTGGGGCATGCAAAGCCACCAAGTTAATGACTTTATGGTTAATATGTTCTATATGACTCAGACCTATGATTGGGACCATTGGACTTAAGTAATTAAGAGCTTAATGGAGAAATGCCTGAATGGATGAGTATAATGGGCGTACAAGCTCCTACACGTAGGGTACAAGCCATGCAACGTATACGCTTAGCGTAAAGTTGAGTGCGCCCTGCGTACTCAGTGATTGGGTTTTGTGTCTTTTGGGCCACAGATGGGCTACTTCTTTGGAGATTGTTGTTTTGGGCCCTAATGGCCATTTGAAATCGAGTCTTTGGACTGAGGAAAATTTAATGGGCATTGGGGTAAGGCCCATGTTGGGGGTTTGGGCCCAATTTGGAAAATTGGGCCATAAATGGGCTTTCAAAGAACAAGTGATTTTGGGCCTTGGTCTTAGATCATATTAGGTCAGGGGTAAAATAGTCATTTTACCCCAAGAATGTATTATTGAATATAGAATGAAACCTAAGTGTTAAATAGGTGTTATTTTATTATGTTAGCTCGAGGAGTCGTCTGGGCAGTAGCTAGGGATTTATTTCAGTAAGACTCAACGTTCGAGGTAAGTTTCCTCACTGGGTTTAGTGGGTCTAAGGAACCAAAGCCGACCCTGGATTGGTTATGTTAGCATACTTGTTGTCTGTGTGATACTTGTATATGATTATATATGTATGTTATTTTAGGTGGGGACCATATCTCATTGGGTGGGGCCCATTATATGATATGTATGGTATGTGGTATTGTGAGGGAACACACTAAGCTTTGTGCTTACGATTTTTATTTTATGTTCCAGGTATCCGATTCCAGGGGGGGTGCTCGGGTTGACTGCATCACACATCTGATTTTTATGATGTTTGAAATACTATTTTATTGGGTTGTATGAACAATGTTTTGGGAATGCTATTTTCACTTAAATAAAAATAGAAAATTTTGGGTCATGTTTTAAGGATGTTTGTAGCCTTCAGAATGGGGCTAACAAGAGATTAAGGAAGAATTGTGACAAATTTGCGATAAGCTTAATCCCTCGAGGATAGATCCCATAAATAAAACCCAATCGGGAGCTGATTTTCATTTCTCTCATATTTTTCATTCCCTTGATTCCACTTTTCATTCCCCTAATTCCATAATGAAAGATTATCTTTTCCCTCCTTAGGTTTTTCATTCCCTCAAATTTCACACAAAAGTTAATTGGTTCCCTTTCAAGTCGTCACCCTTCTCCCCCTCCCAAATTAAGGTCCTCAACACTCACCCTATCAATCAGCTGCTTGCTCACCATCGACTAGAAGACCAACTTTGTCCTCACAAAGATATGGCTAACTGTATAAGTGATATTTGTGTAGGTATTGTGTATCATCAGGAAGATAAATACATTGATAAATTTATATAGGTTTCATAGGAGAATGTCATGAAAAGATGTTTTTCTGACACTTGGAAAAATGAACGATGTGAAATTGTTGAACTTACAAAGGCTAACAATGTCATTTTATCATTAGAAGGTGATTTATCCATTCTAAAGTCGTTTTTCGCATGGAATGGATAAGATTGGGATATTGTGAATAAATTATTGATAAAGTTTGGAACACTGACAAATGTAAACATAAGTCGAAATCTAGAAAGCAAAATAGAAAAAAAAACGGAACATGGTTCAATTTCTAAACAATGTTGCGATTCCAGCTTAATTTCACATCAGAGAGATTTATTGGTAAGATATTTTGTAAAATGTGTTAGCTCTTTTTTTGGTGTTATATGTCTCTTTTCTTGATAATTTTGTAGGAATCAAAGCTTAAACGCCTACATACTCGACTTGAACTTTTTGAAAAAACACACCAAACTAAAAAAAAAAAAGGCACTTCAAACACCAAGTACATTACACCTAAATTTGGAATAGTTGTGGTATTTATTAAATCCTTAATAATTTAATAAATTATTCTTTGATGATATATATATATATATATATATATATATATATATATATATATATATAATTTAATATATACTAATTAGTTTATGATAATATAGAATGCATATAAGGACGTTATGGTGGTGAGATATGGTGATGATAGTAATAGTTATACCCCTTTATGATCATGAACTATAGCTTAAAGCTAGTGGAGGGATCAAGAAATTCCGAGTACTTGGATTTGGTTCTATGTCTGATCCAGAAAGGTTTTTGGTGCTTTCTCTAGTAGCCCCAAGTAGATCTTCAGACAACTTCAAGGTTTCTTTATTCTCTTTTGCTGCTTTGTTTTCCTGTTTTGCTCATGACCCATTGTTGTCTTGTTTTCTTGTTTTCCTCGAAAGGACAATGTTATTTCTTGGTTGGTTTATCTTGAAAGTATAATGTTTTCCTGTTTTCATCCTTGAAAGTATGATATTATTCTTGGTAGGTTCATCTTGAAAGTACAATGCTTGTTATGTTTCCTCTTTGAATGTACAACGCTATTCTTGGTTGGTTCATCTTGAATGTACAATAGTGACCTATTTTCCTTTTTTTTCTCCTTGAATGTACAATGTTATTCATGCCTAGTTCATCTTGAAAATAAATGTTAATATGTTTTCATGTTTTTCTCCTTGAAAGTACAATGCTATTGTTGGTTGATTCATCTTGAAAGTGTTGTTAGTTCTTGTTGGTGTTGTTTGTATTTAGTTGTTATTTTATTAGTTTTTGTACCGATTGGTATTGCCCGTTCATTAAATTTATATTTGTTAATATACTTTATAGGACATTATGGATCGCATCCATGCAAGATGAAAGGAGAACTAAAGTTGGAACGTTAAGAAATGGAACAAGCGATTTTGCCCAAACATGTGGAAGTTAAGGCACAAAAACAACAAATTGCGAAGATGTATAATGAAATACTAAATCTCACCCAAGGAAATAACCCTAATTAGATGTGTACTTTAGACTTTTGTGAATTGGTTTCGATACTTTGAAATCGAGTATGGATATTCAGTTTGGTAGTTGGATTTTTATGTTTTTAAATCGAATATTGATGTTCAATTTGGTAGTCGATTTTTATGTTTGGAAATCAAATATTAATGTTCATTTTGGTAGTCAAATTTAACATTTTGAAATCGAATATAAATATCTTATTTAGCTTTGTAATATAAATTTTGATTTTGATTTGTCAATTTTGATTATAGATTTGACAAATAATATGCCATCAAATCTGTTGTTAATGTAAATAATCTAGTGACAAATTTGTGAAAGAATTATGATGGAACTGAACAGTATTAGGATCCTTTGCGACAATATAATTGGTCAATAAAACCATCTCTATTATCTAGTTAACGACAGATTTGCGACAGAATATAGTTTTTTCAAGAACATTTTACGAAAGAAATTTCGGAATTTTCTGTCGATGAAGCCTATAATTAAAGTAGAGATGGTTTGTTCAGAAAGAGGTATATGGAATGTGTTAGAAGGAGTGTTTTATCTCATGTGGTGGTATCTATGGAACTTTAGAAATGAGTTTTTGTTTGGGAATGAGCTTCCAACAAAGAATTTCTTGTTTGACAATTTTTTCTCTCAAAATTTCTTTTGGTGTTCTAATAGGTCTAAGAATTGCTCTTTTAATTCACATATGTGGTCACAAGTCCTATGCTATGCAATTACCACGGTCCAAAACCTAATCACGGGTCACTTGTCATGATTTAAAATAGCGATTCTCGTAGTGATATAGTGGTTTTTAAATATCATGTGACATATATATATATATATATATATATATATATATATATATATATATATATATATATAAATTTGATGTAATTAAAATTAAAACTAACAAAATTAAACTATAACATTATAAAATAAAAGACGGAGATTTAAGAGGATTCTTGAACACTTAGAAGATTTTATTCAAGATGGTGTGTTTATTTCTTTCACATTTGATGGGTATTTATACAACATATCATCATATTCTTACGTCATCAAAATAGCAACTAAATAGTTAAAGGAAACTATTTGAAGGATGAAAAATGTTCATCCACATGCTATGTCTAACTCAATAATTTTATAACTTTTATAACACTCCCCCTTGTATGACATTTTTTCAAATCTGAGTTCAACCTTGAAGTACTGCCTAATTAAAAACCTTGCTAAAGAAAACCCAACCAAAAAAACTTTAACGAATGGAAAAAGTGTGCAGTATATAGTTGACTCCCCCCCCCATTTAGACATATGTTACGTACGTGTTATGCATATATCGTATTCCGATGCAATATACATGTTTTCTGAAGATTGTAGTAGGAAGTGCTTTCGTAAAAATGTCTACTACATTGTTGCTAGATTGAACATATTCTATCTCAACCTTTTAATCTTTTATAAGCTATTGAATATACTCAAAAAACATTGGAGGTTTGTGTTTTGTTCTGTCGCTCTTGATATATCCTTATTTCATTTGAGTGACACATGCTAAGTTATCTTGATAAATTAATGTTGGACCTCTATCTTTATCTAGTACACATGAAGAGAAAATGAGTTGTCTCATCAATCTTAACAATTTACATTCTTTACTAGCTTCCTTTAGTGCGATTACTTCAGCATGATTTGAGGACGTGGTGACAAGTTGAGAGCGCCAGAAAATTGTGGGGCCTCCGTTCATGAATACTTATCCAATTTGAGATCTAGCTTTATGAGGATCAGATAAATAGTCTGCATCTACATAACCAATCAAACCTTGTTTTCAATCATTAGGATAAAATAACCCTAAATCAGTAGTTCCTCGAAGATATCGCAAAATATGATTAATCCAAGTCCAATGTCTTTTTGCTGGTGATGAACTAAACCTTGCTAGCAAGTTTACAGCGAAAGAAATGTTAGGTCTAGTACAATTGGTAAGATACATAAGAGCCCCAATTGCATTTAGATATGGTACTTCTGGACCAAGAACTTCTTCATTTTCTTCTTGATGACGAAAGGGATCTTTATCAATATTTAATGATCTAACAACCATTGGGGTGCTTAAAGGATTGGCATTGGCCATATTGAAACATCTCAAGACTCTTTTTGTATAATTTATTGATGTACAAGTATTCCGTTAGGCATATGCTCATTCTGCAAACCAAGACAATATTTGGTTTACCAAGATCTTTTATTTCAAATTCCATCTTTAAAAGTTCAATCACTTCTAGGATTTTAATATTCGTTCCAATGATGTCTAGATCATCAACGTAGACCGCTATAATCACATACCCAGATGTTGTTTTCTTAATAAATACGAATGTACAAATAGTGTTATTTTTATAACCTTTACTTGTCAAATAATCGCTTAAACGATCGTACCACATGTGTCCAGATTGCTTTAACCCATACAAAGATCTTTGCAATTTTATAAAGTACATTTCTTTGAGTTTTGTACGTAATGCTTCAGGAATTTTAAATCCTCAGGGATTTTCATATAGATATCACTATCAAGTGACCCATATAAGTAAGTTGTAACAACATCCATAAGGTGCATCTCTAAATTTCAGAGACTGCCAATCTGATTAAATACCTAAAGGTGCTTGCATCCATAACCAGTGAATAATTTTCCTCATAATCAATTCTAGGTCATTGAGAGAAACCTTGAGCCACAAGTCTTGCCTTGTATCTTTCAATTTTGTTTTGCTCATTTTTTTTCGTATGAAGATCCATCTATACCCTAATGGTTTCACAACTCCAAGTGTGAGGATAATAGCCCTAAAAATATTTCTCTTGTTAAAAGAATTTAATTCAACTTGTATAGCCTCATTCCATTTAGCCCAATCATTTCTTCTTTGACATTCAATCACAGATTGTGGTTTGAGATCATCATTCATAATATCAGATGCAACTGAATAAGAAAATGTTGCACTTATATTATTAGTTTCATTTTGTTCACATATTCTATTTGTTTCACCATAATTTAGTGCAACATCTTCCTTTCCTGGGGGAAATTTGATATTCCGTGTTTCTCCATGAACACTTTCCTCTTGATCCAGTGCATTTTCTACTCCGCTTTTTTTTTCGTGGGTTTTTATCCTTAGAACCAAATGGTCTTCCATGCTTCAGGCGTGTTTTAGACTCTTAAGTGACTTTATCCTTAGATTTTCCGTATGGAATTTCAATTCGAGCCGGAACATTAACAACTAGTAATTATGATTTAGTCATGTTTTTCATATCAGTAAATGCATCGGGTAGTTGATTTTTCATTTCTTGGAAATGCATTATCTTTTGAAATTCCATTTCACATTGCTATGTGCGAGGGTCAATATAGGATAAAGAAGGATCATGCCATGAAACATTCTTTTCTATAATCTTCTTTTCTGCCCCTAATGATGGGAAATTTTCCTCATCAAAGTGTCAATCAACTAGGCGTGCTGTATAAACATCACCTGTTAAAGGCTCAAGATATCTTATAACAAAGACTGACTCATAACCAACATATATTCCCAACCTTCTTTGAGGGCCTATTTTTTTCCTTTGTGGTGGTGCATTGGGGTCATATACTGAACACCCAAAAATTCTCAAATAGGATGTATTTGGCTCTTGACAAAAAGCAAGTTGTAGGGGACAATATTCAAGATATGAAATTGGTCTCATGCGTATCAATGATCCAACATGTAATATTTCACGGACCAAACATAAAAAGGAAGTTTGGTTCTCATTATCGATGGTCTAGCTATTAGTTGGAGATGTTTAATCAGTGATTCAGCTAAACCATTTTGTGTATGTACATGAGCAACTGGATGCTCAACAACAATTCCTACAAACATCCAATAGTCATTAAATGCTTGTAAAGTAAATTTACCAGCATTATCAAGTCTCACTCTCTTGATACTATAATCAGGGAAATTTGCCCTTAATTTAATAATTTGAGCAAGAAACTTTGCAAATGCCACATTACGAGTTGATAATAGGAAAACATGAGAGCATTTGATGGATTCATCTATTAGGACCATAAAGTATCTAAATGGTCCAGATGGTGGTTGAATTGGTCCACATATATCACCTTGAATTCTTTCTTGAAATCTAGGTGACTCCTTTTCAACTTTCATTGGATAATGTTTTATAATTAACTTTCCAAGGGAAGAAGATTTACATGGTCTTATGCTACTGGATTAAGAGAACTTTTGGTCCTTCAATGGTTCCCCATTTGTATGCTCAATTATCCTTCGCATCATTGTTAATCCTGGGTGGTTTGACCTATTAAGCCATAAGCTGAATGTCCCTGGATCACAATGTTTTTATTTGACTACCATATTTGATTCAATCATATGTATATATGTATAATGTAAACCAAAACCAAGTGTTTGTAGTTTTTCAAGCATATGGTTTATGTCTATAAATATATTTCTTATTTTCAATGGTCACAGTTTTTGTGTCATATCCTTTGAAATATATGTCAATGAAACTTAGTAAGTTTAGATTAGACTTTAGAGAAAATAATGCATTTTCTATACAAAAGCTCATACCATTTGGTAATATAAATTCGGTGTTCCTAGTTCCCTCTATCAAGTCTGCAAGACCTAATATCGTATGTATGACTGTTTTTGTTGGTACTAATTTTGAAAAATATTTCTTTGATTTCAAAATAGTATGCATACTACCACTATCTACTATACAAAGATCTCCAACATTTTCTTGGTGTTGTGCTCCATTTAGACTCATATTAAACTTCACATATGAATGAAATAATAAGCCTATAAACATAATCACAATAATTATTATAAAGAAAGTTTATTTATTGTAGGAAAGAGATTACATGAAAAGCAAGGGAAGAAAAAATAGGTTTACAAGAACAATAACATAAATTATTAGCTTATGTATTCTATGACTTTGCAAAAATCAACAATAGTTAGTGGAGTGCATTCAACATTATCAATGAGGTTTGCGTCTTTTCCTTTTTCCTTTAATGGACTCTTGATAAACTTAACAAAGATGTGCATGCTGAGACAGGTCCTTGAGCTATGGCCTGTGCTACCACACCTATAACATGAACCATCAAATTTTTGTGATGCCCCAACATCATGCCTTGCCACTTTGGTTTTTTCTTGTGTATGTATATTGTTTCTTTGTAAAGATTGGTAATTATTCCTTTTCTAGCCACAACCACGACTATTACCTTATCCACGACCAAAATTATGGTTCTGATTATGGCTTTGGTTTCGATTAAAATAGTCATGACCTCATCCTTAACCATAGCCACGCCCTCGTCCACATGTATTGTTTCAATAACAACCAGTATTTGTAGCATTTGCTTTAGGAAGTGCTACTGATCTCGTTAGAAGAGATTCATAGTTTTTCATCAAGAGCTCATTGTTTTGCTCTGCAACAATCAGGCATGCATTCAGTTAAGAATATTTTGTTAACTTTTGCAACCGATATTGTTCCATCAAGGTAATGTTTGTTGCATGAAATGTGGAGTATGTTTTCTCCGACATATCTTCATCGGTAACTTCTTGTCCATAATACCTGAGTTATGAACATATTTTGAACAAAGCAGAGTTGTATTCATTTACTTTCTTGAAGTCTTCAAACCTCAGTGTTCTGCGTTCATCTCTAGCATTTGGAAGTATAACTTCCTTTTGATGATCAAATCTTTCTTTCAAGAGATTCCAGATAATAATTGGATCGGTAACATCAAGATATTCAAATCTCAACATTTCATCAATTTGCTTACGAAGGAAAACTTGTGCTTTCGCCTTATCTTATGCTAAAAAATTATTAAATTCGTGTATTGCATTTAAGATTCTCATGGACTCAAGATGCATTTTTACATCTATCATACATAACACATAGGTTTTCTTACTAACTTCAAGTGTAACAAACTCGAGCTTTGCAATATTAGACATATTGTAACTATAAATTTAAACAAAATAACAAGATGAAAATTAAATTCCATTTAGTACTTGAAGTTAGTGGGAAAAACTATATGTCATGGATGACAGATATAAAAATGCATCTGGAGTCCATGAGAATCTCAAATGCTATATATGAATTTAATAATTGTTTGATACAATACAAGGCGAAAGCATAAGTTTTCCTTCGTAAGCATATTGATGAAATGTTAAGATTTGAATATCTTGATATTGCTGATCCAAATATTCTTTCGAATCTCTTGAAAGAAAGATTTGATCATCAAAAGGAAGTTATACTTCCAAAATGCTAGAGATGAACGGAGAACACTGAGGTTTGAAGACTTCAAGAAAGTAAATGAATACAACTCCGCTTTGTTCAAAATATGTTCAAAATTCAAGTATTGTGGACAAGAAGTTACTGATGAAGATATGTCGGAGAAAACTTACTCCACATTTCATGCAAAAAAATTACCTTGATGCAACAATATCGGTTGCCAAAGTTCACAAAATATTTGAACCGAATGCATGCCTGCTTGTTGTAGAGCAAAACAATGAGATCTTGATGAAACACTATGAATCTCTTCCAATGAGATCAGTGGCACTTCCTGAAGAAAATGCTACAAATATTGGTAGTTATTGAAACAATACATGTGGGCGAGGGCGTGGCCATAGTCGAGGACGAGGTCATGGCTTTTTTAATCGAAACCAAAGCCATAATCAGAAACATAATTTTGGTCATGGATAAGGTAAAAATCGTGGTCATGGCCAGAAAAGGAATAATTACCAATCTTTACAAAGAAACAATATTCATACACAAGAAAAGGCCAAAGTGGCAAGGCATGATGTTGGATCATCACAAAAATCTGATGGTTCATGTTATAGGTGTGGTAGCACAGGCCATTGCTCAAGGACCTGTCGCACACCTCCACATCATTATCAACTTTATCAATAGTCCATTAAAGGAAAAGAAAAAGAAGCAAACTTCATTGATAATGTTGAATGTACTCCGCAAACTATTGCTGATTTTTGCAATGTCATAGAAGACATAAACTAAAAATTTATGTTATTGTTCTTGTAAACCTATTTTTCCTTCCTTTGTTTTTCATGTAATGTCTTTCCTACAATAAATGAACTTTCTTCATAATAATTATTGTGATTATGTTTATTGGCTTATTATTTCTTTCATATGTGAAGTTTAATATGAGTCCAACTCGAGCACAACACCAACAAAATGTTGGAGATCTTTTTATATTAGATAGTGGTAGTATGCATACTATTTTGAAATCAAAGAAATATTTTTCAAAATTTGTACCAACAAAAACAGCCATACATACAATATCAGGTCCAACAGACTTGATAGAGGAAACTGGGAACACCCAATTTATAATTTTATATTACCAAATTGTATGAGCTTTTGTATAGAAAATGCATTATTTTCTCCAAAGTCTAATATCAACTTACTAATTTTCAATGACATATATTTCAAAGGATAAGACACAAAAACTGTGACTGTTGAAAAAAAGAAATATATATATATATATATATATATATATATATATATATATATATATATATATTATAGAAAAAAACCTTTTGCTTGAAAAACTACCAACACTTGGTTTTTGTCTGCATTATACATATATACATATGATTAAATCAAATATTGTAGTCAAAGAAAAACATTGTGATCCTAGGAAATTCAATTTATGGCATGATAGGTTGGGCCACCCAGGATTAACAATGATGCGAAGGATAATTGAGAATACAAATAGGCACCCATTGAAAGACAAGAAGTTATCTCAATCCAGTAGCATAAGACCATGTACATCTTGTTCCCTTGGAAAGTTAATTATAAAACATTATCCAATGAAGTTGAAAAGGAGTCACCTAGATTTCAAGAAAGAATTCAAGGTGATATATGTGGACCGATTCAACCACCATATGGACCATTTAGATGCTTTATGGTCCTAATAGATGCATCCTGCAAATGGTCTCATGTTTGCCTATTATCAACTCGTAATGTGATATTTGTAAAGTGTCTTGCTTAAATTATTAAATTAATGGCACATTTTCTTAATTATAGTATCAAGAGAGTGAGACTTGATAATGCTGGTAAATTTACTTCACAAGCATTTAATGACTATTGTATGTATGTAGGAATTGTTGTTGAGCATCCAGTTACTCATGTACACAAACAAAATGGTTTAGCTGGATCACTGATTAAACGTCTCCAGCTAATAGCTAGACCATTGATAATGAAAACCAAACTTCTTGTTTCTGTTTGAGGCCATGCAATATTACATGTTGGATCATTGATACGCATGAGACCAAGTTCATATCATGTATATTCTCACCTACAACTTGCTTTTGGTCAAGAGCCAAATATATCCCATTTGAAAATTTTTTGGTGTGCAGTATATGTCTCAAATGCACCATTACAAAGGAAAAAAAATGGGTCCTCAAAGAAGGTTAGAAATATATTTTGGTTATGAGTCAGTCTTTGTTATAAGATATCTTGAACCTTTAACAGATTGTGCTTTTATAGCACGCCTAGTTGATTGCCAGTTTGATGAGGAAAATTTCCCATCATTAGAGGGAGAAAAGAAGATTATAGAAAATGATGTTTTATGGCATGAGCTTTCTTTATCATATCTTGACCCTCGCACAAAGAAACATGAAATGTAATTTCAAAATATAATGCATTTTGAAGAAATGGAAAATCAATTACCTGATGCATTTACTGACATGAAAAAGGTAACTAAATCATATATACCAACTATCAATGTTCCGGCTCGAATTGAAATTTCATATGGTCAATCTAATGATAAAGTCACTCAAGAGTCTAAAATATGCCTAAAGCATGGAAGACCATTTGGTTCTAAGGATAAGAACCAACGAAAAAGAAACGGAGTAGAAAATTCAATAGATCATGAGGAAATTGTTCCTGGAGAAACACGAAATATCAAAATTCCCCCATGAAAGGAAGATGTCGCACTAAATTATGGTCAAACAAATAGAATATGTGACCAAAATGAAACTGATAATATAAGTGCAATATTTTCTTATTCAGTTCCATCTGATATTATGAATGATGATCGCGAACCACAATCTGTTATTACATGTCAAAGAAGAAATGATTGGGCTAAATGGAATAAGGCTATACAAGTTGAATTAAATTCTGTTAACAAAAGAAAGATTTCTGGGGCTATTATCCTCACACTTGGAGTTGCGAAACCATTAGGGTATAGATGGATCTTCGTACGAAAAAGAAATGAGAAAAACAAAATTGTAAGATACAAGGATAGGCTTGTGGCTCAAGGTTTCTGTCAATGACCTGGAATTGATTATGAGGAGAATTATTCACTGGTAATGGATGCAAGCACTTTTAGGTATTTAATCAGCTTGACAGTCTCTGAAATTTCGAGATGTGCCTTATGGATGTTGTTACAGCTTACTTATATGGATCACTTGATAGTGATATCTATATGAAACTCCCTGAAGGATTTAAAATGCCTGAAGCATTAAGTACAAAACCCAAAAAAAAATTCATAAAATTACAAAGATCTTTGTATGGGTTAATGCAATCTGGACGCATGTGGTACAATCGTTTAAACGATTATTCGACAAGTAAAGGTTATAAAAATAACACTATTTGTACATGCATATTTATTAAGAAAACAACATATGGGTATGTGATTATAGCTGTCGACGTTGATGATCTAAACATCATTGGAATGAATAAAGAAATCCTAGAAGTGATTGAACTTTTAAAGAAGTAATTTGAAATGAAAGATTTTGGTAAAACCAAATATTGTCTTGTTTTGCAGACTGAGCATATGCCTAACAAAATACTTGTACATCAATCAAATTATACAGAAAAAGTATTGAAACGTTTCAATATGGTCAATACTAATCCTTTAAGCATCCTAATGGTTATTAGATCATTAAATATTGACAGATATCCATTTCATCCTCAGGAAGAAAATGAAGAAGTTGTTGGTCTAAAAGTACCATATCTAAATGCATTTGGGGCTCTTATGTATCTTACCAGTTGTACTAGACTTGAAATTTCTTTCGCTGTAAACTTGTTAGCAAGGTTCAGTTCATCCCCAATAGAAAGATATTAGAATGGGGTTAAGCATATTTTGCGATTGCTTCGAGGAACTACTGATTTAAGGTTATTTTATCCTAATGATTCAAAACAAGGTTTGATTGAGTATGTAGATGCGGACTATTTATCTGATCCTCATAAAGCTAGATCTCAAACTAGATACGTATTCATGAACGGAGGCACCGTAATTTCCTGGCGCTCTCAAAAGCAAACACTTCTCGTCGTGTCCTCAAATCATGCTGAAGTAATTACACGAAATGAAGCTAGTAGAGGATGCACATGGTTAAGATCGATTAGACAAATCATTTTGTCTTCGTGTGGACTAGATAAAGATACAGGTCCAACTTTCATTTATTAAGATAACT
Source organism: Lactuca sativa (assembly GCF_002870075.4). NCBI lineage: Eukaryota > Viridiplantae > Streptophyta > Magnoliopsida > Asterales > Asteraceae > Lactuca > Lactuca sativa. The sequence continues at coordinate 114,389,357 of NC_056631.2, forward strand.
TAGCAAGTGTCACTCAAATGCAAAAAATGATATATCAAGAGCGACGGGACAAAACACATACCTCCAAAGTTTTTTTAGTATATTCAAGAGCTTAAAAAATATCAAAAAGTTAGAATATAATATGTTCAATCTAGAAATAATGTAGGAGACCTCTTCACGAAAGCACTTCCTACTGCAATCTTTAGAAAACATGTATATGACATTGGAATGCGACTTGTGCATAACACGTAAGGTAATAGATGTGTAAATGAAGGGGAGTCAACTATATACTACACTCTTTTTCTCTTCGTTAAAGTTCTTTCCCGTTTTTTAATGAGGTAGTACTTCGAGGTTGAACTCAGATTTGATAAAATATCATCCAAGGGGGAGTGTTATAAAAGTATTAAAATTATTGAGTTAGACATAGCATGTGGATGAACATTTTTCACCCTTCAAATAGTTTCCTTTAACTATTTAATTATTATTTTGATGATGTAAGAATATGATGATATGTTGTATAAATACCCATCAAATGTGAAATAAATAATCACACCATCTTAAATACAATCTTCTAAGTGATTAAGAATCCTCTCAAATCTCCTTTTTTTATTTTATAATGTTTTAGTTTAATTTCATTAGTTTTAGTTTTAATTGCATCAAATTTATAACAATTAGTATTTTTTAATATGATAGAGGTTTTTTATAATTAATAATGTTTTTACTAAGTAATACATACATTGATTAAGATAGATGTGATTTTTCCATATGTTTAATAACCTTGATTAGAGCTTTCGTGCTGATAACGTGTTATAAATTTGATGTAATCAAAACTAAAACTAACAAAATTAAACTAAAACATTATAAAATAAAAGAAGGAGATTTGAGAGGATTGTTAAATACTTAGAAGATTGTATTCAAGATGGTGTGTTTATTGCTTTCACATTTGATGAGTATTTATACTACATGTCATCGTCTTCTTACATCATCAAAATAGTAGCTAAATAGTTAAAAGAAACTATTTGAAGGGTGAAAAATGTCCATCCATATATAATGTCTAAGTCAATAACTTTATGACTTTTATTTTATATATATATATATATATATATATATATATATATATATATATATATATATAGAGAGAGAGAGAGAGAGAGAGAGAGAGAGAGAAAGAAAGAAAGAAAGAAGAGAAATACATAGCTCTTCCATTCCAAAATCTTAATCCAATCAATTCATTGAATTAAGTAAATCAATCAAATAAATATTCCTTATAAATAAGTTAATGGTTTTCATATATAAAATTAAAAAGTGGTCAAAAACTGAGATTTTGAAGTCGAAATAATAGCAAATAGCGGCCAATCTCGTCTAATCTCAGCGATATTAGCGGCTCCGATATTATGAGCGTTATCCTGCCGAGATCTCGCTGAGATCTCGATGATATTAACTGACCGGACGCTATGTGGTCCATTGTGTAATGTTTCTCTAACTTTTATTTTTGTCTAGTTGCTTGCTAGAGGGTGTTTTTCATATAATTCGGCTATTCTAAAAAGAAAAATATTAATAAATGACTAATATAAAATAATTAATATAAATATAACAAAACTTAAAAATTAAATTTAGATAAATAATAAAATAAAAGTGATTAAAAAAATAAATAAATAAAAGACCAGGTTAAAATGTAATAATTTTATACTATTAAACAAAAGCAATTTCAGAAACGTTTTTATATTATTGACCCAATAAGTTGAATGTCGTTTTTGCAGATTGGGTGTATAAAAGAAAAAAGATTTAATCATAATACCCACGATTGCTTTTAAGAAAAAAAAAATCAAAAATGGTTGGCTGATCTAATATCATAACATTGACCATTTCCACTACATTGTCATATTTTATTGACCCAGTATGATTTTCGTATTTTTATTTTAGGTTGTTTCTTATATTTAATTATCATTTATTAGATAATATATATTTATTGAGAAACTATAAAAAAAATATAGTGAAATTTAAGTTAGAAATATAATTAATTTTTTCTAGTAAAAACTCTTTATTATTAATAAATTAATTTCAATAAATTATTAATTAAACATGATTTTGTAAGATCTTCAATATAGAAATACAATTAATTATCGGCAATCATAACCAAAATTCGATACAAGTTTCAATTTATCTTAAAAATTAGGGATAAAATAAGTAATTGTCCAACTTAGTATCAACATCAATATTTAAAAAATAATAATAATAACAATAATAATAATAATAATAATAATAATAATAAGTGTCATTTTAATAAAGTATTTAAAAAGAAAACGTAAATTATGAGAAAAAACAACACATAACACTAATAACTATTTTTTTATTATTATAAAAAATTGACATATATATATATATATATATATATATATATATATATATATATATATATATAAAGATTTAAATATTTGAGAATATTGAATTTATAAGAAAATAAGAAAAATATTGAATTATAATAATAGAAATGTTTTTTTTTTAATTTTTAAATTTGAAGAAATACAAATTTAAATAAAAAACTAATATGTTTAAATTTTGAAATTTTGAAATTAAAAGGTAAATTAATTAATTAAATTGATATCCATTTATTACTATATTTATTGTAATTATCATATTAAAATATTATATAAAATTTAATAAAATATACAAACTTATAAAATGACATGTGGATAAAAAATTAATTTATAATAACCTAAAAATGAAATTTGAAAAATTAAATAATAGTATCAAAAGTAGCAAAAAAACGTTTATATATTAGAGACGATATATATATATATATATATATATATATATATATATATATATATATATATATATATATATATATATATATATATATATAAAAGTGAATATATCCTTAAGGGTATATAAGTTTAAGTACCCAAAGACAACATACTATGTTGTTTTCTATCATATATATATATATATATATATATATATATATATATATATATATATATATATATATTTTGTAATTGTCCAATGTTCTTATAGTTCATCTTCTAACTTGATTTACTTTCAAAATTTTTATAAATTTCATATATATCTTCCTCTAACATAATTTTCATTTTCAATTATAATATATATAGCCAAATATGTGTTTGACAAAAAGTTGTGATATAAAAGGATGACAAAAGTGAGATTTGGATAATCTTCAAAGTTAGGGTTTGAAGTTTAATAAATATATCAAACAAAATGACTAATTATGGTGGGTTTGGATCCCTGAACTTATATACTCATAAGGTATATTCACTTTTCTCATATATATATATATATATATATATATATATATATATATATATATATATATATATATATATATATATATATATATATATATATATATATATATATATATATATATATATACCAAGCTGTGATTTAAAATATATTTTTGTTGATGCTAGTTTGTTGAAAAATGCTAAAATTCAGATTTGAATAAAAGATATATTGTTTTTTAAAAGAAAAGGTGTGTTACTGATGATGATTCATTATAAACATAGTCTGACTGTAATTAAAATCATTGGTACCTTGCTCCAGGAAGATAAAGTATGAACAACAGTTGGATAGCAAGATCCATTTGCTCCTTTTGGATTTGAAATATCTTCTTTCCATCCTCGAAACTGCTGCTGAATGCTGTTCTTGAAATGACATCTCCAGCAAAGTCATCGATGTAGGGCCAAACATCAACGTCCACCACACCAGTTGACGCAGTGAGCAGCTCCCATTTCTTGATCATTTCACTACAGCTCGAACAAATTGCTGTGAACATACTCTATGTACACCATTAAAGCAAACAAATTACTTTAGATTTTGAAGATAAAACATGATCAGTGTAACTAAAGTAAAGACGTCGACACTGACCTTCATACTTTCAACATTAAAAGCTGGACTGATTATTTGACGATGAGTTTCCCATTTATGACCTTCAGAGATTACAAGTCCACCAACGATGCTATCCCGAAATGCCTCAGGATGCGGCTTCTGAAACTCGTCGGGTCTTGATAATATCTCCTTGATCAGTTCTGGATCCATGATAAAAATCCTCGGGTTTGGCCCGAACCATATATATGACTTTTTACCTGTAACGAATATAGGGATTTTAGAACAAAAGGTATCCTTTATAAAACTATTTGTGGAGGAAAATACCGTATTTGTTGAAGACATGGTGATCAAAAGGCATGACATGTGAAGAAATATCATGGGAGATGGGATGAATAGACTTTGATCTAGCTTCCTTCACCATTGTTGCAAGCTCTACGATGTCACCAATCAGCAACTTGTATGAATTACCTTTATATCCTTGTCTTCTCAACAACTTCT